>NC_090440.1:1852573087-1853182285 GCF_031143425.1 Pleurodeles waltl
GGAACTCAAAGTGCATGGCGTAGTGCAGAGGGCTGCTGTGTCTGTAGTGTCCACCAACGGTAGCGGTATTGCATGCATTGAACAAATCTTTCTACTTTCTTTCCCCCCCTCTTTGTGGTCTCCCTGTTCTTGTGTGTATTAGCATCATCAGGCGGAGGAGCTGTGCCACCGGAGCAGGAGGGATCTGCCTCCCACATGGCTCTGGTGGGCGAGACTACGGACTCAGAATTCACCAGTGGGACAGAGGGCGAGGGGAGCTCCATGGTGGGGACAGGAGCTGAGACCAGCGACACAACTCCTCCTCTGATGGGAGCTCCCTTGCGGTGGCAGGCCCCTCTGTGCCCACCGCATCTACGGGTGCAGCCGCCACCCCCCCTACCAGCACCGCCCTTCCAGCAGCCCATCAGCGTGTTCCCCGTGTCCGCTCACCCAGGAGGGTGGGCATCTCCTTTGGCCCAGGCACCTCAGGCCCTGTGCCAGTCAGCCCTGCTGCCCTCAGTGAGGAGGCCATTGACTTCCTCAGATCCCTCACTGTTGGGCAGTCTACCATTCTGAATGCTACCCAGGGTGTAGAGAGGTAGTTGCAACAGACAAATGCATACCTGGAGGGCATTCATTCTGGCCAGGCAACCCAACAGCGAGCATTTCAGACTCTGGCCTCAGCACTGATGGCAGCCATTGTCCCTGTGTCCAACCTCCCCCCTCCAACTTCCTCCACCAAGACCCAATCCCCAGTCCCTCAGCCTATCCCAAGCACACCATCAGACCAGCATGCTCACACCTCAACACACAAGGGTAGCTCTGGCAAACATAAGCACCACACATCCCACGGACACTCACACAAGCATCATACCCATGTAAACATACCAACATCCACTGCCTCCACTGTGTCCCCCTCCTCCACGTCTCTCTCCTCCCTCCCTGTCACGTCTCCACTCACACCTGCATGCACTACATCTTCAGCCACTACGTCCAACACCAGCACGCCCATCACCACACACCGCTCACGTGCACTCACCACCCCACTACCGTTCACACATCCCCTGTGTCCTCTCCCAGTGTGTCTGTGAGCCGTCCTCTGAAACTACAGAAACGCAGTCACACACCCACCCAACAGCCATCCACCTCACGACAGCCTCCAGTCCATGCACCTTCACCCAAAGTCAGCAAACGCACACCTCTTACAACCACTACCTCTTCCTCCATTCCCAAACCCCCTCCATCTACCCGTCCCAGTGTGTCTAAAAAACTTTTCCTGTCAAACCTTGACCTCTTCCCTACACCTCCCCCACCCCTTCTGTCCCCTAGGGTGTGCCTTTCCAGGTCCCAACCCAGCAACCTCAGCCACCACATCACCGGGAACAGTGGTGCCAGCAGTAACCGGCTTCTGGAGTGCGCCAAGAAGCAGGGCAGCCAGTGTCCCAAGGAGCGAGGCCAAGGCCACCTCCAAAACAAAAGAAGTTGCCCGCAGCGGGAGAAGGCCAAAACACCTGCCACCAACGGCTCAATCAGGACAACAGTTGGGAGTGGCAAGACAGCTGCACCACCATCCAAGATGGGGAAGGCCCAGAGAAAGAAAGGGAAGTTGCCGCCAACCTGCATGGCGGACAAGACCGGCACCGCCACATGCACCGCCGCCACGGGCACCGCCGCTCAGGACACCGCCGCCAGCAGCAAGCTCAGTGAGGCTGCCACCAGCACCGCCGCTCAGGACACCGCCGCCAACGGCAAGCTCAGTGAGCCCCCCACCAGCACCGCTGCCCAATGAGCGCCGCAAGCACCACCGCTACTGAGCCCGCTGCCAGCACTGCCAGCGGCCACGCCACATCCTGTGCCAGTGGCACCACCGCAGACATGGCTGCCATCCCCAGTGGTCATTCGTACGAGGCTGGTGGTCAGTTCTAGGGGCCTGGACAGCTTCCATGTTGCCCCACTGTCAGTGGAGGGTCAGATTCAGTACCTCTGTCCTTAGCAGGATGAAGCACTCTGGGCACAAAGCCCCCTCCAGAACCAGTGGAGTATCACATCCAGTACCTCTGTCCTTGGCAGGATGAAGCACTCTGGGCACAAAGCCCCCTCCAAAACCAGTGGAGAAAGGCATCCACTACCTCTGTCCTTGGCAGGATGAAGCACTCTGGGCACAAAGCCCCCTCCAGAACCAGTGGAGACTGTTATTCACTTGAGAGACTGTGGCTTTGCACTCCCCAGGATAAAGCAGTGGGTAAACCACCCACTGGAGAGACTTGTGAGACTGTGGCTTTGCACTCCCCAGGATAAAGCAGTGGGCAAACCACCCACTGGAGAGACTTGTGAGACTGTGGCTTTGCACTCCCCAGGATAAAGCAGTGGGCAAACCACCCACTGGAGAGACTGTGGCTTTGCACTCCCCAGGTTAAGGCAGTGGGAAAACCACCCACTGGAGAGACTTGTGAGACTGTGGCTTTGCACTCCCCAGGATAAAGCAGTGGGCAAACCACCCACCGGAGAGACTTGAGAGACTGTGGCTTAGCACTCCCCAGGATAAAGCAGTGGGCAACCCACCCACTGGAGAGACTTGTGAGACTGTGGCTTTGCACTCCCCAGGATACCTCAATGGACATGGAGCCCCCTCGTGGAGCTGGTGTCGTGCACTCATCCGGCTGAGGTGCCCCCCCTTCCCTCTGAGGTGCATGTTTAATTTTGATCTGATGCCCCTGCAGTGTTCTCTCCATTTGGATCGGGTATTGAGTGTGGGCCTCGCCCATGCATTTTGGGCCCAGTGGCCCACGTACTATGTAGGTGCAGTAAATGGACTTGAATTCTTGGTGTACATATTTGTTGATAGTGTATATATATTTTTGAGTAATGGATTTTTCCTGATTACAATCGTTCAACTCATTTCCATTTGTCCTTGCGTTCTTCCAGGGGGGGTTGGGGGAAATGTAATGTTTCAGCATGTATTGGTGTGTGTGTTGTTGTGTGTGAGGGTGAGGGTGGGGGTGTTGCATGTTGTGTGTCTGTGTGTCACTCTCTTTTTCCTCCCCTGTGTCGTATGTGCAGTACTCACTGTGGTCGTCGCCGCCATCGGTCGTGCTCCTGGTAGAAGAGCAGGAAGACTATCGCAGGGAAAATTTGTAGTTCTGGCTCCATAGCGTCCTAGTTCTTTCTGGGGTGTGTAGAGGTGGGAGTTTTCCCTTCCAAGTCCTGTTTCCACCGTGTTTTTGTTCGCGTTGAATCTGCCCCGGAAAAGGGTGGCAGATTGGCCTCTCATAATGGTGTGGGCGGTACATTGTCTTCCGCCTGTCTGTTAGCGGTGACCGCCATGCTGTTTGTTTGTACCGCCGTGACGGTCGGAGTGTTAAAGTGGCTGTCTATGTTGGCGGTTTCCGCTGCGGTCATAATTCTATTTTTTGTACTGCCGGCCTGTTGGCGGTCTTACTGCCGCTTTAACACTGACTGCCAGGGTTGTAATGAGGGCCAATATACCAACATTTACCTAGCTGCTAGCTGTCTGGCATATGTTGGCAAGTGGCTCCTTCCAGACAACAGGTGCCTTGGTAGCTGGGGAATCACAGCCCTCATTCTCGGCCTTCCTGCGGAAAATCTTAGATGCCATAATCTCCCTCACACCCCAGCACATCAGCTTCCCCAACACCCAGCAGAATCAGCACGAGATAAAACAAGTCTTCAACTAAATGCTTGGCTTCCCGTATGTGCTCGCTGCAATTGACTGTACCCATGTCTGCATCATACCACCTGCAGCAACAGAGCACCTATTCCGGTAACAGAAAGCACATACGTTCCATCAATGTGGAGGTCATAGTTGATCACCAGGAATTATTCACCCACATCTTGGCAAAGTATCCTGGGAGTGTACATGATTCCTTCATATTCCACCACAGCACTATCAATCAGCACTTGCAGGACGGACAATATGGCAATAGCCTACTTGTCGGTAAGTCCATAAACCTAGCATTATACACACAGCACAACAACCCTGTGGGACACACAAAACATACACCACTACATTGACAGGTGGGCAGGATGACACTGAGATGTGACACTGGTAGTTATGTTGTACACCCTGAAACAATGGGATACACACCTATGGACAAATGACGGCTGCCACAAACATTAGCTGCCACTCTAGAGCAACAAGGGACCAATGTCAAAGCACACAGTGACACTAACATGGCCTTCACTGGAAGCACAACTTGGAAGATGAACCATTTATAATTACATTAGGTCACATAGTCAATCCCACATCCTCCCAAGCAGTATGTAGCGTGGAAGGGGTGTGCAATGTTGTTGCTGCAAGTCTAACACCATGAGACACATAGCATGGTGATGCTGACTCACATGTAGGTGACATGGAAATACTGAGGCAACATCATACATCACTCCTGGGGTGCCGTTTTCAGGTAGCAATAAGGAAGTGGACTGTGCTATGAACACATATTGATGTGGCACTAATGCAAACAGCACACTGCTGCACACACTGAAAGAGCCAATTGTTCATCAAAATAACATATGTAGAGGGAGATGGCCCTTCCTGCACAGATACATCCACCTCCACAAGGCAGTTAGCCAGGTTACCTGGAGCAAGTTTGGTAGTGTAGGTGCACGGTTGCATATGAGCAACTGGTAGAGGGAATAACAAATGTTTCCCTAGAACTAAGTCACACATAGGAAAATTGTGCGTTGTCAATACTGAACACCTCAGTGCTGCCCACTTATGTGTTGTGCATTGTCACCTAGCCAAATCAAAGGGCCTCACTGTTGCATTTCATCTGCAATGACATATGTCTAATTGGAGGGGATGTTCAGGCCATGTAGTGCAACCATGTTACCACCACATCAGAATCTATTGTGTGTGTGGAAGTATCATGTCCCCTCCAGTGAAAGCACACTAAAACATGTTGGACACTACACCATGCATGGTACATACATTTTGCCCAGCAGTTTGGAAACAAAATCATAGATCCCAGGTCAACGAGCCAAACACAAGTTGTCATGTCAAACAACCCACTGCAGAAAAAAACCTCACAGAAGCCCAGAATCTCACACAATACCACAAACACATATGAGTCACAGACAACACAAGATATCAAGTGCCATGCTACATGACATTCCTGTTGCAAGCACTAACAAAATACTCACTCCTATTATCTTTTGTAGCAGATCAGGCTTACGGGACCCAGCCATGGATCATGACCCAATTCCCTAACCCATGCACAGCAGCAGAGCGTGCCTATAATGAGGCACATTGGAGGACACACACCATTGTTGAAAGGACCATTGGCATCCTGAAGTCCAGATTCAGGTGCATGGACCTCACAGGAGGAAGCTTCCTATATGCCCCACACATTGTGTGCAAAATCATACTTACCTGTGCTATCCTGCATAACATTTGTGTGAGGAAGAACATCCCTCTATATGAGCCAGAGCAAGAACTGCCTGAGGAGGAGGAGCAAATTGCCAGGGAAAATGAGGGGGAACAGCAAAACACAGCTGCAGGAATGTACCGCAGACAGCTAATTGTAAAAAACAAAATTCAACCAACAGTCACTATACTCACCTTGTTAAATAAACACCTTACTTGATCAAACAATCCTGCTCTGGTTTCTTCTTTCTCCATCACAGCTCCTTAGGAAGGTGAGTATTAACTCAGGGAGCATATTACAAAGACAAATCTGACTACGTCTGATGCAACATCACATGTGATGCGTATGATTGCACAGCAAACATCACACACATATAAAAAATACTCATCTTTTGAATTTCTCATCTAAAGGACAAATTCAATGGACCATAGCATATGACACACATCCACGTTGCCAACATGTAGCGCTTGACACACAAATATGAGATCACACATGACACACAACTATGACATCTCTAATCATAAGGTAAATAAGCACCCCATATATAAGGCAGTGGATGTGAAATATCAGTGGAAACTGAATGTATGAACAGACCACTGACGTTAGTAAGTGTGACATTTCCTATCTCTGCAAAGAGCTTGTGTGACAAGGGGGGCATCATTTGTGAAAATGGATAGCATGAGTTTCCAGGTATGACATGCAATGCTCACAACACATGCCCTGCGCAGTCCATCCCTGGAAATAAGTCCTGCCACTGCCATGTGTTAAGTTTCTGCCCTCCCATCTCTAGGTAGTGCTGTAAACAGACTATCTGTTCCGTGGGAATCATCATTAACACTCACCTAGAGTCCCTTTCTAACTTCTGTTTGCTTCCCTTTTTCAAATGGTATGCTATAGAAGAACTACATAAGTTTGCATTGGCCTCAGATGCCATAATGCACTGCCTGATAGTCGGTAAGACCGGTAATCTTCTGTCCATTGCTTCCTATGAGAAAAGTCTGGCTGTCCCTTTATACTGGATTCTCTCCTCCAGGACTTGGGAGAGACTGAAGCTGCACACACCTGTGACCTCTCTTGGGCAGCCTAGCCATGTGACTCTGCCCTGGCCTTGCTGCTGCCTGGAACTGCTTATAAGCTGCCATTCCCTGAATCTCCTCATCATGCATTGGAGATGATTCCTTTGTGTTCTAGACCCCTTGCTGGATTGCGTTACAGTCCTGATTCAGCCTGAACCTTCTCTCTAATTACCCAGTCCTGTTCCTGCGTGTTCCAGTCAGAGTCTGCTCCCTGTTTCTCAGCCTTGTTCATGTTTGTTTCTGCCAGAGCCTGCTTTCTGTTTCCCAGACCTGCTCCAGCCTTTGCGTCAGTGTGAGCCTGTTCCCTGTGCCTGGCTTTGCCTCCTAGTTGGTTCCTCGCTTTCTTTTTTTTTTTTTTTTTCTTGCGTTATTGTGTCTGGTAAGTGTCGTATCAGTCCTCACCTGTGTAGATGTGTTTTCCTTTGTACTTGGGTTGGCACCTGGTTTGCAGGAGGCAAATCCAGCCCCAGTCTTTGTCTAGTGTTGCATGTAGTCTTTAGTAACTAACAGTGACAGTGTGTTATGGCTGTATTCCAGGATTTGCCACTGTGTCTCAAACCAGACCCACAAGGGCTAGTCTCGTGAATGGAAGTGCAATCCTTCTTTGTGCCCTAAGGGTTCAGACACAGAATCGGTTTTGTTGCCTCCTTTCTATGGGGCTTGCGTGGTGACTATCTGTAAGATTAATCTGCACAGAGGCACTGACGTTCCCTGTTGCTGTGGGAAGTTCTGAGTCCTATCCTTTGTACAATCTCAGTGATAAGCTGTGCTTGTTTGTCCATTACTGACCTGTTGCTCATTTGTTCACACTAAGGTTGCTCTGCCTCCACATTTCTGTTTCCTCTGCCGTGCCATAGCTGGCCTTTCCCTTTGTATGCCTTTAGCTGCTCTTCTTCTTTGGTACACTACCTCCTTGCGAGATACTCTGTGAACTCAAGGGGTGCCCCTAACAGAGTCCTGACTACACCCGCCGAACCCGTAACACCATGGAGCCCAATCCTGACACAGGGTACACATGCCCACACACTTGAACTGGACACTTCTGCGGAATGCACATCTGAATACATGTGAACACATGCAGCCAGGGTGGCAGGTCCACCACAGCAACATAAGTAACATAGGTAATATTATGAATGTTATGAGTCAAATTGACACATACAAAACATTTTATGGGTGGAATTAAGGCACAGTGTTTCAAACACAGTACGTACCAAACATGTCCCACATATGTGTGGCTCACTCACAAGTCACCATGAAGTTGTAACCAACAATTAATTACATATGAGGGGTAACATATCCGATATAGTACTCATCAGTCATCCTCAATCACCCCTGAGTTATGTTTGTCGTGTGAAATGTCCCCAAAGTCAAACAACTACACACATCATGTGAGTCAACACATATTACAAACACATATCACTACTGTTGTAGATCACTGATCGCCATTAGATATAGATACCCATTTGGAACACAGTAAGACATGAGCATCGCGTCCAATGTATTGCATGCCGTTCCCTCAGAAACACACACATTGTTGTTAGAGACATTCACACACAAAACACACAGTTGCATGTTCTACCACATGTGGTCAACCACTATACCACACTCTGGAGGCCATACCTTCCTATCTTCATGTTGAAACAGGGTGCATGCATGTGAAATATGTGAGAATCCCGCATTCCTAGTTTGAGTACAAAATGTTGATGCATATGTGTCAAAGAATTACGCAAATGCTAACTAACCATACATGGGCCCTTAGCGTGAATTCCACCTGCGCACCACACGCAATCAGATATCTATTGAAATTGAAGTCAACAGGTCATGCTTGTTTTTTGCCGCACATGTAGGTTATGTGTCAAAAATATTCACGCAAACATCGTATGGATCAAAAAAATACACGTATGACGGAAAACGGGCCGCAAAGGGGACAGGAAGTTACAGGCATGGTACACTGGGTGTACTTCTTTTACTTTCACTTTACAGTCTGTGCTTTTTCCTGACTGTGTGGCTGTGTCTCAGTGTTGCTTGTGTGTGGTTTGCATTTCTTTTATCTTGTGGTGTCTCTCTTGTTTCTTTTGTGAATTATGTTTGTTTCTTGTACCTGTGTATGTGCTTTTGTGTAGTGTTGTGTCTTTCTGATTGTGTTTGGACTGTCAGGTGTCTGTCTGGGGGTTAGATTAGTTAGGTTAGTTGGGGGTTCTTAGGTTTGGGCTGTAAGTTTCCTTTTTGACATTTATTTTCCTTCTTTTTTACACTTTTTCACTTCTGATTTGTTGTGCAAGGACATGTCTGGAAGGGCGAGGCTGACCATCATGGGGGAGGAGGAGCTTGGGGGCTTTGTGTGGCTGGTGTGCCACTTCCTTCCCTTGATGCTGGAGATGGGTGGGCTTGTGATACAGGGGTATCACACAGAGGCAAGGCGGCTGCGGTGGGGCAAGGTGCTCTACCACCTCAAAGGATTCTTCCATACAAGCAGGAATGAGCACCAGCTGAAGTATTGCACACAAGGCAACATCCAAGAGTGGCACAGGCAAACACAAGCACCACACTTCATCCCACAGGCACTCACACAAACACCATACCGTTGCAGACATGACAACATCCACAGCCTCTACTGCCTCCCCCTCCTCCTCCTCCTCCTTCGCCTCCCTCCCAGTTACATCCACACTCACACCTGCATGCACTACATCAACATCCACTACCAGCATCACCACACCAAGCAGAACACACACAATTCACTGGCGGATACCTCCACAACATCCATGCACACATCCCTTGTGTCCTCTCCCACCGTGTCTGTCCCCTCCTCCTAAAGGACACAAACGCAAGCACTCAGACACCCAACAGCCATCCACCTCAGCATACATCCCATGCACCTGCACCCAAATCCAGCAGAAATACACCTCCGACAACCACTCCCTCATCCTCCTCTCCTATTACTTCTCTCTCCTCCTGCCCCAACATCCCTAAAAGGCTTTTTCTTGCCCAACTTGACCTCTTCCCTACTCCTACCCCCTGTTCTGCACATATGGGCAGGGTCCCAAGGACACAGCCGAGCACATCAGCCAAACAGTCCATGGGGGCAGTGGTAGCCCCACCTACTAGTGGTGGTAAGGATACAAGAACTATGACACTGAAGGGGAAGGAGCCAGCACTACCAAGGATAAAAGGGAAGAATCCTGAACCACCTGTGAGGAAGGCGAAGGGGCCTGCCCCAGCTGTGAGGAAGGGGAAGGAGACAGCACCACCAGGCAGAGAAGAGAAGAGCCCATCCACCCCTGCCAGGAAGGGTAAGGGATACCTGACCCATGAACAAGAGGAGAAGTGGCAATCTACATAATGGGAAGCTGTCAGGCTAACACCGCCACCACCACCAGCTGTCACTGGGCCCCCACCGCCAGCTGTGGATGTGCAGCCATCAGGGAGTGCAATGGCTGCCCAGGATCCTCCCCCAACCACCATCACAATGCAGCCATCAGTGAGTGAAGGGGCTGTCCAGGAGCCTCCCCCAACCACCACCACAATGCAGCCATCAGTGAGTGGAAAGGCTGCCCAGGAGCCTCCCCCAACCACCACCACCATGCAGCCATCACCGACGGCGGATGCCATATAGTCCACCCTCCAGGGGCTACTGCACGGGTTGCCCCCTCCAGAACCAGTGGGCAACTCACCCACTCCAGAGAATGTGGCCTTGCACTCCCCAGGACAAAGCAATGGGCATATTGCCCCCTCCAGAACCTGTGGGCAAGTCACCCACTCGAGAGACTGCGGCCTTGCACTTCCTAGGACAAATCAATGGGCATGTTGCTCCCTGCAGAACCAGTGGGCAAGCCACCCACTTGAGAGACTGTAGCCTTGCACTCCCCGGGACAAAGCAATGGACATGGTGCCCCCTCCCTGAGGTGCCTGCCGATTTGCAAACTGATGACCCTGCTGTTTGCTATGAGGATGTGCTCAGGATTCGAGTTGGGCCTTATACTGTGTCCTGTGGCCATGTGGGCCCTTTGAACTTTGGACTGGGCAGTGTCCCTTTTTTGTACATATGTGCATATCTGTTTCATTGACAAATCGAATTATTAATTTTGATGTTGATCTGATTACAATCACTTTGCTCAATTCCTGTTGTCCTTGCATTATTCTGCTGTTTTTAGTGGACAAATAGTTTTTCCTGTGCAGCTGGTTGTGTGTATGGTGAGTGTGTGTTGGGTGTTTCTCGTGCATGTGTGTGTCACTGTTGTTTTCCTCCCTCCCTCGTGTACTAGGCAGCTGTACTCACTGTTGTCATCTTCATCGGCGTTGGTGTTCCAGGTGGAGAATAATGTAGAAGATTATGGGGAAAACTTGCAGTTCGGGTTCCATGGCGGCATGGTTCTTCCTGTGTCTCTAATGGTGAGTCCTTTCACTTCAGAGCTCTGTTTCTGCCAAGGTTTTGTTGGCATTTGTACTGCCCCGGAAAAAGTGGAGATTTCCTATGTGGGCGGTACTTTATCTTCTGCCTGGCTGTTGGCGGCTACCGGCATGGTGGCTGTTGCTTTCGCCCTGGCGGATGTTGTGGTACATTGGCTGTCTATGGGAGATATCACCGCCATGGTCATAATTTGGCGGTAATTACCGCTAGCCTGTTGGTGGTATTACCACCACTTTATCACCCACCGCTAGAGTCATAATGAGTGCCATAGTTACTAAAGATTTAGGTACTCCCTTACTGAATGTGTCATATGCTTGCGGCTCAGGGTCTTTGCATGAGTGTACAGTGCCAATTGTCTGTTGGCCTGTGAATTCTGTCCTGCATCCACATCCCTCTCTTGACATGTCAATTCCCACTTCCAACTGAGCTGTCACATTGGCAGCTACAACAAATCTAAATCTCAATGCATCTGCCATCCATTGAACTCACCACTCAAGGTGACGGTGGTTCCCATGTATTGGACAGGTATGTCTGCTTTTTAAGCTGTAATTGTTTTGATCCTGTGTTGTGATGTTGGGCACTGTGGGACGTCTGCCTGCAGCCTGTAGTTCATGTCAACACTGCTAAACTGAGTAGTGCCAATTTCAGATGAGGTCAAGTATACAAGTTTCACACCACAGTGTTTTACTAGTAATCCCAGCTGACGTTATTGGCATAACACTCTTACACAGCCGGTTCCTGCTGTATGTTGTGGGTGAGGCATGTATGTTTTAAAGCAAATGTCACATACACAGTAACTTGCTTGTAGGGGATGTGGCCAGCATTGACTTTTATCTTGTAGATACCTTCGCCCTGAATCATGCTTTTTTGTGCCGCATTTGCGTTTTTTTTTTACTCAAAAGCGGCGCAAACTTACAAAATACAATTATATTTTGTAATTTTGTTCCGCTATTGCGTCAAAAATAACACAAATGTGCCGCTAAACAAGTATGAATCAGGGCCCTGGTGCGTAGATAACTGCCCACATTATTTCTGCACTCTGGTATTGACACTCTGTGACCATACACATGTTACACATATCACAAATCTCCAGCAAAGTAGATGTGTCACATTATGCAGAGACAAAGTGGGTGTGTAGGTGCTGTTTATTTTAAAATGCTGTAGTGTAATATTTACATCGTCCAGGTCTGTGACCCTATTAGTGTAAAGCGTTCTATTTTGACGCAACACAAGTGCAAAGTTGAGGGACATGTCATTGGACATGCTGCAGAGTAACATGAATTGCCAATTGAGTAGTGAGAGACAATTGCAGTCCATAGTGGAAAGGTTAACAGTGTGTCGGTGAAGACTGCATGTCACCAACTATGCAACACTGGCATGTTGTCAAGCGCAGGACAAAGTAAATTCAGTGTCCATGTGGCATGGGGTGGTGCTACTGGGTACTCCTATGGGTGAAGATGATCTGTTTGACATCTTCATCCTCTGATGTGTGTGTAATCTCCTCTGCCCTTGATGGTGGTGCTGGTGGGTTTGAGGGGGCAACACACACTTCAGTGGTTGTAGATATGGACAACAAATTCCAGGCAGCTGCCATTTGTGGAACTACACATGGCATCACTGCAGCAAGGAGGAGCTGCTGATTATTGTGTATGGCAGCAACATCCATGTGGTAGGCAGCCATGTCTGGCCTGAGGGAGGCCAGTTCCCAGTGCACGGAGTCCAGCTTGTTGTCATGCATGCAGCTGCAAGATCGGGAGGGCAGGTGTTGTGGCTACTCCCTTACAGCAGTGGTTACGTACCTCACACACTGTTGGACTACATGCAGTAGGGATTGTGTGACTTGTTTGGCTGTTGTCTGTTCTGTGGACGTCATCATGAGAGTCCTCAGCTGTGTTTGAGCTGGCAGGTCATACTTTGGGGGGGTGGGTGGTTCCTCTGGGATGGCTGATACATGGATGCTCCTCCTTGCGACTGGAGGTGGTGTTTGGAGGGTTCCAAGGACATCTTGGAGGTTTTCCTGGCTGATGGTTGTCAGCTGCTCATCCAGGTCCTCAGGGTAGTCCAGGACAGGGCAGGAAAGCCATCGTCCTCTGCAATGAGATATTGTACAATTAGTGTGTCTGTGTTGTGCCAGTTGTAATGTGACGTTACTGGATTCCTATTGGTGGTACATTGTCATCTGGGTTCCCATGCATTGTTCCTGTCATTAATTTTTGCAGTCTCTCATCCCTATGCCCCACATTCATGTCACATGTAGTGTGGGCAGTTTGGGCATTTGTCTATGTTGCATCTTCTAGGTGTGGGTTCTGTTCAAATTTTGGCTTTCCAGCTTCTTGTCCTCATCATCCCTCCTTCTGCTTCCATTTGCATGGTGAGGCCTTGCAATGATTGTTCGTGTGCTGATGCCACAGCACCATACATAACAAAATGGCCCAGTCCCAGTCTACCATTTTTCACATACACCTATGTAGTGCTGAGACCTAGCACCACACCATGCATGGCATTTCCATGAGACAACACAGGTGTTACCATTGGTAGTTTCTCATGTTGATGTTTGTGTATGTGTGTTACATTGCATTGCACTGATGGACCTGGCAGAGTTTCATTTCTTCTTGTGACTGTGTGGGTGTGCTTGCCTTCTGACACACATATGCCCTCACCCTCAATGCAGTTGTCTTAGCACTATGGTACCTGAAATGTTGCATGGTGGCATTGCAGCGATTGTGGCACAGGCACAGGGGTACACCCAGAGATGGGCATCATGGGTATGAGGTTACTGCTGTATACATCATTATGTATGTGGCAGTGCCTGATGGTTATTGAGTCTATGGACATGAGCAGTTGACAGGAGTTCAACTTGGATAGGGATTGATGGGGATTGATCACGTAGTCATACTGAACCCTCATTTGAGTGTATTTATTCTATGGGCACTTAACTGCCATCTCCTAATTGACCAGCACACACTGCACAGGTAGTTGTGGCAAATGTTGTCAATGGTGAATGCTGCTTCAGCCAATGGCCTGAGCCTGGGCATTGTCTTCTAGTTTACATTCTGACAACACCAGCTGTCCTGTGACACTACAGCAGTTTTACGTTCTACCCTACCCTCCTGGTCTGCTTCAGCATTTCCAGCAGCATTGGCATGGTGGTGTACCCCCATGCAAAGGCTGTTGGTGTTGTGTTGTGGTGTGCCCCTGGATGCCCCTGCACAGCCCATGTACCTGGCATGGGAAGTGCAGGGAGTCCTGTGCCACGCCCTTTTGCCCTTTACACTGCCTGATTTGCAGGGCTACCATGGATTGTGTAGTACGTATGTGCCTCCCCATTCTTGCACTTGACATTTTGTCATTTTGGTCCCACATGCAAATTGTGTTGTTTCCTGGTAGTCTGGTCTGTCCTGTCCTGCCATACCAGTGACAATGTCCTCCAGGATGACGGCTGAAACCATCTCCTCCATCTCGTCCAAGTCCTCTTGTGGTGTTGTACTCCCACCTCTGGTCTGCACTGCTGCCTTCCTGATCCTTGCCATTTTTTCCTTTGTCCTCCACTTGAAGTCATGCCAACGTTTCGTGCACTTAGTGACAGTTCTCCTGACCTCTGCCACACTGTTAATCTTGTCCACAATTTGTTGCCAAATTGCCTCTCGCCTCCCAATTGTCAATTTAGAGGTGATGAAAAGTTGATGCTGGTGCTCTGTCACCTCTCTCACCAGTATTGCATGCTCCTCTGCGCTGAAGCAACACTTCCTCTTCTTCTTGTCTCTCCCCTGGGTCTTGTCTGTGTCCTCCTGGCTGGTTCCTGGTTGTTTGGGGTCTCCCTGGGGTCTCTTCTGGATTCTGTGATCCATTTTGGGGCTCCTTTGCACTGGTTGCTAAGTTTGCGCCACTTTTTGACGCTATCGCAGGGAACAATGGTGCATATCAGTTTTGCGATGTGTTTCCATGTCGTATACGAGATTAGAGTCATGTTTCCTGCGTTAACGTCATTTTGCCTTACGACAAGGTGCAATGATGTTAACGCAAGAAAAATGACTCTAACCAATTCTTAACACCACCCAGCGTCAAAGTATAAATATGAAGTACAGGTGGCTTTAAGAAATGGCACTAGCCAGCACTAGAATTTTTTATGCAAAACTGTATTAGCACAGTTTTGCATCACAAAGTACAAATCTGGCCCCAAGTGTGACTGCAGTGGTATTGCATGAGCTTTGCATGTCTCCTAGATAAGCCTTGGCTGCTTATCCACAGCTACCCCTAGAGGACCTGGCTTCTAGACACTGACTACACTACACAAATAAGGGATACCTGGACCTGATATAAGGTGTAAGTGCCGTGGGTACACACCACACACCACGCCAACCTCCTACAACAATTACTTTCAAAGGCACTGGGCAGTCACTTGCCCCTACATGCTCCAATAAAAGTCATGCAAAGATTTGGCTGTCTAAGTGTGCATTTCGCCACAGGACATTCATAACTCATCTTTCCAATCAAAATAAAAGTATTAATTATATACTTCATAGTGTTTACTATACAAGTCAGTTTTTAATACAAAACAACGATTTTAAGTCCTCTATAGTTCTATTTTATCAATAACTACGTCCTCTTTTATTTTGCTGTAAAGCTTGCATGTTTCACCTTGTTTATTTCAGTGTTCAAGTGACTGATATATTTCTACTCAAAGCTTCCTTGGTTAGACAATGTCTATTGCTATTCCTTTGCTATATTTTGCCGTTGGGTAATATGCCACGGGACTCAGCGTCCTTTTTTCCTGATTGCCACTGGGCCCTCTGCATTCCCAAATACATTTACGAGGAGCAAAGGTATGACCTTTAAGGCCGAGAAAAGCATTAGAAAATCAATTTTACTCTCCGAACTAACCATCGCAGGTCAACGAACGAGTCCCTCTCTCGAAATCGAAACACCGGATTGCTTTTTCTTTTGAGCATCAATTTCCACGGGGAGACATTTATTTTATAGGCAACATCTGAGGGATGTGTTATTAGTAAAAAAAATTGTATTCTTTCATTTCTCCTTTTCAAAGAACATCACAACATAGCCATCACATTCTAGCCTGCAAATATTATTATTTTGTTTCTCTTTTTCAAAGAACAAGAGCTAACACATTCTGGCCTACAATTTAAACACTCGGATTACATGCTAAAAATACACAACATTTTGCTACCCCATGGTTTGAAACAGAATTGTCAAGAGTTTCAAAAAACCAGGCATTTGCAATGCAATAGGTCTCGCATTAGTGAGAGATAGAGCTACTGGCTTTGTAAATGACAATGGCCCTCTTTACGACCCTGGCGGACGGCGGTAATTTGGGAAAAGGTACTCCCAACAGGCTAGCAGTACATTTTCCCAAATTATGACATTGGCGGTTTGGCTCAAGCCAATCCACCAATGTACCACTCCTTTCGCCAGGGTGGTAACAGCCTCCGGGCTGGACACTTCGGTCTCCAGCCAGGCGGCAGTCACAATCCCACCCTCTGGACTATGACCCCACCTACCACCATTGTTTTCGTGGCAAATCTACCGCCCCAAAAACCATGGCAGTAGGCACTATCAGTGCCAGGGAATTCCTTCCCTGGCACTGATAGGGGTCTCCCCCGCCCCTCCCCTCCCAAGGGTTCTCCCCCTTACTCTCCGATCTCCCCGACATCCACACGCGCACACATAAACACTCATGCAAACATTCATACGCACATTCACACGCACACATACATACCCACACCACACACTAACATACATTGTAGCACACACACATTCACAACACACAACATACACGTGCACTCACATTCATTCATTCACACATGCATTCCACGCGACTCACACCTGCATGCACGCATACAAAAACAGACACCCCCCACACACGCAACACACCAACACATGCACACAACACCCCCCAACCCCCTCTCCTGTCAGAGAACCCGACTTACCTGCTTGCAGGGGGTCCTCCAGCAGGAGACGGGATGTGGTGCTGCTGCCAGCCGCAGCGTCTGCCAGCAAAACACTGCTAGGCCGTTTCATGGCTCATGACATGGTAGGCGGTGTTTTGCTGGCATGGCGCTACTGCTGGCAGCAGAGCAACCTTACCGCTGCCATGACCGTTGACAGAATACCATCAGCCTTCTGGCGGTATTCTGTCTATGGTCCTAATGCGGTTGGCGGCTGGTAACCACGGCGACGGTATGTTGGCAGCTGTCGCTAGGCGGTAGGCGGCATTTACCGCCAATGTCATAACGAGGGCCAATGTCCTTTGGTTTTGAGTGTAGTTGATGTATGAACGGAGACGCATCCGCAGCACTGCCTAGAGGATTTAGAATGGAGGAGTTACCCAAGTGACCAGAAAAGCAGCTGCAGCACTGTCTATGGGACTAAGATAAAAAGAGACTAACTTGATGCATCACGATGTACAGCTTCATTTATTTCATGGATACCTTCTTGCAAAGCAACTGTGGCCACATCGTGTGGCTGAGCATGCTTTGCTTCCAGTCAAACAAATATTTCCCCTATAACCTTTACTTTTTATTTAAAGACTGTTTAGAGTAGAAATACGTTGTGGGCGCCATGTACAACCATAGAGACAGAAGGTATTAACTGGACATAGGAGAACGAATGAAGTAACAAGACGTTTGTCGGCTTTGCGAGCTTATGCCACGGCCATCTTGAACTGAGGTATTCAGCCACTGAGCATAATGAAAGTTGAAAAGGCGGAAGTGCCTGAGACTGAATTGGTCCCGTACAATGCATTCTGGGTGCTAAGAAACCTTTCAAAACTCTGCAGCAAATGATTGGCCTAACAGTCTAATATGCCTGCCTAAACAAACACTTAGCCAGTTTGTACTCTGCCATTGTTCAAGTGCATGCTATGGCTCTCAAGCCAATGCGCAGGCACAGTCTACCCCAATTTCAACAGGCACACCCCTTCGCCACATGGTAATGTAAGCAGAGGAACGTGGATGGTCAAAATCTAAATTAGAAACATCAATAAGGATGGACCAGACAGCTGGAAAAGAAAACGAATAAGAGTTTTAGTTCACAGTCAAAACGCTGAATACAGAAAAGGCTACGAGAGAAGATATCTTTATATTTCTTTTAGTTTAAAGCTTGCGTAGGTGAGGCTTTAGATTCTAATAAAGCGTTCTTTTTCTTATAATCAGCGAAGTTTGGAGGCGAAATGCATCGCCTATTTTTATTTTATGCAAGGCAATCTAACAAAAGTGGAAGCCCAATAAATTATACCACAATAGGGAGAACGAGCAGCCAGAGCATAAATGGCATGAGCCAGAGAAGCAGCTCGAGAAGCTGAGAAGAGGTAGCTGTGGGCCAAAACTACCAGGCTGTAGGAGGTAGGAATAAAAGAAGTCCGGGTACAGGAGTGCTGGGTTAAGGTAACGTGTCAGTACGATACAAACAACACTGACAGACAAGGAAAGATGCATAACAAAATATTCATTACGACGCCTACTTGGATCTAAGATTTGCTGGCGCTTTCCTGTTATAAAATAGTGCATCACTGCTGTAATAAGTGGCAATGTGTTACACATGGATAGGGCACAAGTCCTAAACAAGATTGTGAGTGAGAGCTCTCATGCTTGGGAGGAGGCCCTGGTGCCCTGGTTGTTTGCTGGGGCTCATTCCCCATCACTTGGTGCCTGTCATTAACAACCCCCCTGCGACAGCAGTACCTGACAACGGTACCCCGCCTGATGCTGCCACCTGGCATCGATAAGAGATGGGACCTGACCACGTGGGCGGAGCTGAGTGCGGGAGCCTTCACTTACTGAATCTCTTCCTCTGCACTGAGGAGAAAGGCAAGAACAAGGTGGGGTCTGAGGCCAGTTTGGTTGGGCACATTGGCTTGTAACGTCAGGGCAGACATGCGTGTTGTGAAACCAAAAGAGGGGAGGTAGTGACGTAATCTAGAACCCTGATAAACAAAATGTGTGCCCTGTCGTTCTACTTGGCAATAATGTGACAGAACAGCGCTGGTGCATGTGTGTTCTCTGTGCACAACGTGGAAATTGATGGTGTGGCACAATATCCAGCGCTGCCGACTTTGGAACTGAGGAGCTGGATTTGAGGCTTCACATCCTGTGCCTAAAGAAAAATTTGAAATACCTTGCATTTGTTGCATACATACTTCCATTGGTGTAGAGGAAGAAAAGCCACATTTCAGAAAAGAGGGGCAGGAACACGTACACATACATCAGAACAGAAGTGAGGCATGAAATAATTAAAAAAAAGAGTTCCCCCCAACAACAGATAAACAATGGAAGTGAAAGAAAACTGAACTTGGTTGGTGCTCCTCACCCAAGAAAAGAAGTGAGATATCGGAAGCCCTAACAAGCTAAGAGGTAGAAAGGAAGAACTACACTGCAGTCAGTGCTTTAAATGGGCCGGTACTGTCCGGTACTGAGTACCGGCACTTTTTTATTTTGAGAGGGTGAGTCCCGGCACATCTCAAGAAAAACGTAATACTTTTAATTGGAGAGTACCGGCACTTCTCGGAAACAAGCAGGTACTCTGGCACAGAGTACCGGCACTTTATTTTTTCCATTTCAAGCACTGACTGCAGTCAACCAATGTTAAGCATCAGGTGGGATCAAAGTTCTTGTGCTGAATACAGCAGCTCTTTGCAGACAGCACATATGTGCTGTCTAGGCGTAACCTAAAAAAGACAATGGCGGTCATTCTGACCGCGGCGGTCGGCGGTCGCCGCCCGCCAAGCGGTTCCCGCCGAAAGACCGCTCCGCGGTCAAAAGACTGCAGCGGCCATTCTGGCTTTCCCACGGGGCCGGCGGGCGACCGCCAGAAGACCGCCGGCCGGCCCAGTGGGAAAGCCCCTTCAACAATGAAGCCGGCTCGGAATGGAGCCGGCGGAGTTGCAGGGGTGCGACGGGTGCAGTGGCACCCGTTGCGATTTTCACTGTCTGCAAAGCAGACAGTGAAAATCTTTGTGGGGCCCTGTTAGGGGGCCCCTGCACTGCCCATGCCAGTGGCATGGGCAGTGCAGGGGCCCCCAGGGGCCCCACGGCACTCGTTCCCGCCATCCTGGTTCTGGCGGTGGACACCGCCAGAAACAGGCTGGCGGGAAGGCGGTCGAAATCCCCATGGCGGTGCTGCAAGCAGCGCCGCCATGGCGGATACCCTGGGCCAGCGGGAAATCGGCGGGAAACCGCCGGCTCCCCTTTTCTGTTGCCCATGGACCGCCAGGGTCACAATGACCCCCAATATGTTCTATGTAGAGTGGCCCCCACACTCCTTATCATTGCGAACACTGTTTCGAATCTTTGGCTTTCATCTTTCAAAATATTGCTCTAAGGTGAGTTAGTTTGAAGCAAATTAAGACTGTAAAATCCAAAATGCAGTGGGTTGTCAAATGGAAGCCTGGGACTGAAAATGGTAGGACATGGACAGGTGCCCATCATAGTTGCATGTGTGAATCACAGTATATTGTGCAACATGGTACGAGACACTGATTGCTTCATGTTTCAGCCAGTCTAACTGGTCGTCAACCTATGGTGCACTAGTGTGGTTTTGCTGTTCTTGTACTGCCAATGACTGGGATGAAATTGTGAACCTTCCTAACAATACACATTGACATACACTACACATGGGAGTGTGTACTTTCTTCATGGAGCACTGCTGTAGTCAGCAGTTTGCCAGGACTTGTGGCAGTGATATTTATCATTGCAGCTTCCTGGCACCCTTATCATCTCTTTATTGGCGAACCTGGTGCTAGCTTAGCTAATGAGGAGACGAGGACATGGCCAAGAGAGTGATAATGAAGCAACCAACAACATGACGGGCAAACCAGTTTTTATTCAAGAACTTGACAGATACAAGGGATGGGATTGCCAGCAGTTAAGAAGTAAGGTATCAGTTGTCTTCAGTGGTCACAAAGCCCTTAGCATCTCACTGTTTTGTTGCAAGTAGCATGGGCAGTTGTGGCACGAGGGCAGTGCGGCAAGACAAAAAGTCATACTTTAAGAAAGGATGCTTTGAGACTCATTATGTGATGAGTGTGTGCAGTCCGTGCAGTGCATACCTATCTTTTTCCTGGCCAAAGCTTTGTGTTATGAGTCCCTAGTTGCACCCTTAGACCTGTCCTCTGAATACTGGAGCATGGTGTATTGTTAATGTGGTCTCAGCCACTGGCCTTAGAAGACAGAGAACTGCAGGGATAAGCTTTCTGCATCATTAGTCAAGGAGGTCAGTGCAGTGCTGCACCATGTCCCCACTCCATCCACCATGGATGGCAATTAGAGGTCACCAGGGGTTGCAACCGCGACCCCTAGTTTACACCTTGCAATCTCTTGACCTGATTTTGCATCCCCTGGCACTGGAGGTATCAGACTCAGTGACAGGAACACATAGGCCCTCATTACAACCCTGGTGGTAAATCCCGCTTTCTGCCGTGCAAAAGACCGCCAACATACCGTTGCAGCAGTGGAATTCCGCTACAGGTATTACGACCCACAGCTCAGAATCCGCCACAATACAGGCACCCACACAAGTCCGCCACACCAAATACCAAATGTCAGTGATAATCTGGCGATACCAAAACCTACACAGTCACGCCAACAGGAATACGCCCACAGTATCACGACCCACGAATCAACGCAGCGGCCTTTCAACCGCGGTAAACCATTGGCTGTACACACCGCCGCGCTCTAAATACACACACACTAACAAAACACAACCACATTGGACAATTTAAAATACACACACCTGATACACATACACACACTACAACCACACACCCAATCCAATATAAAGCACACACCCACATCACCCACATACCCTGACAACCAAAAATGTGAAAGAAGGCTAGAGAGAGAGACTACCTAACACAAAACCAGCATCCACAGACACACAACACCATCACTCATACAACATCCACACACCTCAAACAACACACACCAACACATCCCCTCACACACCACAACAGACAGCACTTCACAAATCACCCACACAACATCATGGCACCTCAAAGACACCCCAGGTTCTCTGAGGAGGAGCTCAGGGTCATGGTGGAGGAAATCGTCTGGGTAGAGCCACAGCTATTCGGATCACAGGTGCAACATTGCAAGGAAGATGGAGCTATGGCGCAGAATTGTCGTCAGGGTTAATGCAGTGGGACAGCATCCAAGAACACGGGATGACATCAGGAAAAGGTGGAACGACCTACGGGGGAAGGTACGTTCCATGGTATCCAGACACCAGAGTGCTGTACAGAGGACTGGCGGTGGACCCCCACCTCCTCACCCACAACTAACTACAGGGGACGAGCAAGTCTTGGCAATCATGCATCCTGAGTCCCTCGCAGGAGTTGCAGGAAAACTGGACTCTGGTAAGGCAAATCTTTACTACTTTATGTCCCTCCACCCCACCTGCATGCCACCACATACTCCCACCCTCACCCTCACACTCAACACCCCAACAACCCACAGATACCCCACTAACACAACCCACACATCCCAAAACCAAGCCCTGCATGTAACACCTATGCATGGCCACCCATCACCAAAGCATGTCCAGTAGAGAAACTCACTCATGCCCCAAAATCCCCAATCACACAAGGGTTAAGCCAATAATGCAAGCACAGGAGTAGAGGGTAACTCACCCATTGTACAAGACGGCACACACAGATAAAAAAACTATGCATTTACACCCCAACAGGACCCCTACCCAACATCATCGGACAGGAGGTGCCAGACATATCCAGTCCCCCCACAGAAGAGGCCCACAGTGACAACAGCAGCTCTGCACGCCTGGATCAAGATGACCAGCCCGACCCATCAGGGACCTCGGGGCAGTCGGTTCCCCTAACACAGTCACAAACCACCACTGAACATCCCCCCTCAGGAAACAACACCACAGCACCCACCCAGCGGGCCCATCCCTCTGTCCTCAGGACACATCAATCAGCAGTATATCCACCACTACAGGGAACCCAGGCAACCCCACTAAAACAGGACGATCAGGGACCTGGGGGCAGTGGCATTAGGCACACGGTTCAGGGGACAGAGGCACATGATAACAGGGAAGCTGGGAGGACTGCTGTGTGACAGGGGGAGGACAGGCCCAGGGAACCGACACTCCACAAGGCACTCTCCAACATCATGGGAGCTTACCACCTTTCCCAGAAGACCAAGGCCACAGTGCTGGCCAAGTTTCAGGAGACCCAGCAGCTGCAGGAGGAACACGACCTGGGTATCAGGGAGAACTTGAAGTCCATGAACACCACCCTGGTCACCATTGCAGGGGTGATGGCGGATCTTCTCAACACTAGGAGGGACACACCAACGGGCCCCTGACACTAGCCTGGACGATGAACAGCCCTCCACCTCCGCCGGCGCTAGTGGACAGGAGGTACCGCCACAGCAACAACATGCCACCAGACCCCACCCCCTGCAGAAGGAGAACCACCCCGCAAATGGTCTCTGAGATCCAGGAACAAGACAGAGAACATTGCCAAGACCCCCACCAGGAAATAAGACCCCCCTGAATGTCACCCTTCTGTCCCACTTTGACACCCAGTCCACCTTAAACTGCCATTGCTCCACTTCCTATGTCCCATTGGACAATGCACCTGTGAAACAAATAGACTGGACTCTGCCATGGACATTCCTCCATCATCACCCCAGCCCATTTTACAGCCCCCTCCACTTATTTGCGCAGAAATAAACACACTTGAATCACAAAACAATCTGGAGTCAGTCTGTGTTTTCACAAATGTGTAATGGCAAAATCTCTGGAATGTAGCAATGTCAATGTACTTGTTCACATACCAATGTAACACATCTGTAGGCCAGGAGTAAACATAGCAGAGGGCACAAAGTGGGACCCTGATCTGTGAAATGGAAAGGCAAAGTAACAAGTCAGGGTCCATACACTGAGTGAAAATGACAGACTTATGCTAGCTAGAACAATAGTATGAGATGTGGGAAGCAGTTACATCTTCTTATCTGTGTCTCACTGGAAGTATTGCATGATGATGTTGTTTCAGTTGTCGACATCTTCTTCTTCTGCCTCCTCTTCTTCACTGTTCACAGGCTCCACAGCTGCCACAAGACCACTATCTGGCCCATCTTCCTGCAGAAAAGGCGCCTGGTGTCGCAAAGCCAGGTTGTGCAGCATACAGCAGGCCACGATTATCTGGCACACCTTCTTCGGTGACTAGTATAGGGAGCCACCTGTCAGATGGAGGCACTCGAATCTGGCCTTCAGGAGGCCGAAGGTGTATTCTATAATCCTCCTAGTTCGCCCATGTGCCTCATTGTAGCGTTCCTCTGCCCTTATCCTGGGATTCCTCACTGGGGTCAGTAGCCATGACAGGTTGGGGTAACCAGAGTCACATGCAAATGTCGAGGGACAACTGTTAGACACACACTAACCCTTTGGAACAACCCCAAACTCCTATGTCAACTGTGTTGGGACCCTTGCCTCACCTATTATCCAAACACGGTGCCTCAGGAGTTGTCCCATCAAATAAGGTATGCTGCTATTCCTCAAAATGTAAGCGTCATGCACTGAGCCAGGATACTTGGCATGCACATGGGAGATGTACTGGTCTGCCAAACACACCATCTGCACATTCATCGAATGGTAGCTTTTCCGGTTTCTGTACAACTTTTCAATCCTGCGGGGGGTACAAATGCCACATGTGTACCATCAATGGCACCAATGATGTTGGGGATATGTCCTAGGGCATAGAAGCCACCTTTTACCGTGGGCAAGTCCTCCACCTGAGGTTAAACGATGTAGCTGCGCATGTGTTTCAGCAGGGCAGATAACACTCTGGACAACACATTAGAGAACATTGGCTGGGACATCCCTGATGCCATGGCCACTGTTGTTTAGAAAGACCCACTGGCCAGGAAATGGAGTACAGACAGAACAGGCACTAGAGGGGGGATTCCTGTGGGATGGCAGATAGCTGAAATCAGGTCTGGCTCCAACTGGGCACACAGTTTCTGGATTGTTGCACGATCAAGTCCGTATGTGATAATGATGTGGCTGTCTTCCATTGTCGACAGGTCCACCAGGGGTCTGTACACCGGAGGATGCCGCCATCTCATCACCTGCCGCAGCAGACGTGCACTATGGAGGAGAACAGCGAGCAGTGGGTCATCCAACACTGAGGTATCACTATGTGCTATTTTCTGAAACGTTGGTAATTCGCTATGTATCGGTATCTGTCTGTTTTCCCGGCCTAGATAGGTGTGATGCAGTTTTTGTCCATCCCATGTGGACCCTTGAAATGGCGGCTGCATGACCTGTAAGGTGGGACAAGGAGAAATGAGGTAAGTGCGCTGGCGTTGTATACCGTCGCGGTGGGCGGTCGAAGACCGCGGCGCATTTCAGCATTGGTTAACATTGGGCCCTATGGGTCCCCGGAGCCAATGACAATTTACGCCGGCGGTGACGGTCCGCACCGCCGCGGACGTGACTGCCATTTTCTATCTGTTCACTCACTTGATACCTGACCTTCAACAGGAGAGGACCTACACTGCAAGTGCTGCTGTTTCCTGTGTCTGGAAGCAACGATGGCTACAGTGTCTGGGGAAAGGGCCCCTGCCTTCACTTCGGAGGAGTTGGAGAAACTAGTGGATGGGGTCCTCCCCCAGTACACGCAACTGTACGGTCCTCCAGACAAACAGGTGAGTACACTGTCAGTATGCTGCGTGGGCAATGCCTGTTTTGAGTGGTGTGGATGGAAGATACATGGGGGGTGGGTGAGGCCTGCATGTGCGGATGGTGATTGTATGTGCGTCAGGGCATGGATGGGAACTGGTGGGCAATGAGTATGACGGTCCGGACAGGTGAGTAATTTCCTTTCCTCCTGTACCTTTCCTCTAGGTCAGCGCCCACCAGAAGAAGGGTACTTGGTGTGCCATCGCCAAGGACGTCCGGACCCTGGGGGTCTAACACAGACGGGGCACCCACTGCCGTAAAAGATGGGAGGACCTGCGCCGCTGGAGCAAGAAGATGGTGGAGGCCCAGCTGGGGATGGCCTCCCAACGTGGAAGGGGTGCCCGTCGCACCATGACCCCCTGATGTACCGGATCCTGGTGTTGGCCTATTCAGAGTTGGATGGGTGCTTGAGGGCATCACAGCAGCCACAAAGGGGGTGAGTACACTCTCATTCAGCTGACTCTGCGTCATTACGAGGTGTCTTGGTGGGGGAGGTGGGCAGTGGGTTCCCCTAGGCCAGGGCGAACTTGCTAGGCAAGGTCCCTTTGTTAGGCAGGCTCTGTGGCACCCCAACCCCACTAGTGGTAATAGCCATCTACACCTAGTCAGGCTCCTGTGACTTCCAGGTGTGCAGCAACTGGGCCTAGGCCTCGTAACCCATGGGCATGTGAATTTGCTAGGAACTGTTAGTGCATGGCATAGTGCAGAGGGCTTCTCCCCGTGTGTTGTGTCAGGATGAAGCACTCTGGGCACCATGCCCCCTCCAGAACCAGTGGAGAATCATATCCACTACCTCAGTCCTTGGCAGGAAGAAGCACTCTGGGCACCAGGCCCCCTCCAGAACCAGTGGAGACTGTTATCCACTTGAGAGACTGTGGCTTTGCACTCCCCAGGATGAAGCAGTGGGCAAACCACCCACTGGAAAGACTGTGGCGTTGCACTCCCGAGGATACAGCAATGGGTATGGAACCACCTCATGCAGCAGTGGCGTTGTGCATTCATCCAGCTGAGGTGCCCCACCTTCCCTCCCCCCTGAGGTGCCTGTTTATTTTCGATCTGATGCCCCTGCAGTGTTCTCTCCATTTCGAGTCGGGTATCTTGTGTGGGCTTTGCCCAGGCATTTTGGGACCACTGGTCCACGGACAATGATTGGTACACTATCCGGACTTGTGTAGTTGGTGTACATATTTGTACATACTGAATTTTGAACTTTCACTATCAGACATTTCATGATTACAATCCTTACAATAATGTAATTGTGTCCTTGGGTTCTTCCAGGGGGTTGGGGGGTGTATATGTAATGTTGCTGCATGTATTTGTGTGTATGTTGTTGTGGGTGGGGGTGGGGGTATTGCATGTTGCCTGTGTGTGTCACTCTCTTTTCCCTCCCCCCTCCCCTGTGTTGTAGGTGCAGTAGTCACTGTGGTTGTCAAAGGCGTTGGTCCTGCTCCTGATAGAGCAGGAGGAAGACCAGCATGGACAGTACGTGGAGTTCGGGCTTGATGGCATCCTGGTTCCTCGTTGGGTGTCAAGAGGTGAGTGGTTTCACTTCTGTGTACTGTTTCCGCTGTGCTTTTGACAGCATTGGTTCCGCCCCAGAAAAGCTGGCGGATAGGCCTGTTGTGATATAGTGGGTGGTACTTTGTCTTCCGCCTGTCTGTTGGCGGTTACCACTGTGGTGTTTGTTTATACCGCAGTGGCGGTCGGAGTGTTAACCCCTTCGCTGCCAGGCCTTTTCCCCCTCCTGTGCCTTTTTTTGCCTATTTGGGGCAGTTCGCGCTTAGGCCCTCATAACTTTTTGTCCACATAAGCTAACCAAGCCAAATTTGTGTCCTTTTTTTCCAACATCCTAGGGATTCTAGAGGTACCCAGACTTTGTGGGTTCCCCTGAAGGAGGGCAAGAAATTATCCAAAATACAGTGAAAAGTTCGTTTTTTTCAGAAAAATTGGAAAAAGTGGCTGCAGAAGAAGGCTTGTGGTTTTTCCCCTGAAAATGGCATCAACAAAGAGTTTGCGGTGCTAAACTCAGCAGCTTCCCAGCTTTCAGGAACAGGCAGACTTGAATCAGAAGACCCAATTTTTCAACACAATTTTGGCATTTTACTGGGACATACCCCATTTTTGCAATTTTTTGTGCTTTCAGCCTCCTTCCAGTCAGTGACAGAAATGGGCATGAAACCAATGCTGGATCCCAGAAACCTAAACATTTCTAAAAAGTAGACAGAATTCTAAATTCATCAAGGGGTCATTTGTGTAGATCCTACAAGGGTTTCCTACAGAAAATAACAACTGAAAAAGAAAAATATTGAAATTGAGGTGAAAAAAACATACATTTTTCTCTACGTTTTACTCTGTAACTTTTCCCTGCAATGTCAGATTATCGAAAGCAATATACCGTTACGTCCGCTGGACTCCTCTGGTTGCGGGGATATATAGGGCTTGTAGGTTCATCAAGAACCCGAGGAACCCAGAGCCAATAAATGAGCTGCACCCTGCAGTGCATTTTCATTCTATATCGAGTATACAGCAATTCATTTGCTGAAATATAAAGAGTAAAAAATTGCTATCAAGAAAACCTTTGTAGTTGCAAAAAGGGCAAAAGATAAGGTGTTGAGGAGCAGTGGTTATGTGCACATCTCTGAATTCCAGGGTGACCATACTAGCATGTGAATTACAGGGCATTTCTCAAATAGATGTCTTTTTGCACACTCTCCTATATTTGGAAGGAAAAAATGTAGAGAAAGACAAAGGGCAATAACACTTGTTTGGCTAATCTATGTTCCCCCAAGTCTCCTGATAAAAATGATACCTCACTTGTGTGGGTAGGCCTAGCGCCCGCCACAGGAAATGCCCCAAAGCGCAACGTGGACACATCCAATTTTTTTAAAGAAAACAGAGATGTTTTTTGCAAAGTGCCTACCTGTGGAGTTTGGCCTCTAACTCAGTCGGCCCCGGGGGGGGCAGAAATGGCCTAAAATAAATTTGCCCCCCCATAGTCCTCCCCCCCCCCCGGGGGCGACCCTTGCCTACGGGGTAGCTCCCCCTGCGTGACATTGGCGCCAAAAAACAAATCCCCGGTGCCTAGTGGTCCTTGCCCCCTTGGGGGCAGATTGACCTAAAATTGACCAATCTGCCCCCAAGGGGGGCAGAAATGGTCTAAATACAATTTGCCGCCCCCAGGGGAGCGACCCTTGCCTGATGGGCCGCTCCCCATCTCTAAAAAAACAAATAAACAAAAAAAAAAAATTGCCCTGGTGCCTAGAGGTTTCTGCCCCCCCCTGGTGGCAGAAATGGCATAAAATAAATTTGCCCCCCCAACCCACACCCACCCCCGGGAACGACCTTTGCCTACGGGGTCGCTCACCCTGCGTGACATTGGCGCCTAAAAACAAATCCCAGGTGCCTAGTGGTTTCTGCCCCCTTGGGGGCAGATTGACCTAAAATCGCCCAATCTGCCCCCAAGGGGGGCAGAAATGGTCTAAATACAATTTGCCCCCCAGGGGAGCGACCCTTGCCTGATGGGTAGCTCCCCATCTCTAAAAAAAGAAAAAAAAAAAAATATATATTGCCCTGGCGCCTAGAGGTTTCTGCCCCCCCGGGGGCAGAAAAGGGCTAAAATAAATTTGCCCCCCCCAACCCTCCCCCCCTCCGGGAGCGACCCTTGCCTACGGGTCGCTCCCCCTGCGTGACATTGGCGTCAAAAAACAAATCCCCGGTGCCTAGTGGTTTCTGCCCCCTTGGGGGCAGATTGACCTAAAATCGACCAATCTGCCCCCAAGGGGGGCATAAATGGTCTAAATACAATTTGCCCCCAAGGGGAGCGATCCTTGCCTGATGGGTCGCTCCCTATCTCTAAAAAACCAAACAAACAAAAAAGAAAACACAAAAAAAAAATTGCCCTGGTGCCTAGAGGTTTCTGCCCCCCCTGGGGGCAGAAATGGCCTAAAATAAATTTGCCCCCTCAACCCCCACCCACCCCCCAGGAGCGACCCTTGCCTACGGGGTCGCTCCCCCTGCGTGACATTGGTGCAAAAAAACAAATCCCATGTGCCTAGAGGTTTCTGCCCCCTTGGGGGCAGATTGACCTAAAATCGGCCAATCTGCCCCCAAGGGGGGCAGAAATGGTCTAAATACAATTTGCACCCTAGGGAAGCGACCCTTGCCTGATGGGTCGCTCCCCATCTCTAAAAAAACAAACAAACAAAAAAAAAATAATAATAATAAAATTTGCCATGGCGCCTAGAGGTTTCTGCCACCCCCTGGGGGCAGATCGGCCTAATAATAGGCCGATCTGCCCCCAGGGGGGGCAGAAATGGCCTAAAATAAATTTCCCCCCCCAGCCCCCACCCCCGCCCCGGGAGCGACCCTTGCCTACGGGGTCGCTCCCCCTGTGTGACATTGGCGCCAAAAAACAAATCCCCGGTGCCTAGTGGTTTCTGCCCCCTTGGGGGCAGATTGACCTAAAATCGACCAATCTGCCCCCAAGGGGGGAGAAATGGTCTAAATACAATTTTCCCCCCAGGGGAGCGACCCTTGCCTGATGGGTCGCTCCCCATCTCTAAAAAAACACACAAAAAAAAAAAAAAGCAAAAAAAAAAAATTGCCCTGGCGCCTAGAGGTTTCTGCCCCCAGGGGGGGCAGAAATGCCCTAAAATAAATTCCCCCCCCCAACCCTTCCCCCCCTCCGGGAGCGACCCTTGCCTACGGGGCCTCTCCCCCTGCGTGACATTGGCGCCAAAAAACAAATTCGCGGTGCCTAGTGGTTTCTGCCCCCTTCGGGGCAGATTGACCTAAAATCGACCAATCTGCCCCCAAGGGGGGAGAAATGGTCTAAATACAATTTGCCCCCCAGGGGAGCGACCCTTGCCTGATGGGTCGCTCCCCATGTCGCTCCCCATCTCTAAAAAAACAAACAAACCAAAAAAAAAGCACCAAAATTGTTTTTACCCTGGCGCCTAGAGGTTTCGGCCTAAAATAAATTTGCTCCCCCCGACCCTCCCCCCCCTCCGGGAGCGACCCTTGCCTACGGGGCCGCTCCCCCTGCGTGACATTGGCGCCAAAAAACAAATCCCAGGTGCCTAGTGGTTTCTGCCCCCTTGGGGGCAGATTGACCTAATAATAGGCCGATCTGCCCCCAGGGGGGGCAGAAATGGCCTAAAATAAATTTGACCCCCAAGGGAGCAACCCTTGCCTAAAGGGTCGCTCCCCTTGCGTGAAATTCAAGCAAAGAAAAAACTCCCTGGTGTCTAGTGGTTTCTGCCCCCAAGGGGGGCAGATTGGCCTCATCAAAATAGGCCAATCTGCCCCCAAGGGGGGCAGAAATGGCCTAAATATAATTTTCCCCCAAGGGGAGCGACCCTTGCCTAAGGGGTCGCTCCCCACCTAAAAAAATAAAATAAAACATTAAAAAAAAAAAAAAAAAAGATCCCTGGTGCCTAGAGGTTTCTGCCCCCCCTGAGGGCAGATCGGCCTAATAATAGGTTGATCTGCCCTCAGGGGGGGCAGAAAAGGCCTTCCCGAAAAAATGCCCCCCCTGGGAGCGACCCTTGCCCAAGGGGTCGCTCCCTTATATCAATTTCACAAAAAAAAAAAATCCCTGGTGTCTAGTGGGGTTCCAAAAGCCGGATTGCAAGCAATCCGGCTTTTGAAACCCTGGGAGAAACTTCAAAGGGAAGGAAATACATTTCCTTCCCTTTGAAGCCCCTACGGGCCTCCCCCAGTGATTGAAAGAGAAATGCTTTGCATTTCTCTTTCAATCGCGCTGGAAGCAGAGCTTCCAGCGCGATGGGGGAGGCCCCTGTGACAAATCAGCGCTCGCTTGCGCGCTGACGTCACAGGTGGGCGTGGGGGGGTCGGGGGTGGAAGGGGAAGGCCTTCCGCTTCCATCCCCGCCTTGGGGGCGAATGGGGTGCAAGGGGGGGGGCGCGCTAGCGCTCCCCCAAGTTCCCCTGTGCCTTGGACGGGGTGACCTCGTCCAAGGCACAGGGGAACTGTAGCCTTGGACGAGGTCACCTCGTCCAAGGCACAGAAGCGGTTAATGTGGATTTCTATGTTGGCAGTTTCCGCCATGGTCGTGATTCCATTTTTTTTCCGCCGGCCTGTTGTTGGTATTACCGCCGCTTTAACACCGACTGCCAGGGCTGTAACGAGGGCCATAGGCTGCTTGTCCTTTTGGATGTCAGCTGGGACACCACTCTGTTTTCTCCTATTTTTTATTCACTAACAATGAATAGTATTTCATTATTCACTAATAGCGTAAGAAAAAAAAGCTGGAATGTGACCTTCCTTGGCAGCCGAGGTAAGTAAAAAAAAATGCTTCTAAGAATATGTTGTGTGTATGCAATTGGGTGTGTGCTTACTTGAGGGAGAGAGTGTGTGTAAGTGTGAATGTGTTGTGAGTGTAAATGTGTGTGTATCTGTAATGATGTGAGTGGAACTGAAGCTTAAAGGGTGTGTGATGTCACTTCCGCTACCCCTGGCATTTTGGTGAATTGGCGTTCATTCCACCCCCTCCACTTTCTCTGGTCTGAACTGCTTTTTGATAACTCATCCCAGTCTTCATCATTCAATATGATCCTATGGGAGTAACATCAGAGTAGGGTTCATTTTAGTGGTACCAAAATTAAAATATAACACTACTTTCAGAGGTTTAATGAATGAATGTTCACCCTCCACTATTCAGCAAGGTACATTCAATTATGTATGTATATCATGGACAACTTACCACCCGATTCACAAATTAAAATTGTAAAAGGATGTGTGGCTATTTACACCACTGCGGGCACATGTTTGCACAACTGTTTGCAAATACTGACATTCCCAGTAGCACAGATAGAAATCTTCTTTAGGTGTTTACTTCCAGGCATGCAAGTCAAAAGGCAATCTTGCAGTTTTACCGTGCGGTATTATAGTTAGGGCTCCCGGTTCTATGATAATTATTTGTTTCACAATTCTGTCTGTATTTATCCATATTTATTTGATGTTTTGCAAATAAATGGAGTGGTAAAATGGTATTTGTCTGCATTTATTTAATTGATAAACATGCACTCATACTTTGATGTCTGTTGTGTTTTGTCAAATTAAGCAGACAAATACCACAAAACACTACACGAGTGGGTAAACATTAGCATTAAATACGAATGTATGTCAACAAATGCCTGTATTTAAACGAATGTCATCCTGTTTTTGAATCCCCCTGGTGTCTATCTGCTCAGCAGCTGGTCTGGAATTCATGAAGGACAACAAACAAGAGTCACTCACTAGAAGCACAATTATCTGTATGTTTCTGCATTTTAACAGACAAGAAACAGATTGTTTTCTATCTGTATTTATTTGTAAAAAACTGGAAGCCTTATTTATAATTGCATGTATAGTAAAATTGTGATCTTCTGAAAATATCTTTCTTTAAATTTCAGCAGCATTTTTGGATGATATATGCGTTTACACCAATGGAAAATCTATTTCTAGACAGTTGCACTAGAATATTTGAATGTGAGAGGGCATAACTTGGCTCCACCATCATGAGTTCCAGAAGGAGAAAATATAATGCTCTCAATAACATATAATGTGCGTTTAAATATATTCATGTAAACAGAGGAACAAAGCCATAAACTGAAGGGAATTTATAAGTAGAGATATAGTATGATCATATACAAATCAAATGCATGCAATGTAATTCCATAAATGAATGTCATGATTTCTAGTTCATTAACATTTTTGGCATTTTTTTAGTTTTCCTCATTTATAGTGTTTAAGTGAAATGCACTTTCTAATCATCATTTGAATGCGCAGTTCGTAGATATGGCCCTAAGAGTTATGTTAAGCTTGGCTGGAGATGAAAGACTGAAAATGTACTTTTGCTCTTCCAGTGCATTTCTTTGTTGAAGGTGCATCAGTAAGCCTTGTTTTATTAAAAAGGTTATTTTTAGATATAGGCATGGGGGTAAGAGGAGACATGTTGCCGAGGCCAAAGACGAGAACAAATTCAATGGCATCCTGATGGCTGAAACAAGAGATGAAAGCCGAATTAAAGGATACCATTCATGACTGTGCACGGTCTATGGGAAGTTACTGTTGGTGACGTCATCTATATGAAGTAAAAGGGATAATGTTGTTTTAGTTGGGTAGAGAATCAGACCCTTCTTGCCCTTTGATCAGAGAGGACCTTTCTGCAAGCCAGGATCCCAGTGCTCATAGATAAAAACCTATATGTCAGCGTGTTTTTCCTGTCTCAATGGGATCCTGCGAGCCAGCACCCCACTGCTCATAGTTTGTGGCCTAATGTGTATGCCTGTGTAGTACCTAACTGTGTCACTGAGGCTCTGCTAACCAGAACCTCAGTGCTTACGCTCTCTCTGCTTTTAAATTTGTCACAGTAGGCCAGTCACTTCATTTACCAATTTCAATTGGCATACTGGACCCCCCTTATAAGTCCCTAGTAAATGGTACCTAGGTACCCAGGGCATTGGGGTTCCAGGAGATCCATATGGGCTGCAGCTTTTTCTTGCCACCCATAGGGAGCTCAGACAAACCCTTGCACAGGCCTGCCATTGCAGTCTGCCTGAAATAACGCACATTTTTTTTCACAGCCATTTTCACTGCACTTAATTAAATTAGAAGTAACCTATATGTCTAACCTTCACTTGCTGAAGGTTAGGTGCAAAGTTAATAAGTGTGAGAGCAACCTTGCACTAGAAAAGGTGCCCCCACATAGTTCAGTGCCATTTCCCCGGAATTGTGAGTGCAGGGATACTATTACATGCGAGCACTACATATAGGTCAATACCTATATGTAGCTTCACAATGGTAACTCCGAATATGGCCATGTAACATATCTAAGATCATGGAGTTGTCCCCCATTCCAAATCTAGTATTGGGGAGCCAATTTCATGAATCCTGGGGACTCCACCATGGATCCCCAGTACTGCCAAACCAGCTCTCTGAGGCTTGCACTGCAGCTACAGCTGCTGCCACCTCACAGACAGGGTTCTGCCATCCTGGGGTCTAGGCAGCCCAGTCCCAGTAAGGCAGAACAAAGCATTTCCTCTGAGAGCAGGGTGTTACACCCTCTCCCTTTGGAAATAGGTGTTACAGGCTGGGGAAGGGTAGCCTTCACCAGCCTCTGAAAATGCCTTGAAGGGCAAAGATGGTTCCCTCCTTGCATAAACCAGTCTACACCGGTTCAGGGACCCCTTCTCCCCTGCTCTGGTGGGAAACTGGACAAAGGAAAGGAGAGTGACCACTCCCCTGTCCATAATCACCCCAGGGGTGGTGCCCAGAGCTCCTCCAGTGTGTCCCAGACTTCAGCCATCTTGCTTTGCAAGGTGTAGGGGCACTATGGAGGGCTCTGAGTGGACAGTGCCAGCAGGTGACATCAGAGACCCCTCCTGATAGGTCCATACCTGATAAGGTAACCAATCCCCCTCTCAGGGCTAATTAGGGTCTCTCCTGTGGGTTCTCTTCAGATTCTGCTTGCAAGTTTCCTTCAGGAATCTTATGCAACAACTTCGGACTCTTCTGACCTCGGATCAACCACAGCCTGCTCCAAGAAATGCTGTAACTGCAACAAAGTGTCTACAAGAGACACTTTTCTTCAACAACCTCAGCTTAAAGTCAGCAACTGCAACAGTTTCCATGGTGTGCATGCTTTGGGGACTACCTGTCTTCCTCCTGCACCAGAAGAACTAAAGAAATCTCCAGTGGTGTGACAGAATCACTCCCCTGCTCCAAGCAGGTACCTTCCAAGGCGACAACTGGTACCCTGGCACTCCTCTCACGGTGACGAGCATGCTCCTAAGGGCACAGAGAGTGGACATCATTGACACAGACTGTCCTGAGGTCCTGCTGATGCAATTTGGGGGAGGTAATACCTTGCCTTGCTCAAGAACAACAGTACCCCTGTGTTTTGTGTCTTCTTCACCTCCTGAGGCCTCTGTGCACTCTTTGCAAAATTCCTTCATGCACAGCCTGGCCCAGGTCCCCAGCACTCCACCCTGTGATGCTTAACTTGCTGAGTTGTTCCGCCTCCGCATGGGACCTTCTTTTGTTGTGCTGCATCTACTGTGTTTTGCACCTCCTTTGAACCCAGATCCTGTGGCTTCTGGGGGTGGTGGCTGGCATCCTGAGGGCTCTCTATAGTGATGAGTGCCCCCTCTTCCTCCTCACAGAGAGTTGAAACCCCCAGATCCCTCCTGGGTCCATCCAGCGCCATTTTGATGAAAAATGCACTTTTGCTGTAGCCAAGGCTTGTTGGCACCTTCCAACACGAAATCTCATCTGCAACAATCTTCACGCCGTGGGACATCTTTTGCATTATGCAGGAACCCACTGGCATCTTCCTAGGGTGCATTTCTGCAGTCTTCAACTAACCAGGGACTCTTCCTTTGCACCCTCTTCTTGGTTGGCAGGGGCTCCTGTCCTTCCTGGAACTTCTTTTGACTTCTGGACTTGGTCCCCTTCCTTTGCAAGTCTTCAGGTCCAATAACCCAGCAGTTGTTCTTTGCAGACTTGGTTGGCTGCTGCAAAATCCCCAAAACAAAGTGTAGTGAGTCCTAAGGAAATTTGCAGTACATTACTTTTGCTTTTCTGGGCTGTGGGGTGGGTTAATTTACTTACCTTTACTGTATTCTTACTCTACCAGCAATTCCGCACACACTACACTTGTCTAGCGGGGAATTTGTGATTCAAATTCCACTTTTTTAGTATATGGTTTGTGTTGCCCCAGACCTATTTTCTCCCATTGCACTCTATAGGATTTCCTACTTTTTGCATTGTTCCAGGACTATTTACTTGTCTAATTTTGGTGTCTAGTGTATATATTGTGTATAATACTTACCTCCAGAAGGAGTATTGTCTCTAAGATATTTTTGGTACAGTGTCACCTGTGGTTCTAAAAATTCCGGACCCATGTAATTTACTTTGCCACAGCAGTACGATTTTAGTATCAAAAGACCGATAATGACTAGTACACTAAGCATAGGCATTTTCGCTCAATTCCAGCAGCGTTTTCACCTCGAAATCGCCATTTTCGTCCTGCACTCGTGGCTCCCATTTTATACACGGCAGCCATTTTTAAAAGTTGCCCTCACATAGGCTTATAATACAGTCAGATTTGATTCCAAGGACACGTACACCTTGATTGACTTTTCTCTGACCTGGGCAAGTTGGAACCATTGCCTCAGGCCAAACCTGTTTGGTCAGTCCCTCTCCCAGTGGCCGAATCAGATAGCATCAAGGCACACCATGCCATAAAACCCTTATTATCGCTCACACACCCTGCTTAATCTTGCTCACACCTGCACCTGCTCTTTTCTTCTTCTTACTTTACGAGGGGGGAGGTGCCCGTTTTTATTGGGGGTCCACACTTATCTGATGTAAAATACTAGGCCTTGCCGGGTAATTTATTATGGGTTGGATGACATGAAATATGAGGTTTCATCATGACACTGTTTTTTCCTCTGTAATGAAAACATGTGAATGACCAACCAAAATGTCAAGAATGTTTGCCTGAAGCTTAAAAAACTGTATATAAGGAAACCTGACTTTGCATTGAAACACAGTCTCCTGAGAACATACAAACCGTGCTGTTGTACTTCTAGGACGCTTGTTACTTGGTTGCAGCCAATAAATTCGATCTTTGACTTCACCTAGAAGACTCTGAGTTTCTGTGGTCTGAATCAGGAAAGTACCCGAGGTCTTTGGGTGTACCCTGGCACCACTGGGTTACCGGATCAGTACCGGTTCTGAAAAACCCAGTACCTCAGTTGGCGCCCAACGTGGGGCGATACCAGCGGTACCAGTCCAAGCCAGAGGTTCGTGAGGAGCTTCGTGTGAAAATTCTGGAGGAAGGCCGCCACTTCATCGACCTCTGCATGTCGACGTGGTCCGAAAGTCTTTGCTGCGAGGTTCCCCACTTCCCGACGGCTACGAAGGACTGCTGCCCTGGCTATCGCCCTGATTTGGACCCTTGATGTTTGGTAGAGCGAAACGATAAGACGAGTCTTCTGGTGATGTCATCGATATTTTCAGTTAAGTATAAGTGGAGCGTCTCCCAGTCCTTAGTTGGACACTTGGTTTGGTCCTTAGTTGGACATTTGGTTTGGTATCCCTTCGGGATCACTTTGATTTGGAACTTGCAAGTACCAAAGCCGAAGGACTCGTGTATTCACGAGACTATCGTAAACGATAATCCTTTGAAGTTTGAAGCTAGACTAGTGAGCGAAGATGCCTGGTCTTAGCAGACTTGGAAATTTGTTTTGTCTTGGTTGTAAAAGGAACTCCCGGTTGGAGGACTCATGTCCGGTTCCTCCGATTGGAACTCCAACCTATGAACTATATGTGATGCACGGAGTAGGCCCCATCACATATAATGAAGTATTGATCCGTTACACCAGAAAAGATGGTTTTTAAAATGGCCCCAAAATGGTAGCTTTGACACAGAAATCTTAGATAACCTCGAAGTTAGACTTTTTAAGAAGAAAGCCCGGCCGGCAATGTTTGATTCTTTCCGCTTATGGCTTAAGGAAGCCAAGCAAAAGGAAATTAAATTAGCTAAGAAAAATAAGAGAGAAAAAGGTATTTCGATTATGCAAGCTGCTATACAGTTTAAAGATAACGAAGTAGAACAGTTGAATGAGCAGTTGCATAGGCGACATAAAATGACAGTAGATAAATGCTATCCAGTTTTGCCGCCTCTTCAGCAAGATGCAGCGAAAGACTCTGAAAAAGATCCCCTAATGTCGCATTTGCTAAGTTCGCCACCACCCTATGCGCAGAATGCCACGGCTCCTCCGCAACCTCTAGTTGCACAACCAGTGGTTGCATTGCCTCCTGCTCCTCCACAGCACCCACCAGCTATTCTTCAGTTGGTTCCTATTCCTCCGGTGCAGCCTCCTCAAGGGCCACCGGCTTTGACATCTGCTCTGCCTTTACTTCCTACAACTTTGACTACTATAGCGACTACCACTCCTGGTATTGTTTCTGACACTGCTTCTGTCTCTGCCTTGTCTCATTCTGTTTTTCCTCCTGTTCATTTGTCAACCTCTCCCTCTATCTGTCAGAGAATGACAAACACTGTGACTAGTCTTTTATCCCCTCTCTTTGGGTCATTAGCTACAACTCCAGTTTCAGAGCGTAAACAATTGCGTAGCCAATTGCCTGATGGTAGGGAGAAAGAGACACTGAATTATTTGGCGCATAAATGGGTTACTGAACCAGCGAGATATGAACTAGAGTCTGTTATGGATGTCTTCCATCAGTGGGAAGAACCGAAAAAGAGATACGTTTTTGAGAAAATTTGTACTTTTCTTTCTGAGGATTTAGAGGAAAATGGTTTGGAGCCCAATCCGCCTAAGTTGTGTCGTGTACGGTTCGATTTTGCGACAGGTTTGATTGTGTGTTCAGATGTCGAGAAAGCAGTTGCGGTGTTATTGTCGTTTAGGACTGAAGGTGTTTCCAGGTTATTGTTTAAATATGATTCTTCTGCTAAAAAGAAAGGGAAACAGTACCCCATGAGAGAAGTTCCCCCACAATGGAGGGAAGGGGACCCAAATGCTAATCCACCTGTCCTGCCTCATTTCCAGCGTGTATGGGTACACGTTCCATGGAAGCGAGCTGAAGTTTTAGCCCTTAAGCAGACATTGCCTGATCCCCGTAAGAATCCTACAGGGTATTACAAGGAATTGTCACAGACTGCGGGGTCTTGCATTATGAATTTAGCTGACATAGACATGTTGTTTGGGAATGTTGTTCCACAGCCTTTATGGGGAAAGATTCGCCATACAGACCATGCTCAAGAGTTAGGTGACACATGGGCTAATATTGCTGCTGCAGATGCCCGACAAATTGGTGGTGCTAAACCTGAGCCTTTAGTGACAGAGCTTCCTGGTAGGATTATTGATTACATGAAAACTATAATGCCTGCGATGCGTGTAAACTGGGATAAATTGTCTGCATGTAAGCAAAAGAAAGAAGAAACGGTATCAGATTTCTTCACCAGGTTTGAAGAAACGTTTGTGGACCACAGTGGTCAAGATATGAGCACGGAAGGTGGTCAACGTTTGTTCGTCGATAAATTTGTGCATAATCTGCTTCCTGAGTTGTGTAAAAAGTTAAAAGATTCAGAAAGTTCTTGGGCAGTTTCCTCTTCAGCGCAGATATTGGCTACTGCACAGTACTACGAAAATAGAGATAAAGATGAGAGAGATAGAGTAGAGAAGAAAACTAAATAATTGAAAACGAAGGTTCTGTTACAACAAGCGTACCCGCCACATGGTGGTCAAAATAGTGGTGCACAGAGTAACTATCAGAACAACTATCAGAATAACTATCAGCCCCAACCGTTTCAGAGAAACTCGCAAAGAGCCGAGTATGCTCAACCACGTATCCCAGTAGGTCCCAATCAGTGTTCATATTGCAAGGAAGAGGGTCATTTCAAGTATAGTTGCCCTGCTTTGCTACAGCACGCAAATGGTACTTATGGTTTAAGAGGTCGAGGTGTTCCGCAAACACCTAGAGGAAGAGGACGTGGATATGTTCCCCAGAGCGCGCGCCCATTCCTCCCTCAAAACTCAATGAACAGATTTGATCAACAGGTTAATGCATCTGGTAGGACGGCTCAGTACTATACTGATGATTACTATACAGAGGATGAGCATTTGGACAGTAATGATTGCTAGGATAGCCATAGACAAAGAGAGGGAGTTGTTTCAGTTCCAGTAGATCAGAGTGGGCCTTATGTTAAGGTGATTGCATCAGGTGTGTCAGAACCTTTTCTGTTGGATACTGGTGCTACCAAGAGTTCTATTATGCACTCAAAACTCCCTAGCGCACCTTTGTCTGGCGAAACAAATGTATCAGTAGGGTTTTCCGGTGCCCCAGTTAGAAATCCGATTTCTAACCCTATATCTCTTTCTGTTGGACCTTGTAAATTTGAAACACCCCTTATTTTGATGACAGTTTGTGGCGAGAACTTGTTAGGATTAGATCTGTTAAAGAGATTGTATGCAACATTGTATTGCTCTCCTTCTGGAGTGCAACTCACATTGGGTAAAAAAGTGGTTTCACCAATGTATTTGTCAAAGGACAGATTTCCACCAGAATTTTCGTCTCTTCCTAATACTCTTTGGGCTACTGGACCTAATGATGTAGGTCTTTTGGAAATTCAGCCATATGTGATAACATTAAAAGCCAATGTTAAAATGCCACGTATTCCCCAATACAAGATCTCTAGTGAAGGGGAAAAAGCGTTGTTAGCAATTATTTGTGATCTGATTGAGAAGGATGTAATTGAAGAGACAAGAGGCAATGTTTGCAATAGTCCTGTTTTGCCTGTCCTGAAGCATACTGACCCTACTCAGCCACATGTTTATAGGTTTGTAATTGATCTTAGAGAGGTGAACAAAATAGTTGTGCCACAGTTTCCAGTCGTCCCCGATATCACTGCATTGTTGACAATGATTCCAGCTTCAGTCACTTGGTTTTCAGTGATAGACCTGAAAAATGCTTTCTTCAGCATCCCTATTGCAGAAGAGAGCAGGGACATTTTTGGCTTCAATTTGGGAGGACGAAGCTTCAGATTTAAGAGAGCTCCTCAAGGCTATTGTGAAAGTCCATCTATCTATAGTCAGGCTTTGAAAGTACAACTTGACACTCTTATGTTACCTGATGGTGCCACTCTCATTCAATATGTCAATGATTTGCTCGTTGCTGCAGATACTAAGGAGATCTGCAAAGAAGCAACATTGTCATTATTGCGTCATTTGTCTGATTTACACCACAAAGTGTCCCTTTCAAAGTTACAGTATTGTCAAAAAGAAGTGACCTATTTAGGTCATCTCTTTTCGAAGGAGGGAAGGCAACTGACCCCAGAGAGAATCAGGGCTGTTGCAGCAATGAGTGTGCCAAGAACACAGAGAGAAGTGCGTGCTTTCTTGGGTATTACATCATATTGCAGACAATGGATACCTAATTTTTCGTTAATAGCCAAACCCTTGGTGGCATTAACTTGTAAAGATACACCAAATCCCGTCCCATGGTCTGAAGATTGTCAGAAAAGTTTTGTCGAATTACGTGATGCATTATGTTCAGCTCCTGTGTTGGGTACCCCCAACTACAGCAAGCCTTTTACAATGTATGTCCATGAGAAAGAAGGTTGTGCGTTAGCAGTTTTGACACAACAGTTTGGAGACAGGGAGCGTCCATGCGCCTATTTCTCTTCAACCTTAGACCCAGTAGCTAAGGCACTACCAAGCAGCTTAAGAGCGGCAGCAGCAACTGCTGTTTCTATCCGACAGTCTGCTGGTTTAGTGATGAATAACACATTAATCGTAATGGTTCCACATGCAGTGGACACGTTGTTAAACAGAACCAAGACACAGCATTTAACTAGTGCTCGATTGTCAGGTTACGAGTTGACATTGTTAGCAAGCCATGTACATATAAAAAGATGCACTACACTTAACCCAGCTACGTTATTGCCAATTGTGATGGAGTTAGATACTTCTGAACAACATGATTGTCTCCATAGAACAGAAGAAGAAACGAAAGATAGAATAGACCTTCTGGACACTCCCCTTGCAAAGAGTGATGGTACTTTGTGGGTGGATGGTTCATGCTTTAAGCTCACGAATGGTGACACGACTGCTGCGTATGCTGTGACAACTTTGTGTACGATTGTTGAAGCTGCACGTATCCCACACAATTCAGCCCAAGCAGCTGAGTTAATAGCTCTAACAAGAGCATGTACAGTATCAAAAGGAATAGAAGTGACTATCTATACCGATAGCCAATATGCGTTTGGTGTGGCCCATAGTTTTGGGCGTTTGTGGAAGGAACATGGGTTCCTGACCTCGCATGGAACTAAAATACAGCATGGTCAGTTGGTAAATGAGCTCCTTTATTCACTTACTTTACCGTTGCAAGTTGCGATTGTGAAGTGTAGCGCACATAAAAAGGTGACTGATGATGTTGGTCGTGGGAATGCATTTGCTGACGAGGTTGCAAAAGAAACGGCAAGGAATGTGATGAGCCGAATGTATGTCACGGGCCCTGCAAGATGGGTTGGTGATGTTGGAATGTGTGAAGACACGATAGAAAGCGTGAAATCGATTCAAGCTGAAGCCACAGAGAGAGAATTGAGTGTGTGGAGAGAAAGTACGGGTAAATTGGATGCGAATGGTTGTTGGGTCGAGTTGTCAGAACATCAGAGATGGTTGCTACCCAATGCGTATGTGCTTGCAGTAGTTACAATGGCTCATGGAATGGCTCACATCAGTGTGAAAGGGATTTGTAAGTTGTTGGCCCCAGTATGGCAAACTGCAGGAATTCCCAAGTGCGCAGAAAATGTGGTTAAAAATTGCATGGTATGCCTGAAACACAACCCTGGTAGAGGAACCCCAACTCCAGCTGGTCATTTTGCATCTCCTACGTATCCGTTTGAGGTTTTGCAGCTAGATTTCATCCACATGGAGAGGTGCAACAACTTAAAATACATACTCGTTGTTGTTTGTGCCTTTTCAAGATGGGTGGAAGCCTCTCCCCTAAAAGACAATACTGCGCTGTCCACAGCCAAAGCCCTTGTGAAAGAGTTCTTCCCTAGATTCGGAATGCCGAGAATGATCTGGAGTGACAATGGAAGTGAATTTGTGGGTCAAGTGATGAAGAAAGTATGCGAAGGGCTAGGCATAAACCAAAAGTTTCACGCTGCAAATCACCCCCAATCAGCTGGATTAGTGGAGTGCTATAATGGCACTCTAAGGCTAAAATTGGCCAAGATACAAGCGAGCTCTGGTCTTAAATGGCCTGACGCTCTACCCTTAGCACTCCTATCAACCAGAATGACTGTGCATTCATGAGTGAAACTTAGTCCTTATGAAATAGTCTTTGGCCGCCTGGCCAATATATGGGGAGTGCCCAGGCCCAAGAAGTTTAGCGAGATAGAGCATCCTGTTTTGTTTGACTATCTGTATGAATTGACGGCTAAATTGCGTGTTTTACATCAACAGGTCCACGACACCCTGCCTCCGGTCTCTGAATCTCCAGGTCATCCCATTGAGCCTGGATCCTGGGTTTTAATAAAGAACTTTCAGCGAACCAAAAACGAGCTGCCCAGGTGGACCGGACCGCACCTCGTTCTTCTCTCCACAAGAACAGCTGTTCGAGTAGAAGGGAAGAAACACTGGATCCATGGGACCCATTGCAAAAGGGTATCCCTACCTCTGCCATATGACCGGTGGGTCCAAGAAGGTGTCGCCGACTCAGTGACTGAAACCGTGCCACGTTTTCTGCCTTTCAGTGATGCACGAATAAAAGGAACACTCACTGAGAAAGAAAGTGATGACATTTTACAATCAGCAGTATCACCGTCAGTTCGATTGGACACTACAGAACCTGAACTCATTTTTCAGGACCACACGATACCTGGGACTAACCGTTATAATCTACGACCAAGAATAAAGGACAAATAAAGCAGTTTACTTTCCTTCCCTTTAGCAAAGTTCTCCGATATGGAAAATTATTTTTGAATGACTTTTTGCTTTTTTGTGTTTTTTGAACCTCCATCCGGGTTCAGCTGTAGGATCGTGGCTGAAAAGACTTAGGAGGGTAGCCTGTGGACACAAGGTCTACAGGTCTGGTTTGTTCTAGGGCGGCCTGGAACATTCAGAACACTCCTAAGTGAAGTAAACCAACCGGCCCGAACGGCAACGGTTAGAGGATGGAATCTTTCCAAAATGGAGAACATGTTGAAAGACTGAGTTTCAAGAAGAGAATATGTGAAACGATAACCAGGAAACGGTTTTTGCTGCTGTGCATTTTTATGTTATTTAGTATACTTATGTTTTTTATAGGATATGTTTTATTCTGTTTTAACGTGATATTGGCACCCACTACCTCGTCTACACCTCCTCCTTCCACTGTTTCCCCACATTCTTTTCAACTCCTCCCTAAACATGAATCTGCTAGGAGACTAGAGTTCATTAATAACTCCTTCATCCAGCTTTTGCACCAACACCAACTAGTGATAAATACAACTAACTGTTGGGTGTGTGGCCTTATGCCTCACACAGCAGATAAAGGTATCCCTTATCTGATCCTGCCTTTCAGCCACAATGGTTCCGTGTGGGCATTCAGAACGATATTCATCTATGCACACTACCCCCTACGTTTTGCGGAAGACAACCCTAAGAAAAATGCTTTAGTTAAAGGTATCATAGACATGATGAAGGACAATATCTTCTACGAGACTATCCCCAGGGATGAGACAATAGCATATATAGGATGGAACATGACCGGATATGAAGCCACAATGAGTGAGAAACAGCAAGCTAAGATATCTTCCCTGATTTGGGTTGTACCCCATCAGGGTCACCTGTGTCTGCAAGGTACTGGCAAGAATCCCAGAGCTCAGCTAGGGGAAAGCGTCTGCACTGAGACATATGTCTTCGCATCTCAGACCTCCCCTCCGCTCTTGGCAGCTAAGGGTACCTATTTCATCTGCCATGATAGAGCCTTTACATGGTTGCCCCCTGACTTTTCTGGCACATGCTTCGTTTCGTTCCTGTTGCCCCCTACCTACACAGCAGCAGCAGATTACCACAAGACAAGGATAGTTAGAGGCGTCTTCAGTGAAGAAGACACTGCAGGACAAGAATTTGGGGACTTCGTAAAGGGTTTTCTGCCGTTCTGGGGACAAATAAGTAACAGCAGGAGCATAAGGCAATTGATAAGAGTGGTTGAATCCACTGTGGCTGAAACCGCTGGTGCCCTTGGTAACTTGACTGCTGAGCTCCAGTCGGATCGTCTTATGACCCTTCAGAACAGGGTCGCATTAGATGTCATACTTGCAGACCGGGGTGGAGTATGTACATTGATCCAATCGAGTTGCTGTGTTTTTGTCCCAGATAACGCTCCAACAGAATACGAGGCCATCTCCAAACTGCATAGAATTTCCGAATCTATTAATTTAGATAGAGGAGATTGGTCATTAATGGGATGGTTCTGGGAACTGATATCAGCATGGGGATGGAAGATACTGATGGTCATTGGGATGATCTTGGCCATTCTTTTCCTGTTCTGTCTATGCGTGCAGTGTGCTCCTGCGATATGTGGCCTCTGTGTTACATCATGCATAAGGAAACCTGCACCAAGAGACGAGCTAAATACTAGGATGATGTTACAGCAACATCTCAACGACTTTAGAAACATAGACCTGGACTCAGATTAGCATGAGAATAGGTTTATTGCCTATGTAAGGGCAAAAGGAGGGTTTGTGGTTCTAAAAATTCCGGACCCATGTAATTTACTTTGCCACAGCAGTACGATTTTAGTATCAAAAGACCGATAATGACTAGTACACTAAGCATGAGCATTTTCGCTCAATTCCAGCAGCGTTTTCACCTCGAAATCGCCATTTTCGTACTGCACTTGTGGCTCCCATTTTATACACGGCAGCCATTTTTAAAAGTTGCCCTCACATAGGCTTATAATACAGTCAGATTTGATTCCAAGGACACGTACACCTTGATTGACTTTTCTCTGACCTGGGCAAGCTGGAACCATTGCCTCAGGCCAAACCTGTTTGGTCAGTCCCTCTCCCAGTGGCCGAATCAGATAGCATCAAGGCACACCATGCCATAAAACCCTTATTATCGCTCACACCCTGCTTAATCTTGCTCACACCTGCACCTGCTCTTTTCTTCTTCTTACTTTACGAGGGGGAGGTGCCCGTTTTTATTGGGGGTCCACACTTATCTGATGTAAAATACTAGGCCTTGCCGGGTAATTTATTATGGGTTGGATGACATGAAATATGAGGTTTCATCATGACACTGTTTTTTCCTTTGTAATGAAAACATGTGAATGACCAACCAAAATGTCAAGAATGTTTGCCTGAAGCTTAAAAAACTGTATATAAGGAAACCTGACTTTGCATTGAAACACAGTCTCCTGAGAACATACAAACCGTGCTGTTGTACTTCTAGGACGCTTGTTACTTGGTTGCAGACAATAAATTAGATCTTTGACTTCACCTAGAAGACTCTGAGTTTCTGTGGTCTGAATCAGGAAAGTACCCGAGGTCTTTGGGTGTACCCTGGCACCACTGGGTTACCGGATCAGTACCGGTTCTGAAAAACCCAGTACCTCACACCCAAATAAATACCTTTTTTTTGGTAACACAGAGTATTGTCTTTACTTGTGCATAAGTACTGTGTAACTATAAGTAGCATTGCATGAGCTTTGCATGTCTCCTAGTTCAGCCTAAGATGCTCTGCAATAGCTACCTCTATCAACCTAAGCTGCTAGAACACTACTACATTCACTACCAAGGGATAACTAGACCTGGCGTAAGGTGTAAGATCCCAAGGTACCAACTACAAACTAGGCCAGCCTTCTACAAGGGGCCACAGGAAGGGGATCACACTGGTAGTATCCTGTCTGCAGGATTTCGACGGACTGCCTTTTTCGTGTGCCAAACTCTTAGTTAGCGTCTAAGTGTTCTATGGTTTAATAAATTACCTTTTGCTTGTTGAACCGAAAAACCATTGCAACTACAGCATATTTCCCTACATCAATATTTTCTGTCACATTGTTTCTGTACATATAGGTGGTCATTCTGACCCTGGCGGTCTTTGACCGCCAGGGCGGAGGACCGCGGGAGCACCGCCGACAGGCCGGCGGTGCTCCAATGGGGATTCCGACCGCGGCGGTAAAGCCGCGGTCGGACCGGCACCACTGGCGGGCTCCCGCCAGTGTACCGCCGCCCCATTGAATCCTCCACGGCGGCGCAGCTTGCTGCACCGCCGCGGGGATTCCGACCCCCCCTACCGCCATCCAGATCCCGGCGGTCGGACCGCCGGGATCCGGATGGCGGTAGGGGGGGTCGCGGGGCCTCTGGGGGCCCCTGCAGTGCCCATGCCACTGGCATGGGCATTGCAGGGGCCCCCGTAAGAGGGCCCCTACATGTATTTCACTGTCTGCTGCGCAGACAGTGAAATATGTGACGGGTGCAACTGCACCCGTCGCACAGCTTCCACTCCGCCGGCTCGATTCCGAGCCGGCTTCATCGTGGAAGCCTCTTTCCCGCTGGGCTGGCGGGCGGTCTGAAGGCGACCGCCCGCCAGCCCAGCGGGAAAGTCAGAATGACCGCCGCGGTCTTTCGACCGCGGAACGGTAATCTGACGGCGGGACTTTGGCGGGCGGCCTCCGCCGCCCGCCAAGGTCAGAATGAGGGCCATAGTGTTGCAGAATTTCACAAAGACACATGTTTTTGAGGTATGACCATTTTCGATAGTAGGTATCCAACATACTTATTTTTACAATATCTGTACTCTCCAGATCAAACTCTGCTAAGTACAACATTTCTGGGAAACACTTGAAGACTCTGTTTCATGTTTTAGAAATGCCTAGACTAACCCAAACAATTCCCCTAGACTTTGTGTACAAGCTAGCTGAACTCACCTGTCACAACACTCATAGGAACTTATCTGGATATGAAAAAGCATTTTAAGCTAGAGATGTACAATTTCTTGGTTATAGATTTTCTGCAGAAATCTCTTCCCACGTTTCCTTCATCACTTTCTTCTCCGATTTTGTAATGTACAAAAGTGACATAGCGAGCAACAACAACTGATTAGTCTGCAGCAAACTGTGTGTCCATATTTGCATTCCATAATTTCAGAATGACAGGTTTATAATTAACAATATACTTTAAGGACTCTGGTCTTCTCAGATTATATGTATTTTTTGGTGATTTTGGCTTCGGTTTATGCCTGACTGCAGATAAAAAGCTGTTTACTCTTCCTTTGAAAATCATGGATCTTGGAAAACCAAAACAACACCATGTATAAAGTTTTCCTTTACATCCATATCTTTGGTGACAATACTTGCCACATCTATGTGTTTGGAAGTGTAGAACTTGTTGTCTTAGGCCTTTGTCATAATAGTGTTTTGGAATGTTACATTTGACATGCTGTTCTATAAAAGACAGTATCAACCCATCACTATCAGGTCCAAATTTAAGTGCATCCTTTATCCATAACAGCATGTGTATATGAGGAGCAACTCTTACCTGGTTCTCATTACTCCAAAAAAGTCTGTGCCTTCACCAAGAGAAGGATTTATTTTATTGCATATGAAAGCCATCATCGCTTGAAATTTGTGATTAAAATATCTACACACATTAGCAGGATCTAAAGAGCACATTTCTCTTGCTGCCTTCAAATTAATATCCTTAATGTTAGAGTTTGCTTCTCTTATAAATTCAAGAAAATCATCGCAAGCATACTCTACGCAAGTAAGTATGAAAAACCATGTAGGCACACCTAAGTTTCACAGCATATATGTACGTTCTCCATGATGATACCAATATTCGTTGGTCCCACATTGACATGCCATCAAATTAATTACGTTGTATTCCAGGTTTCCATCCTTACCTTGTACTTTGTCCACAAAATTTTTTGCCCCTTGCAGAGAATGTTTGGAGATTACCTCCTGCCTTTACAATATAGTTCACAGTATAAGACAGTCCTGACAAGTCACTCTCAAATAATAGATGGAATATATAAGGAATACACTGGTGAAACCTAGGGTCCTCTGAATATAGTCTTGTTGACCTGTACTCAGCCATTGGTATTTGTACAGGTCGGTCATCACATCAGCCACCTACTCCAGTAGGAAAAAGCTGTTGACAACAGTGAACTTCTAAACTTTTTCTCCACACACTCATTGGAGATCCCTTAGCTTGTTTAATTTGAAACAGATCAGTGGAATCTGCAACAGGAATGAAGTGGATGGACACTTTAGTGCTTATATATTTCTTATGACTTTTATTTATCCACTTGATTTTAATGCTTCATCGTCAATAACTCATATCTCAATATCAACTTTTCTGTAAAAAAAAAAATATATATTTTCTTTCAAAGATATTATGGCTTTTTCACTGTACTCACATCCACTAACTTTCACCAGTTTTCTTTTTACTTTTGGTGGGCACACAATTTACTAGAATGATGAGTGGTTCATCACATCTTTGTCAGCCAAAGTGTCAACATTTCTTTTTACAATCTAAAGGTAAGTAGACAACTCTTCTTTTAAGTCCTCTCTTGATGGTTGTTTCCGTGTTTTTGGTTCCATTTAAACTATTGCTTGAAATGGGTGGACAGTTGGTATGAGAATTGATTCCTAAACATTTAATTGTTGAAGTTCTTCTGGGATTTATATCAATTCTAATCTGTTATGTATTGCTCCAGATGGCATTTTATTATCCTCTAATTTATCAAAACAATGCTTATATATTGTTTACTTTGTTGCTAAATCAAAGTGTTCTTCTACAAATAGATATGTACCAAATTCCTGCCACTCATCTATGTTATCTTGCTCAGTTTTAGAAAATACAACTACCTTATGAGTTTGGCTTTTGTATTGACTGCGGTGACAAGAAATAAAAACATATTCTGGTTTCTCTGAAGATACAGACCCTCATTATAACTTGGGCGGTAACTGCGGCCTACCTCCACGGCGATGGCCACCAACATACCACCGCTATGGCTACCAGCCATCCACGCATATTATGACTGTCAACGGTATTCCACCAGAAGGGTGGCGGAATTCCGCTGACGGTCATGGCGATGGACGGCAGTAAGTTGGCGCTGCTGACCGCAGCACTGTCACGCCAGCAAAACACCGCTGACCGTATCATGAGCAATGTTATGGCCTGGCAGTGTTTTGCTGCTGGACGCTGCTGCTGACAGCAGGGCCACATCCCTCCTCCAGCCGGCTAGCCCCTGCACGAGGTAAGTCGGGTTCTCTGACAGGAGAGGGGGTGGGGGGTGTTGTGTGTGTGTGTGGGGGTGTGTGTATGGTTTGGTATGCGTGCATGCGGGTGTGAGTCACGCTGAATGAGTGCGTGAATGACTGAATGTGAGTGTATGTTGTGTGTTGTGAATGCGTGTGTGCGACAAAGTATGTTGGTGTGTGTTGCGGTGTGTGGGTATGTATGTGTGCTTGCGTGGGTGGATGTGGGTATGCGTGTGTGTATGTGTGTATATCGGTGCGTGTGTGGGTGTGTTTATGTGCAGGGGGCAGGAGAGGGAGGAGGAGGGTGGGGAGGGCTCTCGGGAGGGGGAGGGTGGCGGGGGAGAGCCCTATCTGTGCCAGGGAAGGGTTTCCCTGGCACTGATAGTGCCTACCACCATGGTTTTCGTGGCGGTATGATTGGCACGTAAAACTTGGCGGTAGGCCGGGTCATAATTCAGAGCGTGGGATTGGGAAGGACGTCGTGCTGGAGACCAAAGTCCCCAGCCCAGCGGCCGTTACCCCTTGGTGGTCGGTGTGTTAAAGTGGCTGTCTGTGTTGGCGGTTACCGCCAGGGTCATAATCCCATTCTTTTTACAGCCAGCCTGTTGGCGGTATTACTGCCGCTTTAACACCGACTGCCAGGGTCATAATGAGGGCCACAGTGTTAAATGTTCCTATCACTTGTGCAAATTTTTCAATAGCAATCTCTGTCCTGGCGCTCTACACCTCCATTCACTACCTCCTCATTTTCTTTACACTACTCTTCAGGACCACAGAAAAAAATGAACATATTTACAGACTTTCTCCACCTCAGCCACAGTACCATGCAATAAAACTCTGTTCATCTCTCCTAAACATAAAGCTGGAGTTTTCACATAGTAAAATCTCCTAACCAAATTTCACATTTTTAAATGATGTACAGCTAACATTCTAAAGTGGTGAAAAGTGCCTCTGAACACTTTCTTTGATAGACATGCCAGTAAATGCCCTTGTAAGTTGGTTTATTTCCAATCTTTGCATGGATCTAATCCTTGCAGTATTACAAATTTATGTTTTAAACCTTTGCATGAAAATTGTCTAAGGAAGATTTTCAATTTATCAATTGATTATTTCTGAACAGTGCAAATAGTGGTACACTTACCTTTCTACACAGGCCTGTCTATGCCTTCCTTGTACCTCTTCAGCTTTTACTTTGTCTGCATTCCTAGTAACTATATTTTATTTTATTACGAGAATACCATCTCTTGCCTCACAGCAATGACCATGTGTGTCAATTGCATGCACTAATGTGTTCCCTTGCAAGTAACTCTCTTCATTAAAAAACGGCTCTGTAGTTCATGCTTACATCCATTCACCTTTAAAGATTTTACAAAAATACTTTTATATAAGCATTTTTTCTTAAAGTTATTTTCCTCATGCACAATACTGTTCTGTCTAGTGTCTTCATTCAGCCCAATATTAAGAGCAAAATGTCTTCGTCACAGCAAAGGCTTTCTCAGCTATAATCCCAATATGTTGCTTTTGTTCAACTACAGCACCTCTCCTCTTATACTTCTTCAGCAACTTTTGAATTATTTGAAACATTTTTACTCTTAACTCCTTAAACTGTTCTGTCTCCAACTCAATGTGTCTGTTTTCTCATTAGAGTTCCTACATTTAACACCATGCACTTCTTCCTTTTTGTCACTACATTTCAAACTTCTGTTTTTAATTGATATCTTTCGCTCATTTTGCATTTTACGCCATATTTTGTTTTCCCAAAAAATCCTTAGTACTATTGTAGTGAGTGTTTTCTTACTGTGCCCATTTTCCACCTTATCTTTTTGTTACTGATGATTTCGACCAGGTAGTACTGCTTCTGTTTCTTTCTTCTTTGTGTTTTGTTAGGCATTGTCAACCTTTTTTAAATGATGAAAGTAGATATCTGGAACAATATATATATTCACCTCTACAGAATATAGAATAATGATTTAAGGGTCGTAGTGGTGTAGAATACTGCACCTCCTGGAGGTAGCTAATTTGGTAAAAAAAGGAGGGTACCCAAATTTGTGTATGGTGCAGGTGGTCAGGTGCCTTACTACCCATATGCACAGAGAATGTGCATGGATATACACAAATGACAATGGACAGATAAGACCACAGCACACAGCGTACAAAACAGTGATACAAAAACAGTGAATTTCAAAGTATGAAGAATCCATCGACAAGTGAAGCGCATCAATATTTCACGTTTCTCATAGGAAACATCATTTATTTTGAACAACAGTTTGGTAAGTGGAAAGACACGTCCAGCGAGCACAGCCAACACATGTTTCGTCACACAAGTAAGTTTTTCAAGGCTGCAAAACATATATATACAATATTGTTTTGTTTTATTTAGACTGGTCATAAATAAAAAACAAGTGTCTGGGTGCATGTAACACGGGTAAGTGATCCCAGCAAGTAGTACAAATGGAATAGATAGACATGGCAATGGAAGTGGTGGAGATAATAGAGCAGACACCAAAGTGAGAAAACAAGGTGGTCATAAAACTGCACACACAGACTCAGCAGTAGCAGGATCTAGCCATGCTTAAATGACAACTTGTCTGGATGGAAGGTTGTGTCAGTACCTTATTACATATCTGAGTGAGTGTATTTATACCTCAAAGTGTGTATCTGGATGTATTACTCTATGCATCGGTGTATGTCTAGTTGTGCCTGTGTAAGCATTAGGGTGTTCTGGCTGTTACAGTTTATGCATGAGTTTGTGTTTGGTTCTATCAGTGTATGTGTAGCTGGGACTGTTAGTGTGTGTATAACTGTGTGCCTGGGTGTGTAATTGTATGCATCAGTCTATGCTTGAGGTGTCAGAGTATACATCAGAGTGTACCTGAATATGTTACTATTTGCATCAATGGATATCTAGGTCTGTCAGTGTATGTATTGGTGTTTATGCATGAGTGTCGGCGGCATTTCAAGCAACCCCACAGACTTGGCTGCTCTCTGCTGATGACGGGCTAAACCTAGAAACACGTGTCCAGAGATACACAGCACTTGCTGCACCTACTTAGGTGAAAGACTTTTTATTACTTTTTCAGCACAAAACGAAGTGACTGCATTTACCATGATGCATTGGGGCTAACCTTTTGCTTGAGTGTGAGGCAGTGTGCTCCCTTTTTTCTTTTTGTCCAATGACTGCTCCCTTGAGCTAACGAGCCTACGAGCTCTGGAGAGGCACCTGTGCGCCAGTGAGTAGTACATAAACCCGAGAAGACTTTTGGCGGCATTTCAAGCAACCCCACAGACTTGGCTGCTCTCTGCTGATGACGGGCTAAACCTAGAAACACGTGTCCAGAGATACACAGCACTTGCTGCACCTACTTAGGTGAAAGACTTTTTATTACTTTTTCAGCACAAAACGAAGTGACTGCATTTACCATGATGCATTGGGGCTAACCTTTTGCTTGAGTGTGAGGCAGTGTGCTCCCTTTTTTCTTTTTGTCCAATGACTGCTCCCTTGAGCTAACGAGCTGACGAGCTCTGGAGAGGCACCTGTGCGCCAGTGAGTGGTACATAAACCCGAGAAGACTTTTGGCGGCATTTCAAGCAACCCCACAGACTTGGCTGCTCTCTGCTGATGACGGGCTAAACCTAGAAACACGTGTCCAGAGATACACAGCACTTGCTGCACCTACTTAGGTGAAAGACTTTTTATTACTTTTTCAGCACAAAACGAAGTGACTGCATTTACCATGATGCATTGGGGCTAACCTTTTGCTTGAGTGTGAGGCAGTGTGCTCCCTTTTTTCTTTTTGTCCAATGACTGCTCCCTTGAGCTAACGAGCTGACGAGCTCTGGAGAGGCACCTGTGCGCCAGTGAGTGGTACATAAACCCGAGAAGACTTTTGGCGGCATTTCAAGCAACCCCACAGACTTGGCTGCTCTCTGCTGATGACGGGCTAAACCTAGAAACACGTGTCCAGAGATACACAGCACTTGCTGCACCTACTTAGGTGAAAGACTTTTTATTACTTTTTCAGCACAAAACGAAGTGACTGCATTTACCATGATGCATTGGGGCTAACCTTTTGCTTGAGTGTGAGGCAGTGTGCTCCCTTTTTTCTTTTTGTCCTATGCATGAGTGTCTGTTTGAGATTATTAGTGTATGTATGAGAGTGTACTGGATGCACTTGCAGACCCCTATGCAGAGTTATACAAATTGCTTGTATAACTCTGCATAGGGGTCTGCAAGTGCACTTGTACTTTAGTGAAATGCAAAAGAAACACCTGTTACATTTTAACCACAAAGCCCTATGGCCTACCTACAACCTAGCTGATGGGTGGGCTTTCTGTACTAAAAGGAAGATTTTAAGAGTTGTGATGCATGTTTTCTTATGCTGACTCAAGTTGACAGTAAAACTGTGCACTTACACTGTGCAGTAGTAGGTCTGAGCCATGTTTAAAGAACTACTTCTCTGCATGAGTGACTAGGTTATGTCAGTAATAAAGGAGTGAATCAGTCCCTCTATGGGTGCACAACCCAATGTTTAAGTCAGTATACCGGTACATAACTGTTTTTTTTCAGTAACTCTATTAGTCTCTAAAAGTGCATGCAAGTGAATATATTAATCAGTTACTGGCTGTATTGGTGAGTGCAGCCATGTGTAACAGTGTATGCAACTAGCTTCTATACTGCTGCATAGATAACTGCTGTCTGGATGTGTGCATGAATGTATAAGTGGCTGTATGTGAGTTTCATTATGGGTCAGAGACTGCATATATTATTGGGAACAGCAGTTGGAAAGTGAATGTATAAGATAGTGAAACTCAGAAGGATATATTTCACCTTTCAATGATAAAGAACCCCATTCTATGACCTAACTGAGGGATGAGTTTCTTTAGAGTAAAAGGAGAGTTAAAGGCTTATCAATAGTCTGTTTTGTAGCACCAGTATGTACAGCATGTAGGACAGTCATCCTTTTTGCCCTGTTCACCTTCACACTTTCTGGACAGATACTGGTAGTTACTGTCTCTTGGCTGTGCCCTGGATACTTTTTTCCAGTCCCAGGGCCAGTGCTCTGTGTAAAGTGGATTTTGCAAATTAGGCTAATTATGATTGGCAGTATCAACCTACCTATAAGTCCCTAGTACATGGTAGGGCATGTAGGTTTAGGGACTCCAGCATAGGTATGGTACCCAGAGGTGCACTGCTGAGGTGCCCAGTGTCATTTTAAAGTTATATATAAATTCAACTTTGGAATTAAAGTACTTCCAAAGTCTTAAACAACCTTATTTTTACATACATATGTGCCTGAAGTGCCCCTAGGGATGGGAGCTTTTTAACTGTTAGAAATGGGGTCTTTGTTTGGCAGTCAGGTTACCCCCGTCCAAGTAAGGACCCTCACTCTAGTCAGGGAAATAGAGATACACACTTCAGATAACCCCTGCTCACCCTCTTGGTAGCTTGGCACAAGAAGTCAGGCTTATCTCAGAGGCAATGTGAAAAGTATTTGTACCAACACACACAGGAATACAGTAGAAAACATTACAAAATGGACACCACCCCAGTTTAGAAAGATAACTAATATTTATATAAATCAAACAAGACCAAAATGACATACACAAGGCACTTATTCATTTTAAAAGTAAAAAGAGTCATACTCTATAGAAAACAATGGAAACATTGATTTTATACAAAGTACCTGGTTTGTGTAAAAAATTAAGCTGCATGGGTGAGTGTGCGTTGGAAAGTCAGCGATGTTTCAATTCCTTACTCGCAAGTGAGGTTGTGCATTGTTTCTTCTCTGGTCAGGTAGGTGATGCATCGTTTTTCCTCTTCCACAAGAGAGCGATGCGTCGGTTTCCGGACCGGGCACCTCAGAGCCACCCAGAGTCATGATGACTTTGACTCCCAGTGACGATGCGTGAGAAATCCGGCACATGGTGTTAGAAAACAGCGATGCGTGGGGTTTGCATCATTATCAGCAGCCACAAGCCGATGTTGCGTCATTTCTACAGCCATGATGTGTCGATCTCCCAGCAGCAATGCAGGTGGAGCGTCGATTCTTGCCAGAATGCAGGTAGCACGTCGTTTTTCAGCAGCGTTGTAGGTGTTAAGACATGTAAAACATATCAGTACATGTCCCACCTTCAATATACACTCCACCCTGCCCATGGGGCTACCTAGAGCCTACCTTAGGGGTGCCTTGCATGTAAGAAAAGGGAAGGTTTGGGCCTGGCAAGTGAGTACACTTTCCAGGTCAAATTGGCAATTTAAAACTACACACACAGACACTGCTGTGGCGGGTCTGAGCTATGTTTACAGGGCTTATTAAGTGGGTGGCACAATCAGTGATGCAAGCCCACTAGTAGCATTTGATTTACAGGCCCTGGGCACCCCTATTACACTTTAATAGTGACTTACTAGTAAATCAAATATGCCAATCATGGAAAAACCAATTACACATACAATTTCGCATAATAAGCACATGCACTTCAGCACTGGTCAGCAGTGGTAAAGTGCCCAGAGTAACAAACACAGCAACAACAAAGTCCAACACAGAGTAACAACCTTGGAAGCAGAGGCAAAAAGTTAGGGGAGACCACGCCAAAATCGGGGATGCCAGGTCTAACAGTAACTATAAGCAGGGACCTTATAAAAAAAGGTTTTATAAGCCCTGGTGAGGTATAATAGCCAAATAACTTTTTCCCTCATTGTAGTCAATGGGCTCAATAGGCTAAAATGGGGAGATTTTATTTGAAGTAATAGAGCCCCAATAGGAGCAAGATATTTCAAGTTTGGTGTCAAACTGATTCTTATAAGAAATCCTACAACTTACCATTGTTGGATTTAATATAACTAATTCATGGGAAGAGTTTTAGAACTCTACCTGAAAGCCGCCAACTTCAGCTCTGTAGTACCCTTCTCTCATTGTCCAGCCTCTGGAAGCCTGGTCAGGCTGCCCTAATGATGTGTGAAGTGGTCTGGGCTGCACACAAAGGAAGTACCTGGTGGAGGAGATCTGCCTCAGCAGCTGGTGGAACAGGATGGGGGATAGCAGCCAAACCTGTCTTTAAAGGAGGGAAGGACATTTGGAGTAGGTCAGGACCTCCCCCATGTCCTGCAACCCCAGATAATCAGGTGCCCCCTTGATTAGATTAGGAGATGACAGGAGAGGGGCGTGTTAAGGAGTTTTAGCCACACCAGTGAGTGGGCTCAACCAGACCTAACCTCCAAAATTCAATTTCAGCCGTTTTGGATTTTTAAAGAATGTTGCTCCCTGGGATTGATTTTTGCCACACTTCCCAGGAAGTGGTCATCCAAGGGGGTAGTGGCCTGACTGTGATTGGACAATCCCCCCCACCCCCCTTCACCCCAGGAGCAAGGATAAATATGACAGAGCTGCACCCACACCTCAGAGCCCTACAAGGAACAACATCAAAAGAAAAAAGAATAAGGACTACCCTGATATACCGCTGATCTGCACCTGGACACTGTACTCTGAAGGACTGCACCGGCTGCACACTTGGGCTTTACCACAAAAAGGGGCTTCACCTGGCTTCAACTGGTTCACAAATGGACTCCCTGCTTGCTACAAGTGAGCAATAGCTAACCATTTCGGAGTTTTATGCAGGTGCATTCTTGGAGTTGGAGTCCTTGCCCTCAAGAAGCAAATCGGAGCGTCTTGAACCTTGGGGTGAGCTGAGGGCTCCTTAAGGTACCTCTAAGACCTTCTGGAAGCAGATCCAGAAGTTTGGAGAAGATAGAAGTACTTTTGGTAAAAAAGCATCATAAAGGGACCGACACGTCATTGTGAGTCAAGCTGGCTTACATCGACCACGTCCTAGCCTGACTTGCATGTTCATCCCACTGAAAAGCACCTGAGCCCCAGACTTCCAGGATTTCACCAAGGGATCCTATAAAGGCAATCTGATGATAGTGACTCAAAATCGGCTTGCTGTGGAGGGTCATCCGACATAGGAGAGAAAAATCTTTTAAAAAGTGACAAAGTCCGAACGTAAAAAGTTGACCAGAACCTCTCGTGCAGCGTCTCTGAGGAGAGCTCCAGGGACGTCGGATTAAGATTTCTATCCTGAAAATCATCCAAGTCCAAAGGTAGAATTCTTCTCCTGCCAAGTGTATCCGAAGAGAGCTCCAGGGAGGTCGGATCGGATTGGTAACTTCATCCCACTGAAGAAAACCTTCAAAAAAAAGTTCTAAGGTAAACGTTGGCCGAGGCCTCCCACTTGCTGTAACTGAGCAGGGCTCCGTCAGAGTCAGCCTTACACTGTGACTTTGCCCCAGTCACGTTGCGACCAGATATCCCGACTGGTGCTTTTAGTTTCTAAGTGCTAAAAAAAGTAATTCTTTAAACATTCATATCTACCGTTCCCCTTATCTGATTTTATTTGTTTTGCTGTCAAATTAAAGCTGTTTCCTGTGTTTTATTTTGTTACTGTTTTGTGATACAGGAATGCTTTACACACTCTGGCCCTCATTACAACCCCGGCGGTTGGTGATAAAGTGGTGGTAATACCACTAACAGGCTGGGGGTAAATACCGCCAAATTATGACCATGGCAGAAACAGCTCAAACAGACAGCCACTTTAACACACCGACCTCAAGGGCGGAATCAACAGGAACCATGGTGGTAATGGCTTACAGCCAGGCAGAAGACAATGTCCCGCACACTGTATTGAGAAACTCCAATCCGCCACCTTTTCTGTGGCGGTAACAATGACATCAAAGACCTGGGGGAAACAGAGCACAGAAGTGAAAGGGCTCACCTAAGGAGACTCAGGGAAGAACCACGCCACCATGGAACCAGAGCTGCATGTATCCCCAATGCTCTTTTACATGCTGCTCCACTATGACTACAGTGCGTACAGCCGCCTAGCACACAGGGGAGGGAGGGAGGAAAAAGAGAGTAACAAACACTCACAACACACACACACCCAACACCATACTCACAAGCAGATGCAGTAACATCACATATTTACCCTTCAGGAATAATGCAAGGACAACTACAATAGATTAAAAAGAGTATAATAAGATAAAATAGTAGCAATACGTGCATCCAAAGCAAAACGTATATACATATTTACAAATGTAGGGGTACTGCCCAGTCCTCAATGTTCGTGGGCCACATGGCCACATTACAAAGTCCAAGGCCCCACTTCACTCCTGCAACAACACGGAGAGAACACTGCAGGGGCATCAGTTCAAAAATAGGCATTCACCTCAGGGGAATGTGGTGGCACTTCAGCCGGAAGATGGTACAGCGCCACTTGTCCTGGGGTGGGCAACATGCCCTGTGCTTGGTCCTGGGGAGTGCAAGGCCACAGTCTCACAAGTGGGTGACTTGCCCCGCTGGCTCTGGAGGGGGCAACATGCCCTGTGCTTGGTCCTGGGGTGTGCAAGGCCAAAGTCTCTCAAGTGGGTGTCTTCCCCACTGGTTCTGGAGGGGGTATCATGCCCTGTGATCTTCATCCTGGTGAGGATGGGGTGAGTGGATGGCATCGCCATTGGTTCTGGAAGGGGCAACATGCCCTGTGATCTTCATCCTGTGCAGGATGGGATGAGTGGATGTCATCTCCACTGGTTCTGGAGGGGGCATCTTGCCGCATGATCTTCGTCCTGGGGAGGATGGTGTGAGTGGATGGCATCTCCACTGGTTCTGGAGGGGGCATTGTGCCCTGCGATGCAGATGCAGGGGGCAGGCCGCACAACACCCCATAGACGCAGGTCTACAGAATATCCTCCTGCGGTGACGGCTGTTCAGTTGTAGCAGTGGTACTGCTGCTGGTGGTGGTGGGGGGAGGCTCCAGCCCATCCCCTGCTGCCTTTGACAACTGCACACTGTAGCTGGTGATGGTGGTGGTGCTGGTGGGAAGCTCTAGCCCATCGCCTGCAGCCTTGGACGGCTGCCCACTGCTGGTGGTGGTGGGTGCGGGTCCAGCCCATCCCCGGCAGCCTCAGACGGTTGCCCACTGCTGCTGGTGGTGCTGGTGGTGGTGGGAGGGTCCAGCCCATCCCCTGCAGTCTTGGACAGCTGCCAACTGGTGCTGCGGCTGTTGCTAGTGCTGGTGGCGGAGCTGCTGGCGGAGCAGGTGCTGGTGATGGGGGAAAACTCTAGCCCATCCCCTGCAGCCTTAGATGGCTGCCCACTGGTGCTGCTGCTGCTGCTGCTGGTGGTGGTGGGGGGAGGCTCCTGCCCATCCCCTGCAGCCTCAGACGGCTGCACACAGGTGCTGCTGCTGCAGGCGGTGGCGCTTCTGACGGAGCTGGTGGTGGTGGTGGGGGAAAACTCTAGCCCATCCCCTGCAGCCTTAGATGGCTGCCCACTTGTGCTGCTGGTGGTGGTGGTGGGGGGGGGAGGCTCCAGCCCATCCCCTGCAGCCTTGGATGGCTGCATAACCATGGTTGGTGGTGGGGTCTCCGACTGAGTCCCAGCACCAGGCCCCTTGGCCTTACTGCCTGCTGGTGCAGGCTCCTTGCCCTTCCTTCCTGCAGTACTTGGGGCTGGCTCCTTGCCTTTCCTTCCAGCAGCATTTGGGGCAGGCACCCTTTCCGTCTGGCTGGCTGGTGGCTGGAATCCTTTCCCACCTGGAGTTGCTGGGGACACTACTGTGCCCGTCGACTGGGTGGCGGAGGTGCTTGCCTGGGTTTTCACCACCCTGGCCTGACGTGAAGGGCGGGGGGGGAGGGGTAGGGAAGAGGTCAATGGTGGAGAGAAAAAGCTTCTTAGGAACATTGGGGTGAGAAGAAGGTAAAGGTTTGGGAGTGGAGGAAGAGGGAGTGGTTGTTGGAAGTGTCTGTCTGCTGTGTGTGGGTGCAGGTACATTGGCTGGATGCTGTTGTGAGGTGGATGGCTGTTGGGTGTCTGAGTGCTTGCGTTTGTGTTCTTTGGGAGGAGGGGCACAGACACAGTGGGAGAGGACACAGGGGACGTATGCATGGATTTGGGGGTGGTGACTGCCAGTGAGTTGTGTGTTCTGATAGGTGTGCTGGTGATGGGGGTAGTGGATGAGGATGAAGTGCATGCAGGTGTGAGTGTAGACGCAACTGGGAGCGAGGTGGAGGACGAGGAGGAGGGGGCCACAGTGGAGGCAGTGGATGTTGGTGTGTCTGCATCTGGGTGGTGTTTGTGTGAGTGCCTGTGGGATGGAGTGTGGTGCTGTGTTTGCCATGTCCATTCTTTTGTGTTGTCCCGTGTGTATGGTCGTCTGCCTGTGTGTTTGGGATAGGTTGGGGTTGAGGGGAATGGGGTTGGGTAGAGGAAGTTGGAGGGAGGAGAGTGGATACATTGACAATAGCTGCCATCAGAGAGGAGGCCAGAGCCTGGATTGATCTATGTTGGGCTGCCAAGACAGTGTGAATGCCCTCCAGAAATGCATTGGACTGTTGCATTTGGGCTGCCAGCCCCTGGATGGCATTCACAATGGTTGACTGCCCTACAGTGATGGATCCTCACTCAGGGCAGCAGGGGTAACTGCGCAGGGCCTGAGGTGCCACCCTCCTGAGTGAGCGGGCCGCGGGTGATGCTAATGCGCATAAGGACAGGGTGACAAAACAAAAAGGGATGTAGACAAAGGATACACTTGGTAAATGGCGGCACCAACACCACCGTTGGCATGCACAACACACTCACACACAGGGAACAGCCCTACGCACTAGGCAATGCAGTACCACTTACAATGCTAGTCACCAGGCCATGGGTAGGGACACATAGGGGGTCATTCTGACCCTGGCGGTCCAAGACCGCCAGGGCCACGGATGACTGAAGCACCGCCAACAGGCTGGCGGTGCTTCATTGCCCATTCCGACCGCAGCTGTAAAGCCGTGGTCGGAAAACCGGGCCCGGCGGTTTCCCGCCGGATTTCCCCCGGCTGGGCGAATCCTCCATGGCGGCTCTGCAAGCAGCGCCGCCATGGGGATTCTGACCCCCTTCCCGCCAGCCTGTTTCTGGTGGTTTTTACCGCCAGGAAGAGGCTGGCGGGAACGGGTGTCTTGGGGCCCCTGGGGGCCCCTACACTGCCCATGCCACTGGCATGGGCAGTGCAGGGGCCCCCTAACAGGGCCCCAGTATGTTTTTCGCTGTCTGCCTAGCAGACAGTGAAAAGCACGACGGGTGCAACTGCACCCGTCGCACACCTGCAACACCGCCGGCTCCATTCGGAGCCGGCTTCTGTGTTGCAGGCCCCTTTCCTGCTGGGCCGGCGGGCGATACCTTAGGTAGCGCCCGCCGGCCCAGCGGGAAAGTTAGAATGGCCCCAGCGATCTTTTGACCACGGGGCGGCCGAATGGCGGTTCCCTCCAGGCGGGCGGCGGTCGCCGCCCGCCGGGGTCAGAATGACCCCCATAATGCCAACTGCAGCATATCTGAAACCCACACACCCGTGCCCAGTAGTGGATGCCTCCTAGCTAGGTTGGAGGAATTTCACATTAGAACCCTGCCCAACATGGGACCTACTGTGCAATGCCAGGCCTGGCCTAGGGGCACCCACAGGCCCACATCCCCCACCTGGATACCACCCCACCAGGTGTAAGAAAAAAGGAAGGGCGCTGTACTCACCCCCTTGTTGCAGCTGTGATGCGCCCAAGTGCCCATCCAGCTCAGGATAGGCCACCACCAGTATGCGGGCCATCAGGGGGGTCAGGGATAGATTGGCATCCCTTCCCCATTGGGTGGCTATCCCCAGCTGGGCCTCCACTGTCTTCCGTGCCCAGCATCTCAGGTCCTCCCACCTTTTCCGACAGTGGGTGCTCCACCTGCCGTGGGCCCCCAGGGTCCACACGTCCTTGGCAATGGCACGCCATAAAATCTTCTTTTGATGGACACTGACCTGCAGAAAAATTACACACAGGGAAAGGTATCAGTCACTCATCCACTCATGGCCCCCCATGCCCCTTCCCATCCCCATTAGCACAGACATTGCCCCACATATATGCTGCATGCTGCCCAGGGCCCATCCACCAACCCCCCCCCCACATGTGGCCTCCACACACAGCACTCCATGCATTCATGCCCCATGCATTGTACTCACAGTGTACTCACCTGCTGGTCTGTAGGCCCATACGTCAGTCGGTACCGGGGTAGGACCCCATCCACTAATCACTCCAACTCCGCCGAGGTGAAGGCAGGGGCCCTTTCCCCAGTCCCATGCGCCATGGTAGGTTCCAGACACAGGTCACAGCAGCACATGCAGAGTAGGTCCTCTCCTATTGAAGGTCAAGTAGCAAGTGAGTGAACAGATAGAAAGTGGCGGTGACGTCCGCAGCGGAGAGTACCGTCACCACTGGCATGGATCACCATTGGCCACTGTACCATATAGGGCCCAATGATAACCAATGTGGATGTGCACAGCAGTTCCCAACCACCTCCTGCAACGGTGCACAATGTCAGCGGAATTACCTCACTTCCACTGTCTCTTTATACTGGACTGGCGGATACCATTTCAGGGGGGGAGGCGATGGAACCTAACTCTGTCACAGTTCACAATTTCACATTCTGGACATATGTCACCAAAATATTGTAACAATCACAATATGCATTGACCTGAAGTGGTTTACTATGTACAGGTAATGACCAGAAGCCCACTATTTTACGCCATAGATTGCAACCGCTGTGGATAACTAGGAGATGGAGACATCCCCCGTGTACAAACCCCTGGTGGACTTGGCTACAACGCAGGACAGGCACATTATCTTCACCTACAGACTTGACAGGGCCACAATCACAATTGGAGCCTGACCTGATATCTGCTATCCGTCACCCCACTGGGATCCCCCCTCTTGTGCAAGTTCTATCAGTGCTCTCTTTTTTGGCAACAGGTTCTTTCCAAGTGACAGTGGGCTTGGCAACAGGAATGTCACTGCCAATATTCTCAATAGTGCTGACCAGAGTGCTGCCCTGATTAAACACATGTGCAGCTACATTGTTTTCCTCCAAGTGGAGGATTTGGCCACAATGAAGGCTTACTTCTATGCAGTGGGACATATCCCCAATGTCATTGGTTCGATTGATAGGACACATATTGCATTTGTTCCCCCCCGGCAAAATTAACAGGTCTTCAGAAATTGTAAAAGTTATCACTCGTTGAATGTGCAGATGGTGTGTTTGGCGGACTAGTACATCTCCCATGTCAGTACTAAGTATCCAGGCTCAGTGCATGATGCTTTCATCCTGAGGAATAGCAGCATCTCAAATGTGATGGCCCAACGCCAGAGGCACAGGGTGTGGCTAATAGGTGAAACCTGATTCCCACCCAGTGGATGTTGGTGTATGGGTATGGTGTGGGGATATGGCATAGTGTGTGACAAACTATTGTCTCTCTATATTTGCAGGTGACTCTGGTTACCCCAACCTATCATGGCTACTGACTCGGAACGTTACAATGAGGCACATGGGCGAACAAGAAGGATTATTGAATGTACATTCGGCCTCCTGAAGGCCATCTTTTCATGCCTCCATCTAATAGGTGGATCCTTGTGCTACTCACCCAATAAGGTCTGCCAGATCATTGTGACATGCTGTATGTTGCATAACCTTGCCTTGAGACACCATGTGCCTTTTATGCAGGAGGAGGAGGCTGGAGATGGCCATGTGGCAGCAGTGGACCCTGTGGACAGTGAAGATGAGGAGGCAGAGGATGAGGATGAGGACAACAGAAGTTTGGTCATTCGTCAATACTTCCTATGACACACAGGTAAGACAGTGCTATTTCACATTTCATTGACAGTTTGATGTGTGACATTGTCACTGGCAGGCTGTAAATTCCTACTTCTAATGACACTCACTGTACTCACTGGCATCTCTTTTGCGGATGTTGGTGCCCCACTATTGCTCCTGGTGTGTTCACTGCAGGCAACCACAGGACTTTCCTATGTAAGCATTACTATACAGTTGAATTGCAAATTATGAACCTTATGAAACGAATACATTTTGAAATCATTTGACATACTCCGTATTTTTTCTAAATGTGTTTATTGAAGTGCTCTGACAAAAAGGGGGATGTGCAATGGGCTGGGGTGATGTTGGAGGAAAGTCCAGGTTAGAGTCCAGTTTATTTGTAGCGCAGGTTCATTGTCCAAGGGGGCATACTAAGGGGAGCAATGGCAGTTCAAGGTGGACAGGGTAACAGAGGGGGACACAAGGAGAGACTTATTTCCTGGCGGGATCTTGGCAATAGTCTCTGGCTTCTGCCTGGATCGCAGGGAATGTTTGCGGGTGGTTCTCCTTCTGTAGGGGGAGGGGTGCTGGTGGCCTGTTATTCCTCCTATCCACTAGCGGCAGCGGAGGTGGAGGGCTGTTCAGTAGTCTGACTAGTGTTAGGGGCTCGCTGGTGTGCCACTACCTCCCTCATACTGTTGGCCATGTCTGCCAGCACCCCTGCCATGGAGACCAGGGTAGTGTTAATGTACTTCAAGTCCTCCCTGATCCCCAGGTACTGTCCCTCCTGCAGCCTCATGTTCTGCTACATCTTGTTAAGGATCTGGCCCAGCGTATCCTGGGAATGTTGGGATGCTCCCAGGATCTCAGTGAGTGCCTCCTGGAGAGTCGGTTCCCTGGGCCTGCCATCCCCCTGTCACACAGCAGTCGTGTCCTGTGCCTCTGTCCCCTGAATCATGTGCCCACTGCCACTGACCCCAGGTCCCTGATTGTCCTGTGTTTGTGGGGTGGCCTTGGGTCCCTGTAGTGGTGGACACACTGCTGATTGACGTGTCCTAGGGACAGAGGTATGGGCCCGCTGGGTAGGTGCTGTGGTGGTGTTTCCTAAGGGGGGAGGCTCTGTGGTGGTGTGAGTTTGTGCCTGGGTAACCGACTGTCCGGAGGGCCCTGATGGGCCAGGTTGGTCATCCAGATCCAGGCGACCAGAGCTGCTGTCATCACTGTGTGCTTCTTCTGTGGGGGGACTGGATGTTGCTGGCACCTCTTCTCGGGTGACATTGGCTGGGGTACTTGTGGGGATGTAAATGCAGTGTTATTATGTATGTGTGTGAAATATTGTGCATGGGTGGGTTGCCCTTCCTGGTTATTATTGCCATGGCAGCTTTTCCTTGTGTAAGTTGTTATGTGGTGGGCTAGCTGATTGTCTCTCATGTGTGTGCTTGTGTGATAGGTGTCCATGCAGGGCTATGTGTGGTGTCCATGCATTGGTGGTACATGGTGGGCTTGGCATTGGGATGAGTGGGTTGGGATGGTGGGGTGTGTGGGAGGTGTTGGAGTGATGGGAGTGAGGGTGGGGTGGGCGTATGTGATGGCATGCAGGTAGGGGGGTGATAGTGATAGAGAGTTAACTTGCCAGAGTCCAGTCCTCCTGCTACTTCTACAAGGCCCTCAGGATGCACGATTGCCAAGACTTGCTCCTCCCATGTTGTTAGTTGTGAGGTAGGAGGTGGGGGTCCACCACCAGTCCTTTGTACAGTGAGTTGGTGCCTTGCTGCAATGGAACGTACCTCCCCCCGTAGATCATTTCACCTCTTCATGATGTCATCCCTTGTTCTGGGGTGCTGTCCCATGGTGTTGACCCTGTCCATGATTCTACGTCACAGTTCCATCTTCCTTGCAATGGATATCTGCTGCACCTGTGATCTAAATAGCTGTGGCTCTACCCGTATGATTTCCTCCACCATGACCCTTAGCTCCTCCTCAGAGAATCTGGGGTGTCGTTGTGATGCCATGAGTGTTGTCTGAGTGGTGTGGGTAAGGGTGTGTCGGGTGATATGTTGGGGTGTGTGAATTAAGGTACTTGGAATGTGTACAGGTGATGGTGGTATGTGGCTCTGGTTGTGTGAGTGCTCTTGCTATCTCTTTCTGCTGGCAATTATTGGTATTCGTAAAGGGTTGTGGGTAATGTGTGTGTGTGTTTTATTGTGGTGTGGGTGTGGTGTGTGTATGGGTGACAGGTGTGTGTAGTTTGCATTGTCCAATGTGGTGTTGTTTTGTTTAAGTGTGTGTATTTTGAGCTTGGCGGCATGTACCGCCAATGGTTTACTGCCGTTGAATGTCAGCTGTGGTGATTCGTGGGTCATGATATTGTGGGCGTTGTTCTGTTGGCGTAACGGTGTGGGTTTTGCTACTGTACCTTTATCACTGACTTCTGGGCTGGCAGATTTGTGTGTGTGGCTGACTAGTGACGGATTGGTGTGTGTGTGTCATAATATGATGAGTGGATATCCGTGAGACCTAACTGAACTTAGTAGGCGTTAGTGGGCAATTGCAAAGTGTAGGCACTTAACTGCCCCTATCAATAATCCACTTTCCAACACAGCAGTAGGTACAATCCATTCATACAGGACAACTTGGTTGGCAGTCAGGTTGCCCCCTGTCTAACCAAGGAGCCTCACCCTAGGCAAAAAAAAACACACTGGGTTAACCCCTGCTCACTCCATTAGTAGCTTGGCACGAGGAGGAAAGCTTAACCCACAGCAAGGTGTAAAGTATTTGTATTAACACACACAGTAATACAGTGAAACACTACAAAATGGACACCACACAGGTTTAGAATTTTTTTTAATATTTATCTAAGTAAACAAGAACAAATACAATAAAAATCCAAAAATATGACTTTAGCAAATAAAAACATAAACAGTGCCTAGAGGCACCAGTGCTGCAATACGACACACTGGCGATATTTGCGGAGTCACACAGACACCCAGGTACAGTATCTTAGCAAAAGTGTGGATAAAAGGCCAGTGCATGGAGTCAGGGAGTGAGGCGTAGCTGGATCTGATGCAGCATCGGTTCTGGTGCTGAAGGGCAAAGGAGCAGAGGTGTCACGAAGAGCCGTCAGGTCCTTGCTGTGGAGCAGTGGAAGTGAGGCGATGTCAGTTGTGAGGAGTCAGTCCCTGGGCACCTCCAGCAAAGTCAAAGTCTGGTGAAGTCACAATGCTGCGGGTGATCTCAAGGGGTTGCGGTCACATCACAAGCGCTGTGACAGAGTCCAGAGCCATGAGTGTCGGCGCTACAACACTCCAATCTGGTGAGTTCTTAGGACGTCAGCTGTGTCGGTAATGAGGGGCCTACAATTGGTGGAGTCATTGCGCTTCTGCGGGGTCCACATCTTCAGGTCCAAGTGGCATGGGTTCCATGCAGAGTCATCTTTAAGAAGTCGCACAGTGTCGTCCAATGTCGTTTCACTGGGATGTGACCAAAAAAATCACTTGCAGGGGCCCAGGAACTAGAATGGCACCCTCTGACAAGCTAGAGTCCACAACAAGTAAACTCAGAGACTGGTTGGTGAAGCCTATGCTGTGCCTGAGGCTTCAGAAACAGGAGGCAAGCTCAGTCCAAGCCCTTGGAGATAACTCTCAGGCAGGAATGCACACCAAAGTCAGCCTTTGTCCCTTTTCAAAGGCAGAAGCAGCAACTGCAGGATAGCCCAACAAAACACAGGCAGAGGGAGCACTTCTCCTCAGGTCTCCAGCTCCTCTCCTGGTAGAGGTTCCTTTTGAATCCTTGAAATAATCTAAAGTTTAGGGTTTTGGGTCTAATACTCATACCCATTTCTGCCTTTAAAGTTGCCCAACTTCAAAGAAAAGTCTCTGTTGTTTACAGGATCATGCCTTGCCCAAGCCAAGCCCCAGATACACACCAGTGGGTTGGAGACTGCATTATGTGAGGGCAGGCACATTCAGGTGTAAGTGACCACTCTTCCCTCAACGCTAGCCCAAATGGCTCATCAGGGTATGCAGGCTACACCACAGCCCCCTTTGTGTCACTGTCTAGAGTGGATTCGCAAACAGCCTAGCTGTCAGTTTGACACAGGCAGGGAATCCACAAAAAGGCAGAATCACAGAATGATTTAAGCAACAAAAAGCCTACTTTCTAAAAGTGGCATTTTCAAACTCACAGTCTAAAAACGAACTTCAATAACAGATCGATTTTTAAATTGTGAGTTCAGAGACCCTAAACTCCACCCTTCTATCTCCTCTCAAAGGTAAACTGTACTTTAATATTATTCAAGGGCAGCCCCATGTTAACCTATGAGAGAGTTATGTCTTGCAACAGTGAAAAATGAATTTGGCAGTATTTTACTGTTAAGACATGTAAAACACATCAGTACATGTCCTACCTTTAACAAAAGCTGCTCCCTGCTCATTGGACTACCTAGGGCCTACCTTAGGGGTGCCTTACATCTATAGAAATGTAAGGTTTACACCTGGCAAGTGTGTACTCTTACCAGGTCAAATTGGCAGTTTAGAACTGAATACCCAGACACTGCAGTGGCAGATCTGAGCCATGTTTAGAGGGCTAGTCATGTGCCTGGCACAATCGGTGCTGCAGGCCCACTAATAGCATTTGATTTACAGGACCTCGGAACCTTAATAGGGACTTACGAGTAAATCAAACATGCCAATTTTGGAAAAGCCAATTGCACATTCAATTTATCATAGGGAGTACTTGCACTTTAGCACTGGTCAGCAGTGGTAAAGTGCTCACAGTAACAAAACAAGAGTTAAGCACATAGCAACAACCTAGGAAGTAGATGCAAAAAGTTAATGGAGACCACTCCAAGGATGCCAGGTCTGACAGTCTGCAATTGCACATCTAAGTCACTGAAAATTAGAAGGACATGTTTAACCTTTTAATCACGAAGTACTCTACTCTGCAGCCTACTGCAACCTAGATGACAGATACATTTTGTATATTAAAATGTCAACAATACTTTTCAGTCAGTTACTCAGTCAGAAAGCCAATCACAATCTCCCTTACATACCTAACTGATGTTATAAGTGTTCTGACTGGCTGCTACAGTTAACCCTTTCCAACACTTCTCAAAATATAGCACAATTTGATAGGGGTTTTTGCTGAATCTACAGATCCACCATGTAACTCTGTGGTGGATCTGTAGAAGGAGTATGACATTTGTTTTTTCTATCTATTCAAAACCAATGTCATAAAAACATCTGTTTGCATTGAAATGTATATTGACACCAAATCATTCTTTAAAACACATTTTTCTCACAAGAACTATGAATACAAACTCAAAGTTTAATCATTTTTATACCCTTCCCCCGTGTTCCTGTAACGTGCTACCATAATACCACAGTCTACAACATTCTCCTGAAGGAATAGGTCACTAGTTTATAGCAGTTTCTGAGAGCACCGTGCTTACTTCTAACGCAAATGTAGCAGGTGTGGTTGAATATTTGAAATAATAACCATATCCCAAAAACCAATACTTTTTGTAATTTCCCAAAATCCAATAAAAAATCTATTTACTTTTCAAACAAAACTGCTACAGAGCTTTATGCACCAACATATTTAGAACAACCAATCAAATGTGTTCTTTCAAATTGTAACTAGTAGTGTCCATGTTAACTGTCTTTCATTTGAAATCTTGTCTCATTCAGCTGCAGCCTTCTTCTGTGTGCTACTTCAGCTTCTCTCCAAAATGCTCTGAGTGTGGTTTGTAGGTCACAGCTTTGTGTTTTGGGCCAGTGAGAGTTCTAGAAGAGTGGCATTGACAGGGCCCAGAGTTTATCTAATATGGATATTAATTGGGTTGGTCAGAGAGGGTTAAAGTGGCATCAGTTGCTACCGTTGGTTGAAACATTAAGGATTGCCAACATCCAGACCTCAATATTGTGTACTGTGGTGACAATTACCTGGGCACAGTTACTGGGGTAGAATTAGACATCCTAATAAGGATATCTCTGGAAAATTAATTATACTTTTTCCATACACTGCCTTTGTTTTTGCTAACATTTGTCAATGACAGAAGCGGAAGTGGGCAAGTGATTCCTATCCACAAATAGACAAATCTAGAAAACATGTTAATAAAACTATTTCCACATTTCTCAGTGACCACACATTGGGTGCTATATACCACAATAATTTATGGTTTGATATGGAAGGTATATATAGTAATAATGGAGTTCACCTGACAGAAAAATACAACATTGTGTTCCTGCAGAACTTGAGAGACTGGATCCTGTTTCATGTTGGCTATTACCTTCACATCATAAACACAAAGGCTCTTTTCAGAGCCAATCCTTTTACCATGAATATATTTATTTTTATTTTTTAAGCCATTTTTTTCAATTTTCTTCAGATCTGCAGGACCACCTTTGAAAAACGAAAGATAAAACACATTTTTCAGATTGTATACCCATTACTAACTATTGTGTCACATTTATATCAAACCCCTTGAGTCCGGAAAGTTCTGCATAGGCCCTTTCATATTCATTCAAGGGTACATTTCAGTCCTGGGATCCTATTACCGACACAACAAGAGAGTTTGAGAGTGTTTGATAGAGTGCCAGAGTGTGTGTGAGAGTCTCTGTCTGCATGTGATAGTGGCTGTGAGAGGATGGGTCTGGGTGGCAGCAATTGTGAGAGTAGCTGTGACAGGTTGTGTCTGGGTGAGAGAGTAGGTGTGAGATGGTCTGTCTGCATGTAAGAGTGGGTATGAGGTGGTCTGTCTGGGTGTGAGAGTGGGTGCAAGAGTATCTGAGTGTGAGAGTAGGTGTGACAGTGTCTGTCTGGTTCTGAAACTAGATGTGAGAGGGTGTGTCTAGGTGTGGGAGAGGGTGTGAGAGTGTTTTTATGGGTATGAGAGGGGGTGTGAGAGTGCCTGTCAGGGGTGAGACTGGGTGTGGGAGTGTCTGTCTGGGTAGGACAGTGGGTCTGAGTGTGTTTGTCTGAGTGTGAGAATGGATGTGAGAGTGTGTGACAGGGTGTGATAGTGGGTGTGAGAGTACCTGGGTGTGAGAGTGGGTGTGAGAGTGTTCGTGTGGGTGAGAGACTGACTGTGAGAATTTGTCTCTGGGCATTAAAGTAGGTGTGAAAGGGTGTCTCTAGGTATGAGAGGGGGTGTGAGCCTGTCTGTCTGGGTGTGAAAGTGGATGTGAGTATTTTTGTCTGAGTGTGGGAGTAGATATGAAAGTGTGTGACTGGGTGTGAGAGTGGGTATGAGAGTGCATTTGTCTTGGTGTAAGTGTAGGTGTGAAAATCTCTCTGGGTGTGAGAGTGGGAGTGACAATGTGTCTTTGGGTGTAAGAGAGTGTGTCAGAGTGTCTGGGTGTAGGAGTGACTGTGAAAGGGTCTGTCTGGGCTTGAGAGTGGGTTTGATAGTGAGTGTCTAGCTGCGAGAGTAGGTGTGGGAGTGTTTGAGAGAGTGTCACTGTGGGAGTCTGAGTGGATGTCAGAGTGTCTGTGTGGGTGTGAGAGTCGGTGTAACAGTGTCTAAATAGGTGTCTAAATGGAGGTGTGTCTGTCTTGGTGTCATAATATGACCTGAAATGAACATAAAGGGGTTAGGGTAGAGGTATCCTGGCCCCATGGGGTGAAGTGAAATGTGAGAAAAGCATAAGTAAGTATAGACCTTTCTTTTGCCATTTTATTAAATCCATCCCAGTAGTTATTCTTCCCTCACATTTTAATTCACCACATGGGGTCAGACTACCTCTCCTCTGACCCCTTGATATTATCCCCCCTCCACATTTATAGCCCTTGGGACCACTACCCTGAGAAAACAAAATGGCAGCTTCAACTATCTTTTCTGGTTGCGGCCAGCCAATCACATTCTTCCACTGGTACGTGAAACATCAGATCCACCGCCGGTGGATCCGCAGAGAAACTGCATCCCTAGATGTGATTTCTCCCTTTTAATATCTCAAAATACTGAACGGATTTCCACCAAATCACAAAAAGCACAATCTATGCATTAAAAATCTAACTTACTACCAACTTTGGTGTAATACCTTTCAGTGGATTGGGCTGTAGGTGTGTCTAAAGACCCTATGGGAATTAACATGGGAAACTTACTTTTATTGCCCCCCTTTCACTCAGCCCGCTCAAAAAATGTTCCATGTCCAACAAGAACCTATAGGTCACTACTAAATATATCCCAATTTGGATCAGATACATTGATGACCTGTTTCTCATCTGGGGGGGATATCACTCTTGCAGCTGAGTTTATTGAGTCTTTGGGCAAAATGATCTACATTTTTCTTTCACATCCAAAATGAGTAACATGGATATTGCCTTATGGGTATAGGATAACAAACTTCCCACACCATAAAGAAACAGAAGACACTAGCATATTTGACACCAGGAGTCACCCTTCCAGTTACCCAACATAGAGTATCCCCTATGGGGAACTCCTAAGGGCACGACGTAACTATAATGATGATCATCACTTTCCCTAGAGAGTTTCTACATTACTGATAGGTTTGATCAAAGTGGCTCTCCACCAAGAATTCTCAAACAAGCTCAAAATAAGGTCAGAAACATAACAAAGGAACAACATCTTTTTTAAGGGTGGAACTTCCAAAATTTATCAAGACAATATGGATAAAAATACACCCAGGCTCATTACCACCTTTAACAGATGTTCCTATAAAATTTGGGATCTGATGAAACACATTGGAACTTACTCAAAGCAGACTCAGCTATAGGGAAAGAGTTGAGTGATGCCCTGGCCATCGCATATAAGAAACTGCATTCTATTAGGGACATGGTAGTTTGTAGCTGTACTGCACCAAACAAAACCAAGTGACTGGATCCCCATTCAGGATTCCATAAATGTGGTTCTTGCAAGGCGTGTAAGGGTAGTGACAATTTGAGCACATACACCTTGCTTACAGGTAGGAAACAAAAGATCAGGAATTTTATCACCGGTGCCTCTGACTTAGTTGTTTTTGACTTTGTATGTCCATTGGGGTTCAGTATGTAGGCAGAAAAAAACTAGCAGTAAAAAAGGGAATTTTGGAAAATAAATATGCCATAAAGAATACTGATCCCAATTACCTTGTAGTGAGGCATTCTCAGATACAACATGATAGTAATTATGAACTCCTGAGATATTTTGGAATTCACAGAGGCGAGAAAAATGTGAGGGGTGCAACCAAGGGAAATTTCTGAGAATCTTGGAATCACGTTTCATCATAAAGTTAAATTCTATATTCCCTCTGGGCCTTAACAGTGAGGAAGAATTGGCCATACATATTGGGGAATAACTCCCACCTTTTATATTTAGATTCATGAAATTGATGACTGGAGTTTATGTACACTAGTTGTGCTGATCACTTATATATACCTTTGGATATCATTTTTTTGGCATGCGTTATAGTTACTTGAGATAACTCTAAACATAACAGGTGAATTTCTATTGTTTTGTACGTTTAAAATGTGAGCCTAAGTATGACGTCCCTTTAACCCTTGATTTTTGCAGTGAATGTCTATGTTTTTTTAATTCTAATTCCTAACTATATCGTCCATGTAACCTTTGTTTTTTCAGTGAATTTCTATAGTTTTTTAATGTATAGTAATTTTCATTACTATACATTAATCCAACCACTGTGGCCAACCACTATAACAACCCAACCTCCCCTAGCCACCTCTCTTCAGGCCGATATCAGCCCCAGGGACCCCATCCCCTGGGGTCCAGGTATATATTCATTGTTTTGGGGGGGTTTGGAGGCTACTTGGCCCTCCCCAGGCTGATTGTGGCCAGGGGAACCCATCCCCCAGGGCCTGCCCTAAACATTTGAATTTGTTTTGAGGATGGGGACCACATAGCCCCCCTCTCCAGGCCAAATTCCTCCTGGGCATCCCATACCCTAGGGTGTTACCTAATTATTTTATTTTTTTGAGGTGGAGGAAAGCCATGGGACTCCCTCCCTAAGGCCAATCTTGAGCCAGTGACTCCATCCCCCAGGGCACTACCATGTGACCTGGGTGCTCCCTAGAGCACACACTCACAATGTTGAAGACCATGGGGGGAGCCTGAAGGCCCTATATTTTCTTATTTCCTTAATTTTACACTTAGCAGCCATGTTATTTTTTTCCCAGCATGCCTTTCTTTTTCCCTGAATGCCTTAGGACCCTATTCCAAAATGGCACCTTCCTCCATAGTCTCCTATGATTCTTCCCAATCCAATATGGTGTATTTCTTCTTCCTGTTGGCCATTTCCTGTTTTAGGGTATATAAGGAGTGTGATTCTTGTTCTTCTTGCGCTGCAACACTTCTTCGCTCCTGTTGTTTTTTTCCCCAGTTTTTGCCCTCATTTTTTCCAGTTTCTTCCAGTATTGTTTTCTTGTTGGAAGACTTACCCTTTGCTTATTTTTGTTCCATGGAGATCCTGCTATAGAGGTTTTTCCCTTTGGGTTTTTTCCCCTGTGACTCCTTCTGGAGGGCACGGACTGCCTTTTGGCTTTCCATCGTCAGCAGCAGCGTGGCAACCAGAAAGGGCCGCCCCTACCTTGGGCAAGGAGAACCTACAAGGATCAAGACCACTCTGCAGTTCCAGTGGGCCAGAGACATAAACGACAAAGTAGTCCGTGACACAACTCATATTCGGAGGCTTGATAGAAATAGTAAACATACTATGCTTCCCACATAACTCATCATTATTCATCTCCCATTTTCACTGAATTTACACACTCATGTATACGGAAAAATGATTAATTATTACACAACGCCCTAATATCGTTGACCAACATAATTGTAATTTTCTATTTAAATTTTCACTAACCATTGCCCACTTATTGAGCTTTCTAAATAGTGACTTTATATTATCCAGTTTATCGTTTGGTTTGGACAAAACATTTAAACTTTATATTAATCTTAATAAATAAATGGATGTTTTTCCAATTTCATACTAGAAGCTTCAATTCTTCGGGATTCTCTCTATTCTTCTTATTTTCTGTCTGTGGAAAGCATATACAGTGATTACCCTTTATACCCATTAAATTAAAAACAACTTAACATTAAAAATGATTCAAGTAAAAAAAATATTTTTGAAAACTTTAACCCTGCTCATAATAGGACTTTAGTAGCTAAGCGTACTTTAAATTATAATCCATATTTATATCTTGGCATCTTCATATATGCACATGCATTTCTTCTCCTGCAATCATCCCTTCAGGTTATTTACTATCAAGTAGAATAATGTATTTAGAATCCATTATCCTAAGGTCCCTTTCTCTGTTGCCTCCTCTCATATCTTTTTTAATTCCATTGATCACAAAATATTTTATTTCACTTAGATTTCCTCCATGTATCTCATTATTATTAATATACCTTGCTATTGGGTATGTGGTATCTCTATTCTTGATCGCTCTCAAATGTTGTAGAATTTGTTTATGCACTTGCAGAGTTGTACTCCCACCATACAACTTCACACAAGTGCATCTCAGGACAAACACTACATGACTACACTTACAATTGTACGTACCCTGAAGCCTATGTACAATCTTGCTGTCTATTATCACTTCTTTTACATTCTCTCCATTTTTGCAAGCCTTTCATTTTGTACACATTAGAAATCACTCTCCTTTCTTTAACCATGTCTCACTCTGAGTCTTTCTCACATCACTTCTAACAACCTTATCTCTAGTAGATATTCCTCTTCTATACGTAAATCATGGGTCTTCGTGGAAATTAATTCCCGATTATGGGATCACTTTTCAACAGTTGCCAATGTTTGTTAAGTATGGCTCTTACCTTAACCTGTGCTACATTATACGTAGTAATATCTTTCTATCTATCTATCTATCTATCTATCTATCTATCTATCTATCTATCTATCTATCTATCTATCTATCTATCTATCTATTTATATATATAAATATATATATATAAATATATATATATACACACACACACACACAAAAAGCATTTTCTTATGTACAAACCTTGATTTTGCCCAGCAGGACACCCTCCCTGTGAGTGGAGCCATTCCCAAAGGGGTTGCAAATTGTGATCTACCTCATGAATATTCATGAGGTAGGTCATTTGCGACCCCATTGAGAATTGCAAACAGTGTACTTAACAGGTGTACATTTTGTTTTATAACTTACAATTTGCAATTCCCAAACAGATCGTAAATTGTGAGTCGCAAAACAAAAGGTTCAACCTCTGGCCCCAAATGGCAAGGTTGCAATGATGGTTGATTGCAGAACAGCAGACGTGTGGCACAGAAGAACTGAGAGGGTAGGGCAAATTCCCCATTTCGCACCGGTGGAATAAGCTCCTCCATTTCCTCAATCCTAGGCGTGAACCTCCATTACAACATATGCTCCCTGGTCAGACTACATTTTCACTGTTGCCTTATATTTAGCTTGGATTCCCTGTTGGGTACCTTGGTATTCATCATTTTCTATTATTTGTTGCTATTTGCATTGTTTGAATGTGTTGCAACACACTTTGAATTAATTACTCTAAAAGGGTGATATACTATTAAGGAGGCTATACTCATGCACTGCCTTGTCTGTAGATCATCAGTCTTTACTATCAATATGTTGCTTGACTGACTGCTTAACCTGATGCTAATAACAATATCTAATAAAAATATCAATGCCAAGGTGCAATTTGAATCAACTTTGGACTCATAAGATAATTTGTGTGAGCTATAAAAAAGTACCCCTTGTGGTACGATGTACAAAACGCAGCACAGCTAGTGCTTTAGAGCTGGATGATATTTCTGTTCCAAAACCCACCACAATGCGGTGAATGCTTACCAAATTGGAAAATCAATCTTAAAGCTTTGCCTGGTGCACAATCACACTGATGTGCGAACAGGAGCAAAACCTGTGCATTTGCTTCTGCTCAGAGTGGACTACAATTGACAGTTTCAAAGAGTAAGATGTGGAACCACGCTTCCGTGTGAGGCTGACAGCCCTGAAAATCAGGCTCACAATATACCATGAAATCCAGCAGAGGAAGGCAAGCCACATGTAAAGTCAATGTAGTTCATATGTGCTAATTGGTATCTTCAATTGTTGTCAAGAATTAATCTGTCTGTAATATTTAATATCAGTAGAGAAGAGTGTCTGTGTGAATAGGCAGCTATATTCTTCCGGTATCCCGCAGTTCTTATAAACAACAAAAATATAAGAATATGGATATATTGAATTATCACATAATACTCAAACTACTTACCAGTTGACTGAGAGTGGCTATGTTGAACCATGGCTTCCTCTGCTAGAATGCCTGGTGCATTCTAAACCTAATTTTCTTATCTTTAGTTGGGTAAGACTTGTTGTAGGAAGAATCTTTTTGTTTCCCTAATGACTAATGGTGCTTTTTGATGAATCTTCATAAACGTTTCCAAACATAGGCCCTCATTCTGACCCTGGCGGTCGGTGATAAAGCGGCGGCCAAGCCGCCAACAGGCCGGCGGTCTAAAATATGCAATTCTGACCCTGGCGGGAACCGCCAACACAGTCCACCGTATTAACACTCCGCCCGCCACGGCGGTACAAACAAACAGCGCGGCGGTTCCCGCCAACAGCCAGGCGGCAGACAATGTACTGCCCACCCTATTACGACCCACCAATCCGCCACCTTTTCCGGGGCGGGAGCACCGCCGATAAGAACACGGCGGAAACAGACTACGAACGGGAAAACGCTCACCTCTACGCACTCCACGCGAGATTCCGGCAGTATGGAACCAGAGTTGCAGGTTATCCCCGCACTCCTATACCTGCTCATATACCAGGAGCACGCCCGGCGGCGCGGAAGACATCGGTGAGTACTGCACCTACGACACAGGGGAGGGAAAAGATTACCGGCACACACCCACCCACCCACACCCACTACAACACACACATCAATGCATTCCCACAGATCACTGTCACAACCCACAAACCACCCCCCACCGAAATAATGCAAAGACCAAAAGAAGAGATCATAAACGGGCAGATATATTGAAATATGTACACCAGTAATCCCAATAAATAAATAAACTATGTACAAAATATATACAGCTACTAAATGTAGTCCAACCACTGTCCGTGGATCACAGGGGTCCTGTGCAAAGGGGCAAGGCCCAGTCCCACGACAAGAACTCCACGGAGAGAACACTGCAGGGGCATCAGAAAGAAAATAGGACAGGCACCTCAGGGGGAAGGGAAGGGGGGGCACCTCAGCCACTTGAGTACACGACGCCAGATCCACGAGGGGACTCCATGACCACTGGCCCATCCTGGGGAGAGCAAAGCCACAGTCCATACAGTCCATACAGTGGGTGGCCTGCCCACTGGCCCATCCTGGGGAGAGCAAAGCCACAGTCCAAACAGTCCATACAGTGGGTGGCCTGCCCACTGGGCCATCCTGGGGAGAGCAAAGCCACAGTCCAAACAGTCCATACAGTGGGTGGCCTGCCCACTGGGCCATCCTGGGGAGAGCAAAGCCACAGTCCATACAGTCCATACAGTGGGTGGCCTGCCCACTGGCCCATCCTGGGGAGAGCAAAGCCACAGTCCAAACAGTCCATACAGTGGGTGGCCTGCCCACTGGGCCATCCTGGGGAGAGCAAAGCCACAGTCCAAACAGTCCATACAGTGGGTGGCCTGCCCACTGGGCCATCCTGGGGAGAGCAAAGCCACAGTCCATACAGTCCATACAGTGGGTGGCCTGCCCACTGGGCCATCCTGGTGAGAGCAAAGCCACAGTCCAAACAGTCCATACAGTGGGTGGCCTGCCCACTGGGCCATCCTGGGGAGAGCAAAGCCACAGTCCAAACAGTCCATACAGTGGGTGGCCTGCCCACTGGGCCATCCTGGGGAGAGCAAAGCCACAGTCCAAACAGTCCATACAGTGGGTGGCCTGCCCACTGGGCCATCCTGGGGAGAGCAAAGCCACAGTCCAAACAGTCCATACAGTGGGTGGCCTGCCCACTGGGCCATCCTGGGGAGAGCAAAGCCACAGTCCAAACAGTCCATACAGTGGTGGCCTGCCCACTGGGCCATCCTGGGGAGAGCAAAGCCACAGTCCATACAGTCCATACATTGGGTGGCCTGCCCACTGGGCCATCCTGGGGAGAGCAAAGCCACAGTCCATACAGTCCATAACAGACCCCACTGCCACTGGAGGAGGCAAGTTGGCCAGAGGACATCCTGCAGCCCTGCCCGAGATAGATTCTGCCCTGCCACGTCTGCCAAAGGGCCAGCGGTTCTTGCCTTGAAGGGCCCAGTTCAGCGGTTCCTGAGACGGCGGGGCCCAGCGGAGCGGTGTGTGAGACGGCGGGGCCCAGTTCAGCGGTTCTGGAGACGGCGGGGCCCAGCGGAGCGGTGCTTGAGACGGCGGGGCCCAGTTCAGCGCTCCTTGCCTTGAAGGGCCCAGTTCAGCGGTTCTTGAGACGGCGGGGCCCAGCGGAGCGGTGCGTGAGACGGCGGGGCCCAGTTCAGCGGTTCTGGAGACGGCGGGGCCCAGCGGAGCGGTGCTTGAGACGGCGGGGCCCAGTTCAGCGCTCCTTGCCTTGAAGGGCCCAGTTCAGCGGTTCTTGAGACGGCTGGGCCCAGCGGAGCGGTGCTTGAGACGGCGGGGCCCAGTTCAGCGGTTCTTGAGACGGCAGGCCCAGCGGAGCGGTGCTTGAGACGGCGGGGCCCAGTTCAGCGCTCCTTGCCTTGAAGGGCCCAGTTCAGCGGTTCTTGAGACGGCGGGGCCCAGCGGAGCGGTGCTTGAGACGGCGGGGCCCAGTTCAGCGGTTCTTGAGACGGCGGGGCCCAGCGGAGCGGTGCTTGAGACGGCGGGGCCCAGTTCAGCGCTCCTTGCCTTGAAGGGCCCAGTTCAGCGGTTCTTGAGACGGCGGGCCCAGTTCAGCGGTTCTGGAGACGGCGGCCGGTCTATGTCCAACTGCTAATTGCCTGGTGGTGCCCTCCTGGGCAGCGGGGATGGTGCTCCTTCAATGCCCACCTGGGCTGTGGGTGGTGGGGCCCTCCTGGCCAGCTGGGCTGGGTCCTCCCTGGGCAGCGGCTATGGGGGTGGTGGGCTCTCCCGGGGCAGCTGTGCCGGTTCCTCCCGGGGCAGCGGCTATGGGGGTTGTGGGCTCCTCCTGGGCAGCAGGCCTGCTGCCTGACCTCTCCGACTTGCTGCCCTTGCCCTCCTTAGTCGTGGGCCTGTGGCCCTTTCCTCCCTTTGGAGCTGTGGCTGGTGACTGTCTCTGGGTGGTGTCCGGGGGGGATGTAGAAGGCGGGCTCCTGCGGCGCCCCTTCCGCCTTCTGCTCCTCTTCCCAGCGGGTGGGCTGGCTGTCCCCTTGCTGCTGGGCGAAGATCCAGACATGCGGGCTGGCGGGCTCCAATACCCCTGCACCCTTGTCAAGGGGGCTGCAGGGCTGGTGGTGGCTGAGGTGCTCTTCTTACCCCGACGAGAAGGAGGGGGGGGCTCAGGGTCAGGAAAGAAGTTAGTAGTGGCGAGGAAGAGCTTCTTGGGACAATGGAGAGTGGTAGGTACAGTGGGAATGGGAGTGGAGGGAGAGGATGTGGTTGTAGGTGAGTCACGTTTGCTGTCTTTGGGTGCAGGTGCAGGAGGGATAGGCTGTCGTGAGGTGGATGGCTGTTGGGTGGGTGGGTAGCTGCGTTTGTGTGGTGTGGAAGAGGGGGTGACAGACACAGTGGGAGAGGACACAGGGGACGTGTAAATGGCAGTGGGGGTGGTGACTGCACGTGTGCGGACTGGAGTGGAGGGTGTGCTGGTGATGGAAACACTGGCTGATGGTGAGGTGAATGGAGGTGTGAGTGCAGACGTCACAGGGAGGGAGGAGGGAGACGAGGAGGTGGGGGTCACAGAGGTGGTAGTGACTGTTGGCATGTCTGCATCGGAATGTTGCGTGTGTGAATGTCTGCGTGATCTGTGGTGCTTATGTTTGGATGAGCTTCTCTTGGGTGTTGAGGTGTGTGCAGGCTGGTCTGATGGTGTGGGTGGGACAGGCAGAGGAACAGGAGACTGGGAGGAGGGAGTTAGTAGAGGGAGGCAGGAGACAGGGACAATGGCTGCCGTCAGTGCTGAGGCCAGAGCCTGGAACGATCGCTGATGGGCAGCCTGACCCGAATGAATGCCCTCCAGGTACGCATTGCTGCGATGAACCTCCCTCTCCACCCCCTGGATGGCATTCAAAAGGGTAGTCTGCCCAACAATGAGCGTTCGGAGGAGGTCAATGACCTCCTCACTGAGGGCAGCGGGGGTAACAGGGGCAGGGCCTGAGGTGCCTGGGGCGAAGGAGATGCCCGGCTTCCTGGCAGAGCGGGCACGGGGCGAACGCTGAGGGGCTGCTGGGAGGGCGGAGATGGTGCGCTGGGTGGCGGCTGTACCTGTAATGGCGGGGGGCACGGATGGTGCCACCCCCGCAAGGGAGCCCCCTTCCGAGGACGTGTCCGTGTCGCTGCAGGGTCCAGTCGTCCCCGTCGTGGAGCTCCCCTCGCCCTCCGTCTCACTGGTCCAGTCTGACTCTGTGGCATGGCCCTCCTGGGCCATGTGAGATGCAGCTCCCTCCTGCCCCGATGCCACTTCTCCTCCGCCTGATGATGCTGATGCACACAAGCACAGAAAGACAAACAAAAAGGGGGGGGGAGAGAGAAATAAAGGGATATTGAGTACATGGATCTCCGGTACAGTTAGCGGACATGACAGACACAGATGCCCCCTGCACTAAGTTGCGCACTTGGGGTCCGCTACGCATTCCGTGGAACATGCCCTACACGCCTAGAGTTGACAACTGCACCCATGGATGACACGGCCCAGGGATGGCTGTACTGACAAACTACTGAGGGTGGTGGCTGGGGACACAGGGGCTTACGGGGGTGCCCAGCCTACAGATATCGCCCTGGCCTAGGGGGACCCCCAGCCCTCCTCCCCCACCCAGACACCTCCACTGCGCGACAACAGAGTAGATAATGCTTGTACTCACCCCCTTGTGTCTGCTGTGCTGCCCTCACGCGCCCATCCAAATCAGGGTAGGCCACCGCCAGGATCCGGAAAATCAGGGGGCTCAGTTGACGGCAGGCACCCCGCCTACGTAGGGAGGCCATCCCCAGCAGAGACTCGGCGGTCTTCTTGGTCCCGCGGCGGATGTCCTCCCACCTCTTGCGGCAGTGGGTGCCCCGTCGATGGTGGACCCCCAGGGTCCGGACTTCCTTGGCGATGGCACGCCAAATCCCGATCTTCTCATGGGCGCGGACCTATGTGACACGTACAGGGAGGGAGAAATACCACGTTCAAGTTTGTCAGCATTTTCCTTTCCAGTGGCCCAACGCCCCCCATCCCCGCCAGGCTCCCGCCATGCCCCCCGCCAGGCCCAACATGCCCCCCATCCCCGCCAGGCCCCCCGCCATGCCCCCCGCCAGGCCCAACATGCCCCCCATCCCCGCCAGGCCCCCCGCCATGCCCCCCGCCAGGCCCAACATGCCCCCCATCCCCGCCAGGCCCCCCGCCATGCCCCCCGCCAGGCCCAACATGCCCCCCATCCCAGCCAGGCCCCCCGCCATGCCCCCCGCCAGGCCCAGCATGCCCCCCATCCCCGCCAGGCCCCCGCCATGCCCCCCGCCAGGCCCAACATGCCCCCCATCCCCGCCAGGCCCCCCGCCATGCCCCCCGCCATGCCCCCCACCAGGCCCAACATGCCCCCCATCCCCGCCAGGCCCCCCACCAGGCCCCCCGCCATGCCCAACATGCCCCCCATCCCCGCCATGCCCCCGCCAGGCCCAACATGCCCCCCATCCCCGCCAGGCCCCCCGCCATGCCCCCCGCCAGGCCCAACATGCCCCCCATCCCCGCCAGGCCCCCCGCCATGCCCCCCGCCAGGCCCAACATGCCTCCCATCCCCGCCAGGCCCCCCGCCAGGCCCCCAAGCCAGCCAGTGGCCCCAAATCCAGATTGAATTAAACTCACTTGTTGGTCTGGAGGACCGTAGAGTAGCGCATACTGGGGGAGGACCCCATCCACAAGTTTCTCCAACTCCTCTCCAGTGAAGGCAGGGGCCCTTTCCCCAGGCGCAGCAGCCATTGTCCCTTCCAGACCGAGGTCACAGCAACACTTGCAGTATAGGTCCTCTCCTCTGAAAGTTCAAGTCGCAAGTGGATAAGTAGATAGAAAATGGCGGTCACGTCCGCGGCGGTGCGTACCGCGGCGGTGCGTCCCGCCACCGCCGGCGCCCTTCGCCATTGGCTCCTGAAACCCATAGGCTTCAATGTTAACCAATGCGGCTTGGCGCTGCGGTCTTCGCCCGCCGCCCGCCGCGGTGTGCCACGCCAGCGCATTGACCTCACATCCCATTGTCACACTTCACAGGTCAGGCAGCCGCCATTTCCAGGGCCCACATGGCTCAATTTCAACTGCGTCACACAGGCCTAGGCCTTGCATAGCCACTCAGACACGCCATTCACTGCATAGAGAATCGTTTACTGTGCTAGCTGTGAGTACGTACCTGTGGGTTGCTTGACTGTGTGCTCCATGTTGTCCTTCCTAGGCACCGTCCGCTGGGTTGGGCGAGGAGACGGATGAATCCTCCCGTGTACCGACCGCTGGTGGACCTGTCGACAATGGAAGAACGCCACATTATCCTGACCTACCGTCTTAACCGTGCCACTATCCATGAACTGTGTGCCCAGCTGGAGCCCGACCTGATGTCCCCCATCCGCCAACCCACAGGGATTCCCCCTCTGGTGCAGGTCATGTCAGTACTCCATTTCTTGGCAAGTGGGTCATTTCAGACAACCGTGGGAATTGCTTCTGGGATGTCTCAGCCCATGTTTTCGAAGGTGTTATCCAGAGTGTTGTCTGCCCTGATGAAATCCGTGAGGAGCTACATCATTTTCCCTGAGGTGGGCGAATTGGCTACAGTGAAGGGTGATTTCTACGCCCTTGGACATATTCCCAACGTAATTGGTGCCATTGATGGGACCCATGTGGCTTTGGTTCCCCCAAGAGACAGGGAGCAGGTGTACAGGAACAGAAAAAATTACCATTCAATGAACATCCAGGTGGTGTGTTTGGCTGACCAGTACATCTCGCATGTAAATGCCAAATTCCCAGGGTCAGTGCATGACGCCTACATCCTCAGGAATAGCAGCATCCCTTACGTGATGGAACAGCTACAGAGACACCGTGTATGGCTAGTGGGGGACTCTGGGTACCCCAACCTGTCGTGGCTACTGACCCCAGTAAGGAATCCCCGGACCAGGGCAGAGGAACGGTACAATGAGGCCCATGGGCGTACTAGGAGGGTGATCGAACGCACCTTTGGCCTCCTAAAGGCCAGGTTTAGGTGCCTGCATATGACAGGTGGATCCCTAATGTACTCACCTAAGAAGGTGTGTCACATCATCGTGGCCTGCTGCATGCTTCACAACCTGGCTTTGCGCCGCCAGGTGCCTTTCCTGCAGGAGGATGGTCGAGACGGTGGTGTTGTGGCAGCGGTGGAACCTGAGGAGAGTGACGAGGAGGAAGACGACGGGGCTGAAACAGACAACAGGGACAGAATCATTGAACAGTACTTCCAATAGGACACAGGTAACATTTCAAAGATAATTTAGTAAATGTTAACTACTCTCCTGCATCTCTGCTGCCTGTCTATTTGCCCCAGTGTATGATGACTGAGTTTTGGCTTTTCCCTCCCTATTTCAGATCTGGGGTCCCCACTACGAGTCCTGTGCTTCGTTTCCCCATGGACTACAGCTTTGTGGCAGCTGTTTGTTGACTTCACCATGTACAAGGACATATTTGCACTGTCATGTCAATTACAATATATTGAAATCACAGCCAGACTCCAGATATTTTGGTGCAAAATAGGTGTTTATTTAAGTGCTCAAAATGGGATGGGTGGTTTCAAGTGGGTGGGGGCTATGGTGAAGGAATGTCCATGGCAGAGTCCAGAGTAACAGTCACACAGGTGCATTGTCCAGAGGCCTGTGGAGAGATGGAGCATGGGCAGTTCAAGGATGGACAGGGTGACAATGTGGGACAGTGGGATGACATCAGGTGGTATCCATTGCTGGCGGGGGTCTTGACATCCTACTCTGTCTTCTTGCGAGATCTCAGGGCCCTCTTGCGGGGTGGTTCTTCTCCTGCAGGAGGTGGGGGTCTGGTGGGTTGCTGCTGTGCGGGGGCCTCCTGTCCACTAGCGCCGGCGGAGGTGGTTGGCTGTTCTTGGTCCAGGCTAGTGGCAGGGTCCCTTGGGTGTTGTTCAGTGTCCGCCCTGGTGTTGACGAGGTCCTGCAGCAGCCCTACCATGGTAACCAGGGTGGTGTTGATGGCTCTGATGTCCTTCCTGTACCCCCGATAGTGTTCCTCCTGCAGTACCTGGATCTCCTGGAACCGGGCCAGTACCGTCGCCATCGTCTCCTGGGAGCGGTTGTATGCTCCCATGATGGTGGTGAGGACCTCGTGGAGAGTGGGTTCCCTGGGCCTCTCCTCCCCCCCCTGTCGCACAGCTGCCCTCCGAGTTGCCCTGTTTCCCTGGGCCTCTGCCCCCTGGCCGGTGTGCCCACTACCACTGCCCCCAGGTCCCTGTTGTTGTTGGGGTGGTGGGTTATCCTGGGTGCCCTGTAGTGGTAGACACACCGCAGATTGACGCGCCCTGGAGACAGAGGCATGGGCCCGCTGGGTGGGAGCTGTGCTGGTGTTCCCAGAGGGGTTTGGGTCTGTAGTGGCCTGTGCCTGTGTGAGGGGAACCGACTGTCCAGAGGTCCCCGATGGTCCGGGCTGGTCATCGGTGTCCAGGTCGACAGAGCTGCTGTCATCGCTGACGGCCTCTTGGGTGGGGGGTGTGGAGAATTCTGGCCCCTCCGCCGCGGTGTGTTGACGGTCGGGTCCTGCAGGGGTATAGAGGTATGGTTATAGTTTCAATGTGTGGCATATGGGTGTATCTATGGGTTCTCGTGTCCCCAAGTGCTGGCATTCGTGTGTGGGGGCTTTGGTGAGGGTGGCTTGTGGGGGGGATGTGTATATGCATTGGGCATGCTTTGGTGATGGGTGTCCATGCTTAGTGGACGCATGCAGGCCTAGGTTTTGGGATGTGTGGGTTGTGATGGTGAGACATTGGCGGGGAATAGGTGTGCTGGGGGTGGGGGTGAGGATGGTGGTGGGGGTGAGGGTGGGGGTGAGGATGGTGGTGGGTGTGAGGGTGGGGTTCGAGGATGGGGGTGAGGGTTGGGGTATGATTTGGCATGCAGGTGGGGGGGAAGCAGTAGTGAAGCTTCAACTTACCAGTATCCATTCCTCCGCCGACTCCTGCGAGGCCGTCAGGATGCAGGATGTTCAAGACTTCCTCCTCCCATGATGTGAATTGTGGGGGTTGAGGTGGGGGTCCTCCGCCAGTCTTCTGCACGGCGATGTTGTGCCTGGATACCATGAACGCACCTTCCCCCGTAGGTCGTTCCATCGCTTCCTGATGTCTTCCCGATTTCTGGGGTGCTGTCCCACTGCGTTGACCCTGTCGACAATCCTCTGCCATAGCTCCGTCCTCCGGGCAATGCTGGTGTATTGTATCTGTGTGCCGAACAGCTGGGGCTCTACCTGAACGATTTCCTCCACCATGACCCTGAGTTCTTCGTCTGTGAAGCGGGGTTGTCTTTGGGGTGCCATGGGGTGGTGTGTATGATGTGTGGGGTGGAGTATGTGTATTTAAGTGAGTTGAGTGTGGTGGTGTGTGTTGTTTTGTGTGTGGATAGTGTGTGGGTGATGGTGTTGAGTGGCTGTGGCTGTTAGTTTGTGGATGCTGGTGTCTCGCTCTGGCCTTCTTTCAGAATTTTTTAGCGTAGGGGTTTGTGGGTGATGTGGGTGTGTGTTTTATATTGTATTGTGTGTGTGGGAGTGGTGTGTGTATGTGTATCAGGTGTGTGGGATTCAAATCGTCCAATGTGGCTGAGTTTTGTTCGTTTGTGTGTATTCTGACCGCGGCGGTGTGTCCCGCCAATGGAATACCGCGTTTGAAAGACCGCCGCGTGGATTCGTGGGTCGTAATGGCATGGGCGTATTTCTGTTGGCGTGACGGTGGAGGTTTTGTCACCTCCACTTTTCCGCCGACTGCTGGTCTGGCGGTCTGTTGTGGCGGTCGGATTTTCGGAGGTTTGCCTTCTGCGGGTCAGAATGACCGTGGCGGGTTTCCGCGACCGCGGCGGGATTATGGAGGATTTCTGACCGGCGGTAGGCGCCTTTTACCGCCGAGGTCAGAATGACCACCATAATGTATTCACCTCAGCTCCTTCCGAGACTGTTGTAGGGTGATTTATCAAGCAGGAGATGCATTTTTCACAGGGAAACACAAAGAAGAAAACTGCCAAAGCATCTAAACATAATGACACCAAATTAGGCAGAAAGCTTGATTTTTATAAAAGCAAAAGAACACTAAGGTGACATTGATCCTTCTCCACACTCCACACACAGTACAGATGACCTTATGAGAGAGCCCACTCCCTTCAGACATCCACAATCAATTCGATGTTCAAGCCTCAACTATGCACATACTTCATCCTGTATCAGATTATTTGCAGGTAAGTGATCTCTTTAGTGCAATCAATGAGATGTGAATGGCCAAGCCCCCACAACCCGCAGACATCTTTACACAGGTATCACTTCCTCCAGCCACCGGAAACCCTTTGGGTGGCAAAGACCCTCTGGCAGCCTATTTCCTTCAGACATTCAGACATTATAAGGTATTAAAGCTCATACTTTGCACATCCGTTGCCCTGTACAGTGGTCTATGTGGACAGGCCAGTCCCACAGGAGATCCTACAATACTCAGCATTTGCCTGGTACATATGTATTTGTGGGCAGAACAGTCACTCTGCAAACCCTAGTATGCATATATTTTGGCATTCACAAAGCTCGTTGCAGACCAACCAATCCTTCAGCAAACATACAATGCACAGTCAAGTCCCTTCCCAAGCCCTCCCACGTATAACATTTGCTCTGTACAGAGTTGGTTGCAGATAGGCCAGCCAACACCAAACTCAACTATACACAGCTTACCCCCTGTATACTCACACATACACACACAATCACATACTAAAACATACATACATACACACAAGCTCAGATGTATGTACGTGCACAGTCTCTCACTTACATATATACTCTCTCAGCTACTCATACACCAATACACATGTACTCACACTTTCATACACACAAACACACACACACACAGACACACCTAAACATACACATATAGGCCCTCATTACAACATTGGCGGTAAAAGCCGCTTACTGCCGTGCAGAAGACCGTAAACATATTGCCGCAGCAGCGGAATTCCGCCACGGTCATTATGACCCACTGCTCAGAATCTGCCAAAATTGAGACACCCACACAAGTCCACCACACCCAAGGTCAGTGATAAACTGGCGAAAACAAAACCTCCACTGTCACGCAAAAAGAAATACGCCCACACTATCATGACCCACAAATCCACACGGCGGTCTTTCAACCGCGGTATTCAATTGGCGGTACACACCGCTGCGCTCAAAATACACACACTCTTACAAAACACAGCCACATTGCACAAATCAAAATACACACACCTGATACACAAACACACACCACTCCCACACACCCATTACAATATAAAACACAAACCCACATCACCCACAAACCCCTACAACCAAAATACTGAAAGAAGGCCAGAGAGAGATACTACAAACTACCACCAAGCATCCACAGGCACACAATACCATCACCCACATAACTTCCACGCACCTCACACAACACACCACTAAATATCACCCCCTTATCACTACACACACCATCCCACACATCACCCACATCACCCCATGGCACAGCAAAGACACCCCAGGTTCTCTGAGGAGGAACTCAGGGTCAAGGAGGAGGAAATCATCCGGGTGGAGCCACAGCTATTCGGATCACAGGTGCAGCACACCTCCATAGCTAGAAAGATGGAGCTATGGCGAAGAATAGTGGACAGGGTCAACGCAGTGGGACAGCACCCAAGAAATAGGGATGACATCAGGAAGAGGTGGAACGACCTACGGGGGAAGGTGCGTTCAGTGGTCTCAAGACACCACCTTGCAGTTCAGCGGACTGGTGGCGGACCCCCACCTCCTCTCCCACAACTAACAACATGGGAGGAGCAAGTCTTGGTGATTCTGCATCCTGAGGGCCTTGCAGGAGTAGATGGAGGAATGGACTCTGGTAAGGCAAATCTTAACTAGTACATCCCCCACCCTACCTGCATGCTATCACATACCCCCACCCTCACCGCCATCACTCCAACTCCTCACAAATATCCCAATATTACAAACCACACATCCCAACACCAAGCCCTGCATGCAACAACAAAGCATGGACACCCATCACAAAAGCATGGCCACTGCACATACCCATACACCTCCCTAAACCACCATCACACAAGGTCCCACACAGCAATGCAAGCATGGGGTACACGGTCACCCACCCATTGCACACCATGGCACACACAGATTCAATAAACATCCTTTTATACCCCTGCAGGACCCCTACCCAACGTCACTGGACAGGAGTGTCCACCTATTTCCACACCACCAAAGGAAGAGGCCCACAGTGATGACAGCAGCTCTGTCCAACTGGATCTAGATGACCAGCCCGGCCCATATGGGACCTCGGGACAGTCGGTTCCTCTGACACAGTCACAGGCCACCACCGAGCTTGCCCCCTCTGGAAACACCAGCACAGCACCCACCCAGCGGGCCCATACCGCTGTCCCCAGGACACGTCAATCAGCAGTGTGTCCACCACTACAGGGAACCCAGGCTAACCCACCACCCCAACAACAGGGACCTGGGGGCAGTGGGTACACGGTCCAGGGGACAGAGGCCCAGGAACACAGGGGAACTGGGAGGGCTGCTGTGCGACAGGGGGCGGACAGGCCCAGGGAACCCACTCTCCACGAGGCCCTCTCCAACATCATGGGAGCATACCACCATTCCCAGGAGACGATTGAAATGGTACTGTCCAAGTTTCAGGAGACCCAGCGGCTGCAGGAGGAACAGTATTTGGGCTTCAGGGAGGAACTCAGATCCATCAATTCCACCTTGTGCACCATCGTAGGGGTGCTGAAGGAAGTCCTCAACACCAGGAGGGACACTGTGGCACAACAAGGGGCCCCTGACACTAGCCTGAACGATGAACTGCTCACCACCTCCGCAGGCGCTAGTGGACAGGAGGCACCGCCACAGGACCACCACACCAGCACCCCACCCCCTGCAGAGGAAGAACCACCACACAAATGGTCCCTGAGATCCAGGACCAAGACAGAGAACCATGCCAAGACCCCCGCCAAGAAATGAGACCGCCCTGAATGTCATCCTTTTGTCCCACCTTATCATCCTGTCCATCCTCAAATTGCCACAGCTCCACTCCCTATGCCCATTTGGGCAATGCACCTGTGAGACTAATAGACTGGACTCTGCCATGGACATTCCTCCACCATCACCCCTCACCATTTTACATCACCTTCCAATATTGAGCACTTAAATAAACACCCTTAAAGCACAATCTGGAGTCTGTCTGAGATTTCAAAATAGTGTATTATCAAGTACAGTGTCAAAATGCTCTTTCAATTGTAATGTCAACATACCTATGTCACACAGCACTAGTCCATGAGGAAACAAAGCAGATGTCACACAGTGAGACCCACATCTGTGAAATTGTAAGGGAAAGTGACAACTCAGTGACCATACACTGGGTGAAAACGACAGACAGTAGAGAGGTAGTAGTGTTAAAGTACATGTAGTAGGCAGGTTTGTATTCTTACCTGTGTCTCACTGGAAGCATTGCAGGATCACTGAGTTACTGTTGTCGATGTCCTCTTCTTCTGCTTCCTCGTCTTCACCATCCAAAGGCTCCACAGCTGCCACAACACCTCCATCTGGACCATCCTCCTGTAGAAAAGGCACCTGTTGTCGCAAAGCCAGGTTGTGAAGCATACAGCAGGCCACGATGATCTGGCACACCTTCTTTGGTGAGTAGAATAGGGATCCACCTGTCATATGGCGGCCAAAGGTCCGCTCTATAATCCTGCGAGTTAGCCCATGGGCCTCACTGTAGCGTTCCTCTGCCCTTGTCCTGGGATTCCTCACTGGGGTCAGTAGCCATGACAGGTTGGGGTAACCAGAGTCACCTAAAAATGGCGAGGGTCAACTGTTAGACATACACTAACCTGTAGGGATATCCCCAGACCCAGACAACCATTCCCACTGACTTGCTTCCAGGTGTTCACCTAATAGCCATACACAGTGCCTCTGGAGTTGGCCCATCACATAAGGGATGCTGCTATTCCGCATGATGTAAGCTTCATGCACTGAGCTAGGGAATTTGGCATTCACATGGGAGATGTACTGGTCTGCCAAACACACCATCTGCACATTCATCGAATGATAACTCTTCCTGTTTCTGTACACCTGTTCACTCCTGCGGGGGGGATACCAAAGCCACATGTGTCCCATCAATGGCACTTATGATGTTATGGATATGTCCCAGGGCATAGAAGTCACCTTTCACTGTAGGCAAATCCTCCACCTGAGGGAAAACGATGTAGCTCCGCATGTGTTTCAGCAGGGCAGACAACACTCTGGACAACACGTTGGAAAACATAGGGTGAGACATCCCTGATGCTATGGAGACTGTTGTTTGAAATGACCCACTTGCAAGGAAATGGAGTACTGACAGCACCTGCACTAGAGGGGGGATTCCTGTGGGAAGGCGGATAGCTGACATCAGGTCTGGCTCCATCTTGGCACACAGTTCCAGGATTGTGGCACGATCAAGCCTGTAGGTGATGATCACATGTCTTTCCTCCATTGTCGACAGGTCCACCAGTGGTCTGTACACCGGAGGATGCCGCCATCTCCTCACATGTCCCAGCGGACGGTGCCTATAAAAAAACAACAGCGAGCACAGAGTCAACCAACTCAGAGGTACGTACACACAGTTTACACAGAACACAATTCATAATCCAAAATTTGCATGTATGAGTGTTGATGCAAGGCCTAGGTATGTGTGACGCAGTAAAAAATTAAGCCATGTGGGCCCCTGAAATGGAGGCTGCCTGACCTGTAAAGTGGGACAATGGGATGTGAGGTAACTGCGCTGGCGTTTTACACCGTCGCGGTAGGCGGTTGAAGACCGCGGCGCAATTCTACATTGGTTAACATTGGACCCTATGGGTCCCAATAGCCAATGACGATGTACGCACCGCCGCGGATGTGACCGCCATGTTCTATCTGTTCAATCACTCAATACCTGATCTTCAACAGGAAAGGACCTACACTGCAAGGGCTGCTGTGACCTCAGTCTGGAAGAGACAATGGCTTGTGCGTCTGGGGAAAGGGCCCCTGCCTTCATCACGGAGGAGTTGGAGAAACTCGTGGATGGGCTCCTCCCCCAGTACACGCTACTCTACGGTCCTACAGACAAACAGGTAAGTACACTGGGAGCATGCTGTAAGGGCTATGCCTGTGTTGAGTGGGGTGGATGAAAGATGGGGGGGGGATTGAGGCGTGCATGAAATGACATTGAGTGCATGTGCCACATGGAAAGGGTAGGGATGGGGGCCAATGACTTTGACGGTGCAGTTGGTAATAACTTTTATTTTTCCCCTGTACAATTCATGTAGGTCAGCACCCACCAGAAGAAGGACATCTGGCGTGCCATCGCCAAGGACGTCCGGTTCCCTGGGGGTCTATCACAGACGGAGCACCCACTGCCATAAGAGATGGGAGGACAATCACTGCAGGAGCAAGAAGACGGCAGAGGCCCAGCTGGGGATGGCCTCCCAACGTGGAAGGGGTGCCCGTCGCACCATGACCCCCCTGATGTTCAGGATCTTGGCGGTGGCGTACCCGGAGTTGGATGGGCGCTTGAGGGCATCACAGCAGCCACAAGGGGGTGAGTACATTCTCATTCAGCTGATTCAGCGCGCAGTGGAGGTGTCTGGGTGGGGGAGGTGGGCTGTGGGTTTCCCTAGGACAGGGCGAGTGTGCTAGGTAGGTCCCTTTTTTCTGGCAGACCCTGTGTCACCCCACCCCACCTGTGTACAGTGCCAACTACACAAAGTCAGGCTCCTGTGACATCCATTTGTGCAGATATCGGGATAGCCTTATAGGCCATGTCCCAGGGATTGAACAGTGGACCCCAAGTGCGCAGCGTAGTGCAGGGGGCTTCTGTGTCTGTAGTGTCCGCCAACGGTAGCGGTAATCCCAGCACTCAACATGTCTTTCTTCTGTAGTCCCCCCCTTTTTGTGGTCTCCCTGTTCTTGTTTGCATTAGCATCATCAGGCGGAGGAGGAGTGGCACCGGAGCAGGAGGGAGCTGCATCCCACATGGCCCTGGAGGGTGAGACTATGGACTCAGAATTCACCAGTGCGACGGAGGGCGAGGGGAGGTCCAAGGCGGGGTCAGGAGCTGACACCAGCGATACGGACTCCTCCGCTGATGGGAGCTCCCTTGTGGGTGGCGGCCACATCTGTGCCCCCCGCATCTACAGGTACAGCCACCACACCCCCTACCAGCACCGCCCTCCCAGCAGCCCCTCAGCCTTTGCCCCATGCCCGCTCACCCAGGAGGTTGGGCATCACCTTCGCCCCAGGCACCTCTGGCCCTGCCCCAGTCACCCCTGCTGCCCTCAGTGAGGAGGCCATTGACCTCCTCAGGTCCCTCACTGTTGGGCAGTCTACCATTTTGAATGCCATCCAGGGTGCAGAGAGGCAGTTGCAACAAACCAATGCATTCCTGGAGGGCATTCATTCTGGTCAGGCAGCCCTTCAGCAAGCTTTTCAGACTCTGGCCTCAGCACTGATGGCAGCTATTGTCCCTGTCTCTAGCCTCCCCCTCCAACTTTCTCCACCCAGACCCACACCCCTGTACCTCAGCCTAACCCAAGCATCAGACCAGCATGCACACACCTCAACACACAAGGGAAGCTCTGGCAAACATAAGCACCACACATCCCACATTCACTCACGCAAGCATCACACACATGCAGACATACCAACATCCACTGCCTCCACTGTGCCCCCCTCCTCCTGCACTACATCTACAGCCACTACTTCCATCACCAGCACACACACCACCACACCCTCTCACGTGCAGTCACCACCCCCACTACCATTCACACGTCCCCTATGTCCTCTCCCAGTGTGTCTGTGACGCCACCTCCCAAGATACACAAATGAGGGCACACACCCACCCAACAGCCAGCCACCTCATGACAGCCTCCAGCGCATGCACCTTCACCCAAAGTCACCAAACGTACACCTCCTACAACCACAAACTCTTCCTCCACTCCCAAACCCCCTCCAGCTACCCGTCCCAGTGTTCCCAAGAAACTTTTCCTGTCCACCCTTGACCTCTTTCCCTCACCTTCTCCACTCCGTCAGTCTCCTATGGCCCGACTCTCCAGGTCCCAACCTAGCACCTCAGCCACAACATCTCCGGGACCAGTGGTGCCAGTAGTCACCGGATTCTGGAGTGCATCAGGCAGCAGGGCAGCCAGTGTGGCAAGGAGCCACAGCACGGACAGTCCCCCACCTGTCAAGCATCAAAAGTTGGCCAGTGCCCAGCAGGAGAGGGGGAAGACTCCAGCCACCAAAGCCGCTCCCAGTGGTAGAGGTGGGAGGATGGAGTCAGCTGCAGCACCTTCCAAGGTGGGGAAGGGGCACAAGAAACCCGGCAAGTCTGGGAAGAGCAGCAAGGCGGAGAAGACCGCCATCAGCCCTGCTGGCCAGGAGGCCACCGCCATCATCCCCGCTTCCCAGGAGGCCACCGCCATCAGCCCCGCTGGCCAGGAGGCCACCGCCATCAGCCCCACTGGCCAGGAGGCCACCGCCATCAGCCCCACTGGGCCAGAAAGGACCGCCAGCCCCACTGGGCCACACAGCACTGCCAGCACCAGCCCTGCTGGGCCAGGCAGGACCGTCAGCACCAGCCCCGCTGAGCCACACAGCACCGCCAGCACTAGCCCCACTGGGCCACACAGCACCACCAGCACCAGCCCCGCTGGGCCAGACAGGACCACCAGCACCAGCCCCGCTGGGCCACACAGCACCGCCAGCACCAGCCCCGCTGTGCCAGGCAGGACCGCCAGCACCAGTCCCGCTGGGCCAGACAGGACCGCCAGCACCTGAGTCACTGCCAAGGACCCCGCCGCAACAAGCACCGTTGCCAAGGACACCGCCACCACAAGCAGCGCTGAACAGGACACCTCCGCCACAGGCACCGCTGCCAAGGATACTGCTGCCACAAGCACCGCTGAACAGGACACCTCCGCCACAGGCACCGCTGCCAAGGACACCGCTGCCACAAACACCGCTGAACAGGACACCTCAGCCAAAAGCTCCGCTGAACAGGACACCGCCGCCACAAGCACCGCTGAACAGGACACCACCACCACAAGCACCGCTGGCCTATGAGCGCCAAGGGCACTGACGCTACTGAGTCCGCCACGAGAAGGATGAAGCACTCTGGGCACAAAGCCCCCTCCAGAACCAGTGGAGAGATACATCCACTCACACAGTCCTTGGCAGGATGAAGCACTCTGGGCACAAAGTCCCTTCCAGAACCAGTGGAGGGATACTTCCACTCACACAGTCCTTGGCAGGATGAAGCACTCTTGGCACAAAGCCACCTCCAGAACCATTGGAGACTGTTACCCACTTGTGAGACTGTGGCTGTGCACTACCCAGGATTGAACAGTGGGCAAACCACCCACTGTAGAGACTTGAGAGACTGTGGCTTTGCACTCCTCAGGATTGAACAGTGGGCAAACCACCCACTGTAGAGACTTGAGAGACTGTGGCTTTGCACTCCCAAGGATTGAACAGTGGACAACCCACCCACTGTAGAGACTTGAGAGACTGTGGCTTTGCACTCCCCAGGATTGAACAGTGGGCAAACCACCCACTGTAGAGACTTGAGAGACTGTGGCTTTGCACTCCCCAGGACTGAACAGTGGGCAACCCACCCACTGTAGTGACTTGAGAGACTGTGGCTTTGCACTCCCCAGGATTGAACAGTGGGCAAACCACCCACTGTAGAGACTTGTGAGACTGTGGCTTTGCACTCCCCAGGATTGAACAGTGGGCATGGGGACCCCTCGTGGATTTGGCGTCGTGCACTCAACCGGATGATGTGCCCCCCTTTTCCCTTCCCCCTGAGGTGCCTGTTTTATTGCTATCTGATGTCCTGCAGTGTTCTCTCCGTCATGTTCGGGTATTGAGTGTGGGCCTCGCCCATGCAGTGTGGGCCCAGTGTTCCACAGACTTCAATGGAGCAGTACCTGGACTACTGTTCTTGGTGTATATATTTGTTTATAGTGTACATATTTTGCGTACTGGATTTTAATATATTACTATTTTTACACTCATTTCCTTTTGTCTTTGCATTCTTCCAGGGGGGTTGGGGGTGTAACTGTAATGTCTCAACATGTATTAGTGTGTGTGTTGTAGTGGGTGAGGGTCGGGGTGGGGGTGTTGCGTGTTGCATGTGTGTGTCTCTGTTTTTTCCCTCCCCTGTGTCGTGGGTGCAGTACTCACCGTGGTCTTTGCCGCCGGCGTACGTGCTCCTGGTAGAGGAGCAAGAATATAAGGGCAGGGAAAATGTGAAGCTCTGTTTCCATGGCATCCTAGGTTCCTTGTGGGGTGTGTAGAGGTGAGCGTTTTCCCTTCAAAGTCCTGTTTCTGCCATGTTTTTGTTTGCAGAGAATCCACCCCGGAAAAGGTGGCAGATTGGTAGGTTGTGATACTGTGGGCGGTACATTGTCTCCCGCCTGTCTGTTGGCGGTGACCGATGTGCTGTTTGTTTGTACCGCATTGGCGGTCGGAGTGTTAAAGTGGCTGTCTTTGTTGGCGGTTTCCGCCATGGTCATGATTCCATTTTTTTTTCTGCCAGCCTATTGGCGGTCTTAGCGCCGCTTTAACACCGTCCGCCAGGGTTGTAATGACCACCAAAGTCACATACTTGCATACTTACATATACACACAAAAACACATTCATTCACACTCATACATCCTCTGACACATTCTCACACACTCCTACCCACACACAGACATACACACTCACACACAAACACACTTTAACACTCACACACTGACACACTTATACACACTGATCTACACAAACACATAAACAGCAACACATGCATATACACACACACACTCTGACATGCACCATGTACACATACACAGAATTACACACTTAGGCACAAACATACCCACACAAAGTCACACACGCATATACACTCACACACGTACATGTACTTTAACACACAAAAAAGGGGTACACACAGTCACTCATTTAAAGGGTGGGCTTTAGTGCTCGTGGCAACTGGGACGACAATTGTATTTTGGCACCCTCTCACACACCAATGACCTCCTCCATGAATTTGTTCACTACCACCCTCAAACAGTGCCCACTATCTCTCCATCGCCCCTCTCCCATATACATTTCATTTGATTTAGTGTGCTGCTTGAGGTATTTGTGTTTGTGTATTCTACGTTTTTGTATTTTTTCTTTTGTTTCTTTACTCCCACATTTCTTCCTTTCTGTTCCAGAGCATGGGCAAAGCTTTGTGAGTGTGGGTGTTAACTACATACCTTGCGGTCACTGGCGCTGCCAGGGGGTGGAGCTCCATACCATTTTTTTGAGGCAGAGGTGGCAACACTCTTTTTGTTGTGCATTGTCATTTTCCTTGTATATTGACTGCAGGCGGCAGGCCAAGGAGTGGGTATGGCCTGCAAGAGCATTGACTGCTGTGGTGAGGGTGTGCTGCTGTGTGCGGAGGACCACTGTATTCCAGTGCATCCAGCAACAGTTGCCACAGTGCAAGACTGACATCCTCAACCGGGAATTTGTTTTCAAACAGCATGCTGTTCACATTCAGAGGTAAGTTAAGTTCAAGTAACATTACGAATAATATGTGAACCAGTTTGTGTGAGCCAGGTGCTCAGTGCTACCTGGTTCTACTCATGACTGTAGGAGCTCGCTTGGGCTGATTATTTAAGAGGTCCTGCAGACACCTCTGTCTTGTCACTAAGATAGTGGTAGTAGTAATTGTCACGAACTGCACTCAACTTCTCACCTCTGAATGCAGGATTGGAGAAAATACCCGGTCTTCTGCAGGTTCTGGATAATCCCAGATAGGGGCGACCCTTTCTAGTAGCCACGGTGCCACTTGACAGAGAACGCCAAAGCAGACCGTACCCTCCAGAAGGAGTCCCAGAGGGAAAAAAAACAAGAACTGGGGAAAAAACCTCAAACAGGAACTCCTGAAAAAGAAGAAATAACAGGACTTGAAAACAGGAAAAAACAAGGCAAAAATTCTCTAAAGGTGAAAACAGGAATGACGAACAGGAGCAGAGAGCACTACCAAGGGGAAGTGTTTGCAACGCAAGGTAGAGCAAGACTGAGTGGCTTATATACTGGAAAAGGGGAAGTGACATCACAGGAAATAAAAATAACACCATCTTGAATTGGGAAAAGCCCATAGAAAAGAATAGGGAAAAGGATGTAGTGTATAAGAAAAAGAGCATGCTAGGAAATGAAAACAGGAAGAAGACAACATGGACACCCACAGGAACACGAAGGAATGCAGAACACAGAAGCAAGAAAAAGAAACAAAATAAGACAAGAAAAAAGACCAGAAAGAAGACCACCACCGACAGGGGAGAAGACAATGCCCTACAGTTGGTAAGGGCAACGCGATCGGGAGCGCAAAACATGCTTCCCGGTACGCGTTGCCAAAACGGCAAGAAAACGCAGGGAACGACGCTCTGAGGAATTGGCAGTGCGTTCCGACTGCAGTCAGAAAAAGAGACGCCGCGTCGAGGCACGACGTTACAGTAATAGCTATGAGTTTGAATTCTCTGTGTCATTCTTTTTCTGTAGCTCGTACAGTCCCAATAAGTCTCCCAGTGATGTGTAGTATGCATCTATGGACTGAAAAGAGAAACTGACTGAGTTGGCCATCAACGGGGGCTGAGAAGCCAAGGTCAGTTGTTGCAATGCATCAGTAGTTCTAAAGGTATTTCAGGGAATTTTGGACTAGGGCTTAGGTTAAGGAAAATAAGAATAGGTCATCTCAATGCTAGTTATATAGGCAATCTGATTTACAAAGGTATAATGTCAATATGTCACTGTGTTTGCCTTTGTCTGTCAAAATATTTTCTAGGAGATTAACTGTATGACTAATCTATTTTGATGTCTTCTTTATTTCTTACATCAGCACCCAGGGGGAAAAGAGGGCATTGGATGGTCAGGCCAAGGCTGCTACCACCAGTGCAGTGGTGGGTGGAAGTACTACCACCACCAACAGTACCACAGCTGAGGGCTCTGCTGCCCCAGTAAGTTCTCCTATTAATAGTATGTATGTATTACCCTAACTTTTATATCTGCCCATTTAGAATATTTTTTTCTTGTTTCTTCATACTGTGACTGTCTTTTTAAAAACCCTCTTTGCTCTGTTTAATGATTGTTAATTCTTGTTATCCCTCCCAGCATTATCCTCTTTTATGTATTTCACATTCTCTGTAGCTGACTTCCTCCTGTCTGCACTGATCTGTAGCTTTCTTCTGCTTTGTTATTAAGCTTTCCCTCTCTCCTACCTTATATATTCTGTGGACTGCCACAGTAAGACTTTGACAATAGAGTAGGTACTTTACTGTGAGGATAGCAGAGTTTGCAGACCCAAGCAAACTAGTATATGCTGGTTTGTTGAGAAGGCTTTCTTTTTCTTGTTCATGCTCTAACAGTAAAATGACAAGAGAGTGGCCATGGTTATGCTGACCATGCCAATGTTGTTTTTTATGTCTCATTCAATATACCAGCAGTTTTGATGACAGTGCGGCCTGGCAGGATTGTAGTATGAAGATGGTCCCATTAGATTTGTCAATAAATACCACTTGACCACCTGACTTCTCTAACATTGTCAACCAACAAAATTCCCAAAGTCATATTTTAGATAGAAGAAAAGTCAATCTGTAGTGATGTATTGTGGTTGTATTTTGTTAAATAAAATAAAAAGGGGAGGCATATCTTGCATCTAAAGTGTGTAATGTTTTTTCTAGCCACAAAGACCACTATTGCCAGGGCCAGAGCCAGTGGGCAAGATGCAGCAGTTGAAGGAGGAGTCTCTGAGGCAACAGGGATGGGCGATGGTAAGTCACATTGCTTGGTTATTGACTACACCTAGTATGCCAACTATATTTGTTAAGCTAGACAGAACCCACCCATCATCATTCATGACCTCCACGTACATGGCATTTCGTGGCCCATGGGCCTAGACTTAAGTGCAGTATCAATACATTGCAAACAGAAATAAAAAACAAGGAGTGTTTGCCTTCCCTCCCAGTGCCCACTGAGTGACCTCCTAGTACTTCACTCCTTTATTTATTCCTAAGTTCTGTCCCAGCCTACTGAAAAACAGAGAAGTCCATTCTTGGCATATGCCACATGTTACGAGCCAAGTGATTCATATAATTATTTAATGGCTTCCATAATGGATTTACACCTGTTTAAATGTTTCCCTTTTGATATTAGTCAGCTTTCAATTACAGTGACTGACTAAGTCAGAGCATAGGCACATGATGATCAGTGACATTCCGCTATTCTATAGCAAAACGTTTACCTACCTGGCCTTTTCCCTCTAACTTACCCTGCAGCAGAGTGAGTCAAGTTTCCTTTACTTACTGCCTAGTGAATATGTTTATTTGAAGTGATTTGTGTTTGAGGGTGAGACCAGAAAGCAAAGTTGCATCAGGTGCCTATGATTGTATGTTTTGGGGATGCAATACTCTGTGACGAACATGTACAATAAAATCTATATATCCCGTCCCTTTTCCAGTACTGCAGTGCATCATTTTTCCTACCAGTTACTTACAGCAGACAGGATATCTATTATCTGCATGTTATTCATGACATGAGCAAAATATATCATTCATGTGCCTCTTTGGGGTCAGAGTAGAATTGGAAGGCATTTGGAATCAAAGGAAGATCATTTTCCATTGCAGCTGCCCCAGCTGTAAATTGAAGAGAGAAGCCAAGTAGTAGCTTATGAACTATCATACCTCCATTCATTCAGCAAAACAAAATTAGAATACTTGTACTCCATAGTGTATGATGCCCTACACATTAGTGAGAGTTATTTTGTTATTTTCACACAAAGGCCCTCATTCTGACCTTGGCGGTCGGCGGAGAGGCGGCGGTCGGACCGCGAACAGACCTGCGGTCCAAAAAATGGCATTCTGACCGCGGCGGTCACCGCCGCGATCGACCGCCACTTTCCCACTCCGACCGCCACGGCGGTCATGACCGACGGGCTGGAGTTTGCGCACTCCGGCCCGGCGGTCGACCCAAGACCGCCAACCGTATCATGACCCTGCTTACCGCCGCGGTTTTTGGCGGTCGGGAACCGCCATGCGAACCATGGTGGTAGGCACTATCGGGGCCAGGGAATTCCTTCCCTGGTACTGATAGGGGTCTCCCCCACCCCCCACTACCCCCCACGAGTCCTCCCCCCACACCCTCCACCCCCCCAGAGGTGGTACGAACCCCCTGCCCCCCCCACCCCGACATGCACATACACGCACCCCGACATGCACGCACCCCCAACATGCACATATGCACACCCCCTACACACACACATACACAACGGGGGCACATACCCGCACACATACATGCCAACATGCGCACCCGCCGAACTACACACATTGCCCATAGGCACAGCAGCACCCCCCGCCCGCATGCACGCACTCACACACACCCTCTACACACCCCCATGCACGCACACATCACACAACACCCCCCCACCCCCTCCCCTCACAGACGATCAACTTACCTTGTGCGTTGGTCCTCCGGGAGGCGACGGGAGCCATAGGGACGTGACCGCCAACAGAAGACCGCCAACAGAAGACCGCCACACAGAAAAGTGGGTCGTAATTCTGGGGGCGGTGTTCTGCTGGCGTGGCGGTGGAGGTTGACCAGTCTCCACTTTCCCGCCGACCGCCAGTGTGGCTGCTGGCGGTTTTCCGGCAGAACGCTCCCAGCGGTCGGAATACGCGCAGCGGCATACCGCTGCGGTCGGCGGTCTTTACCGCGGCGGTAACTCGGCGGTCTTGCGAAAAGACCGCCAAGGTCAGAATGAGGGCCAAAGTGTCTTTGTGTTTTTTAGGAATTCCTTTCAAGAAAATAAATCACAGTTTTTTTAAAAATCTGAGGTTATGCTGCCTTCATTCATTTCTGTCAGTCCGTGCTTTTATGTGAGGCATGTGTTGGTAAAATCAAGTCCCTGTGACCCTCCTATTCATAACAAAAAATCCTATGGCCCTAGGGGACCAGGAATGTACTGCTACTGTGCCATTACATAATATTAAACAAGTGTATGAACAGAGCGTTGTTTAAAATGTGTAATTTTTCTTTTTTTCTTTCTTGATATAGCTACTCTTGCTTGTCCACCATCAGTGATCTGGCAGGAGATAGCAGTCCTGCTGTGGCATCAGGGGTTTGAGGCCACCCAGGTAAAGTATCTATGGCTGAAGAAGTAGGAGGGTGAGGCATATGCCTCTTCCACGGGCCCCAGTTCCTCCAGCCTGCCACTTGCATCTTCATCAACCAGGCCACATCAACGCCAGCGCTGCTGCAGCTAGCAGCCACCTGCATCCATGCCACCATTGCTGCTCCCCTTGGACCACCTATTAAATCACCCTTTGCTGAATAAGCTGGCACACTGGGGCAGTAGGATAACACCCCTCAAAGCCCAGCTATAAAAACTGACTAGAAAATGCCCTCTTCTGGGTCCTTTTTTAAAAGAAATTTTTTGGTGGGAGAGAATATTTTGAAGGGTGGAGAGGGTGAGAATTGGGCAAGTCAATTTCTTTTGGATTTTGTTTTGGACTTTTACTTAGACATTTAATTTTGGACAGTGGTGTGGCAATATTGTTTGGAGAGAGGGGTGGGTTTGCTTTTGATGTTTGGACTTTGTTGCTGTTGAGTAAATGGATTTGTTTTTATTACACTTTATGCCAGAAGTTTTTTTTTGTTTTAATTTAACTTTGTACTTATACCTTTTCACACAGCCTACTTTTTAATCTGCTTCTTAAAGTGTATGCCAGGTATTTATAGCTAGTTATACCCTTGTTCTACTACCCTCTGTGATGATAATGACTATTATGGTTTATGATGTCATTTCCTATATTGCCCACATCAAATTAGATAAACAATTACCTATATACGGTACAAGATATTACTGAACAGGTTCACCAAGAAAAGTTATTTGCCTTGCTCCTACAACTCCAGGAATAGACCTCCTTCAAGCTACAGGTACAAAGGAGCGGACCAGAGTCCTATAAGTAGAGGCCAGCTGACTAATGCCCAGTAGCCATTTGAGGATTCTGACCAGGTGCATTTGAGGAATTGTAGTCCTAACTCCCAAGGAGCAACTCAGAGGTTCTGGAACCTTGGTCAAGTTTTTGGACACTTTAAGTACCCAAAGGGACGTTTAGAAGAAGCTCCAGAAGTTTGGAACAATTTTGAGCAATCGTTCTAAAAAGCTTTATGAGTTGAAGTTGAAGTCTCCGACCCTAAGTGGCAAACCAGAGCCTCTAAACCTTGGCTGGTTCAGTGAACCACTTTTCCAAACAGTGTTACATAATGGGTGGCTTGAACTCTGAACTCTGTCCTTGTCCTGTGCAACCATTTTTTTTTTTAACCCTTTGAGCGCTATTTGCTTCTAAGCGCTAGTTTTACTTACTTCTCTGGTTCCCTGGTTCTCTGATTTGTGTCATTTTGGTATCATTTTAAAGATAAAAATATGTCCTATATTTATAAACTATTGGTGGATTTTCATTGTGTGTTGCGTGTTACTTATATGGTCTTATGTTGATATTAAATGCTTTCCACACCTGTCTCCTTAGTTAAGCCTAACTGCTCATTGGTCAAGCTACTAAGGGTTAAGCAAGTATTAACTTATTGAGATCTTGACTGTAGCTAATGTTTTTTTTTGGTCCCATTGCTAAGTGTAAGTACCTATCTCACCTTACCAATAACACAGTTTCCAATACAAACACTACACAACACAACAGCAATATTTATCAGGGAGATGAGCAGCACATCATCATCAATCTGTTGTGGAAGGAAATGACAGAATGAGTATTACACAGTTCAGTTAAATGTATTGCAAACAGTCCTTCAGCTTCAGAAACTTATGCTTTTTAATAGATATCTAAAAGATTTGTCATGTCGGTTTGAAAAAATGCAAATCAGGGCGGAATGAAATGAAACCAACCAGTTCTAAAAAATAAGAGAAAGAAAACTCATACTGTATTGCCAAATTGGACAGTGCATCTGCATTCTTCTTGGAATGCCCATCACTCTTGCGTGCCTGGCTGAACTGGTCTAATAGGTAAGCAGGAGTGTTGAGCTCAGCTTTTCCCGTTCATTTTTGAAGGAGAAGAGGAGGCCTGCAGATTGTAAAAAAGAAACTGTATTGCAGAGCCAAGAAAAAGGGCAGGATATAACGTTTCTTTGGAAGCTCTTCTTTGACTGTTAATGTGTATAGGTACTGGGAAGGTGGCACACATCTCACAGCAACAATGCTATTCCTTCGCTTCTGATCAGTGCCTAGAAGGAATGGAATTGTTGCTGTCAGATGCGCGCCAGTATGGTGCAAGAACTTTTGATCCAGGAAGACATCAACAAAAATATTATATGATAGGGAATATGACAGAGAAAGTTGGAAGCAGATAACTCCCTCTTACAAGGACATTGCTGTTCAGTTAACTGTCTGCTGATGGTTTGTAGCTTAAAGCTAAACTCTGCCTCTCTTATCAGAATCCACCAAATTACATGAATATTTTCTCTTCAGTGATACATCCCCCAGGTACTACCATAACCTGGGCCATCTTTGGATTTTCTTCCTCATAATACCAATTGAGCCTTGATGAAGCCACTGATGTGATGAAGCACATGTCGGCTGTGCCTGTTTGACTGTATTTCTGGATTTACGAAAATTAATCCTAATATACGATCCTCTGGAACACCAAGAAGAATACCAAATCATTTCTGAACTAAGCTGCTATACGCATGCTTTCAGCTGTACTTTCTTATTCTGTACGTTGTTGAGTCCTATTTTGTGCCTTCAGGTAGTAGGGTACGCGCACCTAACTACACTGTATTACTTTTTATATTCAATACTGCGGACACCTCGGAAGTGAGATACTCTGCCATTTACTACCTTTTCGTTTTGGTTTACACAATTATATCGCCTCTTAGGTAAAAGTAACTCATTGGAGCTTGACAGTATTACAAATTATTGATCGTCTGGGGCAGCCCTCCTAGGTGATAAAAAAAAGGCTAGACAGGGGAGGGTGGCAAGCATTGTCTCCAATGTTGTGATGGGAAGGGAGTGCTTCTTCACTGCACACTGGTCCAACTCCAATCCGGCCATACATGAGGTTAAAAATGGGGGGGCACCATAAATCAGACACAAACATTATGTTCCACTAAATATTTCTCTTTTCGGCAAAGAAAGAAATTTGGCAACAAATAATTAAAAAGTGCTATGGTGGCCTACTAAGTTGAGGAAGTACAGTTCATCCTCAAAGTCAGGTTTTACCCAGACGTTGGTCATCGAACATGCTTGAGTCTTACCAGTCCTTCTCTACCTGTGATGTTTCAGGAATATTGATGATGGTCAGTCCCTCTACGATTTGAGTCAGAAAACTGGTGCTTCTCACTTTGACAAGTATGTCAACTATACGGAACACACACTCCGCTGACACACTGGCTACCGGACAAGATAGATATTTTATTGTCAGCCTGGTGAGCACTGACCATTGGCGGACCTTTACATACCAATACACGTATGGGTTTTGATCCACATAGGCCTCTTTGGGGGTATCCAGATACTCTGGTACATCAATGGTTATTAGTGTTGAACATTTCTTGTTCTCTTTTGTCTTTACCTCTATACTGGACTTAAGACCAGCAACTTAACTTAAGACTAGCCACTTGAAATCAATTCAGAGGTTGGAGCCAATTCTTCTGTTTACTTGTGAATGTTCCTGGTGTTTTTGGTGATGGTGTTGGCTGCTCTGAGATAAGATTTCCCTCTCTGGAAGTTGAAGACAGCACCACAGAGCTCCTGCCCAGGAGTTGGACTCTAGTAATTTCCAGACATTCTTCTTCTAGGGTTCTGGCTTACTCAACAGTCCACATCTTATATTTTGAAACATCCTCTTCAGACTAAGGAAAAAAGTTGCAGGAATTTGTTTGTTCCATGGATCAAGTAGTGGGGCACAGCTGTACTCTTTAGACAACATGATGTCTTTTAGCAGTCTTGCATTATAAGCTAAGTGAAAGATTACACTCTCGGCCAAGCCATGCTCATCTGCATTTTCATCAAAACATATGAGTGTGAACCTTTCAGGCACCTTCTTTAACTGGCCCTGTAGCAGATGGAACAATGGGATAGCTTGGTCCATTGTATTGTCCTCCTTGCTAACTTACCATGTGAAAACCTCAAAAGGAAGTTGCATCTCTGTCATGCATTTAACTAGGCCACATTTGTCTGCATCCATGGTCATTCATTTCCCAATTTAATCCCCTTTTATTTGAGTAACATAGTCATTCATGTGTCTGTAATGCTCAAGTAGACATTGAAATAAGTAATATAATTTCAATGTGTTTGCACCTCCTGTATGAGGGCTTCAACTGGTACTCAATTGGCATACTGAATAATCCTCAACTGCTTCTGGGCTGTAATTAATGCAGATTCTCCTGCAGGTGGTCAGTAGGCTGCCAGCTATGTCTTCTTTTTCAATAAAGTCTTGCACAGCCAAGTTGAGGCAATGTCCCAAACACAGGACCCTGAAATATCCACCATCTGCCACTACCTTGACTATATTACTGCCATTCACACACCTTCCTGTTAAGCTCTTCCAAGATGTTTGCAGCTGTATGGAATTTCTCCATGGTGATAAAGGCTACTGAGTCTTGTTGATAGCTATTGTGCAAGCCCCCTAAAATAGATCAAGTGAGCAGTGATACACATGTAATCAGTTGCTTGACAACAGGTCCAGGTGTCTTTTGTCAAGTGGATAGTGTATAGCACATTGCTTCAAAGTGTTTTCAACCAATTGCAGCACAAAATGATAGCGGGTTTGAATAGCAATGCTGACAAAATAGGTCTGACTTGGAACCTTCCATTTTGGGTGCCTCACATTCTAAAAAGCCCACTCCTTCCAAAAAGAAAAGGGGAAGAGGACCAGCAATAATATTTTAGCCAGCTTCCCATTGTACAAATATACCATTGAGTGGTTGTGGTCATAGGGCCTATCCTGCCTAAACAATCTCATAACAGTAGCCTGGATTTTCTTGTTTTCTGGGACCACTGATGCAGGTGACTTCCAAGAAGTAGGAGGTGGTAGACCCAATGTGCATCTGGTGGCAGTCACTGTATGCTGAGGTGTCTCCATCTAACTCTTGTGCCATTTTGAGGTTCCCGAGGTGGGTGATGCTTCTGCACTGCTGGGTACAGGGCTGCTTTATGTAAAGGTGTCACCCTCTACTTCCTCATCACCTCCCACTGTGATTGGAGCTGTGATTGGAGCTGATGAGTTCCTGCTCTCCTCACATTCACCTCCATCACATGCAGATTGTTTTTAAGGTGCGCCATCCACTGGATTGTGTGATGTTTTTTCATATGGGTCTTTTGGCTTCTAGTACCATAGTGTGAACCAAGACCTGGAGGTACATGGGTGTGTTTTCTATTGCCTCTCTTCACTTAATACTTCTCCTAAAGTAAGGGTTGATGCAGGTCCCAGCAGGGGCTTTACAAATATGGGGGCTGGTACCTGTGCCACACCCCTTGGAGCAGGTTGAAAACGAGGGGTATTATCAATCTGTTCTATGCCAGCTTCCATAACAATGACTGGCTCATCATAATCCTCCTTATCAACTTCCATAATTCTAAGGCTTTTAGGAACTTCTCTTTTCCCTTGCCTCTGCTGGTGTCTCTCAGACTTTGCCGAGCTCAAATCCATGAACAGATCATCATCAGAAGGGGTGCTTGGAAAAGAGGATGGAGTATCCTTCCTTTTTCTTGCTGGTGATGTGCGAACCAATGATTTTAAAAGAGGAGATTATTGCTCAGCAGGAAGCTCAACCTCCTGTTCTGTTCCAACGTCAGGAAAATCTACTATTGTTGGCTGTGGCTACAATCTACTTTGCTTGTTTCAAGAAACAATTGGGTACTACTTTGCAAAATGAACAAATCCAATTCAACATCACTGCTCATCGCTGTTGCCATGATTGCGGTGGCTGCCTTTCAGACAGACATGGGCTTGGGTTGGTGCCATTAATGTGGGAGTGCTGGTCCTAGCTTCCTCCCCCGGAGGCCGTTGCAGCAGACACAAGGATCTGGAAAAAGGTTTAGGTCGGCACGCCAGTGGTGGATTGTTGCTTCTCACTGGCTAGTTTCTTGGCATTACTTTTCTTTGGGGCCATTTTTAAGTTCTCAGTTGGCAGTGCAATGAGCTTCACAAGAAGAGATTGGAGGACTGACATCACATGTTTTGTGGTCACGTTTCTTTAGACAGGCCTTCGGTCTGACAATACTGTAGGTGATGTCTCTTCTGTTGTGCAGCTAAAAGCAAACAAGTAATTGAAACATTTGGTGATAGAGGCATGGTTTCAGTTTGAATTAGCACAGACAAAGACAATTGTACTTTAGTGTGGTTAGTTACTTAAGTTATTATCCTAAATAAGTAACAACAATATAGTCAAGCATTTTGATGTCAACCCACACCACCATAACATAAAATGTCATTTCCAACCAGGATAACAACATATACCTCTTTGCTTTATGTGCATCTATTTTATTCCGACTATGGCAGTCAGGAGGTACATGGGAAAATGGAATAGTAATCCTCAAAAAATTAAAGCTGGTATGCAGCCATGGCAGGCAGGGGTCCTGGGGAAATGGAATAGTACCTAAAAAGAAATTCTGTTGTGTGGCTGTGCACATATGGAATTCAGGAGTTGAATGGCTATGCGGCAAAGTGTAATAATGAAATTTAAAAAACCAATTAAAATAAACATTTAAAAAATTAATTATTAAAATACAAAAATCAATTGCTGATGTTTGTGTTACGGGAGTTTTAGAAACCCATCGGAGGCAAGGAGGTGCAGGTGAAAAAGGCATGTAACATAAATAATCATATTCATAATATACATATATTACAATGATGCTCAAGCATATTATTAAACTATCAGAGAAAAGTTTAAAAAAAAGAATGACAACAGAAAGAATTAGCCCTCTGCTATAAATCTCCACAGGAAATTGCTTTGAAAACAGGAATAAATAAAAGGTGGCTGCACTAAATGGCTGCTGGCCACATGGTCAGCCAACAACATCCAGCAAGGAAGTATGGAGAACAAAAAAACTATGGCAAAAACACACTGTCTGGCCGCACAAATGGCCATCACCCAAATGGTCAAATAATAACAGCGAGCAAGGAGGCATGGAGAACAAAGAATGCATGCAAGACTGTGGCCTGTGCAAGCCTGTGGCAAAAGCACACTGTCTGGCCGCACGAAATGGCTACCAGACACATGTTGAACCAACAGGCAAGAAGGCATCGAAAACAAAGAACACATTCATGCCTATGGACACAGAATACACAAAATGGTCCCTGGCCAATGGAAAGGAGAACAAAGATATATGGTGGCCTAAGGCAAACACACTCACACACACACTGGCCAGCCAAATGAGGCATGGTTACACTAAAGAAAACAATACATTAATTAAGCAATGCCAAACACAAAAAGTAACTGAGCTATTAAAAAATTAGCAACAACACGCATCCTCCTATGAAATTAAATATTACCCCACGTATACACTTTTTGCAGAAAAAAGGGAAATAAAACAGTAACCCATATATGCTTAATTTAATCCAATGTCATCCCTGCCCTACTGATGTTTTAATTAAAACAATATATACATAGAAACAGTTCTTTCATGAACTATACTGGACCTACTGGCTGGATGGCCCATTGGCAGACTAGGCCTTATAGTAAAATAAATTAATATTGCAATTGTAACAAACATGGAGAAAATAGTACTGAACTGTGCAATATTTTCCCTTTACACATGGTTTAAAATTAAATACAAAGAAATAATGAAGCCCCTACTGAAACTCTAGGGCACCTATCACAATTAAATTTCAAAATCTAATAAAAGTGCAAAGAAATACTAGTGCATGCCATTTCAAAGAAACAACACCCATATACAATTGTTTTGTAACTTACTTTTGTGATATCACAAAAACAAGGTCTTTAAACCCAATGGCATATATGTAGCAGAAAAAGACAGTGACCCTTTGACCTTGAAATCCAAGTGTAAAGTGAAAAGGAGCTTGACAAACCACTTGTGTTGGGAACTGGATATTTGAGTCTCTGGGGCATTTACTTCCGGTTAGAATAAAAGTTAAAATAAGGCTTCTCACACTACAAGACATCTTGAACTGTCCCTGTAATAGAGCCATCATGGCTGGAAGCTGCACTAGTGGGCGTGAAATCTTACACACTCTCGCAAGTGGCCTGATAATATTGCGGCCCTCGCAAACGCACGTAGTCCCAGGCCTAATATTACATTACTTATGACTTTTTCAATGACAATATTCATAACATAACTTCCATATCTGAAATGACACCATTAATAACCACACTGTATATGGAGGGGTAGTGGTTATGGTATCTTTAGAGCATGAATTTAAACTCCTTGAGACCCTATGGGTGATTAACCGCGCTTTACAAGTCCTGAATATTTGAATTAGAGCTAGCTCGGATAACAACAACTGCTGAATTCCAGTGGTTTTGTTCAGGTAAAATAATATGTTTAACTGACATTTTCAACATCTATAATGTCCCTTTCACCTTTGTTTTATTCAGTGAATTAAATATATACTTGCAAACTTAAACAGAGGACTGGAGGACATGATAGAAGATAAATTCAATGCATCTGTATCCTGTGCATGGAATGATTTTACCCGTTATTGACACTTGGCTCTATTTCTGAAGTAGGGTATAGGTAATCAACAGGATGGTGATATCGCATTCCAATTATACACTCAGGATATAACTTCTCCTCATTTGTAGATGTACTCTGTCAAATATAGGTTCTGACATTAAAATATGCCTGGGGGCAGGTTTTGCTCAGGTTCAACACAGCTAAACTGCATGTGCATACTATGTCAGGGCCACTTCAGCTATTCCTACCTACCCCACCATCTATCACAATTAATACATTTCCTCTCTAGACCTACTGTGCCACCTTTATTGGTGCCCATAAAAAGGGAAATGAATCAGGACGTGCAAGATTTTGGTATACTGTACGCAAATCAGTTGTTTTTCATCAATTATTCAACCCAGAAACCACAATACATTTTTAATTGAGCTATGCACAGAAAATGTTGGGGGTTGAGCTAAGATTTCAATCCACTGCCTGATATTGCCTAACACTGACAGACATGTAGGCGGTTCTGCAGTCCATTGGAAGAACTCGCGGATGAAAGGTGATCTTCAGCTGGATCAACTTTTCTTAGATGGCAGGCATACAACTCTTCAGGCCTTTACAGGGGAATCTGGCTTGGACGAGAGATGCGCTTGATAATATCAGCAACTTTCTAGCTGTCTAAGCAAGTGTTTAAGCCCTGATTATTTATTTTTTAAGGGAATATTCTCCAGGCTTTATTGCCTGTTGATTGAACAGGCATCCTCAAAACCAATGGAACAGAGTCCCAGAAGTTTCTGGCAAAGATCCTTGGATAATTATTAAATGGCAGAAGACTGGTCTTCCCTACCCACATCCACAACTGTCTTCTTTGTGAAGTTAGGCCAAAGGTATCATACTTTAATGTTTTACAAAGATGACTCAGTCTCCCTAGCAACTTCAGAATGCAAGCCTGCTTCCCCATTAAAAATAACAGAGTGACATAATGCACACATTTTAGAATTGCCCTAAGCTCCAACAGTATTGGTCTGAGATATGAACACTGCTATCAGATCAGTCATTGGTTAGCCTACCACTTTGGCACAGATTACCATAATACATGGTATAGCAGACGTATGTGGTCATTATACCCATGGAAGCAAGTGGTTGGTGACAGAGTGATAAGCAGTCAACTGTAACCTGCAAAACTGGAGGGTGGCTTCTGCTCAGCGCAAGAAGAATGGTTAGCAAAGATCCTTTAATTGTTGCTTGTGAGAAAGAGATGTGCATGTTCAGTAACTATTATACATTCTGCCCATTTTGTGGGTGGTTAGAGTTCTGTATGCACCACAAATATGGACTTGCACGTCCTCTATGAACCACAGAATGTTGCATGACACACTCATATCATGTTATTCTTGACATAAGGGTATCACATGCTTTGCCTAGTTCCACAAAGAGCCTAGAAGCAGTATGTTTTAAGTTGGGGATACAAATCCTATACCTTAAACTAGATCTACAAATGCGTCTACTGTGCTTATAGAGAGCATTCATCAATGCTATTTGTGTTCATCCAGAATTAGGGTAACTGTCATGATTCCCTCCCTATGCTGTCATGCCCACCACCATCAGTCCTTCATGTGAAGCTTTCCAGGACTCAAATACATTTCCTGACTTTCCACTATGTCAGCATACTAATTTCCAGGCTCGTGGAAGCTATTGGGAACTTTCAGCTCATTCCTGATCCATTCTGAGTTTTGTTGAAGCCAGTCTGCTTATGCTAAATACTCCACCACCCAGAATTCCCTGCTCACTGCTTCTTCTCCACCCCTACAGACAAAAGATGGATAGAGGAATTAAGCACGCCAATAGCTGCCAGGTGCTTGTCTGCTCACACCTGATGTATGCGATCATAGTGAGGGCTTTTGAGCACCAGTTCCCTTCAGTCCATCTCTGGATATTGTAGCAGTTTTCCTGTTTGACTGACCCCCGGTTTCCTGAGTTACTGACAATAATAACTGATGCTTAAGCATTAGTATTTTCTCCCTTGATTTCTGAGCCAGAACTATTGAATGTGCCTTTGATCCTTGAACGTTGTCGCCTTCTGTATTTACCTTTTTTTTCCAGTGCCCATCTCCTTCTTATTTACCTTAGTACCGGTTTCCAGTTGTTATCTTCCTTTTCCTCCTATATTGGCTTCCAGTTCCCTTGTTTGCTTTGTTACTTGCTTTCTAATTTCCCTTCTTTCTTGTTATGCAATTATCATTGGTACTTTTGCCAGAAACCAAAACAAGTAGGCAAACATCATTCATGAGGGAACATGTCCATCACTCTTATTCAGGCCTCATTTAAGTACTGTTCATAAAAATCCAAAACAGTGTTGATGTTGCCACCTTATCAGTGATCAATAGCTGACACTGTCCCTACTAGTGTGATGCCCCTGGTGAAGTGAGCTCATAAAGAAAAAAGCTACTATTCACTAGGTATGGATGGAGAATTGTTTAATTTTTCATTCTGCCTGTGGGATTTGGTGACTCCGTATTACACTTGTAACACAGAGTTCTGGCTAAATTCAGGTAACTGCCGCATGGCCAAATTCTGTCCTGCGAGGTCAGTAATGTGAGAGAAATGTAGTATCACCTTGCACCATTTTCTAATATGAGTGGTCGTGGGCTGTTGCAAGCGACCACGGTGCGAGGGCTGCTCCTCAAGTAGATTTCCTGCAATTCCAGGTTTTCTACTCCAGTGTCAGCAAAATCAACTTTAGTGGCTGCAACGTTTGTGCACTTCATAGTGCGATTCGTGCTTATTTTTCATTGCTGCTAGCTCCACTGGCTCTAAATTGCAGGGTGTGCAGCATGCTTTCTAAATTTTCGGGCTGCTGATGGAGCTCTGCAGAATCTTGCTGAGTTTTTAAGGAACTCTGTGGAATCCCGCAGAGTAAACTCTGAGAGTTCTGCCCACATCGACTAACCATCAGGTAAAAATTAGTGTATGTGTCACCAAATATACCTTCATTTAATGTATCACACATCAGATATTAAATCCAAACAGATGAAGTCCGAAACACTGGGACAAATCAACATCATGCAAATATGTTTCAGTACCTTCAACCACTTTTAGTACTTTTATCGGGACCCCACACGTACCTCTTTCATTATTTTTCAAGTGCCTCATTCATTATTTTTCAGGTTTGCTTACGATGCATGATATCATATTGATGGAAGCTTTACTAGACTTTAGTATGTTTATTATTAGTACTACTAAAATAACTTTATTGATATATTTAAGATATCATGTGGAATGATCCGATTACTGACGCTGTTTACTATATAAAAACACGACCAATAAATGGTGCAAAAAATTCTCAAAGACAAACAATACAATAATAGAACTTTCATCAGCCTATATCTATAAAGAACACTGTCCCATACCATCTCAACAGAAAGCTGACATTGCTACACGTTTGGAATGAAAGCTTTAATCACTTAAAATGTTGCGATGTGTTACATTTTATATGTATTTGGACATTGCTATGTTCATAACATGAACACAGACCTGAAGAAATTTTACAAACGTCCGGCCTGACAACTGAAACCATTGGTAATTGTGTGTATTTTAGAACAATTTCGCACGTGACAAATAATAGTAATGCATACACTCGACAGAGGCAGGCGAAAGCAAATTAAATCCAAAGCAGAAAGTTAAAATGGAGGGCATACAAAACGCCGAACCTAAGGGTAGCTAAACCTAAAGAGCCCGACCCCAGGAAAGATAAAACAGTGCAGCAGGATTAGAGTCAATTTAATCATGAAGGTGCATTTTCTTTATCAGTTAAGTAATTGAGGTAAGAACCTAGGAGCTGAACGTGTGCATATGTAAGCCACGTGAAGCTAAAACAAAAGCAGCAGGTGAATCTAGGCTTGAAGTTCACTCTGCATTTAATCCGCTTACTTAAAATGCCATGTAAACTAAAATGAGCTTTTGAAATCAAATTAGATGGAATGGGAAAGGATCTGGTAATAAAAGGGAACAATGCCCTCAAGTCACTCACTATTCTTGCTACTGCAATCACCGTAAAACATATATTGGCAAGGAAATTGTTTGTTTGCTCCGATAAACATAACTAAATCCAAAGAGAGCCAATATAATTTATTGAAACGAGAGCACGTATCCTAACACCATATGCAACTATCTGACTTATCGACTACTTATACCATTATGAATTCTTCGGATTCGCCATACAGCTTTGCCAGTGGCATGGTGTCATAGGCCTTTTTTAAAAACCAATGATGAACAGTGGCAGTTTTAATCACCCTTTGCCACATAATAATTATCAAAAACGATGTGGTTTTACTATCGAACGACTATCTCGTTAACGAACATTATTACATTTTCTATGAATTCTTTTCTCAGAAATGTGTGTGTCCTTGAATGAGAGAATAGCCTAAGGACCAAATATACAAGGAAGTGTTGGAGCACAGAGCTGCGCCAAATTTGGCAGCACTGCGCTCCAAAGCGCAGGAATGTGTTGTATTTACAACACTACGCACCTCTGTGTGTTGCCTGGGGCTAGCGCTAAAATTATTGTGTGAAGGAAAGTGTCCCTTACTGCACATAAAGAATCAATAATGAGAATTTGATACGTCTATGTGTGCTGTAACAAATGGTCATTATTTAATGATTGTTTATGTGCAGGGAGGGACACCTTTCTGCACATAAACAATCATTACATATCCCTCAGAAAACTGCATGGGGGTGCCTATGTTTACAAGGCACCGTTAAGCCACGAAAAGTGGGCTACTGCCACCTTGAGTATATAGTCAAGGGCACAGAGCCTCCGGAGCATTCCTGCAGGTGACGCTTCGGTAGAGCTTGTAAACGAGCCCCTAAGTGATTACATGAAAAACTACAGAGAGTGGCAGTTACTGCTAAAACGCAAGATTTCAATCAATGCACTAAAATATTCTAACAAAGCATTTTTAAAGCGTTTTATTGTATGTTGCACAACACATTTTCACTAAAGCATCTACACCACAGTACATCATTGTGTTCACCTTTGTGAGATAAGGTAATCAAATATTTCATGCACAGATTAAATTATTATTATACTAACCATGTTATACCAAATGAACTTAGAGGAAACATATTGCTGATAATAGAAGTGATAAAAAAGAATGATGCCAAAGTTCTCTCAATGCTTCTTGTGGTTTGGTTATTTATTTAATTTCATTTAAAATAGAGGTTACCTTTGTGCATTAAGCACCTGAACAATAGCAGGAAAATGTGGCTTAATAGTATCTGTGTTTGCATGATTTTTCCTCAGGAATGAATAGTGCTTGCAGCATTAGTCAATTCCCTGTAAAGTATATTCATGGTCACCACAGTCTACAACTGTTAAAGATATTAACCCTTTTGCTGCTAGGCCTTTTCCCCCTCAGGTACCAAGCCTTTTTTTGGCTATTTGGGGCAGTTCATGCTGAGGCCCTCATAACGTTTTGTCCACATAAGCTACCCACGCCAAATTTGCATCAGTTTTTCCCAACATCCTAGGTATTCTAGAGGTACCCAGACTTTGTGGGTTCCCCTGAAGGAGACCAAGAAATTACCCAAAATACAGTGCAAATTTCGTTTAAAAAAAAAAATGGGAAAAAGGGCTGCAGAAGAAGGCTCGTGTTTTTTTCCCTGAAAATAGCATCAACAAAGGGTTTGGAGTGCTAAAATCACCATCTTCCCAGCTTCCAGGAACAGGCAGATTTGAATAAGAAAACCCCACTTTTCAACACAATTTTGGCATTTTTATTGGGACGTACCCCATTTTTACTATTTTTGTGCTTTCAACCTCCTTCCAGTTAGTGACAGAAATGTGAAGTGTGAAACCAATGCTGGATCCCAGAAAGCTAAACGTTTCTGAAAAGTAGACAACATTCTAAATTCAGCCAGTGGGAATTTGTGTAGATCTTACAAGGTTTTCCTACAGAAAATAACAGCTGAATTAAAAAAATATTGAAATTGAGGTAAAAAAACACACATTTTTCTCCACGTTTTACTCTTATTTTCTCCTGCGGTCAGTTTTTTTAAAGCAATATGCTGGACTTTTCTGGTTGTTGGGATATTTAGGGCTTGTAGGTTCATCAATGGCCCTAGGTACCCAGAGCCAATAAATGAGCTGCACCATGCAATGGGTTTTCATTCTATACCAAGTATCCAGCAATTAATGTACTGAAATATAAAGAGTGAAAAATAGCAATCAAAAAAGCTTTGTATTTCCAAAATGGGCACAAGATAAGGTGTTGAGAAGCAGTGGTTATTTGCACATCTCTGAATTCCGGGGTGCCCATACTAGCATGTGAATTACAGGGCATTTCTCAAATAGACGTCTTTTTTACACACTGTCTTACATTTGGAAGGAAGGAATGTAGAAAAAGACAAGGGGTAATAACACGTGTTTTGTTATTCTGTGTTCCCCCATGTCTCTCAATAAAAATAGTACCTCACTTGAGTGGGTAGGCCTAATGCTCGCAACAGGAAACACAACATGGACACATCCGATTTTAACATTGAATCTGACGTGTTTCTTGCAAAGTGCCTAGCTAAAGTTTTTGGCCTCTAGCTCAGCCGGCACCCAGGCAAACCTACCAAACCTTTGCCTTTTTAAAAACTATTCACCTGTGGGAATCCAGGATTGGGTGACTTGTGGGGCTCTCACCAGGTTCTGTTACCCAGAATCCTGTGCAAACCTCAAAATATGGCAAAAAACACTTTTTCCTCACATTTTGGTGACAGAAAATTTGGAATCTGAGAGGATCCACAAATGCCTTTTGACCCATGGTTCCCCCAAGTCTCCCGATAAAAATGGTACCTCACTTGTGTGGGTGGGCCTAGTGCCCCCGAAAGGAAATGCCACAAAACACAACGAGCTGTGGATTTTGGGCTCTAGCTCAGCCAGCACCTAAGGAAACCTACTAAACTGGTGCACTTTTAAAAACTAGACACCTAGGGGAATCCAAGATCGGTTGACTTGTGGGGCTCTCACCGGTTCTGTTACCCAGAATCCTTTGCAAACCTCAAACGTTTGCCAAAAAAACACGATTTCCTCACATTTCGGTGACAGAGAGTTGTAGAATCTGAGAGGAGCCACAAATGTCCTTCCACCCAGCATTTCCACAAGTGTCCCGATAAAAATGGTACCTCTCTTGTGCGGGTAGGCCTAGTGCTTGAGACAGGAAATGCCAAAAACACAACATGGACACATCACATTTTCCCAAAGAAAACAGAACTATTTTTTGCAAATTGCCAAGCTGTTTATTTTGGCCTATAGCGCAGCCGGCACCTAAGGAAACCTACCAAACCTGTGCATTTTTAAAAACTATATACCTAGGGGAATCCAGGATGGGGAGACTTGTGGGGCTCTCACCAGGTTCTGTTACCCAGCAAAACACTTTTTCCTCACATTTCGCTGACAGAACATTATGGAATCTGAGAGGAGCCATACATTTCCTTCCACCCAGTATTCCACCAAGTCTCCCGATAAAAATGGTACCTCGCTTGTGTGGGTAGGCCTAGTGCCTGTGACAGGGAAGAGCCAAAAACATGTTGAAATTGAGGGGGAACCATAGCGGGTCCAAAAGGGCAGTTTGAAAATAAACAATGCTGGGTGGTTGGAATTTTCTGGATTCCTGCAGATTTTGTAATGTTCCATCACAAAAATGGGAAACAATGTGTGATTTCCATCAAAGTTGGAGGTTTGCAGGGCATTGTGGGTAAGAAAATGGTGCAGGGTGCATTAGAAGCACACCACCATGTAGTCACCCAGATGTTTATTTTTCAGATGTGTCTAGGTCTTGTGGATTTTTCTACATGGCAGCGTCCCAAAGTCCAAGAACTGCAGCCCTCACCATTCCAAGTGGGACAATTTTGAGAGTTAGCCAAGCTCTCATGGCCCAAATGTGAAACCAAAATGTAAAATAATCAAATGTCATCTTGCTTGCCATGGCTGCCCCCCCCCAAACAAAACACAAACATACACACACACCAATCCCTGGTGCCTAAATAGGTCGGTCTAATAGAAATAGGCAGATCTGACCCCAAGAGGGCAGAAATAGCCTCAAAACTATTTGCCCCCACCCCCGGGGAGCGACCCTTGTCTAAGGGGTCACTCCCCTTATCAATATAAATTAAAAAAAATCCCTGTTGTCTAGTGGCTTCTGCCCCCCAGGGGGCAGATGGTCCTAATTATTATAGGCTGATCTGCCCCCATGGGGGGGCAAAGGACGCCTAATAAAACAATTGCCCCAGGGAACAACCCTTGCCTAAGGGGTCTCTCCCCTTATCAATATAAAGAAGAAGAAAATACCTGGTGTCTAGTGGCTTCTGCCTCCAGGGGGGCAAAAAAGCCTGATAAAGAAATTGCCCCCCAGGAGCGACCCTTGCCTACGGGGTTACTCCCCTCATCGATATAAAAAAAAACATCCCTGGTGCCTAATGGCTTCTGCCCCCCTGGGAGCAGATTGGCCTAATTAATATAGGCCGATCTGCCCCCAGGGGGGCAGAAAAGGCCTTAAATAAAAAGCCCCCCTTTGGGAGCCACCCTTGCCCAAGGGGCCGCTCCCCTTATGACAATTTCCCCAACAAAGAAAAAAAATCCCTGGTGTCTAGTGGCTTCCTGCAGCACGGACGCTATGCCATTGTGCTGCAGGAATGCTAAGAGAGATGTGACAAGGGAAGGAAAAGCCTTTCCTTTTCATGCCTCTCTGCCTCTCCTTGGTCTTCCAATGCGACGCAAGTTGACCTCTGATGAGGTCAGCGTACGTTGGTGCTCTGATGTCATGAGACGTCACTGGGGGGTGAGGGAGTCAGGGGTGGAAGGGGAAGCGATTTCCCTTCCAGCGACTACCCTGGGTCGGTCCCAGGATGTAATGGTTACATCTGTGGCGCCTGAGCGCCGCAGCCACAGACGTCACCATTATGTCCATGGCGGGGAAGGGGTTAAGAGGATTGGGGACAAACCAGAAAGAGGATTTGTAAGAAATTGAATTACCCACTGTCTATATCAAGGAATAATCAATCACAACTCTGGTCAGGGTGAACCGTCAAATGCACTAACTTATTTTTAACTCAACCCTTTGGTACCTATGACACACAACAGACAAGCTTATCTTGTGGCAATTGTGTAAAGTATGTATGCAGTACTAAAACACTAATAAAGTAAAAACACCAGCCAATAAAAATCCCCAACTGACTTAGAAACAACACAAAATACAATAAGGGGAACCAGAGATATTACTTTTTAAAGTTTTATGTGACAATAGTGCCAAAAGGAGAAAAGAGTTAATGATAATCAATGTTCAAAGTAGACCATAATCTAGGTAAGTATTGGGGAGGACCACAATGGAACCCTGGTCAGTTACACCAACCAGGTTTGGCCTTTGGGAGAATTTACCTTGGTAGAGGAGCAAGGCAGCTGAATTTATCAAAGGTACTCTTCCCAAAGTGGTACAGGTGATGGACAAAATCCTGTTGAAGCCACAGGTTTTAGTGGGAACATTTCAGTGTTGAGAGACGACCACTTGCTGGTAATATACTTTTGTCCATGCCCAGTCAACATATTTACCTTTGGATTTAGAGGGTGATTTTATCCTGGCAGATGGCCCATTGTTTTGGCAGGGAATGGAGTAAATTACTCCTTCACCCCAGTGAGGTACCACCTTCTGGATCCATAAATGCAGCAAGCTGGTGATCATTTATTATGCAATGCCAGGAACCATCATCACATTGGTTACTGGCATTGCATTTTGGTGTTTTCTTTTTTATTTTCAAGAAGTCCCAAAAGGGGCTTTTCATGTTGAAAACAAAATGACAATGCCTTCCTCACCATGGGAGTCATCTCCTATAGCGAGGGGAGCATTTAACAGTTTTCACTGCCTCCTACTGCCAAGGCTTACCAGATGGTGATGGGCAGTAAAACCTGACCTCTTACTCCACCCATCCAATTCAGATATGTGGCATTGTAGGTCTGTCTCTGATGGCCTTTACTCCACAGTGCCATCATAGGGATTTAAGCACAGCGAAGACAGAGTAGTCTCCACTGTGAATAAACATATGGTCTGCCTGCATCTCAGTAGGACAGGTGGATCATTAACTTTGCAGTATAGATACTTCTTCGCAGTTGCAATGAAGTACCTATCCAGCTAAGATACAAATCTGCCTTTTAGTGTATTTTTTGGAGCTTGGAATTCTTCAGCAGAGCACGGCTGCATTTTTATCCGGCATTCTGTTTCACCAGGCCAGTTAAGTTCTCACAGGGGGTTTACTGAATGGGATTTGCTGCTGTGCAGAAACTCTGAGCATCAGAAATGTGATTTCCTAAACCATCGAGGAGGCACCTTGGTCAAATAGTCTGGGATAGTTGCCCTGGTCCTCTAGCGGCCAAAAAATCTCAGGTTTTTTGGGGTGGTAGATGAAGTCCCATTAGATACAACCCAGGGTACCAGGATGTCAAGAACAGTACTTGGGTTCAGATTCTGATAGCCATACAGCCACAAGAAGTTCAGCTAATGGACCCTTGGAGCCCACTGCTTTGTCCAAGGTACAAGAAGGATCAGGTCCAGTCCTTTAGGGTTCCTCTCAGGTCAAAGATAACAGGTTCAGTCCTCTTGTGTTACCGTGCCTTCTGAAGCCACATTTATGCTTGCCACTAGCTAGTGGGTGGCATGACTCCTGACCGTCCCTAACCAATGGGGTAAAAGTTCCCCGGGGTTACCTTACATGCTTTTGCAGCAGTTTTTGTTTGCCCTCCTGCAAAGAATCCCTCAGTGCTCCTCATTGCTGAAATCCAAGATGGGGGCACCCTTACCCCTTTGTGCAGGGCCTGCCTGCATGCTTACCCAGAGGTTTGGCCAGTCTAATGAGCTGTCTTCTCTTCTGTGGTCACTTCAAACCAGTTCTGTGGGCAGCTCTATGTTTGGTGCCTGTCTGACCCGAGGGCACAAGCTGGGGTCTTTTCCAGCTATCATCTAACATTTGCTTGTGACAGTGGAGGGCCACATTGTAGTAAATTCAGTTCCTGGGTAACCCAAACTGGTCTTTTTGAGGGGGGAAAGAAAATGGCTTCCTACATCCAAGCCATTGTCTCTGCTTTTGGCCAGTTATTAGACCTCATCATTGCTAATTACCCACTAGGTTACTGCTAGAGAGCTAATACAGAATAGTCTCCAGGAGAATCATGCAAGGAAACACAATTTTCTACAAGTTACTTTTCCTTAATATTTGTTTAAAACCTACTTCCCTATTAGGATGGGTTTTCAATAAATGTTAAAAAGAGTGGTTTAATCTAGGCATAGCCACAACTAGTGGAAATGGCTGTTAATACTTACATTACAGCAACAATATGTGTGATTGCGTGAGGAGTGTAACCCAGCATTTACCACTATTTTCTTGTGTAAGATGTTCCCTTGCATCCAAGATGGGCCCAAGAATGCATTTAGGGCTAAGATAATAGCACTAAACGCAAGAGAACATGAGCTGCAGCAGCCAGCTACTTCTCACACTGTGTTCTTGTGATCTTCATGTGTGTATTTGCATAACTTTTAGTAATTTAGTATCAAATTGCATAAATGACATGGACTGCTCCATTTTGAATAATGTTTTGCCCAGGTCTAGTTTAATCAAATTTCCTAAGGGTCCCAATCCAGAGAAAACAGATACAACATGCAATGCCCCTTCTTATATGTTATATTGGGTCAGCAAAAGCCATCTTGCAGTGAAAGGAGCTTTTAAGTGATAGTCACTGTAAGGCCACGTTAACTTTAAATGTCTACATGTCTCACTTTTGAATACCAGACACCCTGCCTTATAGGCTTCAAAGCCTACACAGGGATGACATTAATATTTAAAGGGATGATTGTCATCTGGGGAAAAATGTTGATATGATAGATCGCAGTGCAGGTTTGACATAGGATTGGGCATAGCTTGTGTAATTCTGTGTAGCAGAATCATGCAGAATTACCCAAAAATTCAGAGAGATTATGTGGAATTATGAATGAGGAGTAATCTTGCACTTAGTGTATTTTCCTAGCTCAAAAATGACCCCTCGTGTCCAAATGGACACATGAAGCATTTTGCACTAAGACATTGTGCTAAATGCAACAGAACATGAACATCAGCACAAGAATCCACCACATTCATTAAATGTAGTCTGGTCATCAGAATATTTTCCCAAAAATTTCTCTTTGTTATGGAAGTTGTCATAATGCATTATTAAGAATTCAGCAGTAAAGAGTAATGTGGAATTACCAAAATTCTCCTACTTGAAATTAAGCCAGAGTCTAGATTTACACTGCGCTAGTCAGATCACACAGGTCGTGCAAGGAGTCATGATGGCCCTGCCACTATAATTGATGGTACAATAGTGCTTCAGTCCATAATTGGCATTTAACTTCCAGGCCCTGTTTTCACTTTCTACACCATATACTAGGGACTTATAGAGAAGTTAATTGTGCCTATTAGGAATAACAAGTCAATGAGCATTAACGGGGAGCACAGACATTTTATCACTCATCAACAGGGGTAAAAGAGTAAAGTAAACAGGGTTCAAAAACTAACAAAGCAGATAGGGCAAAAACCTGGGGGAATATCACCCAAATCATGGTAATTTCATGGTAAATTGATACAGCATTTCATTAGTCAATATTTAATCAAAGCTGTTAACCAGCACTTCTCACTCTATGATGTGTTATTTTGGAAGATTTCAGTGCTACTATTCTGGCAATACATACATAATACAGTAAAAACAGTGATAGATTAGGAGTGAGATATTGTATTGAATTTATGATAAAGCACTATGAAATGATTGGCCAACATGCACATGTAACATAGGAGAATATACATACAAATGTAAACATTGTTAAAACTACTGAAGACATTATTTATTTTAAATGTATTGAAAGAACCTTCTTACTTATGATCATTTCATCATTATTTAAGTGCAATAGAAGGTCAGGAGAAAGAGAAACATCAGGAAAAGGGGTTTCTCACTGCTTGCTGATTAGTTAATGAGTAACAAGTTGCAGTATAATACAGAATATTTTTATTCAAATTATCAAGGAGACTTAAGCTTTTTCTATTGTGTGGGAAAGGTACAAATCTTTACCATCATTATTTGCTTTGGCACATCCAAAAAGTTTGCTTTGAATGGACAATACACAGCAGAGATGTAGGAATTATACCTCTACTTTTAACCCCCAGATGAGTACATCTGAGCATCACGCGTAAGCCTGGAACCTATCTAGGGGTATCATCTGAGTTCTGTCTCTGAGATTGTTTTTATTATACTACCAAATGGCATATTCGCATCTCAATCTGAATTGATTTCTCCAAAAAGCTCCACTTATCCTTGTGGTGGTTGACACTGATCGATAAACCACAGTGCTCCTTTCACCTTTCAAGTACAGAGGCTATCACTCAAGGTATCTTATCAAGGTTCTCCTTAGATCTTTGTTGGTGATGAGCAATTAAAAAATCTGTTTGTCCATTGAACATCAAGCCTAATGCCACTTGATATGATGCACAAACATTATAGATTATTCCAAGACACAGGAGTAAATTATCACTCTCTTGCAAGTGACATATTTATCACAGACATCACTAATGACTTCATTTAAGGCTCATTTGTACACTTTGGGGGTCATTCTTCGCCGCCCGCCAAAGTAACCCCGTCAGAACACCGCACCGCGGTCGAAAGACCGCTGCAGTGATTCTGAGATTTGCCCTGGGCTGGCGGGTGGCCGCCAAAAGGCCGCCCGCAAGCCCAGGGCAAATCAACCTTCCCACGAGGACGCCGGCTCAGAATTGAGCCGGCATAGTGGGAAGGTGCGACGGGTGCAGTGGCACCCGTCGCGTATTTCAGTGTCTGCATAGCAGACACTGAAATACTTTGCGGGGCCCTCTTACGGGGGCCCCTGCAGTGCCCATGCCATTGGCATGGGCACTGCAGGGGCCCCCAGGGGCCCCGCGGCACCCCCTACCGCCATCCTGTTCATGGCGGGTTTCCCGCCATGAACAGGATGGCGGTAGGGGGTGTCTGAATCCCCATGGCGGCGGAGCGCGCTCCGCCGCCATGGAGGATTCAGAAGGGCAGCGGTAAACCGGCGGGTGACCGCCGGTTTACCCTTTCTGACCGCGGCTGAACCGCCGCGGTCAGAATGCCCTTCGGAGCACCGCCGGTCTGTCGGCGGTGCTCCCGTGGCCGGTGACCCTGGCGGTCACCGGCCGCCAGGGTCAGAATCAGGCCCTTTGTCCTATAAAAGAGTATACTATTAGAGGTATGAAAGGAAGTGCAAAAGAACTCAGAAGAACATAAAGCAACTTGAATTCTATCATTTATACAACCACCATAGGTAAAGCAAGCTTGTGTTATTTGCAGCATTAACCATATACCATACTCTTCATTGGTAGCCAAGTTCATGGTGAGTATTACCCATAGGTGCAAGGGTAGCCTATCGTGCACATGGTATTCTATATGTATACAACTGTACAGGGAAACTTTCCTCCAGATAATCAAGCCATGTTGCATAATGTATGCCCTACTACAGACAGTCTTTATCTGTATTAAACCCCTTACAGTCAATGAACCTACACTGAAAAAAGAAGTGGATATGAGTGGAAAAGTGGTACTGTTAACACTGTTTACTTTATGGAAAGCCCACCATGCCCATATATTGGCCCCAGGGTGTGCTCCCTGGGGACTCTGCAGGCACAGGGAGGGGTGAAATGCAGCCCCTCTCTCTATATAAGATCATTTCAGCCCCATGGGTGGGCTCCCTCTGGCCTCTTGTGGCACGGCCTCTCTCACATTTATAAAACAGCCCTGGGGGTAGTCTTTGTGGGGCATATGCCAGTGGGTGTGCCTTGACCACATTTTGTTTACATTTATTTTGTGGTCCCTGCAAGAGTCTCACTAGATTGTGGTATTTTTGCTTTGGGGATAAGGGTATTCCTACCCAGGCCTCTTAGGTTATTCTTTGGAACTTTAAGAGAGGGGATTAAGTCCCTGAGTCCTGAAATGTCTGCTAGCAAAAGTTTTCCCATGTTGCTGGCAGCCAGTCAGAGAGCTCACACTCACAGGAATCTGACTCCTGCAGGAATGAGATGGCCCAAGGGAAAGAAAGCTCCTTGGGACACTCAGAAATCTCAATTTTTAAATTGACGCTTCCACCAGAGCCTCTCTCAACTGTTCTATTATCTATATTTTTTTACTTTTAATTTCTCAAAACTACTAAATAAATTCACACCAAATCACAAAAAGCATAATCTGTGGACCAAAATTAAAACTACTGCCAAATTTGGTGTAATTCCTTCACTAGTTTGTGCTCTAGCTGCTGAAAATGAATTACACCAAATTGGACAGAAAGTTACACAGATTGTGTTTTTTTGAGAAATTAAAGGTAAACAATATTGTATACTTTGATGGTGGGGCTCACAAGAGTCCTAGGAGCCTCCCCTGGGAGCACAAATTACAAAAATGGAGCCCTGTGATTGGTCAAGAGACCTGTTTTTTTCTGCGATACTTCATACTCTCTTTGGAGGGATATGTTCCCAAAAGTCTCTCAGTAGTGAGCACTCTGATTGGTTGACTGTGGGAATGTTAGAAATGAAATAACAACCATTACTGTTTAGTAAAAAAATTGGAGGTGTTGTGGAAATGAAACAAAAAAGCTAAATAAGGGGGCAGCAGAAAGGCATGCTGTTCCCCTAAAATTAGAGAGAAAGTGTCTAAGGAACAACTACTGTGCTAACAATAAATGTATATTGTTTTAAACTATTTTTTACAATCTCCTGGGACTCCCACAGGATTGTGAAAAGTAATAAGGGGTAGTTGAGTTATGAATACACTCCATTAGCAGGAATACCTCTTGTGGTCTTTGATTTTGAGTGTAAGTGTGTAAGATAGAAGTACTGTTAAAAGTAGATGTTTAGTTCCTATTTTCCCCAAAAGTTACAATCTTGTAAGACTCTAGTGGGATTGTGAACAGTAGAAAGGAGTAGATGATATTTGAATACACTGTAGTATGTACCCTTCCTACAGTGGGAAGGACTATTAGTAGAGATGGTGTTTGTAAGTTTGTAATATTCATGCCCATTAGCTTTGTAAGACTAGGGTATAGAGTCTTCTCACATCCTAGTATGCATATCCACTATCAGAGAGAGGATGTTAGCAGGGATAACAGTCCCTGGACAGAGCACACTATGCATATCTGTCATGCAAGAGAGATGTTTCAATGGAGATACTCTCTCTCTACACATTCTACCAAGTACACCTGTCATCTGAGACAGTTGTGACAGAAAATGCCAGTCCATGTACAGAGCCTAATATGCACACCTGTCACCTGTTAGAGGGGTTGGAAAGGAGAGGCTAGTCCATTTACATGCCCTACTAGGCACAGACATCATCTGAGACAGAGGTCTGACAAAAGAGAGTAGTGCATGTAGACACCCTAGGAACCACAACTGTCATCTGTAAGAGAGGTATTACTGGAGAGGCCAGTCTTTCTCTATACAGCCTACTACATACATCCATAGTCTAGCCAATACGTCAGGAAGCAGAGGGTAGTCCATATATACACCCTACTATGCACAGTCATCATCTGCGAGAAAGATCTGATAAAAGAGTCCAGTTCATGTACACACCCTAATATGTACACCCGCTACCTGAGAGAGAGGAATTAGTGGAGAGGCAGTTTCTCTTCACACACCCTACTATGCAAACCCATCATCTCAGAGAGAGATCTGGAAGGAGAGGGCAGTCCATGTACACATCGTACTATGCACTCCTGTTATCTGAGATAGAGGTATTGAAAGAGAGGGCATCCATGCAGATACCCTACTACACATACCTTTCAATTAATGGAGAGGTCTGAGGGAAGACGCCAGTCTCTCCTCATACCCTACTATGCACCCCCATCATACAAGAGAGGGGTCTTACTGGAGAGACAATTCCCTTCAAATTCACTACTTCGTACATGGATTATCAAAGACAGAGGTCTGTATGGAGACGGCAGTGTATACCATCACACTAATGCATACACCTGTCATGTAAGAGATAGGTCTGTGGAGAGGCTACTCCATGCTATGTACTACTATTTCTCTACAATTTAGTTTCTTTTCCACAAGACGTTCATGAGAATAGCTCAGAAGCTTCAGGGACAGAAGCTTGCTGCATGGACACTTGCGATCTCATGAGAGGCTTGCGAGACCTGGAAGGAAATTACTTAGCTTGCCACACGGTATTTCATGATCCCACAAGCCTCTCACGAGACCCACATGGAAAGTTATTGCGTCTCCTAGGAGGTGTTTTACAATCCTGTGAGAGTCTTGCAGGATCGTATCAGGGGAAGTGAAAACAAAAGAGCAAGGCTCAATCAATGGCTTCCATTCTTTATGCATGGTTGAAGAAATGTGATGTGATTGGGTGCAGAACCAGACATAGATCAAATTGTTCTAGGTGAGTTGGAGGAGAAGGAAGCCTGTTGGAGTTTTGCTTTGCAAACGTGACTGAATTTGGAACTGAGACAGACTGGTTCATTCAGCCGTATATGAGAAAATGCTCTATGTTTAGGCAATTAGAAATACACTTTATGAACTTTGTTGAGAAGCATCAGTAAGTGCAATACTGTTGGTTAATTTATTCTACACAATATTTAGTGAGCAAAACACTGTTTGTAGAGGTGCATGTTAATACAGGTTTTGAGAAGTAGACTTTAGAATGTGGAAAAATACTACCAAGTGTTGGATGTTGTGTTAAAAAATTAAATTCTCAATCTGTATGAAGTTGATAGTAAAGTTTGAAGCGTTTCTGAAATTATAAAACAAAGCATCTTCAATCTGAGTAAAGCTGGGGTTTTTATGAACCTTACCCTGAACATATTTTACTCCTATGAGATGTTTGAGTGGAGATGTTGCCATTTATATAATAAAACACTATGTTCACTATTAGGAAAGGTTTTTAAAGAAGAATATGCTACTTTACCAATTATTATGGAACCATGTTTGAAGGGATGTTACAACCTAATTGTGGATAACTATGCAGAGCCTGATTCAAAAAGTTAAACTTACACTTTTGGCCTAAGTTTAGAACATAAGTGTAAGTTGATGACTTTTAGGTTTTTACAAGGGTAAGTTCCGAGTAGTATCTTGACATCCACATCCGGGGTGGATCATCTGCACTCGGGCTGGATAATCTGCACTCGGGCTGGATCATCCGCACTCGGGCTGGATCATCCACACTGTGGCCGGATGAGGCAAAAATGAATGATAACACACCTGTCTGAGTGCCCACCATACCCCACCCAGCTCCAGCTGAAACTCCTTAGCCCACACCCAATCCTAGCCTTGCTGCATACATGAAAGCAAAGCTAACACAAGCAAACCCTTTCAGACCTTGCAATATGTCATTGAATGTGTTTGTCAATTTGCCCCTTTCTATGCGAGAGGATTATTTGAGGAGACGGAGGAGGAAGAAGAGTGTAGAGAGGATCTTCAGACAAAGGATAAACCTCTATGGGATGTCCAGCTAAAATGTCATGGCCAGATACCGTTTTCCCCCTGATATTATCTTGGAAATGGTGTGTGAGTGTGTGCAGGAACTTGACTCAGTGACCTGCTGCTTCCACACCATCCCAGCCTGTCAGGTGTTCATTTCTTTGCTATAGGGTAATTCCAGAGGGTCACAAGTGAGCTTGTCGTTATCTCCCAGACAACCAATCCCGATGCCTGCAATTGGTACTGAGCTGCTTCAGTAGAAGAGCCCATCGCCACATACGAATGTCCCATACACTGGCCAGAAGGCAAAGGGTAGTTACAGATTTTTACCTTATTTACCACTTCCCACGTGTGCTTGGTGCAATTGATTACACTTGTGTGGCTCTCCAGCCACCTTGCCACAATGCACACATCTTCTGCAACAGACACCTCTGGTACTCCATCAACATGCAGAGTGTCTATGATACCAATGGTAGCTTCAGTGAGGTGAATGACCCATGGGATCATATTGAAAACACTGACCAAAGTGCATTCTGGGACTTATAGTGTGCTGAACACTACAGGGGAAATTGTTATCATTCATGCATTTATATGAAGAAATGCAATGCCTACACCATGACTGGTGGAACAAGGGCCTCATCACTGCTGGGAGCAATACCGAAAGAATGGTCAAGACACTGTCCAGTATGGGGTCAGGTGGTTACATTTCTTACTTCAGATACTGTGACATGCATGCCTTTGTTGTGTGTATCATCAGTGTAAAGTATCATTTATGTATCTTGGAGTAATGGCTAATGGCTGTCTTTGGAATACTTGTCTCACACAAAATGGTTCCTGAATTTCCAAGGTTAAACTAATGCACATTTCTTTAGAACAATGGCTCGTATGTCCCATGTAACAACTAGCTAGCTGAGCCAACTTTACACATGTGCCAACTGGTGTGCAGCAACAACAGTCACACAATGTGCCACATGCAATGTAGATTGACAGATAGTTTCAGGCACCCTCCAATACATTCACTCACAGCTTGGCAATGGTCAGAAGCAAGGGCTGGTTTTCACTTGTATACCCATTCAGGCATTTATTTGGAATTAGACCATGCTACGCAGCAGATGATATACAATAGTTTGAGACTACCAAGTCTGCACTTGACAGGGTGATGGCTTTGAGGTAGACAGCTTCATCCAGTCCTTGTTCTATCTCCACTTGTAGACTGACTTGTGAAGATGACTAGGCAGTGAGGACAGGATACACTTAGCCAAATCACTTAGGGTAACTTGAACTTCAGTCCAATCATTCACAAGTACAGCTTTCATGGCCCTTGAGAATCTGGCCAAATGTTTAGATCTTCCTTAAGGTTTGGCTTTGTCACTACAGTAGGGTATACCACTCACAATTGTGACAGATGTCAATGTGTGAGCTAGGTCCGGACACATCAGTAATAGAACACATTTTATTGGGACTCTAAGTCACCTGGATTTGGTTAGTGAAAGGAGAACAAAGTCAGCATTTGCTTCTTGTACACATGTACCTTGCATAATTTGGACACCAACTACATAATGTTCTCACTTCCATTTTAGTGGACCTGGCTGGAAAAGAAGACCGGAGAGAAGACTGTATACTTAGAGAGCTACCTGGGGATGACAGCAGGCATGGCCTCTACCATCTACTAGGGAAGAAGAGGAGGAGAAGGGACCTGTACCATCTACAGGCAGGGGAAGTGCACCCACCCGGATGGGCTCTGAGGACAATGACCGGGTGGAAGCTGTGAAGACTGTAGAGGGGGATCTTGATCTGGACCCCTCTGGCCAGGGGAGGTTAAGACGGTGCATTTCCCCCGGACATTGAAGATCTTGACCAGCCAGAGGTGTCCCCAGCATGCTGATCTACATCACCTGGGCCTGCCTCCGACCCCTCTGTACAACATAAGTCCCCCATCCAACAGGGCTCCCTGCTGCCATCCCTGCCATCAGTCCCCCTCCAAGTGCCTGCCTTAGTCCCACTGGGAGATCAGTTGTCCCCAACTCCCCACAACCCACTTGTGCCACTCAAACCCCTCCCTCTGTTGTGACCCCTCTGGCTGCATCCCAGGAAGGGATGGTAGCATCTGAGGGGGAGTGGGTCAGCTTCTCTCAGCCCCTACAGCAGTTGACAGATGAAAAGCATAGGACCCGAGGGGAGTTGACCCATGCCCCGGATTCTATCAATGCCACCCTCACTTCCTTAGATGCAGTCATGATATCTGCCCCATGTCAGTGTCCCTCCCACATCCCCGTCCATTTGTTTCCCTGCAATTCCTCCCACTCTGTTTCCCCCCTACTCCTCGTACCCCCATGTGTCTCAGTCCCTTGGGGTGTCAGGTTCTCCAACAGCCCGCCAGGAAGAGGCCACAGTGGCACTGGATTGTATCATCATAGAGACAGAGGGTGACAAGAAAGACAGTTGACTGAACATTTGACAAGGACTTGACTTTTTCTTTCCCCCCATAAATAGGCTGTTTTCCATGACGTTTCCTGATGTGTTTTATTTATTTTGCCCAACCCCCTCCATGTTTCCTGTCCCTACTATGTGAAGGGCAATAATGTATTTAGTTTCTCCCTTTCCAATGGACATTCTTTGTTTTCATTACATTGGTCCACATTTAAAACAAAAAAAAACAAGACAAACTATGTTGTGTAGTTCACTGTCTGTTTTGGATCCATGGTATTGAATTCCACATCTGGAGTTGGTTAGCTGTGCTTTCCACATGACACAACTGTACACAGATGGTTCTAGTGATGAACAAGTCTTACCCACATTGTTGAGACATACATGGTCTACAGCCACATTAACTTTTGAACATCATCAACTAATGTCAAACTAATTGAAATGTGGAATATTTCATTTATTTTCATAGTGCTGTGCATATATATGTTACAGTGTCCATGGGGAATCACTGCGTCTTCTCAGTTTTGTTGATGAGGAGATTTGCAACGTTACACGTTTCTTGGAGTTGCAGGTAGGTGTGGTGCTTACCCAGTGTGGAGGTTTGCCTGGACAGGGGGTGTCAGAGCCTGTCCATTGTGGTGATCTGCCTGGACAGGGGGTGTCTGAGCCTGTACAGTGTGGGAGTCTGCCTGAACAGTGGATGTCTGAGCCTGTTCAGTGTTGGGGTCTGTCTGGACAGGGGGTGTCTCTGCCTTTCCAGTGTGGGGGTCTGCCTGGACAGGGGATCTCGGAGACTGTCCAGAGTGGCGGTCTGCCTGGACAGGGGGTCTCCGAGCCTCCACAGGGAGAGTATGTGACAGTGCACTGGAAGACGTATGCAAAGGGAGTGCTCCCTTCATGGATTGTTGGGGGCTCTGTGAAGGTTGACTAACCAGGAGTTGGAAATTGGATGGTGCAGGTAAACGTATTGGCTCCCCTCCATGCATTGAATGTGATTATTTTGAGTATCACCTCCATCATCTTCATAGCCAATGCATTGTGCCTTGCAATCTCTTCCCTCTGTATGACCATGATGTCATCCATCCTTTTCCTCATTTCTTGCCAGGATCTATCCATTGTCTTCAACATCTGGGTCATTCTGTGCACCAACTGTGGGAGTCAGCGCATGTCCTGCAGTGAGGCAGACATGTCAGACAGTATTGCCTCTATGTCACAAATATCCTGCCCCACATCTGACTGCTGTTAGCAAAAATCTCACTCCTACTCTCTGACATGTTTATCTGTCAGCCCTATCTACCTGGGACAGCCTTGGATACAAACAACAGATCCACGAGCGGGAGAGTAGTGCCAAGTGGGAGGTTGTGAAGAGTAGATTTGTGCCTAGGGACTGCCTGCGCCTCACCAGGGCTGGCATCCTCCTCAGAGGTTAGAGAGAAGGCCTGGGAGACACTTTCAGAATAGGGGTGTGTAGGGGAAGCAACATGTCTGACCTGGATGTGCAGGCTATGAAGATGTAAGCTGTGGGTTGAGGTTTGGGGAGAATGAGCAATCCTTTTGAGTGTAGGATGAGGCAACATGCCAAACACTGCAGATGTGGTCTCTGTTTGTGAGGTGCATAGGCCAAAAGGAGTGCTCAGGGGATTGGCCTTCACATTACTTGAATTCAGGACTGATCTCCCTCTTCCCCTACTTCCTCCTCCTCCTGTCCCTCTTGTTCTGGAAGCTGACAAGACAACTTGGGAGAGGAGTAGGTTCTCCAGTTGGATTGCCTATCACCCATCACTGGTAGTTGCTCCAGCATCCAGACTCAAATCTTCATCCCAGCATCTGTGAGATAGAGTTTGCAACATGTTACGTATTTGGCTTACAACATAATGCAGTGCAACACAGGTATTGGTCAAAAATATTTCAGTTTACAGATGTTCCACATGTGACCTGGTTTGTGTGCCCCTACATGTGATAGCTCACAGTGTGGCATTAAGGTGTTCAATGCAGATGTGAAATGCCTAAGCAAACTCAGCAGTTCCAACCACAGGACTGTGTGGTACTGAGACCCCCCTTAAATGTCAGCTGCTAGACCGGGCACCTTGATTGTGTAGCTGAAGAACTGGTCTGTGATCCAGCAGCGTTGGAAAGAAGTGACACCATGATTACTATTCTCCATGTATTAAATGTGATTGTGAACACCTAGCATAATCATCACTATTTTTTTAGGGTACATTTTACACAGCAACTAAAAGATGCTAAAATGGCAATATCTGCTCATCCACTTCCACAAGGAATTGGTTCTTGTTCAAGAGCAGAGTATCAATAGGTTACTGTGGGGGGACGGTTCTGACTATCTGGTTCGCCCTAATTTCTCATTTTTTGATCACCAGTTTTTGACCATTTACTATGAGGGAGCCTCCTAGTCAGGGCCTCCCCCACAGTAAACTCATGTTAAAATGGACTTTGCATGTTTACCACCAGTGCTGCTTAGCTACAGTAAGGCTGCCATGGCTCAGCAAGAGTAGGAGGCCCCGGGGCTGGTGATACGTGATCACAGTTGAACAATTGTGAGGGCTGCGAGGGGAGGATTCCTACTAAGGAACTGCACTTAGGTGGCGTGGTGCAGAAGGAACTATGCAGAGTGAGTGGTGACCGGGAGTAGGCCTCATGAGATTGGTTGACACATGTGAGGGATAGTCAGTGTGCTTACTGTCTTTTCACTGTAGGGATACTCCATTCAATGTTAATGGGAAAGGGTGTGTTAGGGAGTAACTCAGGTCCCCTAGGGCCCACCGAGACCCGAGTCACTCTAATGCACACTTTAACCTGTTTGAAAAGAATGATACAGCAGATTAGAAAAGCATAGATGTACAACATATGGGTCATCCAGGAATGTAATCTTTCTCTGACTTAGTTATGGATTGGGGCAATTACTTCTCTATCCAGCTGCCTGAGCAGGGCCTAGCATCAAACACCCAGCTGTCACCCCTTGCCAGAAAATGGGCGGAGAGACCCTGGATGGAATGTCAGGGAGGAGGGGCTGCGGTTCAGAGCACATGTGGCCCTAGCTCCTGGATTATGCCATTTTGAGCTATCCCAGAAGACTGTGCAGGAGGGAGGGGACAGGGGCAAGGAAGTGATGTGCCACCTCTAGATTGGCCAGAAGCGCAGGCCTGCTGGACACTCCTGACGCCACTTAAAATGTCTTCCACAGGGGAGAGCTCAATCTCTTGGCTGTACTTCACTACTGGACACTGGGACTGCAGACGGGCGTCATGTGCAACTGGAAGGAAGAACCCAGTGACTGCCCCCTGGGGAAGGGACTCTACCCTGAAGAACTTCAGACCCAGTGAGGCACATTCCAGGGCCAGGTAAGCTGGCCATTTGCCCATCATGAAGACTAGTTGGGAGAAAGACTGGGCTGGTACAATGAGAGTGTGTAGAAGCCTAATTATTCAGCACCCATCCAGGATACAAACGACCGTTAGCCAGCTCTTCTAGGTAAACATAAATAATTAATTAGAGATAGAAAGACATGAACATGGAGGATGCTCGGTACTAGTTGTACACGAACAGCCTGATTAAAGGAAGTAATGCAGGATCTTTTTTAGCATTAAACCACAAACATAATTTGACGTTCTATTGGTTCTTAGACACTGACGTATGCTTATTTCTACATTATGGCGGAAGGTGGTTCTTTCCTATCACACCATATATAGTAATGTAAAGTATAGACAAGGATTTTACACAAGGTGGCATACGTGCCTAATATCACATGGTCCATCTTGTGACAGAACTTGAGAACATCACGTACTCAGACTGGTACTTTCCAGAAGGGAGATTGCTTCAGCTAACATGCAGTGATATTGATATTTCATGATGGCTGTTCAGAGAGCAAGCCTTGCAACATAATGCGTTCCTAGCAGTAGCGAATTACATTTGTAGGCCTCTTTACTTAATGATAGGCCACTAGGCCTAGCATACCTAAGAACTGTAAAATGCGATTCCACAAGTGCACTGCCCAGAAAAAAAGGAAGAAAAGGAAGGCCTCCAGAGGAAAGGCTGGTGCAGGGAGTCCCTACCATCTGGGGATTGCCTAGGCCAGGAGCCTCCCAAAAGTCCTCCTGTTGGCAAGGGCTCACCACCAGGAGCGAAACAACACCAAGATCAAAAACGGTCCTTTGGGGCCCGAGATATCACTAGGAGAAGGTCTGTGACCTTTGGCTTTTTCTGAGCAAATGGAGAAGCAAGTGGGGTTCGGCCGCTGCTCAAGACAGTGCCCCCAGGGAGGCCCAGGGCCCAGTGGCTGCCCCGACAATGGAGATGAACTGGGAAGTGCTGTTGCACTCCAGGTGGGGCAGAAGAGGGGACCCAGACCCCATCCCGGGATCCCATGCAGTCAAAGGAAAATCGGGGAGCGTCATCACACTCCCTGGGAACCTGAGGGTCGGGCCATCGCCCTAAAGCAAAGTTGAGAGTGTCATGCTCCCTGCGAAGCTGCCGCCTCATCACTGTGAAGATGGCCATCAGCTGAGGGAGGGGCAAGCGGCCATTGATGAAGCCGGGGGATGCCGTTGTGCCCCCCTGTGAAGACTGCCTAAAGCTGGCCCTGGACCCCATCCCGGGCCCCCTCACCAAAGGTGAAGTCAGGAAGCACCATAGTGCCCCCTTTGAAGATTGTCCTGGGGCCCATCCTGGGACCCCATACTAAACAAAAGCCAGGGAGCGCCATTGAGCTCCCCGTGAAGATCGCAGCGGAGCCCGGAAACCAGAACCCATTCCTGGGCACCTGAGCAACAAGAAGGCATGGGAGTGCCGCCGCCATCCCCGTTCCCAGTGCTCGGCACTGGTGGGAGCAAGGAGGACAGGGCCACTGGTGAGCATCTGCCCATAAGAGCGGGCAGACCAAAAAGTGGCTGCCGGCTCTCACGGCAGTTATGGGAGGCAGCAGGGTCAGTTGGGGTGGGCTCCCAAAGCTGGCCTCCAACAAGAGAACACCAGATGGGGGGTGTCTCGGTGGGACATGATACCCCCTGAACACAAGGGCATCCGGGGATGGGCTCCGGGTGCTGCCCTCCAACAAGGCCAACTTGCAGGGGGCTCACCCTCCGGACAAAGAAGAATATAGTGTGATGCAGCATAAACAAAAGCAAAGCATCTCTGCATGGCACAGTGGGAGAGTCGCTCATCACATATGTGAACAGGCCCACAATGCCTTGCAAGGCTAAATGAGTTGTTATGGCTCCTCGTCAGCTTGTGGTGGCCCCAGGAAGATGGGACTACCACCAACCAAGTGTCTATTGGAGCAGCGCATCATTCCCCAAAGCTATGTGTGTATCCCCACATTAGGTTGGATTGGGCAAAAGAACCTCTCAAGGATTTGAATGCAATATGGAACACAGGCTTCTTGGTACTTCTTTGTATATGGAACTGGTCCCTCTTTGGTTGTAGAATGGTATTACACAAGTGTAGGAAAGTACCATCTTGCCTGGCATGTTACCCCATTTTTACTGTATGTATGTTTGTTTTTGCCTGTGTCACTGGGATCCTGATAGCCTGGACCCCAGTGCTCATAAAGTATGCGTGGTGTCTAACTGTATCACTGAGGCTCTGCTAACCAGAACCACAGTGTTTATGCTCTCTCTGCTTTTAAGATTGTCACTGCAGGATAGTGACTAATTTTGCCAATTCTGATTTGCACACTGGAACACCCTTATAATTCCCTAGTATATGGTACCTAGGTACCCAGGGTATTGGGGTTCCAGGAGATCCCTAAGGGCTGCAGCATTTCTTTTGCCACCCATAAAGAGCTCAGACAATTCTTATACAGGACTTCCACTGCAGCCTGAGTGAAATAATGTCCACGTTATTTCACAGCCATTTTTCACTGCACTTGAGTAACTTATAAGTCATCTATATGTCTAACCCTCACTTGGTGAAGGTTAGGTGCAAAGTTACTTAGTGTGTGGGCACCCTGGCACTAGCCAAGGTGCCCCCACATCGTTCAGGGCAAATTCCCCAGACTTTGTGAGTGCGGGGACACCATTACACACGTGCACTACATATAGTTCAGTACCTATATGTAGCGTCACAATGGTAACTCCGAACGTGTAACATGTCTAGGATCATGGAATTATCACCCCAATACCATTATGGTATTGGGGGGACAATTCCATGCATCCCCGGGTCTCCAGCATAGAGCCCGGGTACTGCCAAACTAACTTTCAAGGGTTTTCTCTGCAGCTACCGCTGCTGCCAACCCTCAGACAGGTTTCTGCCCCCCTGGGGCCTGGGCAGCCCAGTCCCAGGAAGACAGAACAAAGGATTTCCTCTAAGAGAGGGTATTACACCCTCTCCCTTTGGAAATAGGTGTGAAGGGCCTGGGAGGAGTAGCCTCTCCTGGCCTCTGGAAATGCTTTGAAGGGCACAGATGGTGCCCTCCTTGCATAAGCCAGTCTACACTGGTTCAGGGATTCCACCAGCCCTGCTCTGGCGCAAAACTGGACAAAGGAAAGGGGAGTGACCACTCCCCTGACTAGCACCTCCCAGGGGAGGTGCCCAGAGCTCCTCCAGTGTGTCCCAGACCTCTGCCATCTTGGATGCAGAGGTGTGAGGGCACAATGGACAGCTCTGAGTGGCCAGTGCCAGCAGGTGATGTCAGAGAACCCTCCTGATAGGTGCTTACCTTTCTCTGTAGCCAATCCTCCTCTGAGGGCTATTAAGGGTCTCTCCTGTGAGTATCTCACCAGATAATGAATGCAAGAGCTCACCAGAGTTCCTCTGCACTTCCCTCTTCAACGTTTGCCAAGGATCAACCGCTGACTGCTCCAGGACGCCTGGAAAACCAGAACAAAGTAGCAAGAAGACTACCAGCAACATTGTAGCGCCTCATCCTGCCGGCTTTCTCGACTGTTTCCTGGTGGTGCATGCTCTGAGGGCTGTCTGCCTTCACCCTGCACTGGAAGCCAAGAAGAAATCTCCAGTGGGTCGACGGAATCTTTCCCCTGCCAACACAGGCACCAAACTTCTGCATCACCGGTCCTCTGGGTCCCCTCTCATCCTGACGAGCGTGGTCCCTTGAACATAGGAGCTGGGTCCAAGTGTCTTCAACAGTCCAGTGGCACTTCTGTCCAAATTTGGTGGAGGTAAGTCCTTGCCTCCCCACGCCAGACAGTAATTCTGTGAACTGCGTGAACTGCAGCTGCTCAGGGTTCTGTACACTTTTGCAAGACTGCCTTTGTGCACAGCCTAGCCCATGTCCCCAGCACTCCGTCCTGCATTGACAACTCGCTGAGTTGGGCTCTGGCCTCATGGGACCCTCCTTTGTTGTTCTGAGTCGACCGTCATCCTCAGATCTTCTGAGCACCTGCTCAGGTGCTTCTGTGGGTGCTGCCTGCTTCTGCATGGGCTTTCTGTGTTGCTGAGCACCCCAGGGTGACTCCTCCTCCAAGGGGCGACCTCCTGGTCCTTCCTGGGCCCTAGCAGCACCCAAAAACTTCAACTACGACTCTTGCAGCTGGCAAGGCTTGTTTGCAGTCTTTCTGCGTGGAAAAAACTCCAGCACACCGTGGGACATCTTCGGACTAAAGGACCTTCCGTTGTTGCAGAATCTTTGGCTTCTTCCACCCGGAGGCAGCCCTTTTGCACCTTCAGCCGGGATTTAGTGGGCTCCTGCCCCCCCTGACAATTGCATAACTCTTGGACTTGGTACCCTTCCCCTACAGGTCCTCAGGTCCAGGAATCTGTCTTCAGTGTTTTGCAGTCAGTTGTTGTCCTTGCAGAATCCTCTGTCTCGACTTTACTGTCTGTCTGGGGTAGTAGGGTAACTTTACTCCTACTTTTCAGGGTCTTGGGGTGGGATATCTTGGACACCCTTAGTGGTTTCTTACACACTACACTAGGCCTGGGGTCCATTTGTGCTTCACATTACACTTTTGGAGTATATAGTTTGTGTTGCCCCTAGGCCTATTTCACCCTTTTGCGTTCTATTGTGTTCTACAGTGTTTGCACTACTTTTCTAACTGCATTATGCACTGGATACATTACAGGAGAGGGGTCTAGTCTCTCTACACACTATACTGTGCAGAGTTATCATGCAAGTGACTTGCCTCAGGAAACAAAGCAGTTTTTCCCTTGGTCTATTATACTTACCTGTCACAATGAGTAGAGAGGGGTATTTCTCCCCTGGAAAGATATATTAGTAGTGAGCATTGCTCTTACACTAAGGAGAGATATGAGGACAGATGCCGCTGGTTCACTACATCTTATGTATATCCAAGTTGTTGTGGAGATAGGTGTGAGTGCAGGTAACAAAGCGGGTCATTTCAACCCTGGCGGTACAAGACCGCCAGGGCTGAAATGACGGAAGCACCACCAAAAGGCTGCCGGTGTTTCCAGGGTAATTACGACCACGGCGAAAGCGCCGCGGTCGCACCGCCGGGGCCGGCGGTTTTCCGCCACAATGGCCCCAGTGGTAGTAATCCACCAGGGCAGCGCTGGTAGCAGCGCTGCCCAGGGGATTACGAGTCCCCCTACCGCCAGCCATTAAGGCTGGCGGTATGGGGAGTCGCGGGGCCCCTGGGGGCAACTGCACTGCCCATGCCACTGGCATGGGCAGTACAGGGGCCCCCTGACAGGGCCCCATGCGGCTTTTCACTGTCTGCTATGCAGACAGTGAAAAGCGCGACAGGTGCAACTGCACCCGTCGCACGGCCGCAACACCGCCGGCTCCATTTGGAGCCGGCTCCCATGTTGCGGCCCACATCCCCGCCGGCCCAGCGGGGATGTCATAATGGGCACCGCGGGAGTGCGGCCGCATTGGCTGCCGCACTGCGGTTACAACTTGGCGGGAGGCGCTTGGCCAACTTTGGCCCAATGTTGTAATGAGGCCCAAAGTTTCCCTACATACTACTGTACATGTCTGCCAGTCAGGGGAAAGCCATGACAGGACAGGGAAATCCATTCCTACACACTCATGGATATGGGGCCAGATGTAGGAAAGGATTTGCGAGTCGCAAACGGCAAAAATTGCCGTTTGCGAGTCGCAAATCGCATTTTCCTATGCAGAAATGCATTTTGCGAGTCGGGACCGACTCACAAAATGCATTTCCGAATCGCAAATAGGAAGGGGTGTTCCCTTCCTATTTGCGATTCGCAGTGGTATGAAATACCATTTGCGACCGTATATGCGGTCGCAAATGGGGTCGCAGTTACCTTCCACTTGAAGTGGATGGTAACCCGCTCGCAAATTGGAAGGGGCCCCCATGGGACCCCTTCCCCTTTGTGAATGGACCACAAATTATTTTTTCAGGGTAGGTAGTGGTCCAAGGGACCACTACCTGCCCTGAATAAATACCGAAACTAAAGGTTTCGGATTTTTTTTTAAGTGCAGCTCGTTTTCCTTTAAGGAAAACGGGCTATACTTAAAAAAAAAAAAAACTGCTTTATTTAAAAGCAGTCACGAACATGGAGGTCTGCTGACTACAGCAGGCCTCCATGTTTGCGAGTGCCCATAGTCGGTATGGGGCCGCAATTTGCGACCCACCTCATTAATATTAATGAGGTGGGTCTTTGCGACCCCATACCGACTCGCAGACGGTGTCTGAGACACCGTTCTGCATTGCAAATTGCGACTTGCAATTTGCGAGTCGGAAGGACTCGCAAATTGCAAGTCGCAACTTGAAATTTTCCTACATCTGGCCCATGGTTATTTCACTGTGGAGAGGTGCCAAGAGGAAGACTAGTACTCAATATGAAATAGTGAGGTCTTGCATGTGAGGTGAATAACATTCCCAATCTACTGTGCATACTACTGAGCGTGGGAAAGGTGTGAATGAAGAGGCAGTGTCTCTTTACACCTTACTCTACACACTAGTTATCTTCATGCAAGGTCCCAGTAGAGATGCACGTCCCTCCTTATAGTCTAGTGGTGGATATTATAAGGTATAACTAGTGTAATCAACGGAAAGGTAATATTTTCCTCTAAAGTTTTTCTATGATCTTGTGAGAATAACGCAGGATCGCAGGGTAAAAAATATGGAGGAGAAGTGAGTCTTGTGAATGTAAATTCTCACTATTACAACAGGATATGTTCAGTAAAAATGCAAATTCAGTTATAAAAGTACGGTCTAGTAACATGCTCACAAACACAAATACTGCCCCCCTAACAGTGGATGCTTAGGACTGTGCACCTGACTCTCACAAAAGGCTTACAAGAATCACCTACTCAATGTGTGAGAGCATCACATCTCTTTTGAGTGTCTCACTAGAGTTATCCAGAAGGAAAAGAGGCTGCATACTGCAAACAACATACACAAAGAAATTATAGGGCAGCACTGAAAAGAGCATTTTCAAGTAATATTTTTAACAACTGTATTATTTTTAAATATTCAAACATTTTTAACTTTTTCATATTTGGTTTTAAAAAGGGATAGGAAAAAAACAAGAAACTGGGAGTAAAAAGAAAATAGCATCTTTTTGAAAAGAAAGAAGAGAAAAACGTAGGATAATGTTTTTTAAAAAACTACCACCTAGGTGGGCATTTATGCACCTGGACAAGACTGTCCTGTGCACCCCTGCTTGTCTCAGAAACAAAAAAATTATCTCCTTGCATAAACAGCAAAAAATGGCTTTGTTCAGATATGCCGGGTTGTGCGGTGAGTACCTGGGCAGGCATACTGTTACCAGATTGAAAACATGTGGATGTCTCTTATATTTTGAGACATCTTATTTGTACTCATGGAATGTTGCTTGTTCCAGCTGCCCCGCTAAATTCATTTTTTTTAACATCTTACAAATTACCTATGTGTTAGTCACTTTCTTTCCACCAGACTTAGGCCTGCATTATGAGATTGATGGTAAATTCCACTTACCGCCATGCCGACTGCCACCAACATACTGCGGCGGGGGAGGATATCCGCCAACCATATTATGACACACACATACCAATATGTCACTATGCAGCCACACACACAAGCCCACCAGACCAAACGTCAGGGAGAAACTGGCGGTATCCAAACCCACACCATTACGCCAACAGAACTATGCCCACAGCATTATAACCGACTAATCACTGTAGCAGGCATTCAATGGCGGTAAACCATTGGCAGTACATACCGCTGTGGTCAAAATACACACAAGCTAACAAAACAACACTACATTGGTCAATTCAAACAACACACATCTGACACGTCTACACACTCAACAACCACACCACTATAAAACACACACCCACATAAACCACAACCCTTTACGACTACTAACAACTGCCAACAGAGAGAGAGAGAGACAGCAAGAGCACCCACACAACCAGAGCTACATACCACAATCACCTATACACCACCCAAACCCCTCACAACACACACCCCAACACATCACCCCACACACCCTCACCCACACCACTCACACCACACTCATGGCACCACAACAACACCAAAGTTCTCTGAGGAGGAGCTAAGGGTCATGGTGGAGGAAATCATCCGGGTAGAGCTACAACTATTTGGATCACAGGTGCAGCAGATATCCATTTGTAAGAAGATGGAGCTATGGCGGAGGATCGTGGAAAGGGTCAACGCCATGGGACAGTATCCCAGAACAACTGATGACATCAGGAAGAGGTAGAACGACCTATGGGGGAAGGTGTGTTCCATTGCAGTAAGAGACAAACTCGCTGTACAGAGGATTGGCAGTGGACCCCCACCTCCTCCTCCACAACTAACAACATGGGAGGAGAAAGTCTTGGCAATCATGCATCCTGAGGGCCTGGTAGGTGTAGCAGGAGGACTGGACTTTGGTAAGTCAACTCGCTATTACTATCACCCCCCCACCTGCATGCCACCACATACTCCACCCTCACCATCACTCCACCACCCCAACATCACAACTCACTCATCCCAATGCAAAGCCCTGCATGCAATGCTAATGCATGGACCACCCTCACAGACCTGCATGGACACCTATCACCACGGCATGCACACTAGAGAGAATCACCTAGCCCACCATATAACAACTCACAAAAGGAAAAGCTGACAGGGCAAATCCAACCAAAAAGGGCAACACACCCATGTACAACATGTCACACACAGAAACAATAACACTTCATTTACTTAACCACAGGTAACCCACCCAATGTCACTGGCAAAGAGGTGCCAGCAACATCCAGTCACCCCACAGAAGAGGCCCACAGTGATGACAGCAGCTCTGGTCGCCTGGATCTGGATGACCAACCAGGCCCACCTGGGACCTCCGGACAGTCGGTTACCCAGGCACACTCTCACACTACCACACTACCACAGAGCCTCCCCCCTCAGGAAATACCACCACTGCATCCACCCAGCAGGCCCGTACCTCTGTCTCCAGGACACGTCAATCAGCAGTGTGTCCACCACTACAGGGACCCCAGGGCACCCCGCAAACACAGAATAATCAGGGACCTGGGGTCAGTGGTAGTGGGCACTTGGTTCAGGGGAAAGAGGCACAGGACAACAGGGAAGATGGGAGGACTGCTGGGCAACAGGGCAGAGGACAGGCCCAGGGAACTGACCCTCCAGGAGGCACTCACCACGATCCTGGGAGCACACCACCATTTCCAGGATACGCTGAGCCAGATTCTGGACAAGTTGCAGGAAAACATGTGGCTGCAGGAGGGACAGTATCTGGGCATCAGGGAACACTTGAAAGACATTAACACCACTCTGGTCTCCATTGCAGGGGTGCTGGCAGACATGGCCAACAGTATGAGGAAGGCAGTGGAACACCACTGAGCCCCTGACACTAGCCAAACCACTGAACAGCCCTCCTCCTCTGCTGCGGCTAGTGGACAGGAGGCCCGCCACAGGACCAACAGGCCACCAGCACCCCTCCCCCTGTCAAAGGAGAACCACCCCACAAACATTCCCTGCGATCCAGGCCAAGACCCCCGCCAGGAAATGAGAATCTCCTGATGGTCCCACTCTGTCACCTTGTCCACCTTGAACTGCCATTGCTCCCCTTACTGCCCCCCGACAATGCTCCTGTGATACAAAAAGACTGGACTTTAACCTGGACTTTCCATCATCACCCCAGCCCATTCCACTACCCCCTCTTCTTCAGAGCACTTCAATAAACACACTTTGATAAGTTACAATTATGGTGTATGTCAAATGTTTCAAAATGTATTTGTTTAACCAGGTTCTAACTCAACTGTACAGTAATGTCTACATTGGAAAGACCTGTAGTTGGCTGCACTGAACACACCAGGAACAATAGTGGGCACCAACATCTGCAAAAAGAGATGCCAAAGGGTACAGTGAGTGGGCATAGAAGTAGGAATACACAGCCTGCCAATGACAAAGTCACACATCAAACTGTCAATGAAACACTGTCTTACCTGTGTCTCATTGGAAGTATTGACAAATTATTGCACTTCTGTTGTCCTCATCCTCATCCTCTGCCTCCTCGTCTTCACTGTCCACAGGATCCACTGCTGCCACACGGCCATCTCCAGCATCATCCTTCTGCAGAAAAGAATCCTGGCGACGCAAGGAAGGTTGTGCAACATACTGCATGCCACGATGATCTGGCAGACATTCTTGCGTGAGTAGCATAGGGATCCACCTGATGAAGGCAACGAAACCTGGCCTTCAGGAGGCCAAATGTCCTCTCTATAATCCTTCCTATTTGCCCATGTGCCTCATTGTAACATTCCTCTGCCCTTGTCCTGGCATTCCTAACAGCGGACAGTATCCATGAGAGGTTGGGGTAACCAGAGTCACCTGCAAATATCGAGGGACAAACACTCACCATTAGGGGGCCACACCCTACCCATACACCAACATCCACTGGGTGGGAACCAGAGCTCACCTATTAATCACACCCTGTGCCTCTGGAATTGGGCCACCACATTTGGGATCCTGCACTTCCTCAGGATAAAGGCATCATGCACACACCCAGGATACTTTGCATTGATGTGGGAGATGTACTGGTCCGCCAGGCACACCATCTGGACATTCATGAAGTGAAAACTCTTCAATTTCTGCACACCTGTTAATTTCGCTAGGGGGGACAAATGCAATATGTGTTCCAACTATTGCCTCAATGATGTCAAGATTATATCCCATTGCATAGATGTCAGCTTTCACTGTGGCCAAATCCTCACCTGGGGAAAAACGATGTAGCTGCACATGTGTTTAATCAGGTCAGACAACACTCTGGTCAGCACTATCGAGAACATTGGCTGTGTCATTCCTGCTGCCAAGCCCACTGTCACTTGGAAAGAGCCACTTGCCAGGAAATGGAGCACTGATAGCACTTGCACAAGAGGGGGGATCCCGGTGGGGTGACGGATAGCAGATATTAGGTCAGCCTCCAATTGCGCACATAGCTCTGTGGTTGTGGCCCTGTCAAGTCTATAGGTGAGGATAATGTGCCTGTCCTCCATGGTTGCCAAGTCCACTAAGGGTCTGTACACAGGGGGATGTCTCCATCTCCTATTCATCCACAGCGGATGCAATCCATGGGGCAAAAGAGTGAGCAGCTCGTCATTATCTCTATATTCCAACCACTACAGTTCAATGCATATTGTGATTGTAAAATTATTTTGTTAGAGATGTCCAAATAGTGTATTTGTGTACTGTGATACATTTAGGACCCATGGCCTGCACCCCCCCTGAAATTACGTCCGCCTGTCCTGTATGGAAGGACAGGTGGAAATGAGGTGATTCCGCTGACGTTGTGCACCGTTGCGGGAGGGGGGCAAGAACCGCCGTGCAACTCCTCATTGGTTATCATTGGGCCCTATGGGGTCCAGTGGCCAATGGTGATGTACGCCGGCGGTGACGGTAAGCACCACCGCGGACATGACTGCCATTTTCTAGCTGTGCACTCACTTGCTCACTGATCTTCAACAGGAGAGGAACTACACTGCAAGTGCTGCTGTGACCTGTGTCTGGAATGGACCATGGCTCATGTTACTGGGGAAAGGGCACCTGCCTTCCCCTCGGCGGAGTTGGAGTGACTCGTGGATGGGGTCCCACCCCAGTACCGACTGCGTATGGGCCTCCAGACCAACAGGTGAGTACACCGTGAGTACGATGCATGGGGCGTGAGTAAATGGAGTGCTAAGTGTGAAGCCTCATGTAGGGGGGGTTTGTGGATGGGCCCTGGGCAGCGTAGAGCATGTAGGGTGGGCCATGTCTGCGTTAATGGGGATGGGAAGGGGCATGGTGGGCCATGAGTGTAACAGGCAGGATGGTCGGACTACTACTTTTCCATGTGTCTTTTTCCCTGCAGGTCAGCGCCCATCAAAAGAAGGGTATATGGCAGGTCATCGCCAAGGACATGCGGACCCTGGGGGTCTACAGCAGGCGGATCACCCACTGTCAGAAACGGTGGGAGGACCTGAGACACTGGGCACGGAAGAACAGCAGAGGCCCAGCTGGGGATGGCATCTCAACGAGGAAGGGGTGCCCGTCGAACCCTGACACCCCCTCATGGCCCGCATACTGGCTGTGGCCTATCCGGAGCTAGATGGGTGCTTCGGGGCATCACAGCAGCCACAAGGGGGTGAGTACAGTGCCCTAATTTACAACTTACGCCAGGTGGGGTGGTATTCAGGTGGGAGGCGTGGGCCGTGTGGTTGCCCCTAGGCCAGGCCTGGAATTGCAGAGTAGGTCCCATGTTGTGCAGGATTCTGATGTGAAAGTCCTCCAACCAGGCTCGTAGGCATCCACTACTGGGCAGGGGTCTGTGGGTTTCAGGTATGCTGCAATTGGTGTTAGATGTCCCTATCCATGGGCTGGTGACTAGCATTGTGACTGGTAGTGCATTGCCTAATGTGTAGGGCTGTTTCCTGTGTGTGAGTGTGTTGTGTACGCCAACGGTGGTGTTGGTGCGGCCATTGACCAAGTGTATCCTTTGGCTCTTCCACCACCCTTTTTGTTTTGTCACCCTGTCCTTATGTGCATTAGCATCATTTGGCGGAGGAGCCGAGGCGCCGGAGACAGAGGGTGCTGCACCCCACAGGACTCAGGAGGCCGAATCCACCAATGGTGAGGGCACCAGTAGGACGGAGGGTGAGGGAAGCACCACGGCAGAAACTTGAAGGGACAGTTCGGACACGGATTCCTCCTCCGATGGAAGCTCCCTGGTGGCGGCGGACACCTTTGTGCCCACCCCAGCTACAGGTACAGCCGCCACCCCTATACAGGCACTGCCCTCCCAGCAGCCCCTCAGCGAGTTTCCTGTGCCCGCTCACCCAGGAGAGTGGGCATCTCCTTTGCCCCAGGCACCTCAGGCCCTGCCCCAGTTAGCCCCGCTGCCCTGAGTCAGGAGGCTATTGACCTCCTGCAATCCATCTCTGTTGGTCAGTCAACCATTGTGAATGCTATCAAGGGGCTGGCAGCCCAAATGCAACAGTCCAATGCATTTCTGGAGGGCATTCACACTGGCTTGGCACCCCAACAGAGATCAATCCAGGCTCTGGCCTCCTCTCTGATGGCAGCCATTGTCACTGCTTCCCCCCTCCCCCTCCAACTTCCTCCACCCAGTCCCATTCCCCACAACCCCATCCTATCCCAAGCACACAGGCAGACGAGCAGGCACCCAGGACAACACACAAGAGTGGACATGGCAAACACAAGCACCACACTCCATCCCACAAACCACATCCAGAATCAGACATACCAACATCCAGTGACTCCATGTGTCCCCCTCCTCCTCATCCTCTACCTCCCTCCCAGTTGCATCTACACTTACACCTGCATGCACCACATCTTCATCCATTACCACCATTACCAGCACACCTATCAGGGCAAACCCCTCACTGGCAGTCACTGCCCCCACATCCATGCACACGTCCCCTGTGTCCTCTCCCACTGTGTCTGTGTCCCCTCCTCCCAAAGTACACAAATGCAAGCACTCAGACACCCAATAGCCATCCACCTCACAACTGCACCCAAACATAGCAGACTGACACCTCCTACCACCACTCCTTCTTCCTCCACTCCCAAACCATCTCTCTCCCCCCCAATGTCCCTAAGAAGCTTTTCCTCGCTAACATTGACCTCTTACCTAGCCCTCCCCCGTCCTGCATATCAGGCCAGGGTGGTCAAACCCCAGGCAAGCACCTCAGCCACCCAGTCCACGGGTACAGTACTGTCCCCAGCAAATCCAGGTGGGAAAGGATCCCCTCCACCAGTCAGCCAGAGAGAATAGGTGCCTGCCCCAAGTGTGTCAAGGAATGGCAAGGAGTCAGTCCCAGCTGCAGGAAGGAAGGGCAAGGAGACAGCCCCAGCTACAGGAAGGAAGGGAAAGGAGGCATCTCCAGCTGCTGGAAGGAAGGGCAGTGTGTAGTCCTTCATCCATGGGCTGTAGTGCGGCCTGGCCCCTGCAAATCCTGTGGGTATGACACCTAGGTCAGAGACCTAGCATCTGTGTCTGTCATGTCCGCTAACTGTACCGGAGATCCATGTACTCAATATCCCTTTATTTCTCTCTCCCCCCCCCTTTTTGTTTGTCTTTCTGTGCTTGTGTGCATCAGCATCATCAGGCGGAGGAGAAGTGGCATCGGGGCAGGAGGGAGCTGCATCTCACATGGCCCAGGAGGGCCATGCCACAGAGTCAGACTGGACCAGTGAGACGGAGGGCGAGGGGAGCTACACGACGGGGACGACTGGAGCCTGCAGCGACACGGACACGTCCTCGGAAGGGGGCTCCCTTGCGGGGGTGGCACCATCCGTGCCCCCCGCCATTACAGGTACAGCCGCCACCCAGCGCACCATCTCCGCCCTCCCAGCAGCCCCTCCGCGTTCGCCCCGTGCCCGCTCTGCCAGGAAGCCGGGCATCTCCTTCGCCCCAGGCACCTCAGGCCCTGCCCCTGTTACCCCCGCTGCCCTCAGTGAGGAGGTCATTGACCTCCTCCGAACGCTCATTGTTGGGCAGACTACCCTTTTGAATGCCATCCAGGGGGTGGAGAGGGAGGTTCATCGCAGCAATGCGTACCTGGAGGGCATTCATTCGGGTCAGGCTGCCCATCAGCGATCGTTCCAGGCTCTGGCCTCAGCACTGACGGCAGCCATTGTCCCTGTCTCCTGCCTGCCTCTACTAACTCCCTCCTCCCAGTCTCCTGTTCCTCTGCCTGTCCCACCCACACCATCAGACCAGCCTGCACACACCTCAACACCCAAGAGAAGCTCATCCAAACATAAGCACCACAGATCACGCAGACATTCACACACGCAACATTCCGATGCAGACATGCCAACAGTCACTACCACCTCTGTGACCCCCACCTCTTCGTCTCCCTCCTCCCTCCCTGTGACGTCTACACTCACACCTCCATTCACCTCACCATCAGCCAGTGTTTCCATCACCAGCACACCCTCCACTCCAGTCCGCACACGTGCAGTCACCACCCCCACTGCCATTTACACGTCCCCTGTGTCCTCTCCCACTGTGTCTGTCACCCCCTCTTCCACACCACACAAACGCAGCCACCCACCCAACAGCCATCCACCTCACGACAGCCTATCCCTCCTGCACCTGCACCCAAAGACAGCAAACGTGACTCACCTACAACCACATCCTCTCCCTCCACTCCCATTCCCACTGTACATACCACTCTCCATTGTCCCAAGAAGCTCTTCCTCGCCACTACTAACTTCTTTCCTGACCCTGAGCCCCCCCCTCCTTCTCGTCGGGGTAAGAAGAGCACCTCAGCCACCACCAGCCCTGCAGCCCCCTTGACAAGGGTGCAGGGGTATTGGAGCCCGCCAGCCCGCATGTCTGGATCTTCGCCCAGCAGCAAGGGGACAGCCAGCCCACCCCCTGGGAAGAGGAGCAGAAGGCGGAAGGGGCGCCGCAGGAGCCCGCCTTCTACATCCCCCCCGGACACCACCCAGAGACAGTCACCAGCCACAGCTCCAAAGGGAGGAAAGGGCCACAGGCCGACGACTAAGGAGGGCAAGGGCAGCAAGTTGGAGAGGTCAGGCAGCAGGCCTGCTGCCCAGGAGGAGCCCACAACCCCCATAGCCGCTGCCCCGGGAGGAACCGGCACAGCTGCCCCGGGAGAGCCCACCAGCCCCATAGCCGCTGCCCAGGGAGGACCCAGCCCAGCTGGCCAGGAGGGCCCCACCACCCACAGCCCAGGTGGGCAGTGAAGGAGCACCATCCCCGCTGCCCAGGAGGGCACCACCAGGCATTTAGCAGTTGGCCATAGACCGTCCGCCGTCTCAAGAACCGCTGAACTGGGCCCGCCGTCTCAAGAACCGCTGAACTGGGCCCTTCAAGGCAAGAACCGCTGAACTGGGCCCCGCCGTCTCAAGAACCGCTGAACTGGGCCCTTCAAGGCAAGAACCGCTGAACTGGGCCCTTCAAGGCAAGAACCGCTGAACTGGGCCCCGCCGTCTCAAGAACCGCTGAACTGGGCCCTTCAAGGCAAGAACCGCTGAACTGGGCCCCGCCGTCTCAAGAACCGCTGAACTGGGCCCTTCAAGGCAAGAACCGCTGAACTGGGCCCTTCAAGGCAAGAACCGCTGAACTGGGCCCCGCCGTCTCAAGAACCGCTGAACTGGGCCCTTCAAGGCAAGAACCGCTGAACTGGGCCCCGCCGTCTCAAGAACCGCTGAACTGGGCCCCGCCGTCTCAAGAACCGCTGAACTGGGCCCCGCCGTCTCAAGAACCGCTGAACTGGGCCCCGCCGTCTCAAGAACCGCTGAACTGGGCCCATCAAGGCAAGAACCGCTGAACTGGGCCCTTCAAGGCAAGAACCGCTGAACTGGGCCCTTCAAGGCAAGAACCGCTGAACTGGGCCCCGCCGTCTCAAGAACCGCTGAACTGGGCCCCGCCGTCTCAAGAACCGCTGAACTGGGCCTCGCCGTCTCAAGAACCGCTGAACTGGGCCCCGCCGTCTCAAGAACCGCTGAACTGGGCCCCGCCGTCTCAAGAACCGCTGAACTGGGCCCCGCCGTCTCATGAACCGCTGAACTGGGCCCTTCAGGGCAAGAACCGCTGGCCCTTTGGCAGACGTGGCAGGGCAGGATCTATCTCGGGCAGGGCTGCAGGATGTCCTCTGGCCAACTTGCCTCCTCCAGTGGCAGTGGGGTCTGTTATGGACTGTATGGACTGTGGCTTTGCTCTCCCCAGGATGGCCCAGTGGGCAGGCCACCCACTGTATGGACTGTATGGACTGTGGCTTTGCTCTCCCCAGGATGGGCCAGTGGGCAGGCCACCCACTGTATGGACTGTTTGGACTGTGGCTTTGCTCTCCCCAGGATGGCCCAGTGGGCAGGCCACCCACTGTATGGACTGTATGGACTGTGGCTTTGCTCTCCCCAGGATGGCCCAGTGGGCAGGCCACCCACTGTATGGACTGTATGGACTGTGGCTTTGCTCTCCCCAGGATGGCCCAGTGGGCAGGCCACCCACTGTATGGACTGTTTGGACTGTGGCTTTGCTCTCCCCAGGATGGCCCAGTGGGCAGGCCACCCACTGTATGGACTGTTTGGACTGTGGCTTTGCTCTCCCCAGGATGGGCCAGTGGGCAGGCCACCCACTGTATGGACTGTTTGGACTGTGGCTTTGCTCTCCCCAGGATGGCCCAGTGGGCAGGCCACCCACTGTATGGACTGTTTGGACTGTGGCTTTGCTCTCCCCAGGATGGCCCAGTGGTCATGGAGTCCCCTCGTGGATCTGGCGCCATGTACTCAAGTGGCTGAGGTGCCCCCCCTTCCCTTCCCCCTGAGGTGCCTGTCCTATTTTCTTTCTGATGCCCCTGCAGTGTTCTCTCCGTGTCGTGGGACTGGGCCTTGCCCCTTTGCACAGGACCCCTGTGATCCACGGACAGTGGTTGGACTACATTTAGTAGCTGTATATATTTTGTACATAGTTTATTTATTTATTGGGATTAATGGCGTACATATTTCAATATATCTGCCCGTTTATGATCTCTTCTTTTGGTCTTTGCATTATTTCGGAGGGGGGTGGTTTGTGGGTTGTGACAGTGATCTGTGGGAATGCATTGATGTGTGTGTTGTAGTGGGTGTGGGTGGGTGGGTGTGTGCCGGTAATCTTTTCCCTCCCCTGTGTCGTAGGTGCAGTACTCACCGATGTCTTCCGCGCCGCCGGGCGTGCTCCTGGTATATGAGGAGGAATAGGAGTGCGGGGATGACCTGTAACTCTGTCTCCATACTGCCGGAATCTCGCGTGGAGTGCGTAGAGGTGAGCGTTTTCCCGTTCGTAGTCTGTTTCCGCCGTGTTCTTATCGGCGGTGCTCCCGCCCCGGAAAAGGTGGCAGATTGGTGGGTCGTAATAGGGTGGGCGGTACTTTGTCTGCCGCCGGGCTGTTGGCGGGAACCGCCGCGCTGTTTGTTTGTACCGCTGTGGCGGTCGGAGTGTTAAGTTGGCGGGCTGTGTTGGCGGTTCCCGCCAGGGTCAGAATTGCATATTTTAGACCGCCGGCCTGTTGGCGGCTTGGCCGCCGCTTTATCACCGACCGCCAGGGTCAGAATGAGGGCCAGAGTCACGAAGACCTCCAAGTACAGTACCTTTGGTGAAGAGTGAAAACAAGTCGATGCACGAAGTCGGGGATCGCGGCGTCTGTACGAAACGTTGAATCCGCGCACTTCGAGCGGCGTCGGTCACAACGTGATGCAGCGACTTCCACGGAGTCGCGGATTTCAGCAGGGCTGCAGTGGCATCTGGCCTGCGAAGGTCATCGTGCTCAAGCGAAGATCACGGAGTTGGTTGCCGGCGGCGTCACCGGATTCAGCAGCGGTGTTGGTCCAAAGTCGTCCAAAGTCGATTTTGTGGATTTCCACCAGCTTTCCTTTCAAGGGCCCAGGGACTGGATAAGGCACCACTTGTCAGAGCAGAAGTCTCTCCAGAGACTCCAGGTGCTGGCAGAGAGAAGTCTTTGCTGTCCCTGAGACTTCAAAAAACAGGAGGCAAGCTCTAAATCAAGCCCTTGGAGATTTCTTCACAAGATGGAAGGCACACAAAGTCCAATCTTTGCTCTCTTACTCTGGCAGAAGCAGCAACTGCAGGATAGCTCCACAAAGCACAGTCAAAGGCAGGGCAGCACTTCTCCTCAGTTCTTCAGCTCTTCTCCAGGCAGAGGTTCCTCTTGTTTCCAGAAGTGTTCTAAAGTCTGTGGTTTTGGGTACCCTTCTTGTGCCCAATTTCTCCTTTGAAGTAGGCCTACTTCAAAGTAAAGTCTCTTTTGAATGTGAAATCCTGCCTTGCCCAAGCCAGCCCCAGACACTCACCAGGGGGTCAGAGACTGCATTGTGTGAGGACAGGCACAGCCCTTTCAGATGTAAGTGACCACTCCCCCCCCCCTCCTAGCACAGATGGCTCATCAGGAAATGAAGACTGCACCCCAACTCCCTTTGTGTCACTGTCTAGTGTGAGGTGCAAACAGCCCAACTGTAAAACTGACCCAGACAGGGAATCCACAAACAGGCAGAGTCACAGAAATGGTATAAGCAAGAAAATGCTCACTTTCTAAAAGTGGCATTTTCAAACACACAATCTTAAAATCAACTTTACTAAAAGATGTATTTTTAAATTGTGAGCTCAGAGATCCCAAACTCCACATGTCCATCTGCTCCCAAAGGGACTCTACACTTTAATCATATTTAAAGGTAGCCCCCATGTTAACCTATAAGAGGGACAGGCCTTGCAACAGTGAAAAAATGTATTTAGCAATATTTCACTGTCAGGACATATAAACCACATTACTATATGTCCTACCTTAACCATACACTGCACCCTGCCCTTAGGGCTACCTAGGGCCTACCTTAGGGGTGCCTTACATGTAAGAAAAGGGAAGGTTTAGGCCTGGCAAGTGGGTACACTTGCCAAGTCGAATTTACAGTTAAAACTGCACACACAGACATTGCAGTGGCAGGTCTGAGACACGATTACAGAGCTACTTATGTGGGTGGCACAATCAGTGCTGCAGGTCCACCAGTAGCATTTGATTTACAGGCCCTGGCACCTCTAGTGCACTTTACTAAGGACTTACTAGTAAATCAAATATGCCAATCATGGATAAACCGATTACCTACAATTTACACAGAGAGCATATGCACTTTAGCACTAGTTAGCAGTGGTAAAGTGCTCGGAGTTCAAAAGCCAACAGCAACAGCTCAGAAAAATAGGAGGCAGGAGGCAAAAAGATTGAGGTTGACCCTGCATAAGCAAAAAAGTCCAATACGACCCCCTACCAGACTAAAGCCAGGGGAGAACAATCAATACCTTGATGTACTTCCCTGATTGGGGCAATAGAACAAGGACCCAGGCCCACAACAGCAGGGGCATGTTCCAGTTCTACGCGTTCCTGACTCCAGTTGGATGCCTCTGTCCATACTCTCAGGGCCCACTAAGCTAACCCGTGGGGAACCCTTCTCCACATCTGCAGATACCATCTGTGCAGCACCTAACTTTACTTTGCTCACAGATGTATCCCAATGGGCAGATACTACCACCAGGGCCAACACATTGGTGTTGCCCACTCCACCCCCAGGGTGTGATTCTCGCCACCCCCCAGGGGCACCTCTGTCCACCAGGACAGCAAGCCACAGTGACCCCTGACAACTGTCAGGGATGAGAGCACAATCTCAGGCCTCTACAACCACTGGGACTATAGAGAGTGGGGGGCGGTAGCCCCAGGTGCCCGGCATCCTTTGACCACTCTCTCTTCCACCAGGTCAGGGATCACAACCTGACCCTGGTCCTCCCCTCTGTGGCTCGGTACCCTCCCTGCAGGAGCGGCACCCCCAGAGTCCAAAATTGTCAGGGTGCTCGTAGAAGCAGGCCTGCATAATTCTTTCATCAGTGCAGGGATGTTAACCTGCAACTGATCCTCCAACCTGGGGTCTGTACCTTCAGGTTGGACCAGGGCCAGGAGTGAGGCTTCCCTCTCCCTGCCTCCCTTCTGGGGTCCTGCACCCCCCAACTAGGAGTGCCCCCCCAGAAGACGACGTGGTAGGGGCACTGTTAGTAGTAGCCCCTTCCTCCAGGTCAGGGGAGACACCCTGAACCTGGCCTTCCAATCCAGGGTCTGTACCCTTAGATTGCACTGGGGTCAGGGATGAGTCTCTCTCTCCCTTGCCCCTACTCTCAGGGTTCTGCACCCCCACTCAGAGAGAGTAACCCTTGAAATCACAACAGGGGTTATTGGGCAAACCACCCCCCTTTCAGGGCAGGGTTTACCCCCTGCACCTGATCCTCCAGTCCAGGGTCTGTACCCACAGACTGGACCAACACCTGGCAACCCAGGACTTCTTGGGGGACATACCTTCCCCCAACAGGGTCAGAGTTACCCTCTAAACCTGGTCATCCAACCCAGAGTCACAACCCTGCGGTTGAACCACTGCCTGGCGCACTAGGATTTCGTTGGGAGCACAACCAACCCCCATCAGGTCAGAGTTTACCCCCTGAACCTGATCATTTAACCCAGAGTCACCAACCTACGGTTGAACCATTGCCTGGTACACAAGGACTTCCAGGGGGCACACTGCCCCCCTCAAGGGACACACTGCCCCCCTCAAGGGACACACCCTCCCCAAGGGCCACACAAGAGTCTGGCTGGCGCAGGTTTCCTGACCTCTGCCCATCTGACAGTCTGGATTTCCCCCTACCCAGAAATGGTCTCACCAAGTTCATTCCTGTGGGGCTTTGCTCTCAGAGCTGACCCCTGACCCTCCAAGTTCTCCACTGGGGTCTGCAACCCCCTCTCAACCCTCTGTCTGTACTTCTGCACCTCTCACTAGTGGTACTGCCAGACACCAGAACTGGTGGGACGCTAGCTACAGCTGCCCCCCCAAGTTCTCCTGACACTGTGGGGTCTTCCTCAACAGATGGCCCTAGAGTACAGGCTAGGGTCTCCTCCTGGTGTTCCCTCATGGAACCCTCCAGGACCTGGGACCAGTTCTCGGGCACCTTAGGCCTCAGCCCTTATTTCCTCCACCAGCATGTCTGGACCTGTCCCCCACGCATTGTCTCCTGGAATGTAAAGGGTCTGACACACTTTGTAAAACAAAAACAAAATACTGTTGTACCTCCAATCTAAATGGGCTGACATAGCTCTTCTTCAAGAGACACATCTTGACAGTGTAGCAGCCAGCAAACTACACCGAGACTGGGTGAGAAAGGTACTTTTCAGCTGCTGCCTTAAACAACAGGAACCGAGAGGCGGCGTCCTACGAAAATGCGGGGTAGCGCTATTCCTCCGCAAAACCCTGCCCGTAACTGTCCTTTAAATTTTGGGATGACCCGGAGGGGAGGTAAGGATTTGCCAAATTAAAGGTTGGAGACTCTTCAATATGGGTGGGTTCTGTGTACGCACCAATCGGTCCTAAAACATTCTTCTTCTTACAATTAAACCGTTTTCTGACTAAAATAGGAGCAACCCGCTATATAATAGGGGGAGACTGGAATCTGGCCCGCAATGCAGTACTGGATAGGACGGGTCCTCTTGTTGTGGGTAATAATCATGACAGAGCTCTCCTAACTCACGTACTAGCAGATACTGGACTAGTGAACTATTGGAGGCTTACACACCCAACCGATAAGGATTACACTTTCCTGTCACCTGTCCACAGAACTAAATCCCGGTTGGACTATTTTCTGGTGTCACTCACTATAGTGGCCCAAATACAAGACGTTCGCATAATGGAAAGTGGTCTTTCTGACCACTCTCCGATTCAGCTATCAATCCAAATGGGCCTAACGTCTCCAGCTGCTAACCCTGGCGCTTCACCGTCCAATGCTACTGATCTCTCCAGAGTAAGATACAGCTGCAGACCCACATGTCTACTTACATGCGTGACAATGTCAGCACTGTCTCCTCCAAGACTGCAGCAAAAGTGACCCTGAGAGGACAAATGAAGCGTGATGTGGCATTAGCCAATAGGGACAGGAAAGCCCATCAGAAGACCCCTGAGGATGAGATACAACATCTTACATGGCAGTACACCCCCCAGTCATCTCTCCCAACGAGCCGCTCCCTGGAATGCACCTGTATGGCACACAACGAGCTCTACACATCCCAGGCTAAATATGCGCTGCAACGCCTGCAAAGAAGGCCCTATGAGCAAGGAGAGAAGGCTGGGTGACTATTAGCGGCTCAGTTCCATCAAAGAGAAGCTGCCCTAGCCGTCCCGGCTATAACAGTCTCCAGTGGAGAGATAGTCACATGCCCACAGGACATAGTTACCAAATTCACAACCTTTTATCACCATCTATATGCCCCTAATCAGTGTCTGACTCTGCCCAAATAGAGGCCTTCCTCAATGACGCTGAACTACCCCGCCTCTCGGCTGACGGCCGTGCCCTCCTTGACGGAGAGTTAAGTAGGGCAGAAATAGTGCAAGCCATCTCTTATCTTCCCTACCATAAATTGACAGGTGAAGATGGCTTCCGTGTAGAATTGTATAAATGGGCTGCTGAAAAAGTGATTAGCGCTGCCCACGAGGCACTCGGCGAGGCGTGTCGAGAGGGCTCTCTAGGTGCAATATCTAATAGAGCAACGATAGCTGTCATAAAAAAAAACCAGGACCGAACCTTCTACTCTGCGGCAGCTATCGGCCCATATCTCTCCTGAATAGGGATATCAAAATACTGGTGAGTGTCTTGGAGGCCCGTCTACATAAAGTTATACCGTCCTTGATCCACTACACTCAAGAGGGGTTTGTACCGTGATGTACTTCTAGGAACCATATGCGTACTCTTTGCCATGCTCTCTGGGAAGCCAGAAAATTACCGGTTGTGGCCCTGTCCCTAGACGCTGAGAAGGCATTTGACTGTACTGAATGGCCATATCTGTTTGCCACCCTGTCAAAACTCAGACAGAGAAAACAATTAATTTCCAAAGTCCGTCTGCTCTATGACCACCCCATGGCACAGGTCAATTGTGGGGGCTTTTTATCAGACCTCTTCCCAATTAAAAGGGGGATGCGGCAGGGTTGTCCTCTGTCACCATTTTTGTTTCTGTTATCAATGGAGCCCCTCGCGGCCACTCTCACCAGATTACAGGAATACCCCTTGCGGGAGAGACCTCGAAAATCTACCTGTACAGCAATAACATATTACTTACCCCAAACTATTTAATGAGATCTCTGCCGGCTTTGCTAGAGACCATAGATGGTTTTGCGATTCTATCTGGATACCGGGGAAACTGGGACAAGAGCAAAGTGCTGCCCCTCTCGCTAATGATGACAAGAGCCACAATACATGGCCTTCTGTTCTGCTGGACCCCAAACTGTCTCAAATACCTGGGTATGCTCATCAGAATGCATGGTTGCAGATAACCTGGACCCTCTCGTGGCTTGAATGAAAATGGACACAAAGTTGTCACTTCTAGGCCTCTCCATGTGGGGTAGAGCACAGGCGGTGAGAATGGTCACACTCCTGCGTTTTACATACGTTCTTGATATGCTTCCCCTCCAGGTTCCCCTTTCAACTCTTTGGCTATTAGATGCAGTGCTGAGGGCCTTCTTGTGGGGTTCCACACGCTCACGTTTGACACCGGCAAAGATAGAAGCACGCTGCTCCTGCCGGGGTCCAGGACTTCCCACAGTGGAACAATACTCCCTTGCTCTCTAGCTATCCCAACTGACATACATGTTACTCGGGTCCCCGGAACAGCCGCAATGGGTGACCACAGAGAAACTGCTGCTCGCCCACCGTAGCGGTCTTGGTGGCCTGTACTGTGAAGGCCCCTCATAGATCAACCCAGCTAACCCGATCCTAACAGCGGCGCGCACAGCATAGCGTAGGGCTCACCGCTCACTAGGAATACACCCTTCTATACACACCCAGGTCCCTATATGGGGAAATAACAGTCTACGGATAGGGGGAACTGCCCTTAGTTGGCCTTAATGGAGCCTGGCTGGTATTGATTGCATAGCCCAGGTCATAGAAGAGGCGATACCCAAACCATTTGAAATACTACGAGAGGAGTATAATCTCCATCCCAGGCAAGAATGGCATTACCTGCAACTCAAACACTGCCTACAATGATCTATGAGTGCTGCCCCCTGGGGGCTCAAGACCTCACCTGGCGTGAGGCGTAATGGCAGGCCTCTATGATGTAATAACGTGCCATCTCTATTCACAACCCCTCCTTGAAACACTACGCTTTAAAAGGTAGGCTCGTTTACGAACAGATTATACCACAGAAGAATGGTCAGATATCCTAGACACCCTAGACAGAGGCACTCGAGAAGTCTGATTGAAATTCGGTCTCGTTAAGGTCATTCATGACTGGTATTGGACTCCTCTGAAATGGCACAGAGCAGGAATTCTAAAACACGTGGACTGCTGGCACTGTTCGGAGACCCGATGCGACCTACTCCACATCCTTTGTTAAAGTCCATTGATCCAGCCCCTTTGGGAAGCAGTGCTACACTCTGAAAGACTCTTTGCCAATCCAGTGTCCGATTATTCCCTCGCACATTCTCATACATGACACAGGGCCTCTACCCACCTCATCGTGACCACACCAGAGAACAGAGATTGCTACATATGGCACTTGCAACAGCAAAGATCTGCATTCTCATGCATTGGAGGTCAAGTGTTTCCCCTACCCCAGAAGAGTGGATGGTGGCGATGGTCCAAATAGCCGCGCATGAACAAGTCATTTATAACTTACAGACCAGGCTGCTCTATTTAATCAGGTTTGGACCTCCTTCCTTACAGGGGCACCATAACTCACTTATTATTGACTGCCTTTACTCTTCATCCTTCCTAGCCACTGCCACCACTGGTGGGACATCAGCATGCACCCCTTCCCCTTCAAGCCCATATCCTCTCTCACCCTCCCGAGAAACTAACAACAATATCCTACTGCCACTAAGCCCCCCTCCCCATCCACATTCCATGCAACGTGCTGCAGAACTCTAGTCGCAGCCTCACTACATCCCATGCCCTCTAGCCTCCAAATACATTCCCCTACTTGCTTACCCACCTACCTACTTTCCTTTTCCCTATTCTCTCCCTTCTTTTCTTCTCTTTTTCCTTTCCCTCCCTCACCTTCTCTCAACCTACCAAGTGGTCTCCATAAGCCCAGTTATGGACTACCTGCCCTGCAAGCCAGAGGGCATGTCCAGCTGGCACACTCTGAGGTGGACTGATACCCCCAGCGCCCTCCGCCCTCTCTTATGCCTCCGCTTGACAGCCAGCAATTAGCGTTTGAAACAGTAGACAAGCTGACCGACCCACACACTGCCAAATACATAGGATACATAGTCAAGCACCATGATTATTATTCTTACTGTCACGATATGAAAAAACATGTCAGGACCAACTAGAACACTTAGGCGCAATAGTTTCCAGGACGTAATACACCACACAGCAACCCCCACTTCCCTCAGCCCATAATTACATACCTTCACCTTCCAGCCCCCTCCTGAGTTCTATAATATTGTATTGCTCTCACTCCCCCTCCCCCTCTTTGCTCTCCCACGCACTGCTTCCCCCCCAACAGTCTTAAAATTTCTGAGCCTTAATTTGTGTCCATTACAGCAACAATTGTGGTGTATCTCAACTTATACTACAGTCTGTACAGCCTTCTTTTGTACTATTTCACCCTTCTAATAAAGAATTGCAATAACACAGAAAAGTTTAAGGGCCAGATTTATCAAGCGTTTTTGCATTTGCAAATGGTGCGAATGGCCATTCGCAAATGCAAAAATGCCTTTCATTATGTATGAAAGGCAGTCGCTATGCAATTTTAAGGAATTGCTAAAATAGCGATTTCTTAAAACTGCAACCCCGTTAAGAGAATGGCAAATGGCGATTCTCTAAATAAGAAATTGCAAATAAGGAATCCTTATTTGTGATTTCTTAAGCACATGTATCAAGCTTTTCCTTAATTCAAATTGGACATTAAGGAATTGCAATTACCACCTAATACAATTTGGTGGTATCCCGTGCAAATTTTAAAAATGCATGAATCTTGCAGATCTTATTTAGGTCAACTTGATCTCCCCCTATTATCTCCAGCAGTCAGAGAGAAAATTGACTCACCAATAAGTGCAGATGAAATGTTACTAGTGATAAAACCCTTAAAGCAAACAATGCACTTGGACCAGATGGGTTTACAGCAAACTTTTACAACATGTCTGCTCACACCATATTCCCTAAACTACTGGATCTATTTAATCATTTTGCTGACTCTGGAGCTGTATCGGGAACAGCTACTGAAGCTACCATAGTTGCAATTCCCTAGGAAGGTAAGAATTTTAGTTTAGCAAAAAATTATAGACTAATATCCCTAATTAATCTAGATGCTAAGATTAACACCGGAATTTTAGTTAGCGTTCAGAACTTCTCCTTCCAAAATTGATTGGCGAATCACAAGTGCGCTTTATTAAAGGGTGAATGCCAAACAATAATAAAAGATTGCTTTGCCATATATTAGAAAGGTTGAAAAAGTCGACTTCTGAAAGTGTGACCATTACACCTGACGCCAAAAAGGCACTTGATAAGGTTTCCTGGGTCTTTCTAAAGGAAACAGTAGCAAATTTCAACCACAGAGAAAACTTTACAGTATGGTTATGGCTCTCTACAATAATTCCAGCGCTAGAGTGAGACCAGATGGCCTTCTCTCGACACCCTTCAAACTAGGTAAGGGAATTAGACAGGGATGCCCTCTCCCCTTCCTTATTTATTCTAGAACCGCTTCCCCACAGAATCCAGAAAAATGACGTCATTGTGTGAGTCACTTTTGCAAATACTACCGTGAAGGTGGCAGTGTACGCAGATGATATTTTGACTGTGACAGATAATGTTTGCTCATTCATTGAAGCACTCATTAGTATGATCAAGAATTATGCTTGGGTTGTGGGGTACAGTCTTAATAGAGATAAATCCGAGGAGAAAGGACTAAATAGCATCTGCACCAAAGGTTGTACAGGTGATTCTAGCCTTTCTTAGCAGACTAGTTATTTGGCATGTATCTAGGTATAAAATGTGGTTCAGATTTATAATACCCTCTAACAGAATGAGAAACTAACCCTGCGAAAAGTACTAAATCTCCTTAAATGCTGGAGCCCTAAATTTATTACATGGTGGGGATGCAACAAAACTATAAAAATGATAACACTCATATCAGTGCTTCCACTCTTCCTTTCTGATGACTCCTACCGCAGACTAGATAGATTCTTAAACATTTTTATCTGGCAAAATAAACGTCCACGAATTTCCATCAAAAAACGTTTTTTCAAGAGACCTCTCTCCCTAAATTGATTGAGGTTGCTAATAGACATGGGCACCAAGTCTCAAGATATTATAACCTACTAAAGCCATACTCCTCTTGTTTAAACCAAGCCACATGAAAAATGGTGCCTGAACACCTCACTGATACAAGAACACTGGAAATTGATTTGGAAATCGGTGGTCTCACATAAAATTATTCCTGCACTCTCTCAAACTAAGTTTTGACTTCTTCATAGACTTTATTGGATCCCTTCTCACCTTCATAATGTTGGTCTGATAAATGAACTGACTTGGTGGAATTGTAATAAGGAAGTTGCTGATTTAACACATTTACTCTTTAGTTGTAGCACTGTCATCTCATTCAGGAACAAAGTTTTTGGGTTTCTCTCTTCATTATTTGGCTTCCAGATTAAATGTGAGTTCCAGTTGAACATCATGGACTTTCGTGATACTCGCCTAAAATCCCAATCTGACCCCTTACTGTTAGATATTTTAGTTATAGCAACTTGTAAATCCATCCTTTCCAATTTGAAGGACACTGCATACACCTCCTTTAAATCCTACCAAACCTGGATTACACATATTGGGGTATTGATAACATTGCTTACAACACTGGAAAACACAACATTGACAATTATGGAATAGGTATTGGAGATGGCCCTTTTAAAGGGTCATTACCTAGACTTTTTGCCTTCTTATTTTTCTGACCTTTGTTGGCTGACGTTATGACTCTGAGCTCTTTTTCACTGATAACCAGTGCTAAAGTTCATGTGCTATCCTTCGTAAAATTGGTATGATTGGCCTATACCTAACTGGCATATTTAATTTACTTGTAAAGTGGTATCCCTATACCCAGGGCCTGCAAATTAAATGCTACTAGTGGGCCTGCAGCGCTGCTTGCGCCACCCAATGAAGTAGCCTTTAAACTATCTCAGGCCTGCTAGCCCAGGGCCTGGGTGCGCAGTTTTCTGCCACAGGGACCTGGCATATAAATTTACTTTATAAGAAAAAAAGGATACACTGTTCCAAAAACAATAAAGCAAGTGAACACAGGGGGAACCCTTATGTTAGAAGCAGGAGCCCTCACACATCCAATAGGATGTCATGCTTCATCATTGGGCATGCTCCTCGTCAGACCGGCGCTGCAATGTCTGACGGCCCCCCATAAAGGGGGCTCTTTGCCAGAGATCTTCTTCCCGAAATATCTGTGCCATGAAGAGAGGTGTGGTGGACAATGCCAACCTACAAGCACAATATGGACAGGAGAGCAAAGAAAGGATCAAATTGGCTCAACTCCTAATACTTCATCATAAATTTATTAGATCAACAAAAGGGTATTGGCCAAGATTTAAAAAAAGCAGGTAGGAGAGTGGAAATAGAGATAATGCTCAATCACTCTCTTGAAAGTCGGAGGGGAAAGGACACTGCCTTACACCCTCTAATGATGGGTCAACATGCTTATGTTCTCTAATGTTCCATTTTTAGTACCTCACAGTGTTTAATGAAATTTAGTATATGTTTTTGTCCTCTACCTCTTATGTTTATTTGAACTTTAACAGAGCAAGCATGCTGATATCCTTTCTTGTAGCTCCTCTTATTCTTCTTGCAAAGGTTCAATAAAACTTGTTGAAATCCCAAAAAAGTAAAAACTGTGTTTTCCACAGAACCTCTGGCACCTACCTGCCATATGAAGGAGCTACTTCAGAGGCATCCAAAAGTTTCTCAAAGGACCTGGGCTCTTAAGCTATGTTGGTCAGCAGTACAATGTCAGCACCATGTCTTAAGAAGGGCCGTTAAAATAGAGATTCAACACAAACGATAGAGAGATCTTGGTTGCAATACTCAAACTTGCTGGTGAGAATTATTTAGTGCTGTATGCTGCAAAGCATTGATCAGGGGTATAGCTTCTGTGGAGGGAATGTGGGGTGGAGCATTCCCAACTAATATTATTTTCGGTAACCTTACACAGCTGACTTAGCCCTTGGGTCTGACGTGCATGGTGGCTGTTCAACTGTCATGCAGTGTGACGTTGTTAGAGAGCTCAGGTCAGGGTGCAGGTGTGGTCTGAAATTGGTGCTGTGACTTGGTCAACTCAGCCAACAATGGTCAAGGTCATAGACAAAAGATTTATAAATTATGGGGTTTCTGCTACCTCTCACCAAAATATCTTTCCTCAGAAATTTCCCAAAGCCCTATCAAAGGCATACACCTGCTCTGTTCTTCTTGCATCCCTTGGTCTAATATTCAGTGGGATCTATGACATCCGAAAGTTCCATCGTTGTTTTTAAGCAGTTGGGTGCAGGACCTGCCTGGGGATGATTCCAGGGGCTGCTACTCTGCTCCAACAGAAAAAGTACATCTGCTACAGAAATTAAATAAACAATTTATTGTTTGTATGAGTGAGTAGGGGTGTGGGTATGTGTGTGTTTGTGAGAGTACATGTGGGAGCATGAGTGCATGAGTGTGTGTCAGTATTTGTGCATGTGCTTGTGAATGTCAACCTGTGTCTGAACATGTGTATCTCAGTATATATGTGATTTTCTGTATGAAAGCGTGTGTGTAGGTGAGTGTGCACATGAATGTGTGTGTATGCATTAGAGTGTGCTCATGAGTTTGCATGCACAACAGTGTGAAGACATGATGCGTATACTTGTCTACATGAGTGAGTGTTTTCATTTGTGCACATCAGTTTGTGTGTGTAGAAATCTGTGTTTGAATCTCAATCTTCAATCAGACTTTTAAGCTTCAGAGGTTATTTAAATGAGAAAAGAGTACCAATGAAGTGTGTTCACTGGATTGAAGCAGACAGCATCATCACCATCCAGAATGTTTCAATGAGTCCCTGTGGAAACTAGCCAGCCTACCATATGACTGGGATATTAGAGGTGAATTTGCATTGAGTCCAAGAAAGAGAAGAGATCAATGTTCAGCCAACAAATACTTCTATGGTTAATCTCAAAAAGTACTGAATACTTAGCTCACTGTCTGGTTTTTGTACAGGTGATAGGGTTGTTAGAATGTGGACATCAGAGAAAAGTTTGCAAGGTGTCTAATTACACATCTGGATCACATACATGTCATGCACAACTTTTTGACCTGTAACTTTGCATTGGCCATTTTTCCAAAGATGCGCTGTTTTAAAGAACAAAGTAAAAAATTGCAAAATTCAATCATTCAAGCTAAGCATGAAACATAGTACTGGTGGTGAAGCATGCCTGCCTTGCAGGCTTACCTACTAGTGTATTTCATATGAATGTAGCACAGCATTGAATTGTGCGGCTTCACTAAAGCGGCACTATGTCTAATACTTGGCTTATACAATTGTTAGGCATTGATATATTAATCAACTGGTCTTTGTAGTATATTCAGGGGTACAAGTTGCTTCATAATTATAAATGCTATCAAAAATGTTCCTTACTTTTCCAAATGCCAAACTAATTCTACTAACTCAGCCCAAATGCAAACTATTCTCCAGTCCACCCCCAGACTTTTATAGTTGGGTATAGTACATAGTTTGTTGAGAAGTCTCAGTCTCATACCCCTTAATAATATTGACTAAGCAATGCCCCTGATTCTAATATTCCCTTTTAGATCATTTGATCCTTCAAAAAGGATCATTCATTTAAATGTAAATCAGTCAGAAAGAGGTGCTCAGCCTAGGCAGAATACACTTCCTAGGTTTCTTCTTCCCAGATTTTCAGCATTTTATTGCATCTCGTTTGCTGGGACCCTATTGTTGCTCGAATGTGAATTTACCTTAAATATCAAAAAGACAAGCAGTGTCTGGCAAAACAGAAATAGTCTGATTAAACACGTTTTTGAACATTTAGAGAGTTTTGGAAAAAAGCTCCATGAAGGGACCGACCCACCATCGAGAGTCAAGCCGGCTTATGTCAACTATGACTCGGCCTGACTTGCAGGTTCATCCTGCTGAATAGCTCCAGAGCCCCAGCCTTCCAAGATTTTACCGGGAGCTCCTGGAAAGACAATCTGACAACATCGATTCAAAATTGGCTTGCTTTGGAGGGTCTTCTGACTTCAGAGAGAAAAAAAAAACGCCAAAAAATTTACAAGGTCCAAACATAAAAAGTTGACCAGGACTTCTCGTGCAGCGTATCGAAGGGATGTCAGATCAAGATTCAGCTTTGGCATGGACGAAGATTTTAGTCCCCAAAAATTGTCTAAGTCCGCAGTTAGAATTCTTCACCAAGATCTCCTGCGATGCGTATCTGAAGAAGGCTCCAGGGAGGTCAGATCTGATTGTTGAATTCATACCGCTGAAGAAAATATTCAAGAAAAAGACTAAAGCCCTCCTATGACCCTGGTGGCCTCTAGACTGTCAGGGTCACGGTGGAGGTCGGACCGCCACCAAAGCGGCGGTCCAACCGCAACATTACGACTGTGCCAGTGTTGCCATGGTCGGACCCCCGGCACCTACACTTTTCAGCCACTCAATGGCCTGGCCAGCCCCGTTGTGCAAATCACTGTCTGTTTGTATACAGTGATTTGCATGACGGGTGCTGATGTACCGGCTCACAACAGCATTGCCGCCAGCTCTATTATGAGCCGTGTCAATGTTGTTGTGCGTTTCCTGCTGGGCCAGTGGACGGAAACTGTGTTTCCACCCACTGATCCAGAGGGAAACTCACAATAGGGCCGGTGGGAAGGAGAACACACTGCTTCCTGACCGCGGAAATTAGGCGGACAGCCTTTCCCCCCCACCAAACTCGTAATTAGGGCCAAAGTCTGAAGGTAAACATTTGACTGAGGCCTCCCACTTGCTGTAGCCGAGCAGGGCCCCATCACGGTCAGCCACAAACTTTGACTTTGCCCATCTCTAGTGCGACCAGATGACCAGATTGGCACTTTTAGTTTCTATGCACTAGAAAACTTTAATGTTTTAAGAATTCATATCTCCGGTGTCATTTTAATCTATTTTTATAAATTGGTGTTGGATTTGTATTGTGTTTTGTGTTTTACTTATTTACTGTTTTGTGATTTTTTAAATGCTTTACGCACTTGTCCCCTAAGTTAAGCCTTGTCGCTCATTGCCAAGCTGCCAATGGTTGAGCTGGTTGTAATTTATTGAGAACTAACTGGACCTAAGTGGGGTTTAGTGGTGTATTGCTAAGTGTAGGTACCTACCTGCCCTTACCCATAATCCACCTTCCAACAGCTTTTGTGTGGTGTATTATACATTTATTGGGTACTATAAAACACTTGCAACATTCCTTTTGAGGTGATGAATGTGAACAGTTGTTATGGAGTCATGATCCAGGTCCTGATAACATATGTAGGTTGGTCTCAACCTTGCGTGGACACAATGTGGTCCAGCAAGTACTTGTTCAGATGTCTATCCTGAGGGGCGTGTAGTCATAGTGTGTTACGGTGCATTCTGTGTGCTTATTGACTAAGTGTTGCTAACTACATGTAGCATCCAACTTTATTGTACTTTTGGGAATGCACTCTCCTCTGGCCTTGTGGGTTTTATTGCGGCCAGTCTCCTGGGACCAAAATGGTGTTGCTGCATATTGTAGGATTTGATCTAAGATTCCGGTTTGTGTATTTGTCTGCCGGCTACACACCAACTCACCTGTGATCTGTCAGTCAGTAACCTCAGACCTAGGCTTTAGAGCCTGCCTGACCACTTATGTTCATGCTGGGGTTGATGAAGAGTTCAGGACGGGAAAATCTTGAATTGGTAATGCAACTTTGTTCTTGTATATGAATGTATTGTTGTGTGCATTGACATCGACTACTCCAATATTAACAGTGAGGGCCTCATTATGAGTTTGGCAGACCGCCATTTAGGTGGTTACGCCGCCAACAGGTTGACGGAGAAGACTGCCAAATTATGACCATGGTGATATTCCCAACAGAATACAGCCAAAGCACTGTTGGCACTGCCAGTGCAGTCTAACCACCACGGCTGATGTTAGACACCTGCAGGCCAGTGGAGATCATGTTTCCTCCCGACAGATTACGAAGTTGCACCCCCCCCAAAATTTCCGCCTCTTTCACACCACCACAGAAATCCAGGTGGAAACCAACTGCATAAAAGGAGACACTCACCTTCAGGAAGCCATACTCATCTGGAGCTGCCATTGAACCAGAACTACGCGCCTTTTCACTGCTCCTGCTCACCCGGAGACACTGGCGTCTACACTAAAGACAGCAACCGTGAGTACACACACTTACATGTCACTGTTGTAAATTGCAAATGTTTATAGCCACACACACCATACCAATCACGAACAGGTTGGCAAGGGCGACACACACACCTAACTTGACACTGACATGCACACTCAAAGACAGCCACATACGCACAAACACAGTACACACACTATGGCTACCACAGACACAGATGTCAAAAACACACACCTTCTCCCAGAAACACCACACTGGCACAGTTACACACAGCAACACACACCACAAAATGGCATTATAACACTACAACCGCAACTCCATCAATGCACTGGTAAGCACCCACAATAGACACTACCCATTGACAAATCACACATATAACACAACGTACCACCAACAGGGAACGAACACACACAGTCACACAACCATACAACGCAGCATTCAACATACTCAGCAAACACATTTCACAACGTATCTGACATACCATTCACCAAATACGCACACACACACACAGTCAAAGCACACTGAGCCACACGGTACTGCAACAAACACTTGTCAACAGAAACACCACTCAATACCTGGACAACAACATGTCCCCAACATACACATGGCCATCACACAACACACACCCATCATTGGGGGACAAATGTATTGCATACAACTTCACATGTTGCCCAGACAAAAAAAGTAGCACAAGCACCACTTACACGTAAATGTTCACACACAAACAATGTCAGCAATTTTGAAATATGTCCTAAGAAAAGAAATGCAGGACAAATATGTAATGTCGAAACCAACAACTGGTTGGTCTAATTATCTATTAATAGTTAGAAGAAATATGAAAATGTCCAAAGCCATAGGCCAATCCAAATAGAAATAGTGCAACAGGCACTTGATGCACATCTTGGTGCCCCTAACTTGAATCCTGACTGGCATGTAACCTCCACAGGTATGGGTATGAAGGGGGAAGGTAGACACCTCAGGACTTATGGGCGAGTGCAGGAGGTCCTTTGGGATTGGGCATGGGAGGGGAGTTTAAGTCAAGGCTTAGGGGAGGGTTGGGTTCTCTTGGGAAGGGTAGACTTCTTGATGGGGAGGGGGTATGGGTACTTGCAGGGGGGGGAGGAGGCCTTGGTGGTGGAAGGTACAGGCCTAGGGAAGGAAACAGAGCATTTATGGGTCTCACAGAGGATGAGGAGTAGAGAAAAGGCCAAAACATGAAATGAATACTTTCTTATACACACGGGGATAGTCATCAGCAGGGGGTTTGGGAGTGGAGGGTGAGGGAGTGGTTCTCTAATGTTTCAGTGTAGTTGTTGTGGGTGTGTGTATGGGAGGTATGCTTGTGGGTGGTGGGTGTCTGCCAGGTGGATGAGTGAAGGTGTTTACCTGCACAGGCTTGAGGGGAGGTAAAGGTGCAGGAGGATACCATGGTGGGTGGTTAAGTGTCTGTTGGGGTGGTGACTGCAGGTATGGTGGATGTGCTGCATGTAGGAGTGTCAGTGGTTGTGATGCCTGGGTGTGGTGAATGGGGTGGATGTCTGAGGGACTGCTGGTGTGCTGTCTGTGGGTAAGATAGGATCTGTTAATGTTGAGATGATGTTGTCAGGTGTTGTGCCTGTGATGATGGGTTGGTGTGGGTGTCAGGGCAGGTTGTGACTGTTGATATGTGTGCAGGTGTATGTTGCCTGTGTGCATACAAGTGGTGTGTCTTGTTGTGTTTGTCTGAACTACCTTTGAATGCTGAAGTGGATATATGCTTGTCTGTCTGTGTGCTTTGGCTGGATCAGTGAAGAGGGATTTGAGATTGGGAAGAGGAAGGTGGCAAGGGGACGGAAGACAAACTGTGTGCCATCAGTGTGGAGGCCAGAGCCTGATAGGATCTCTGTAGGCCAGCCAGTGTACCATGAATGCCGTCCGGGAACACATTGCTTTGTTGAATCTGAGTTGCCAGTCCCTGGATGGTCTTCACTATGGTCAACTGACCCACAGAGATAGACCTCAGGAGGTCAATGGCCTCCTCACTGAGAGCATCAGGGCTGATAGTTGCAGGGTCGGAGGTGCATGCAGCAAAGGAGACGCCCACCCTCTTTGGGGAGAGGGCGCGGCCAACTGGGTGGGGAGCTACACGTAGAGCGGTGGTAGTAAAGGGGGTGGCAGACAGAGATTGTAATGAGGTGGTCCCAGATGGGTCTGCCACCACCAGGGAGTGTCCACTGGAGAAGGATTCTGATGATGAATATGTGGACAATATCTCCCCCTTGGCACTCCCCTAGCTCTCTGGGCCACTGGGTCCCTCAGTGTTGGTGGTCTCAGTGCTCCAGGTCCCGTGCTGGCAGCTTCCCTACTCAGCTGTGCCCCGTCTCCTTCACCGATGCTGATTCACATAAAGAGAGAGAGAGAGAGAGAGAGAGAGAGAGGGTCGTCATATTCTTTACACACACATACAACATGCATAACAGTTACAACACATCTATGTTAAATAAAGCCACAGTTGGAAACCATTCAGAGCCTACATCATGTCACAACAAAATACTTCAAACATTTGCATCGACCACAGTCTTACCCACAAAATAATCCACAAATCTGACCACTACATCACCATCCCATCAACTGAACTGTAACTCAAAAGATGGATTGGCTACATCAAAAATCTATCCCCATTCTGATCATCACTGTACATCATCAAATCAGTCTAAGTAAATGCAGTTGACTGATAACACATTATCATGCCTATCCCTAGTCCACACCTGCCTAGTCCATCACCAGTAGTCATGTTCCATGAAAGCAAGCTCATCTCACTTCAAATATGACACAGCATGTTGCTTTCTTATCACATGCCTAACTGATCATTCTGTATACAACTTACACAATGGCAGTTGAAGACACTCAGTAGAAGACACTACATCTGGCATTCTCATAAAGTGTTCATCACAGAATGACATAACATTTAATTGAAACATCTATCTAAATACTAGGAAAAGATTCATTAGGAGTTCCTAGAAGCTCTACTCTGATTCATAGTCACATAAACTACAATTCTATGTACTGCAATAGGTGCCTACTTAGCACATAGGATACATCCACAGACAACCACGGGGAGCATAGTAACACCAACAATACAATGGACACCAAACAATATGCATGAAGGGCTCATAGCATTGTACCATAAATGCTGAATAGAAACCTCTACATGACAACATCTGAACACCAACATCTCTGACAACTGTCCAGAAATGTAATTCCAACTACCTTAGTCCATAACTAACACTTACACAACTGATTATAATGTACCTATGAATGACACATATACCAAGAGTCAAGCAAATGGCATGACAACATATCCCATAACACCAACAGGCATATGTGAAAAAGAACACTTGCTTCACCATTGAGTCAGGAAGAAATGAGCAGAGCGAAAACCAAACTATCTAAACAGCCTCATATTTGTTAAGGTAAGTCTGGGAAAGAGAGGTTTCAACATCAACTCAGGCATGGAGTATCAATTGACATATGATGGAGGCAGCAAATAGTATATGCTGCACTCATATAGGTATGGTATTATCCTATGTAGCATGGGCAATATACATGTGCTAAGGGATCAGCAGCCTAGCCACTTACGTTCTCAACACCAAATACATTAGGATAAAAGGTATTTGTATTCATTTCAATGTAATACCATGACAACATCACATTTCCTAATGTATGAATCTGACATGACAATTGGGACACCTTCTCAAACCTCATAGGGAGTGTAGTTAGTTGGCCATACCAAACACCTGATTGGGATGACAGCCTCACATAAAGTGTCCAACTATTTCAGGACACAGGATTACTTGATACTGTTACTCATCTGTCAGACCCAATGTTGCACAAAGCACAGATCCAGTGCAATAGTAGTGGTCAGAGACCAAAGAGCTATACAACTTACCATTTGGGTAAATGGGCTTGAGAACACTGGGTGGGAAGGATGACACAGCAGGCTACAAAAATGTATGGCTGAGTAAGGTCAAAAATATGACACAGTCACATGTGATTCTCCACATGTAGACAGAGGTGATTAACATGTTTGCATGCACAATACAATGACTATATCTGTGGGTGTATGTTGGCAACTGCAGTACCATATTCTCCTAGTAATCACCATACCTGTAGCACTCACCACATCGTCACAGCTGCAGTACAGCTGGATCTTTGTGATTAATTGGAGCAAGATATGATGCCTGCCATTTGCAATCCCAATAGCAAACCTCCCATAGTTCAAGTCTTGTCAGTGCTACACTTCCTGGCCACAGGGTCCTTTCATAATACAGTGATCCTAACTGCAGGAATGTCTAAGCCCATGTTCTGTCTGGTTTTGAGGGACATATCTGGACAGCTACATCAGGTTTCCCTAACTTGCAGATTTGGCCTATACGAAGGCAGAGTTTTATGCTACATTCCACATGTGGTTGGAGCCATAGATGGCGCACATGGAGCCTTGGTTAACCCCAGTGCCAATGAACAGGAAAAAATACCACTCCATAAAACTTCAGGTGGTGTGTCTGGAAGTCAGTGCTAAGTATCCAGGATCAGTCCATGATTCCTTCATCATGCAGAACAGCAATGTCTGCACACAGAGAGGGCCTGGCTGGTTGGTAAGTTACAACTGAAATGTGTGTTTGCAATGTATGCCATCACAATGTTGCATGTCCCACATATATGTGTGTGTTGTTCTATCAATTTGTTCACAGGTGACTCTGGCGATCTAAACTCTCCTTGGTTGTTGACAGCAGTGTGGTGCCCAACCACTCCACAAGATGTCTGCTATAATGATGCATGTTATTGAGTGGACTTTTGGGCTCCTGAAGGCAAGATTTAAGTGCTTGGACAGATCAGGAGGAGCCCTCCTCTACTCACCTAACATGGTATGTCAAATAATAGTTGACTGCTGCTTGCTCCACAATATTTCCCTGAGACAACAGATACCACTTATACCAGATGAGGGGGAGCCAGCAGAACCTGTGGGTGAAAATCCAGATTCGCCAAGTGATGATGAGCCAGAGGAAAATGAAGCAGGAGACTCTAGTGCAGATCTCATCAATCAGTACTTCAATGGAATAAAAGGTTTATGAAGGAGACATAGGGGGTCATTACAACATTGGTGGTAAAAGCTGCTTACCGCCGTGCAGAAGACCGCCAACACACAGTCGCGGCTGCGGAATTCCGCCACGGTCATTATGACCCACAGCTCGGAATTCGCCAAAATTCAGACACCCATACAAGTCCGCCACACCAAAGGTCAGTGATAAACTGGAGATAACAAAACCTCCACCGTCACGCCAACAGGAATACGCCCACACTATCACGACCCATGAATCCACGCGACAGTCTTTCAACCGTGGTATTCCATTGGCGGTACACACTGCCGCGCTCAAAATACACACACATTTACAAAACACATCCACATTGGACAATTCAAAATACACTCACCTGATACACATACACACACCACTCCCACACATCCAATACAATATAAAACATACACCCACATCACCCGCAAACCCTTACGTCAACAATTGCGACAGAAGGCCAGAGAGAGACACCACCAGAAAGAACAATGGCATCCACAGGCACCCTACACCATCAATCACACAACATCTAAGCACCTCACACTACACACCTCTAAATATAACCCACACATCACAACACACACTACCCCACACATCACCCACACCACCCCATGGCCCTGCAAAGACACTCCAGGTTCTCTGAGGAGGAGCTCAGGGTCATGGTGGAGGAAATAATCCGGGTAGAGCCACAGCTATTGGGATCACAGGTGCAGCACACCACCATAGCTAGGAAGATGGAGCTATGGCAAAGAATCGTGGACAGGGTCAACGTACTGGGACAGCACCCAAGAACACGGGATGACATCAGGAAGAGGTGGAACGACCTATGGGGGAAGGTGCGTTCTGTGGTCTCAAGACACCACCTTGCGGTTCAGAGGACTGGCGGTGGACTCCCACCTCCTCCCCCAGAACTCAATACATGGGAGGAGCGGGTCTTGGCAATACTGCATCCTGAGGGCCTCGCAGGAGTAGCTGGAGGTTTGGACTCTGGTAAGGCAAATCTTTCACATCTTCATCCCCACCCACCTGCATGCTATCACATACCTCCACCCTCGTCCTCACCCCCATCACTCCAACTCCTCACGTATGTCCTAATATCACAAACCACACATCCCAAACCCAAGCCCTGCATGTAACACCAAAGCATGGACACCCATCACCAAAGCATGTCCACTGCACATACCCATACACCCCCTAAACCATTATCACACAAGGTCCTACACAGGAATGCAAGCACTGCGGTACAGGGTCACCCACCCATTGCACATCATGGCACACACAGATGCAATAATCATGCCTTCACACCCCTGCAGGACCCCTACCCAACGTCACCGGACAGGAGGGTCCAGACATGTCCACTTCATCCACAGAAGAGGCCCAAAGTAATGACAGCAGCTCTGTCCAAAGAGATCTAGATGACCAGCCCGGCCGATCTGGGACCTCGGGACAGTCGGTTCCCCTCACACTGGCACAGGCCACTACAGAGCTTCCCCCTTCGGGAAACACCAGCACAGCACCCACCCAGTGGGTGCTTCCCTCTGTCCCCAGGACACGTCAATCAGCAGTGTGTCCACCACTACAGGGAACCCAGGCTAACCCACCACCCCAACAACACCAGGGACCTGGGGGCAGTGGCAGTGGGCACACGGTTCAGGGGACAGAGGCCCAGGAACACAGGGGAACTGAGAGGGCTGCTGTGCAACAGGGGGAGGACAGGCTAAGGGAACCCACTCTCCACGAGGCCCTCTCCAACATCATGGGAGCCTACCACCATCCCCAGGAGACGATGGCAACGGTACTGGCCAAGTTTCAGGAGACCAAGCGGCTGCAAGAGGAACAGTATCTGGGCTTCAGGGAGGAACTAAAATCCATCAATTCCACCCTGGACACCATTGTAGGGGTGCTGAACGAACTTGTCAACACCAGGAGGGACACTGTGGCACAACAAGGGGCCCCTGACACTAGCCTGGACGATGAACTGCCCACCACCTCCGCCGGCGCTAGTGGACAGGAGGCACCACCATAGGACCACGACACCAGCACCCCACCCCCTGCAGATGGAGAACCACCCCACAAGCGGCCCCTGAGATCCAGGACAAAGACAAAGAACAATGCCTAGACCCCCGCCAAGAAATTAGACCACCCTGAATGTCATCCTTCTGTCCCTCTTTGTCACCCTGTCCATCCTTAAACCGCCCCAGCTCCACTTCCTATGTCCCTTTGGACAATGCACCTGTGAGACTAATAGACTGGACTCTGCCATGGACATTCCTCCACCATCCCCCTTGACCATTTTACAACCCCTCTACTATTTAGCACTTAAATAAACACCCTTAAATCACAAAACAATCTGGAGTCAGTCTGTGCTTTCACAATTGTGTATTTGCAATAACTGAGGGAAATAGCAATGTCCATTGTATTGTCAACATACCTATGTCACACAGCCCTAGTCCATGCGGAAACAAAGCAGATGTCACACAGTAGGACCCATATCTGTGAAATCGTAAGGGAAAGTGACAACTCAGTGACCATACACTGGGTGAAAATGACAGACAGATGAGAGGTAGTAGAATTACATCAGATGTAGCAGGCAGTGTTGTCTTTTTACCTGTGTCTCACTGGAAGTATTGGTGGATCACTGTGTTCCTGTTGTCTATGTCCTCTTCTTCTGCTTCCTCGTCTTCACTGTCCACTGGCTCCACAGCTGCCACACCTCCAGCTGGACCATCCTCCTGCAGAAAAGGCACCTGTCGTTGCAAAGCCAAGTTGTGAAGCATACAGCAGGCCACGATGATCTGGCATACCTTCTTTGGTGAGTAGAATAGGGAACCACCTCTCAGGCCGAAGGTCCTCTCTATAATCCTCCTAGTTCGCCCATGGGCCTCATTGTAGCAGGGTTCAGTAGCCATGACAGGTTGGGGTAACCAGAGTCACCTGCAAATGGCGAGGGACAACTGTTAGACACACACTAACTCATAGGGACATCCCCGGACCCAGACACCTATTCACACTGTATAAGGTCCATGTCCTCACCTAACAGCCACACACGGTGCCTCTGGAATTGCCCCATCACATAAGGGATGTTGCTATTCCTCAGAATGTAAGTGTCATGCACTGAGCCAGGAAATTTGGCATTCACATGGGAGATGTACTGGTCGGCCAAACACACCATCTGCACATTCATCGAATGGTAACTCTTCCGGTTTCTGTACACCTGTTCACTCCTGCGTGAGGGAACCAAGGCCACATGTGTCCCATCAATGGCACTTATGATGTTGGGGATATGTCCCAGGGCATAGAAGTCACCTTTCACTGTAGGCAAATCCTCCATCTGAGGGAAAACGATGTAGCTCTGCATGTGTTTCAGCAGGGCAGACAACACTCTGGACAACACGTTGGAAAACATGGGCTGGGACATCCCTGATGCTATGGCCACTGTTGTTTGAAAAGACCCACTTGCTAGGAAATGGAGTACTGACAGCACCTGCACTAGAGGGGGGATACCTGTGGGATGGCGGATAGCTGACATCAGGTCTGGCTCCAACTGGGCACACAGTTCCAGGATTGTGGTACGATCAACTCTGTAGGTGATGATCACATGTCGCTCCTCCATTGTCGACAGGTCCACCAGCGGTCTGTACACCGGAGGATGCCGCCATATGCCATGTGGGCAACTGAAATGGTGGCTGCCTGACCTGTAAAGTGGGACAAGGGGATATGAGGTAACTGCGCTGCAATTGTACACCATCGCGGTAGGCGGTCGAAGACCGCGGCGCAATCCTGCTTTGGTTAACATTGAACCCTATGGGTCCCAGGAGCCAATGACGATGTACGCCGGCGTTGACTGTACGCACCGCCGTGGACGTGACCACCATTTTCTGTCTGTTCAATCACTTGATGCCTCATCTTCGACAGGAGAGGACCTACACTGCAAGTGCTGCTGTGACCACAGTCTGGAAGAGACAATGGCTCATGTGTCTGGGGAAAGGGACCCTGCCTTCATCACGGAGGAATTGGAGAAACTAGTTGATGGGGTCTCCCCCAGCACAGGCTAATCTACGGTCCTCCAGACAAACAGGTGAGCACACTGTGAGCATGCTGAATGGGCAATGGCTGTTTGGAGTGGTGTGGATGAAAGATGGGGGAGAGAACGAGATGTGCATTAAATGACGGTGAGTGCATGTGCATCATGGCAAGGGTAGGGATGCGGGCCAATGACTGTGCCGGGGCGGGCGGTTATATTTTCTCCTTTTCCCCTGTACTATTCCTATATGCCAGCGCCCACCAGAAGAAGGATATTTGGAGTGCCATTACCAAGGAAGTCCAGACCCTGGGGGTCTACCACAGACGGAGCACCCACTGCCGGAAAAGATGGGAGGACATACGACGCTGGAGCAAGAAGACGGTGGAGGCCCAGCTAGGGATGGCCTCCTAACGTAGGAGGGGTGCCCGTCGCACAATGACCCCCCTGATGTTCCAGATCCTGGCGGTGGCGTACCTGGATTTGGATGGGCGCTTGAGGGCATCACAGCAGCCACAAGGGGGTGGGGACACTCTCATTCAGCTGATTCAGCGTGCATTGTAGGTGTCTGGGTGGGGGATGTGGGCTGTGGGTTCCCCTAGGCCAGGGTGAGTTTAGTAGGCAAAGTCCCTTCTGAAGGCAGGCCCTGTGGTGCCCCACCCCACCCCACCTGTGTACAGAGCCAACTACACCTAGTCAGGCTCTTGTGACATCTATGTGTGCAGCAATCGGGCACAGCTTTGTAGCCCATGTCCCTGTGATTGATTAGGGAAGTCCAAGTGCACGGCGTAGTGCAGGGGGCTTCTGTGTCTGTAGTGTCCGCCAACGGTAGCGGTATTGCATGCACTGAACATGTTTTTCTTTTGTCTCCACCCCCCCTTTTTGTGTTCTCCCTGTTCTTGTGTGCATTAGCATCATCAGGCGGAGGAACAGTGTCACCGGAGCAGGAGGGAGCTGCATCCCACATAGCCCTGGAGGGCGACACAACGGAGTCTGAATTCACCAGTGGGACGGAGGACGAGGGGAGCTCCACAGCGGGGACAGGAACTGAGACCAGCGATACGGAATCCTCCTCTGATGGGAGCTCCCTTGCGGTGGCGGGACTATCTGTGCCCCCCGCATCTACAGGTCCAGCCGCCACCCCCTTCTACCAGCACTGCTCTCCCAGCAGCCCCTCAGTGTTTGCCCCGTGGCCACTCACCAAGGAGGGTGGGCATCTCCTTCGCCCCAGGCACCTCAGCCCCTGCCCCTGTCACCCCTGCTGCCCTCAGTGAGAAGGCCATTGACCTCCTCAGGTCCCTCACTGTTGGGCAGTCTACCATTTTGAATGCCATCCAGGATGTAGAGAGGCAGTTGCAACAAACCAATGCATACCTGGAGGGCATTCATTTTGGTCAGGCAGCCCAACAGCAAGCTTTTCAGACTCTGGCCTCAGCACTGATGGCAGCCATTGTCCCTGTCTCTAGCCTCCCCCTCTAACTTCCTCCACCCAGACCCAAACCCCTGTACCTCAGCCTATCCCAAGCACACCATCAGACCAGCATGCACAAACGTCAACACACAAGGGAAGCTCAGGCAAACATAAGCACCACACATCCCACAGGCACTCAAGCAAGCATCATACACATGCAGACATACCAACATCCACTGCGTCCACTGTGTCCCCCTCCTCCTCGTCTCCCTCCTCCCTCCCTGTCTCGTCTCCACTCACACCTGCATGCACTACATTGTCAGCCACTACTTCCATCACCAGCACACCCACCACCACACACCGCTCACGTGCACTCACCACCCCCACTACCATTCACACATCCCCTGTGTCCTCTCCCAGTGTGTCTGTGAGCCCACCTTCCAAGGTACACAAACGCAGCCACACACCCATCCAACAGCCATCCACCTCACGACAGCCTCCAACCCATGCACCTTCACCCAAAGTCAGCAAACGTACACCTCCCACAACCACTGCCTCTTCCTCCACTCCCAAACCCCCTCCATCTACCCGTCCCAGTGTGCCCAAAAACATTTCCTGTCCAACCTTGACCTTTTTCCCTCACCTCCCCCACCCCTTCAGTCTCCTAGGGCCTGCATCTCCAGGTCCCAACCCAACCCAGCGCCTGAGCCTCAACATCTGCGGGAACAGTGGGGCCAGTAGTAACCGGCTTCCTGAGTGCTCCAGGCAGCAGGGCAGCCAGTGTGGCAAGGAGCAAGAGCACGGACAGTCCCCCACCTCAAAAGCATAAAAAGTTGGCCAGTGCCCGGTGGGAGAGAGGAAAAAAATCTGCCACCAAAGCCGCACCCAGGGGTACACTTGGGAGTGTGGAGACAGCTGCGCCACCATCCAAGGTCGGGAAGGGGCACAGAAAAACCGGAAAGTCTGAGAAAACCTGCACGTCGTACGAGACCTCAACAAGCACCGCTGCCAAGGACACCGCCACCACCAGCACCGCTGCCAAGGACACCGCCGCCACCAGTACCGCTGCCAAGGACACCACCACCACCAGCACCTCTGAACAGGACACCGCTGCCACCAGCACCGCTGAACAGGACACCGCCGCCACCAGCACCGCTGCCAAGGACACCACCGCCACGCCACTAGCACCGCTGCCAAGGACACCGCCGCCACCAGCACCGCTGGACAGGACATTGCCGCAAGGACACCGCTGAACAGGACACCACCGCAACAAGCACCGCAGGCCAGTGAGCGCCAAAGATTCTGATGCTACTGAGGCCACCACAATCAGGATGAAGCACTCTGGGCACAAAGCCCCCTCCAGAACCAGTGGAGAGATCCATCCACTACCTCAGTCCTTGGCAGGATGAAACACTCTGGGCACAAAGCCCCCTCCAGAGCCAGTGGACAGATCCATCCTCTACCTCAGTCCTTGGCAGGATGAAGCACTCTGGGCACAAAGCCCCCTCCAGAACCAGTGGAGAATGACATCCACTACCTCAGTCCTTGGCAGGATGAAGCACTCTGGGCACAAAGCCCCCTCCAGAACCAGTGGAGAGATCCATCCACTACCTCAGTCCTTGGCAGGATGAAGCACTCTGGGCACAAAGCCCCCTCCAGAACCAGTGGAGAGATCCATCCACTACCTCAGTCCTTGGCAGGATGTAGAAGTGTGGGCACAAAGCCCCCTCCAGAACCAGTGGAGACTGTTATTCACTTGAGAGACTGTGGCTTTGCACTCCCCAGGATAAAGCAGTGGGCAAACCACCCACTGAAGAGACTTGAGAGACTGTGGCTTTGCACTCCCCAGGATGCAGCAGTGGGCAAACCACCCACTGGAGAGACTTGAGAGACTGTGGCTTTGCACTCACCAGGATAAAGCAGTGGGCATGGAGCCCCCTCATGCATCTGGCGTTGTGCACTCATCCGGCTGATGTGCCCCCATTCCCTTCCCCCTGAGGTGCCTGTTTTATTTCTATCTGATGCCCCAGCAGTGTTCTCTCCGTCTTGTTCGGGTATTGAGTGTGGGCCTCGCCCATGCATTTTGGGCCCAGTGGTCCATGGACTATGATGGTGGAATCCCTTGGACTTGTATTCTTGGTGTATATATTTGTTTATATTGTGAATATCTTTATATATATATATTTTTTTAATTCATGTATTTCAATATATTACAATCATTCGACTAATTTCCTTTTGTCCTTGCATTCTTCCAGGAGGGATGGGGGGTGTAACTTTAATGTATCATGATGTATTAGTGTGTGTGTTGTCGTGGGTGAGGGTGGGGGTGGGTGCGTTGCATGTTGCATGTGTGTGTCACTCTCTTTTCCCTCCCCCCTCCCCTGTGTCATAGGTGCAGTACTCACCATGGTCTTCTCCGCCGTCTTTGTTGTTCCTGGTAGAGAAGCTGGAAGATAAAGGCTGGCAATATCTGGAGCTCGGGTTCCATGGCGTCCTGATTCCTCGTGGTGTATGTAGAGGTGAACGTTTTCCCTTCCAAGTCCTGTTTCTGCTGTGTTTTTGTTTGCGGTGAATCCGCCCCGGAAAAGGTGGCGGATTGGACTGTTGTAATTCTGTGGGCGGTACATTGTCGTCCGCCTGTCTGTTGGCGGTTACCGCCGCGTTGTTTGTTTGTACTGCCTTGGCGGTCGGAGTCTTAAAGTGGCTGTCTATGTTGGCTGTTTCCGCCACGGTCGTGATTTCAATTTTTTTGCCGCCGGCCTGTTGGCGGTTTTACCGCCGCTTTAACACTGACTGCCAGGGTTGTAATGACCACCATAATGCTGTGGTTTAAATTTGCCACCTGAGGAAGGTGGGTAGCATGTCAACCTGTCTTGCATCATCTGTGGAGTTGTAGATAGCTCCAATACCTATGAGGGAGTTTTACATGCAAACACAAAATATGTAATGTGTACAGAACAGAGTGGTCTGCAGTATCATGTATTGTTATAGCAGATACAAATTACACTCCTGGACATGAATTCTCTGATTTGAGGAGTGTATTTTGCTATGTCCCATCCCTCTTCTCTTACAAACACAGATTTGCCTAGATCCTGATTCGTTCATCAACCTTGGCAATCGACAGTCAGTGTCAGAAGCAGATTAGAATGGCAGAAAGACATGAGAAGTGGACATGGCTCATACCAGGTGCTATGAGTCTTCACTATGTGGAGTGCAGCTGACATTGTTAGGCTGTCAGGACACTGGGGTGGAAAAGTGTTTTCCCGTCAAGGTCACCTGTAGGGAACATGAGGTTGTCAAATGTTGTCATTTGTGTCTGGATATGTGTCTGGCTCATGTGTAAATATAGGACCATAGCCTCTCCCTGCACAAGGGTAAAAGTTGTATGTATTCTATCTTGAATCTAGCTGTCAGTGTGTTCCTTCTTTGCAGACCAATGGGCATGTCACTGTGGACTGACATAGGTGAGTGAAAAGCCTAAAGGTATGTGATCAATGTCAGTAAAAGTTTCTAGAAATGGTTAGATCAGTACTGATCTCTGTCGGTACCATGGGATATGTATGTTTGGAAGCGATGGTATGGGTATGTGTTAAGGCTTTGCCAGGTGATACAAGAACCAATCTGTGTGCCTCTTACCATGTTGGTAGAGTGCCATGACCCTACCTTCTGTATTGTTTAGTTTCATATTGTGTTACACCTTAGCAGACATCATGATGCTTCTATCAGTCATGCTCTTTGTGGTGTTAGCATATCTTTCACTAATTTGTGTAGTTGTAGTTTACAACCTTTTTGGAATCTGTCCTGTTACAATCTTATTGTAATGAGTCTCCTGCTGATGCAGTCCATGTATGAAGTCCATAACAATGGGTGTACATTATAGAGGGACATGGTCAGACTAGAGTTGGTAAGCATAACAATCGCACATGGTTGATAAATGAGACATACACAGGACCTGTGTTTAAGTTTGACTTATTGTGGAAATACAAAAAACATATTAACGTATTAACGTTAAACACACAAAAAATGGTGATATGTTGAGTCATGATGGAGGACATCATCAGGGAAGCCGCTCCTCCATTTGAGAACACAAGTCCAGTTTCCTTGTACCATAAGAAAATTGAGATTGGTTACAGAACAGTCAACAGAGTGTATATGTGGAAATGTGTTTTAGCTTTGAGGTTCTTAAAAAGCCACAGCTCAAATGTTTTAATTTATGGTGTAAGTGAGTTTTTAGTGGCAGCGTGGCGTATACGCAATTTTTATATAAATAATGATTTTTAACGGGTTTTTTAGATTGGGCAACTGGGGCTTTTATTGCTAGATATTGGCTTAGGGTAGAATTGTATTATCTTATTTATGATGCTATTTATCTTTGTATTGTATTGCTTTGATGGTCTGTTACTTGAATAAAGCTTATTGTTGAAGAGAGTGTATATGTGGCACACAAGGGAAACAGTTAAGGGGTGGTTTACTTCCTGGCAGTAGGTTTGTCTTGACATCTGCCCCTACTTGGTGGACATCTCTGTTTTTTTTTGTGGGGGGGGTTCTTCAGTCTGAAGCATGTCCTTTCCCTGGCAGGACCTTCATTCCACTAGCAATAGCAGATATATCATTGCTAGTGGAAGGGGCCAGATATTGGGTATAAAACCTACTCAGTGTGGTATTCAAGTCTCTCTGCAACACTGCAATGGAAGCCCAGTGGGCATTTTGTGCCTGCCACTGCTGCATGACTTCCTGGTGGTTTACCCTCTGCAGCTTTTGGATTTCCCCCAACATGGTGATAACTTGGCCCATCATGCCTTGGGAAATTTGGTAGGCTCCCAAGACTTGGGAGATGATTTCCTGGCCAGTCCGGCCCACAGCATTCGTCTCACATACCCTGCCCACACGTTCCTGTGCCCCTGGCACAGTGTGCCCACTCCCAGTGGTGTCAAGTCTATCATTGTCAAGGGGTAGTGGCAATCTCTGATATCCTCTCCACCGTGACAATGGCAAGGTTACCTGTGGAGGAGGTGGAACACAGAGTTCAGGTTACAATGGGGGTATTATAGCAGTTGTGTGAGATTCAGATAGTGGCTTAACATGATCCCCAGAAATGACATTGACAGCTGGTGCACTATGTAACTTGGTACAACATAAAACTCTGTAACTTCAATTCCCCACACCATGCTTTATACTTGTAATCTATTTTGGTTGTGATTTTACAGTTGATGGCATCTGATATTGTCTGATAATTTACATGGCTGTTCACCTCTATTACCTAGTCAACTATCTGGCATGATAGTTGTCACAAATAAGAGCTGTACAATGCACATTGGTGTCCTTCTAGAAACACAGTATATAAGTTTACAATGGACATTGACCTGTACCTTGATGTAGGTGAGTATATTTCTAGCTTGGGATTGTTGATCTGTGGCCATTATATATGAGCAGTCAGCTATAGCTGTGTTGTGCTTGTGATGTTAGTGTGAGTGATCCATTGGATCACTTAAATTGCCATGCACTATTCCACACTAGAACAATCAAGATGGGTTGGATCGGATATTGCTTTGACATGCATGTCAGGTAATATTTGGTGCACTGTACTGGTGTTGAATATGTTAGGATCTGCATTCTGGTAGTTATAGTGCTATAATTAGACAGTGCTCCAAATGCCACTTCAAAGGGATGTGGGGCTAGATGAGTGTGGTGGACATGTAACATGCCAGGGAGGGGTATTAGGTGATTAGGAGAGTTGTAGTGGGTGGTGTGTAAAATGGGATGGGTATAGGTGTTAAGGGACAAGACAATTGTGTATCATGACCGTTGTTGGTACTTACCAGGTTCTACTTCTCCAGGTATTTCTGTCAGACCCTCAGGATGCAGGATTTTCAAGACCTTCTCCTCCCTAGATGTGAACGTAGGGGGAGCAGATGTGGGCCCACTGGTGAAAGTATGGGAGTTTTTGTGGGGACATGGTAGTGGTTGTGACAATGGTGTGGTTGTGTGCAAAGTGAATTGGTGCAGAGTTAGCTAAATGGTAAGGTGTAGCTGCTGTGATGTGAGTGTGTGATGGGTGTTATGGATTGTGCTGTACTAATGAGTGTGTTTGGTATGTTGTGCAGGTTTGCGTAGTGAAATGTGAATGGGTACCTATTCTGGCTCTATTGAACTCTTTGGGATGTTGTTTGTCTGTGCTTGTGTGTGGTGTTATGTTTGCAAAGCTTGTGGATTGTGTTTGGGTATTCTATACATAGTGCAGTGAGTAGATGTGTCAGGTGTGTGGATATGTGGATGTGTATCAGGTGTATGGTATTCAAGCTATATAATGTGGTATGATTTTCTGATAGAAATGAGTTGAGACCGATGCGGTTCGCATCGCCATGGTTTTATGCCATGGAACAACCGCTGTTGTGATTTTTGGATCGTAATCTGATGGGAGGATTTTTGTCAGGCTGGCGGTGTTAATAGTGGGACCGCCTCTTTTACACCTCCAGTGTCCTGAGGGTTTTGGCAATTTGGCTGTTTTTTGGAAGACTTCACAGTGTGACTCTTAATACGATGGTTGGATTGCCGCCAAACTCATAATGAGGCCCTAATGAGGCCCTAAGTTCCAGGCATCCATAATAAAAAATAATGCACCCCTGCCTCAATGCATCAGAGTTACTCTAGTCTGCATAGTTTAGCTCAATATGCTTCAAAGAAAATCTCCTTCACTAAGCCCCCATCTGGTCTAGGCTGATTAAACTGCTGGCTAAGCTGCCTGGCATAGAAAAGCCTGAGAGGACTATTGTTATGATTAGAGAAGGTGTAAACACAAGTGTGAAGCAATTTAGAGGATGCACACTTGTATAATTTATTTTCCTGAAAATACATGAAATGTTGGGAAAATTATGTGCAAATTTGTGCAAAACAGTTATCTTCAGTGAAAATTTAATATGAGGGCATACCTTACATTCAAAAAGTCACCCAACCTGGCAAAGGGACTCTTTCCTGGAGAAATGTCTCTTGCAATACACTTTTTGCTCTAATGTGTCTCATGCTGGCATAACTTCTTCTAACATTTTGTGTACTTTGTGAAAAAGACAAATTGTGTGAATTACAGAAAATAAGTCTAATACAATTCTGACATTATTATGGGTCTTACCAGCCCATAGTCATGGTTGCTGAAAATGTGTTTTTTACTAAATCTTTTCAAAGTAGAATTTTACCATGGGGGCCAAACTCCTTTAATTGCCATGATCCTACAAATCAATTTCATAAAAGAAACTGAGCCAACTCAAAGGCAAGGACTCTTGAAGCAGTGCATGACAACAGTTTTTACCCCTCTCCAGATAATGCATTACCTGCAAAGACCAGGATGAAACCCAGCCAACCTTATAGCAAGTAGGAAGGGCAGGAAGGACAGAACAAGGAGACAGGAGGGTGGGCAAGGAGTTTAGAGAGAAAAACTACTCACCTGAACATTGTTTATTTTCCTCTCACTACAAATACCTCGAACGGACAAAGATACAATGGTCATACAAGTGAAGCTGTGTCTTCAACCATCTATCTTTGCAGCCAATCAAGAAAGAAGATACTAATTGTGTTCTATGTTTTGTCCAGGGGATACAGGAATTGTTCGAGGGGATGCCATGGAAGCGGAGGCCAAAACAATCTGTGCAGCAGACCTTGGTACCTTCTCTTATGAGTTTAGACATTTACACTTCAAATTACGTACAGTTTGGCTGAGGTTTATACCTTAAACTATGAATCATGTATAATCCTCTTCATCAGAGTGGCAGTATGTTGTATGTGGAATGTGGAATGCAGGGCTTGTGGGGGTGATATGTGGAATGCGGGCCTCGAGGGTGGAATGTGGAATGTGTTCTGCGGGCAGAGGGCGGCGGTTGGAGAGGTGCCTGCAATATGTTATCGAGGAGGCTCCTTATTTTCTGTCAAATAAACATGAAGTTGTTCCTACCTCGTTTGACAGTGTCTTCTAGACCTCAACACAGTAATCATACACCATACACATAATGCAGCTTCTTCAGGCGTTGCTTCGGATGTCACCTGCCACACTCGTACCTATGAGAGCCGCTTCCATGTCAATGTTAAGCATACAGTGACCCAGCAATAGGTCAAATGCTACCTGCGCTAGGGGTGTGCAGGTACCAAAGCAGCAAAATATTGTGTGTATGTATTCTATACTCCTGCCCACCGCCTCTATTGGCCATCCGGTGCTTATTCATTAGCTCAAACAAATTGATACACATTTATAAAGAAGCAAAGGAGCAGATTACATAAGTCACTGTAATATGATTACAGCCAGGCTCTTCCCAATTGAACGTATTTCCATGACTCGGGTGATTGCACATTAGTTCCACACATTTCCACTCAATAACGGCCTGTGAAATGTTTAGTAATTTCCCCCCACAGGCTCAGCAGGGCCGAGGTGAAACCAAGCCAGGCTGGAAAGCAGGGAAGGCTGGAATATGTGCAGGGCAGAGGGAGGGGGGATCAAAAGTAATGGGTCTCTATCACAGCACAAGCAGTGACTGAGAAAAACACTAAGGCCCTCATTACAACCCTGGCAGTCAGTGTTAAAGCGGCAGTAATACTGCCAACAGGCTGGCAATAGAAAAAATGGGATCACGACCACAGCGGAAACCGCCAACATAGACAGCCACTTTAACACACCGACCGCCACGGCGGTAGCAACAAACACTGCAGCGGTCACCACCAACAGACAGGCAGAAGAAAATGTACCGCCCACCCTATCACAACCCACCAATCCGCCAGCTTTTTCGGGGCAGTACCAACACCATCAAAAGCACGGCAGAAACAGGACTTGGAAGGGAAACCACTTACCTCTCGACAACCAAGGAAGAACCAGGATGCCTTGGAGCCTGAGCTGCAGGTCCTGTTGATGCTGGTCTACCTCCTCATAACAAACAGATATCAAAGGCAGCGGCGAAGACCATGGTGAGAACTTCACCTAGCACACAGGGGACAGGGGAGGAAAAAGAAAGAGATTGACACACACATGCAACACACAACACCCCCACCCTCACCCTCACCCACAGCACTATACACACAAAAACATGCAGCAACATTACATTTATACCCCGTAACCCCCCTGGAAGAACACAAGGACAAAAGGAATTGAGTTCAAACAGTGATATTTTGGAATATGCAGACATAGTGAACGATTTGAAAAATAGTATATACAAATATTTACAATATGTACAGAAGGCAATACACTGTCCCTTGCAAATGTCCATAGCCCACTGGGCCAAAAACTCATGGGCGAAGCCCACACTTGACCCCTGCCTCAAAATGGAGAGAACACTGCAGGGGAATCAGGTCGTAAACACACAGGCACCTCAGGGGGAAGGGAAGGGGGGCACCTCAGCCGTAAGATGGTACAACGCCACTGCTCCTGGAGGGGACTCCATACCCACTGCTTGGTCCTGGGGAGTACAAGGCCACAGTCTCTCAAGTGGGTGGTTTGCACACTGCTTGGTCCTGGGGAGCGCAAGGCCACAGTCTCTCTAGTGGGTGGTTTGCCTACTGCTTGGTCCTGGGGAGTGAAAAGCCACAGTCTCTCAAGTGGGTGGTTTGCCCACCTCTTGGTCCTGGGGAGTGCAAGGCCACAGTCTCTCTAGTGGGTAGTTTGCCTACTGCTTGGTCCTGGGGAGTGCAAGGCCACAGTCTCTCAAGTGGGTGGTTTGCCCACTGCTTGCTCCTGGGGAATGCAAGGCCACAGTCTCTCAAGTGGGTGGTTTGCCCACTGCTTGGTCCTGGGGAGTGCAAAGCCACAGTCTCTCAAGTGGGTGGTTAGCCCACTGCTTGGTCCTGGGGAGTGCAAGGCCACAGTCTCTCAAGTGGGTGGTTTGCCCACTGCTTGGTCATGGGGAGTGCAAAGCCACAGTCTCTCAAGTCTCTCCAGTGGGTGGTTTGCCCACTGCTTGGTCCTGGGGAGTGCAAGGCCACAGTCTCTCAAGTGGGTGGTTTGCCCCCTGCTTGGTCCTAGGGAGTGCAAGGCCACAGTCTCTCTAGTGGATGGTTTTCCCAATGCTTGGTCCCGGGGAGTGCAAAGCCGCAGTCTCTCAAGTCTCTCAAGTGGGTGACTTCTCCACTGGTTCTGGAGGTGGCCTTGTGCCCAGTATGCATCATGCTGCCAAGGATAGTGATAGTGGATGCATTTCTCCACTGGTTCTGGAGAGGGCCTTGTGCCCAGTCTGTTTCATCCTGCCAAGGATAGTGATAGTGGATGCATTTCTCCACTGGTGCTAGAGGGGGCATTGTGCCCAGTGATGCTGCACTTGGGGTGTGGCAGTTCACATTCCCTCACCTGGGTGTCTGAGGCATGAGATTTGCAGGGAACAGGTAGCATGATCCATGGATGCAGGGCCAGACTCCATCCTGTAGCGACTAAGGCTGCAAACTGGTGGCAGCGCCGGTGCTGGTGGGGGTGCTTCAAGTGGTGGTGGGAGGCTCCAGGCCCTCTCCTGCAGCCTCGGACAGCTGCCCACTGGGGATGCTGCTGCTCACAGTTGCTGTGGCACCGGCTGGGCATGTGGCGGTGCAGATCGTGATGCAGGTGGTGGTGCTTGCAGTGGTGTCTGCGGTGGGGATGCTGCTGGTGCTGGGCGTGGTTCAGGTGCTGGTAGTGATGGAGGGAGACACCAGGCCATTTTCTGCAGCCTCGGACGGCTGCCCATTGGGGATGATGATGCTGACAGTTGTTGTGGCAGCGGCGGTGCAGGTGGTGGTGCAGGTGGCAGTGTAGGTGGCAGTGCCTGCCACGAAACAGGTTGCGGGGCTGTTGGTACCGATGGTGGGCACCAGTCTCTCACCTGGAGCCTCCGAGGCCTGAAGTGCCTTTCCTTGGGTTTTCTTCCCCTTTCCTACCTTGGCAGATGCTGCTGGGACCTTGGCACTGGCAGCTTGAGTTTTGGAGGAGGCCTTGCTGGGTGGGTTGTGCTTCTTGGCCGTGCTACATGCTGGCCCCTTCTTCACCTTGGCAGGTGGCAGAATGGGTTGGTCCTTTGCAGGTGTCGGTGGCACACTGATTGCCCTGACCGGTGCCCCCTTTAATCCTCAGGACTTGCAGGTGCCACAGCATCCGCCAACTTGGTGGCTGAGGTGCTGGCCTGGGATCTGAACACCCTGGCCCGAAGGGAAGCACAGGGGGAGGTGTAGGGAAGAGGTCAATGTTGGGAAGATGGAGTGGGTTTGGGAGTGGAGGAAGAGAGAGTGGTTGTAGGAGGTCTACGTCTGCTGAGTTTGGGTGAAGGTGCATGGGCTGGATGATGTTGTGAGGTGGATGGCTGTTGGGTGGGTGGGTGCTTGCGTTTGTGTACTTTGGGAAGAGGGGTCCCAGACATATTGGGAGAGGACACAGGGGATGTGTGCATGGTTGTGGGGGTGGTGACTGCTCGTGAGGGCTGTGTTGTGATGGGCGTGCTGGTGATGGAGGTAGTGTATGGAGATGTAGTGCATGTAGGTGTGAGTGTAGATGCTACTGGGAGGGAGGTGGACGAGGAGGAGTAGGGGGACATGGTGGAGTGAGTGGATGTTGGTCTGTTTGCATGGGCATGGTGGTTGTGTGAGTGCCTGTGAGATGAAGTGTGGTGCTTATGTTTGCCCAAGCCACTTTTGTGTGGTGATTTGGGTGCATGCTGGTCTGAAGGTGAGCTTGGGATAGGCTGAGGTAGAGGGGATTGGGCCTGGGTAGTGAAAGTTGGAGGGGAGAGGCTGGATACAGGGACAATGGCTGCCATCAGTGCTGAGGCCAGAGCCTGAAATGCTGTCGGTTGGGCTGGCACGCCAGAGTGAATGCCCTCCAGGTATGCATTTGTTTGTTGAAAATGCCTCTCAGCACCCTGGATGGCATCTCAGGAGGTCAATAGCCTCCTCACTGAGTGTAGCAGGGTTGACTGGGGCAGGGCCTGAGGTGACTGGGGCTAAGGAGAAGCCCACCCTCCTGGGTGAGCGGGCACAGGAAACACACTGAAGGGCTGCTGGGAGGGCGGTGCCGGGAGGGGGTGGCAGTTGTACCTGTTGTTGGGGTGGGCACAGAGGTGTCTGCCACCACCAGGGAGCTGCCATCGGAGGAGGAGTCGCTGTCTGTGGTCTCCCCTCCTGTCCCTGTTGTGGTGCTCCCCTCGCCTTCCGTCCCACTGTTGCCTTCACCCTTGCTGGATTCTGCCTCCAGGCCCATGTGAGATGCAGGTCCCTCCATCGCCAGTGCCTCTGCTCCTCCGCTACATGATGCTAATGCACACAAGGACGGGGCGAGAAAAAAAAAATGGGGGGGAAGAGACAGAGGATACACTTGGTCAATGCCAGCAACTCCACTACCGTTGGCGTACACAACACACAGGGAGTCGCTCTATGCACTAGGCCATTGCCCAACCGTTTACTGAGACAGTCACCAGCCCATGGGGTACAATTCCTAGCGCCAGCATCTGCACACCTGAAACCCACAGGACCCTGCACAGTAGTAGATGGCCACTTACACCATTGCGGTAGGAGTGCACCAGAACCTGCCCATCAAGTGACCTACCCTGCCATAATTGCCCTGGCCTAGGGGCACCCACAGTCCACATCCCTCACCCAGCTACCTCCTAAAGTGCACCAAGTCAGCTTTCAGAATCTGTATTCACCCCCTTGTGGCTGCTGTGATGCCCTCAAGCGCCCATCAAACTCTGGATAGGCCACCACCAGGATGCGGAACATCAGGGAGGTCATGGTGCGACGGGTACCCCTTCCAAGTTGGGAGGCCAGCCCCAGCTGGGCCTCTGCCATTTTTTTGGTCCAGTGGTGCAGACCCTCCCATCTCTTGCAGCAGTGGGTGTTCCGCCTGTGATAGACCCCCAGGGTCGGCACCTCCTTGGTGATGGCACGCCAAACACCCTTTTTCTGGTGGGCGCTGACCTGGAGGGAAAAGGCAGCAGAAAAGGAAATTACTCCCACCCATGCCCTGATGCATATACACTGACCACCTCTCATGCAGCACTCAGGCCAGAATGCCTCAGCACGCCCCAACATGTGGCTTACATCCACACCACTCAAAACATGCATTGCCCACACATCATGCTCACAATGTACTCACCTGTTTGTCTGGAGGACCGTAGAGTAATGTGTACTGGGTAGGACCCCATCCACCAGTTTCTCCTACTCCTCCGCAGTGAAGGCAGGGGTCCTTACCCCAGATACAAGAGCCATTGTCGCTTCCAGATACAGGTCACAGCAGCACTTGCATTGTAGGTCCTCTCCTGTTGAAGGTCAGGTAGCAAGTGAGTGAATAGTTAGAAAATGGTGGTGACGTCCGCGGCGGTGCGTACCGTCACCACCGGCGTACATCACCATTGGCTCCTGGAACCCAGAGGGCCCAATGATAACCAATGCGAAGTTGTGTGGCAGTCATGGACTGCCTACTGTGACGGCGCACTTACCTCATTTCCACTTGTCCCTCCTCACAGGACAGGCAGCCGCCATTTCAGGGGGGCACAGGGCATGGCACCTAACTGCGTCACAGCAGCCATTGGCTCATCAACTGACTCTCGAGTTCACATACTGTTTCTGTAAAGTAAATGTGACAGAACAGGGCTTATTGCAGAGGCCCCCTAACTTTTTTCCCCCATTTTCCACTTTTGCTGGTGTTTTCCTGACTCTGATGGTGCCCTGGGCACTGCTAACCAGTCCCAGGCCCTGTGCTCTGTGTAAAATCAGTATGCAAATTAGGCTAATTATAATTGGCTAAGTCAACCTACCTTTAAGTCCCTAGTATATGGTAGGGCATGTAGGTTTAGGGACCCCAGCATAGGTAGTGCAACCATAGGTACACTGCTGAGGTGCCCAGTGTCATTTTAAAGGCAGGCCTGCATTGCTGGCTGCTTTTAAATTAAACTTATATGCAAATACGACGTTGGAATTAAAAGTAGTTCCAAAGTCTTAAACTACCTTATTTTTACATATGTCACCCCTAAGGTGTGCCCTATGTGCCCATAGGGCTGGGTGCCATGCAACTATAAGCAGGGACCTCATAAAAATAGTTTTATAAGCCCTGGTGAGGTAAAACAGCCAAATTCGTTTTTCCCTCATTGCAGTGAATGCCCTCCATAGGCTGGAGAGTTTATTTTAATTTTAAAAGTCGCCTTAAGTAACAGATATCAGAAGTTTGGTAACAAATTAATTGTTAGAATAAATTCCACACGTTCCAGTTGTTGGATTTAATAGAACTTGTTTAGGTAAAGAGTTTTAAACTTTACCTGAAAAGTTGCCAACTTCAGCCCTGCAGTGTTTTTGCTGCTGTGCTCTGATTGGCCAGCCTCTGGCGGCCTGGTCAGGCCGCCTTGATGAGGTGTGAAGTGGCCTGGCTCCACACAAAGAGATGTGCCTGGTGGAGGAGATCTCTCCTCAGCAGATGGTGAAGCAGGAAGGGGGAGGGCTGCCATACTGGTCTTCAAAGGCAGAGAAGGACATTTGGAGCAACCCAGCAACACCCTCACATCCTGCAAACCCAGACAATTAGGTGCCCCCCTTGATTAGATTAGGAGAGGGAAGAAGAGGGGTGTGTTTAGGAGTTTTAGCCACACCAGTGGGTGGGCTCAGCCAGATGTAACCTCCAAAAATCACTTTCAGCCATGATGAATTTTTGAGGAATGTTGCTCCCTGGGATTGATTTTTGCCACACTTCCCAGGAAGTGGTCATCTCAGGGGGAAGGACCCTGCCCCTGATTGGAGAACCAGGACCCCTGTTTGTCACCCAGGAGCAAGGATAAAATTGGCAGACCTGCACCCACACCTCAGATCCCTATCAGATTCCAACAAGGAAGAACTACAAGAGAAGAAGGACTGCCCTGCTGGACCCCTGACCTGCACCTGGACATTGCACTCTGGAGGACTGCACCAGCTGCACACTTGGGCTCCACTACTAAAAGGACTTTACCTGTCTTCTACTGCTTCAAGAAGGAACTCCCTGTTTGCTACAGGTACAAAGGAGCTGGCCAGAGTCCCTGAATCAAGTCTTGCAAGGAGAGCACAGCTGACCATCCTCCAGTGGCCATTTGAGGATTCTGACCAGGTGCATTCTGGGAATTGTAGTCCCAACCCCGAAGGAGCAACTCAGAGCTTCTGGAACCTTGGATCAAGTTGTGGACACTTCAAGGACACAAAAAGGACCCCTGGAAGAAGATCCAGAAGTTTGGAGACGTTTGGAGCAACTCCATAAGTTGAAGAGGTGCATTGTGGGAGTTGTAGTCCCAGACCCCAAGAGGCACCCTGTAGCCTCTGAACCCTTGGCTGGTGCTGTGGACCACTTTCTTGAATAAGACACTTCTGAAAGTAAGTGTAACAGTGTTACCTTGTGGGTGGCCTGAACTCTGGACTTTGTTCCTTCCCATTGTGTCCTTTTTTAACCCTTTGAGCGCTAGTTACTTAAATTGCGCTAGATTCCCCTGATTCAATTTTATTCGTTTTGGTGTAATTTTAAAGATAAAAAATATAATCTATTTTTATAAATTGATTTTGGATTTTTAAACTGTTTCCTGTGTTTTATTTAATAACTGTTTTTTGATATTTGAAGACTTTATGCTTTGACTTCTAAGTTAAGCCTTGTCTCTCGTTGCCAAGCTACCAAGGGTTTAGCTGAGTTTAATTTACTGAGACCTAACTGGACCTAAGTGGAGGTTAGTGGCCTATTGCTAAGTGTAGGTGTTTACCTACCCTTACCAATAACCCATTTTCCAACAATAAACTAATCCACATTAGTGCAATATATGTGGAAATATGACCCTCTGCTCACTGTTCTCTTCCATAGGCTTCAACCGCTGAGGTAGCATATGAGATGGCAGCATCCTCTGGTGTACAGACCCCTGATAAACCTGTCAACAATGGAGGACAGACACATTATCATCACATACAGACTTGATCATGCCACAATCCAAGAACTGCGTGCTCAATTGGAGCCAGACCTGATGTCAGCTCTCCGCCATCCCACAGGAATACCCCGTCTAGTGCAGGTCTTGTCAGTGCTCCATTTCCTGGCAAGTGGTTCCTTTCAAACTACAGTGGCTATGGCATCAGGGATGTCTCAGCAAATGTTCTTCAACATGTTGACCAGAGTTTTGTCAGCCCTGCTGAAACACATGCGCAGCTACATCGTGTTCACCCAGGTGGATGTTTTGGCCACAGGGAACGCTGACTTTTATGCCCTGGGACATATCCCCAACATCATTGGTGCCATTTATGGTACACATGTGGCATTTGTCCCCCAACCCCCAAAGAAATGAACAGGTATACAGGAATAGAAAAAGCTATCACTCGATGAATGAGCAGATGGTGTGTTTGGCAGAGCAGTACATCTCCCATGTGAATGCCAAATATCCTGGCTCTGTGCATGATGCCTTTATCTTGAGGCATAGCAGCATCCCATATGTGATGGGCCAACTCCAGAGGCACCGGGTGTGGCTAATAGGTGAGCCAAAGGTCCCCACCGAGTATCAGTGGTGTCTGGGTATGGGATTGCCCCTAAGGGTAATTGTGTATCTAACAGTGATCACCCTATATTTGCAGGGGTCTCTGGTTATCCCAACCTCTCGTGGCTACAGACCCCAGTGAGGAATGCCAGGACAAAAGCAGAGGAACGGCTCCATCTGACAGGTGGATCCCTGTACTACTCACCCAAGAAGGTGTGCCAGATCATCGTTGCATGTTGCATATTGCACAACCTGGCCTTGAGACGCCAGGTGCCTTTTCTGCAGGATGATGTGCCTGGAGATGGTCTTGTGCAGAGGTGGAGCCTGTGGACAGTGATAAAGAGGAGGCAGAGCAAGAAGTTGTTGACAACAGAACAAATGTAATACAGCAGTACTTCCAGTGACACACAGGTAAGACACTGTAACTTAACTTAACATTTCAGTAACTGTTGGACATTGTACATGGCAGCCTCTTACCCTTTGTCTATGGCCACTGACTGTTCCCTTTGGATTCTCTATTTTCAGATCTGTGTGCCCCATTCTGGCTCCTGCTATATGTACTTCTGCCCATCAAAGGTCATCCTGTAGTAGATTTCACTGTACATATATGTTGCAGTGCTTTGGAAATGTTGTACTAGTACATTTGAGATTCATTACACTGACTCCAGTATGGTATTTGTTTCAAGGGTGTTCATTTATGTGCCGATAAGTATACAGGTATGTGCAAGGGGCTGGGGTGATGATGCAGGAATGCCCAGTTAGAGTCCAGTTTCTTGGTATCACAGGCGCATTGTCCAAGGGGGCATACGAAGGGGAGCAATGGCAGTTCAAGGTGGACAGGTTAACAGAGTGGGACAGAAGTGTGCCTATCAGGAGAGTGCTATTTCCTGGTGGGGTTCTTGGCAATGTTCTCTGTCTTCTGCCTAGATCGCAGGGACCGTTTGCGGGGTAATTCTCCTTCTGCAGGGGGTGGGGCGCTGGTGGCCTGTTGTTCCAGTGGCCTCCTGTCCACTATCGCGGGCGGAGGTGATGGGCTTTTCATCGCTATGGCTAGTGTCAGGGGCCCCTTGTTTTGCCACTGCCTTCCTCATGGTGTTGCAAATGTCAGCCAGCACCCCTGCAATGGTGACCAGGATGGTGTATATTTTTGTTAGGCCCTCCCTGATCCCCAGGTACTGTCCCTCCTGCAGCCGCTGGGTCTCCTGCAACATGGCCAGTATCTGGCCCATGGTCTCTTGGGAATGGTTGTATGCTCCCACATTGTTTGAGAGTGCCTCGTGGTGAGTGGGTTCCCTGGGCCTGTCCTCCCCCTGTCGCACAGCAGTCCTCCCAGCTTCCCTATTGTCCTGTGCCCCTGTCCCCTGAACTGTGTGCCCACTGCCACTGACCCCAGGTCCCTGATCATCCTGTGTTTGTGGGGTTGCCTGGGGTCCCTGTAGTGGTGGACACACTGCTGATGTGCATGTCTCCTGGGGACAGTGGCATGGGCCTGCTGGATGGGTGCTGTGCTGGTGTTTCCTGAGGGGGCGGATCTGTGGTGGGTTGGGACTGTGGCAGGGGAACCAACTGTCCAGAGGCCCCTAATGGACCAGGTTGCTCATCCGGATCCAGGCCTGCAGAACTGCTGTCGTCACTGTGGGCCTCTTTGGGGGGGGGGAGTAGCTGCCACCTCTTCTCCAGTGACAAGGGGTCCTGTTGGGATGCAAATGCATTATTAATGTATCTGCGTGTGCTATCTTGTACATGGGTGTGTTTCCCTGTATGATTGTGTTTTCCCTGTTAGCTTGGCCTTGTGTGGGTGGTGAATTTTTGGGCTGGCTGAGTCTCCCTACTGAGCATGCTTTGGTGATGGGTGTCCATGCTGGTCTGTGGGTGGTGTCCCTGCATTGTTGTTGCATGCAGGGCTTGGTATTGGGATGGGTAGGTTGTGATGGTGGGGTATATGTGAGATGATGGAGTGATGGGGTGAGAGTAGGGGTAGGAGTTTGTGATGGCATGTAGGTAGGGGGGGAGTAAAGTAGTTAAGATTTGACTTATCAGAATCAAGTCCTCCTGCTACTCCTGTGAGGCTCAGGATGCATGATCGCCAAGACTTGCTCCTCCCATGTTGTTAGTTGTGGGGGAGGAAGTGGGGGTCCACCGCCAGTACGCTGTACAGCAATCTGGTGTCTTGCAACGATGGAACACACCTTCCCCTTTAGGTCGTTCCACCTCTTCCTGATGTCATCCCTTGTTCTGGGTTGCTGTCCCACAGCGTTGACCCTGTCCGCTATTCTCCACCATAGCTCCATCTTCCTTGCAATGGACGTCTGCTGCACCTGTGATCCGAATAGCTGTGGCTCTACCCGGATGATTTCCTCCACCATGACCCTTAGCTCCTCCTCAGAAAATCTGGGGTGTCTTTGGGGTGCCATGGATGTGGTGTCAGTGATATGTGTGAGGATGTGTGGGGTGATGTGCAGGGTGATGTGCTGTGGTGTATGCTGCTCACTGCGGCACTGGAATCAAGCTAGTCTAGCTGAGGAAGGGTGATACCCTGAAACTGGTCCTAGCATGCTTGTTTCCGGTCCAGGGACGACCTGGCTTGGCAGTTCGGACTGGACTGTTCCCTTGAGGAACAGGGTCAAGACTGATTTGCAGATGGCTGGGTCCAACCTGGGGTGGCGTGGTGAGCAAAAAAAGATGGATTAATCCCAGATCTTTGTGTCTGGGGGTGAATGTTTGATTTGCTCTTCATTCCGTCCAACATCTGTTATTTTTTGCATTTGTCACCCCAAGTGGGAAGGGTATGCCCAGACGTGGGTCCCGTGCTCACTGCGGCACTGGAATCAAGCTAGTCTAGCTGATGAAGGGTGATACTCTGAAACCGGTCCTAGGATGCTTGTTTCCGCTCCAGGAAAGACCTGGCTTGGCAGTTCGGGCTGGACTGTTCCCATGAGGAACAGAGTCAAGATTGATTTGTATATAGCTGGGTCCAAACTGGAACTGCATGGGTGGCAAAAAAACAATGGATTTAGGCCCAGATCTCTGTACTGGGGGGTGAATGTTTGAAATTGTTCAGCATTCCGTCCATCACTTGTTCTTTTTGCATTTGTCGCCCCAAGTGGGAAGGGTATGCCCAGACGTGGGTCCCGTGCTCCCCATGCCACTGGAATCAAGCTAGCCTGGCTGATGAAGGGTGATACCCTGAAACCGGTACTAGGATGCTTGTTTCCAGTCCAGGGAGGACCTGGCTTGGCAGTTCATGCTGGACTGTTCCTATGGGGAACAGGGTCAAGTCTGATTTGCACATAGCTGGGTCCAAACTGGAACGGCATGGGTGGCAAAAAAACGATGGATTTAGGCCCAGATCTCTGTACTGGCGGTGAATGTTTGACATTGTTCAGCATTCCGTCCATCACTTGTTGTTTTTGCATTTGTCGTCCCAAGTGGGAAGGGTATGCCAGATGTGGGTCCTGTGCTCCCCATGCCACTGGAATCAAGCTAGCCTGGCTGATGAAGGGTGATACCCTGAAACCGGTCCTAGGATGCTTGTTTCCAGTCCAGGGAGGACCTGGCTTTGCAGTTCAGGCTGGACTGTTCCTATGGGGAACAGGGTCAAGACTGATTTGCATAAAGCTAGGTCCAAACTGGAACGGCATGGGTGGCAAAAAAACGATGGATTTAGGCTCGGATCTCTGTACTGGGGGTGAATGTTTGTCATTGTTCAGCATTCCGATCATCCCTTGTTCTTTTTGCAAGTGTTGTAATGAGGGCCTAAGGCCCACAGTTATACCTTTTTAGCGCTGCATTTGCGCCAAAAAGCGGCACAAATCCGGCATTTGAAAAGTATAAATATGGGCATAAATAGCTGCAAGCTGGATACAGAGAACCTTCCACTCGCAGCTTGCTGCTAAATAGGTAGGGTGATTTTCTGCACTGCTCGTTGTAGGTCTCACTCCTAGGATGCCATAAGTGACCAGCTGCAGAGCATGAAAAAGCTCCCAACCCAATGAGTCTTTATTAGGTGGCCAGGAGCTTAGAAGAATCTACAGGCTTCTTGCAGAATCTGTTCCCCCTTGTAAATTGCCACCAAGCAAATGTCGGTTCTGTGTCAAGCAGCAAATGGGAAGGAGAGGAAGGCAAATGGGACGCACAAATTAATTACCCCCTTTGAAATATGCATCACCAGACATTAGCCACTATTCATTGTAGCTGGGCCTCAGGAACCTGCAAACTTGAGGAAACTCACTGAAAGCGTACCAGGGAGCAGGAAGGCCAGGCATAATTCAGTGCCTATTACACATAAATCTTAGGCCAGCACTCAGTGTTGTTCAGACCTTTCAGTCACTTCTGACATGGTACTGACAGCACTTTCCTCTGGTCCATCGGGGGTTGGGTCAGATCAGCAGAAAGATTTTAGTTGAACTGTATCCCATCCCTGGAATTAGGATACCTTCAGCCTTTTACTCAAACCAGTGAAGAATGTGAAAAGGCTTTGCTTCAACAAATTTTGGGTGAGCTCAAAACTATGAAAATATTTCAAGAGGGGAAAAAACAGAGGAATGAAGCATAGTTAAATCTTATAAGTGGCACTTGAACCCCTGTGTTACCGAGATAGAACAACTGATGTCTGATCTCAGAAGATGGAGGGACCCAGCTGGAAACTTCAGTTGATAAACGTCAATCTGAACTAATTGATTTACAGATTTGGATTGAAATTCTATCAAGCAGCTCCAATTTAAGGTTTACGGGGGTTCCAGAAGGTCATGAGAATGGGCTGACCATTCCTAAATGAATTATAGATCTTGAAACTCAGCATGTTTTCCCGGATGCGGCAAATCAAAACCTGGAACTCATCATCACACTGGCCCATCTCGCTCAAGCACTTCAGTCTCTCAAAACCAAATATCCTCGGATGATACTGGTGAATTTCAGGCACTATTGTATTAAGGAAGGTATTCTTCCATTGGCGATTAAAGCAAAGGTTTATCAGGTCTCTGGTGATTTCCCTTTTAAAATTTTCTCAGATATGTCGGCCTCTGCAGCTCGGCAGATGTGCAAATTTAAAGTACTAATATCTGATTTTCAAAAGGCTGGTGCTCCTGCGGGCCTCATGCAGCAATCAAAACTAACAGTTCTCTTTAAGGGACAGTCATTTCATACAGCTGTTGCAGCCAAAACATTTTTGTACTCAATTCCATGGGTAATTGGGGTTGAACAGGGAGGTTGGAGGTAGACACTAGTTAATGCAGAGCATTAAGTTTAGATGATAATAAGGCCCCCTTGGATGTTGTAGGATTATGGAGCCACGTTTAGTAGGAGGGTGACAGGTGGTGGTGGGGTCATCTTGGGTGTGTGAGGGAGGGGAGTGTTCCTAGAGTCCCAGCTGAGGGGCCTCTAGTACAGGTCACTCGGGGGAATAAGGAGGGTGGGGGTGCACAGAATGGGGTGGTGGTGGGGGGCGAGGTAAAATGCTTGCAAAAATGAGATATTAAAGAAAAAATGTTGGAATATATACTTGTATGGAAGGCTGGGGAGTAGGGCTACCTTTGTTGACTGGATGACTAATGGCCAGAAAAGATACAATCTAGAGGAGATGTGTTTAATGTACTATATGCACTTTAGCATCCGATTAGCCATGGGTCAGATTCAGCACACGTGCACTTTATGTGGCCAATGGACAGATCAGGTTGCACTTTACTTAACTATTGCACTTTAGATATCGGTCAAACATGGGCCATAGACTTGCACTTTTATATTGTGGTCACTTTATGCACACTTGGCACTTTCAAGCATGTTTCCACTCTCTGTGGTCCGTTCTTTGTTGCTCTTTGGAGAAGTGAAAGTAAGGACAATATCTAATTGCATACTGAAGGTGGTCTCTTTGAATGCCAATGGCCTATATAATAATAATACGAGGTGTGCAATAGAAGCATGGATTAAAGCTGAGAACCCTTCAGTAGTGTCATTGCAAGAGACACATATTTTGACCAAGAGGCTTTTTGAATTTTCTATGTTTAAAAATTTGGCCGATTACAGAGGGTTCTCGTATACCCAAATGGTGCATCCTGGCACCACAATTCTTTTATCCAAAAGGTAAGGAAGTTATATAAATGAACGATGGTGCTAGGTGAATTTTTTTGGTGCTTTCTAGACATCTTTAGTTCGTAAACCTGTACACCCCTGTAGAAGAGAACTCTAGGGGAAATCTTTAAGGGAGGGGACTTCAAATTTCTCCAGAACCCCAGTATATATGCCTCAGTAAAAAATCAAAAAAGAGCTAAAACCTAGAGCTGTAAATGTTTTGCAGAATTATCAAAGCACCTTGACACTTATTGATCCTTTGAGGGTTGATTTTCTGACTCAGATATAATATACATGTATTTCCAGTTGATTCCATAGCTCGTCTCAGATTGATTTTTTTTTTTTTTACTTTCAAAAACCCTGGTTTTTAAAGGCCAGTGGACACTTCCTAATGGTTTTTTCAGGCCAAGCAAAACTGTCTCTAGAAGTATTGGTAGGGAGATGTATGCCATGAGCTAGGAGGGGGATTTTTAGCAAGCAGTACCTACAGGAAGACGGATGGGTTCGGATATGTGAAGAGGAGATTAGAGAATTTCTAAGCAATCATCATGGGTTGGACCCCCTTAGTGTAGTGTGGGATGCTCTTAAAGCGTACATAACAGGTATCAAGACAGCAAAAGATGCTACTAATATTAGGAGCATAAAACAACAAAAGTGGACGTTGGAAGAGAGTGTTCATGACAATTTAGATACATTTTTATGGCATCCTTCCAGAACAAATAAGAAAGTGCTAGACCAGGCCAAGCAGACACTAAGATATCTGTATTATACCAGGTGAGAAGTGGTGAATCATAACTATATGCTGAAAGTTCATGAAGAAAGTAAATTACGGAAGGTTCCTAGCATGGCGAGTAGGCTACTTATAATATGATTCAAGCTCTGAAATGCCCCGTCTCTTGGGTTAGGTGTACGGAACAAAGGAAAGTAAGGGAAATTATGTCAGAGCATTATAGACAGAAGTATAGTCAGAGTCAAGCAGTAGATACAAATGCACTGGAGAAATTTCAAGCAGGACTCACTATCTCTACTTTACCTAGGGAAGACATGGAAAGTTTTACCCACCCTTTTACCAAGGAAGAGCTGATGAAGGTGGCTAAAGATTTACGAAATGGTAAGGATTATAGCCTTGATGGTTTCTATGTGGAATTTTCAAAATCTTTCCCTGATGTATTGGCAGATTATTATTTTTTTTGTAACAAACACAATGTTGAAGGGTGGCGCTCTTCCAACATCGTTTTGTGCGGGGAATGTGGTTAGCTTCATAATAAAAGGAAAATATGTGGATGATCCAAAATCGTACTGCCCAATTACACTATTACACTCTGATAATAGGCCAATCAATGTATTCTTATAGGAGCCAAATTAATCCATCATGACCAGCATGGTTTTAATGCCGGTCGCTAGCTGGGAATAAATACACATTACATAGCCGAAGAGCTGGACTATTTTTCTGTCAATAGTATTCCTGACATAGTTATCTTACTGGATGCAGAAGGCTTTTGACCTTGTGGTCTAGGAAATGCTATTTGACATCTTAGCTAAATGTTGGGTGCCTTCCCAGTTCACAGGGTTGGTTGGTGCATAGGATGTCTCCGAATGCTGAAGATAATATTATAATAAACACCAGAGAGGTGGGTAAATTACAAGTTTGTCAAGGGACCCAGCAGGGGTGCCCTCTCTCAAAAAGTCTGTTTTTTTTTTATTGAGCCATTGTTGAATGCAATTTGGCAGAATACTGAGATTCAGCCTCTCCTTATGCAGATGGGGAAGATTAATTTATATATTAATGTTATTATGTTGAATCTCGATACCAACAAAAGCTCACAGGAAGAAGCCTTTGAGAAGTTCTCATAATTTGAGCAGGTGGTGGGCTGTAAGAAAAAATCTGAAATCATTCTTTGCTGATGCAGCTCGGATAGGGTACTCCTCGAAATAGTGCCATGTGTAAATGCTCAGCCCAAAAGATATTTGGGGATTAGAAACTCTTCAAAGACAGAGGATGTGTATGATCCTAATGTTGCAGACTATGGCCCTCATTATGAGTTTGGCAGTCAGCAGATCTGCTGCAGTGGATTTGGTGGTCACACTGCAGAGGGCCTAATGGTGAAGACCGCCGTATCACAAGTGCTGGGAAGGCACCTGCAGAACACAGCCAAGTTACAGTTCGGCCCACCACTGCAGAGGGGCCGGCGCGGCTGGTGGCAGCCATCTCCAGTATTCCACGACCACATTATGAGGTTGCACACTGCCAGGATTTCTCGGGCGGATCCACCACCACCAAGCGCCTGGTGGAAACTAACAAGATAAAAGGGAACACCCACCTTTAGGAACACAAGCATGTTCGTAGGCGCCATGACACATGCATTGCAACTCCTTCCAATGCCCTACCTGGCCCTGCAAGTCCTGGACCACCAACTGTGACCAAGATGCCAGCTGTAAGTACACCAGCCTAGAACACACTAGTGGGAATTACATTAGTACACACACACGATACACACATGACACGGGAAGCCACACCTACACTCACATGCAAACAAATACCCGTACCAACACACATACACACACACATACACGCAAATACCAACAACCACCATACATAAATGTGGAAGGAAAGCCAGGACTAGGTAGGTACCATTGACACCAACGGTGTTGTGGTGCAGATATATTACAAAAGGTAAAATAATGAATAAAACTATTTACACACAGGCCCAAGGGCCAGTGCAAAAGTCCCACAGTGCCCCGAGCACACTGGGCACAAGGTGACGCAGTGACTTGACTCCTGACTGCAAAGTCAATGGGGTATGCAGGCAACTCAGGGGTGTGGGGGGTAGGGGGTGGAGGGGCCTAGGGCTTGGAGTGGGGTCCTTTGGTTTGGGTTTGAAGGGGGTCCTCTGGCTTGCCTTTGGAGAGGGGGTTTAGACGGGGGGTTGCGTTTGCCCCTGGAACTGGAGGGAGTGGGCGTGGCCTTGGAAGTGGTGGGATTGGGCTTAGCCTTGGAAGTGGAGGGAGTGGGCTTGACCTTGGAAGTGAAGGGAACAGGCATGGGATTGGGTGTGGCAGGAGGAGCAGTGGACGTGACAGGGGCAGAAGTGGCAGGTGGTGGAGGGGCATGGAGAGGGGAAGTGGTGGACCTGGAGGCAGACAGCAGGGGCTTTGGAAGGGTAGCAGGGCACTGCAGGAGAACAGGGACTATGTCAGTGGTGAGGAACAGGGAAAACTCTTTGAGGAAAAACATTTTGGGGACACAGGGGAGGTCAAGGTATGGACATTTGGGAGTGGAGGGAGTGGGTATGGTTGTGAGGTGTGTACATGGAGGTGCCTTGATTGCAGGTACGTAGGTGGATGAAATGTGTGTGCTTGAGGATGTTGGGTGGGTGAGTATGGTCGATTAGATATACTGGGAAGAGGTGGGGATAATATGCTGGGAGATGGCAGGGGGGACGTGTGAGTGTCTGTTGGGGTGGTGTCTGCAGGTAGGATGGATGTGCTGCATGTGGGTGTGTTGACAGTCATGGTGTCTGCACCAGTGGGTTATGGGGTGCATGAATGGGGGTCAGATAATGTGCTGACAGTGGATGTCAGGGCGCATATGACAGGATCAGTTACTAATGTGGTGCTGACTGCAGGTGCGAGTGGTGTACTGACTGTGAGGGGGAAGTTGGTGGGGGAGTCATTGCAGGTTTGGATGTTGTCATGTCTGCATGTGTCTGCTGCATATGTACCTGGCGGTGGTGGCATTTTCGGTGCTTATGTCTGTCCTTGCCTACCGTGTCTGTTGATGTGGATGCATGTGGGTCAGTAGGTGTGCCTTGGACGGTGAGGGGAGGGGGATGTGGGTATGGGAACAGGTAGCTGGAGGGGGGCTGGAAGAAGAAGGGACATTGGCTGCTGTCAATGAGGATGCCAGAACCTGAAACGATCTTTGTAGGCCAGACAAGGCACTGTGAGTGTCTTCCAGAAATGCATTGGTCTGTTGCATCTGGAATGCCAGTCTCTGGATGGCATTCATGATAGTTGTCTGCCCCACAGAGATGGACCTGAGGAACCCAATGGCCCTGCGGTGAAGAAAATGCCCACTGTCTTGGGTGAGAGGGTATGGGCAACTGGGTGGGGTCACTACAGGGAGGGCAATGCTTGTAAGGGGCGTGGCAGACAAGGATGGTGCTGGGGTGGTCCCAGATGGGTCCGCCACCGCCAGGAAGCCAGCATCGGAGGAGGAATCAGAAGATGGTGTGGTCAATCCTGTCTCCCCCATGGGACTCCCCTCGCCCTCTGTTCCACTGGTACCCTCTGCTCTGCTGGTGTCAGCCGTGTGGGTCCCATGGGCTGCAGTTTCCCCACTCACTGATGCCCTTTCTATTTCACCAGATTGTGCTAAAGCACACATAGACAGAGGTGGACAGGGAGGGATGGAGCGAGCGAGACTATGCAATTGGTTAATGCCAGCACAACAGTTACACAGGGTAGAACAATTGCCTTTGATGCCATGCCATGATACACCATGGCCACCCCTGCACATCCTACAACTAGGGAACACCATGGGGGAACCCACAACAATGCACATGTTAACCGCTGATGGTCTGACTAATGCAAACATGTACATGAGGAGTGGCATACCTGCCACACCTGTCCAGTACCTGCCCACTACCCATGGCCATTGAGACAGGCATGTGATGGACTGCACATCCAACAGAATCCTGCATGGTTAGTTGGCAGGCCTACTTGGCTATAGTCAATTAGCACTGTGACCACTTGGCACACCCCACCCCATCACACATACAGTGCCTGCCAGCTGATTGAGGTCCCGGGATCCACCCCAGACACAGTGTTTGGCAAACAGTGTTTGGCAAGGACTAATCACAATGGCCTGACACCCCAGGTCCAATCATCCTGTTGCCATGAGCTGGCAAGCACATCTAGCTGGTGGGTGACCACACAGTTTCAACATTAGAGGAAGCTGCCCTGCTAACACTGACTACATGGCATTACCTGTCGCGCCGCACCGAGCGGCGCGATCCGAGCGTTCGGCACAAGCCGCGCGTTCGGCTCGGGCCGCGCTTCGCGTCCTTAAGACGCGGCGCGCCCCGAGCCTTTCCTGCACCCTACGAGGCCCCAGAGCTTACTTGGGGCCTCGCTCTGTTCTCTCCCTCCGTTTCTATTAGTGTCTCCTAACCCCTCTTACCTGTTGTGGCTTCTTTCTTCTTTCTTCTGTCTTCTTTCTTTTTGGGTCTGTTTTTTGCACTTTCCTTTATGTCTTTTCCCCTTCCCAGGTTACCCTTGTCTTCCCAGCATTCCTCCTTCCCTATTCTCTATGGTTTCTATCCTATTCTATTCTATCTACTTTTCCCTATCCAAGATGGTGTCCTTTTTCTTCCTGTGGGTCACTTCCTGTTTTATGGTATTTAAGGGTGGATTTTTCTTCTCTTCATTGCGCTGCAACACTCTCTGTTCAGATGGTGTCCTCGCTCCTGATTTCCTAGCCTTTGGTTCTGGAATTCGCCATTTCTGTGTTATTTACGTCAGTTCTTTTTGATTCCTGTTCCTCTGTTCTTGTTTTCAGGAATCCACTGTGAATCTTCTCTTGGAGGTTTTTCCCCTTCTTCTGAAGGGGTTTTTTCCCTCTGGCGCTACTTTCTTTAGGTCACGGTCTGTTCTTGGCGTTCCATTGCCTACAGCACCATGGCTACCAGAAAGAGCCGCCCCTTTTTGGGCCAAAGCCGAACCCTCAAGATCCACGCCTCAAGATCTGCAAACTCCAGGCGCAAGCAGCACGTGAGTCGTGACATTACCTGTGATGCCAATCCTGCCCATGGACACTACCTATAGTAGACATCATTGCACCAAGCACTCGCACCAAAGCAACCCAATGGTGCCCACTCAGAGCCTCCATGGCAACACATGTAGCAAGTGAGAGTGGGTACTTCCCCCATGTGGCTGATGTGCTGCCCTCAAGCACCCATCCACCTCAGGGTAGGCCACTGCCAATATGGGGGCCATTACGGGGATCAGGGTCTGAAGAGTACCCCTCCCTCGTTTGGAGGATGTCCCCCAGCTGGGCCTCCATGGTCTTCCAGGCCCAGCGTCTCAGGTCCTCCCACTGCTTTCTGCAGTGGGTGCTCCACCGGGCATGGACCCCAGGGTCTGGATTTGCTTGGCAATGGCACACCGAATTCCCTTCTTCTGTTGGACGCTGACCTGCAAGGGTGACACAGACAGAAGGACACAGTCATGTAGAGTGGCATCCCTGGAACAGCAGTGGACAGCTCACAACACAGTTCCATACCCACACGTTGTCACCCAATGTAGCCTTAGGCCCCTTACACATATCCATGCTCCAGACACACTGTCACCTACCAAGGCCCCCATCCCCATGCGCACAACTCACATACAGGACAAAGACATTGGGCTCACCTGCTGCTCTGGTACCCCATACAACTGTTTATACAGGGGTAGGACCCAATCCACAAGCCACTCCAACTCTTCCTGGGTAAAGGCTGGGACCCTATCTCCTGCAGGACATGGAATCTAGGCTACCAGAGTCAGAACACAGCAGCACATGCAGTGGAGGTCTTCAGTGCACGAGGTTCAGGAGTCGAGTGAGCAGGAGCACATGAAATGGTGGTCAGGGCTGCCGCGAACATCACCATCACTGCTGGCCGTGATCACCATTGGCTCCTGCCTCCCATAGGCAAAAGTGTTAACCAATGATGAGCTGCACGGGTGTTGTGACCGCCTACCGCCATGATGTGTTACGCCGGTGGGATGACCTCACTTCCACTGGTCCCATGGATGCAGGACAGGCACCTGCCATTTTACATGCCCAATGTGTGTTGTGGGTAAAATGTCAGTGCGACATGGGTGACATTTGGTGACCTGTGGCCGCATGAACACTGTCTACACACTCTATGGTGCACTACATAATACCCACTCTCTCCTGTTCCCAAGTACGATGTAAGGTTGAGGATGAGGAATGCGCAGGTGTACATGCCCCTAGTTGACCTTGCCACCCTGGAGAAGTGTCATGTCATCCAGACCTATCACCTGAACCGTGAGACCATCATGGAACTGGTGGGCCAGATGGAGCCGGATCAGTTGCCTGTCATTTGCCATCCCAATGCCATCTCTCCATCAGTGCAGGTGTTGTCACTCCTCCACTACCTTGCCTCAGGCTCCTTCCAGGTCACAGTGGGCCTGGCAGCAGGGGTGTTGCAGCCCATGTCTAGCAACATCCTGAGGGATGTACTATGTGCTGTGCTCAAACATCTGTGCAGCTACATCCGGTTCTCGCAACGTGCAAAATTGCCCACTGTAAAGGCTTCGTTCTACAGAGTGGCACATGTTCCTCATGTCATTGGGGCCACTGAAGGCACCCACATTGCCCTGGTACCACACAGGAGGAGTGAACAGTTCTATAGGAACCGCAAATACTTTCATTCTTTTAATGTGCAGATGGTGTGTCTCATGGACCAATATATCTCCCAGGTGATGGCCAGGTGCCCAGGCTCTGTGCATGATTCATTCATCCTGTGGAACTGCAGGGTCCCACACATGATGGCACCACATACAAGGAACCGGGCCTGGCTCATCAGCATGTACCCCTGCATATGTGTGCCCCTCAGCTCTCTGCACTCTTGTGTCCCTGCCCTACCACCATCCCGGTCTTGACATGCCTCTTACCTCTGTGCACACAGGTGACTATGGCTATCCCAATCTGCCATGGATCCTGGCTCCTGACACCCGTGAGGCATCCAACTTCAGATGTACGGTCATTGAGAGCTGCTTTGTCCTGCTGAAGGCCCGATTACGGTGTCTGTTTGTCTCCTGGGTTGCCCTCCTCTACAACTCATCTAAAGTGTGCCAGATCATTGTGGCCTGCTGCATGCTGCACAACCTGGCCCTGAGGAATCACATCCCATTGCTGGATATGGGGGAGGGGGTAGCTATGCCGACTGAGATGCAGGTATGTGTCAACTGTCTGGTATGTGTCCTCTACAACTGTCTGCCTTGTCCCTGCTTCCACATGTTGTCTGTGACCACTTACGCTATTGGTTTCAGCTCAGACTCTGGGTGGTTTGGGTGGGGTGTCACATGTGCCCATTACTTGGGGAGTCACTTTGTACAGGCGTGGTCTATAGTCAGACAGCTGTTGTGCTGGTGCACTAGTGCTATCAATGTGTAAGTACAATGTTCCCTGAGCTGCCAGTTCAAGTACTTTGTGTTTTCCACAAAGGGTTGTTGTATCTGTGCAGCATCTATCCTTAGAGTTGACATTGGGTGGCAGTGCTACATTGTTGTTCGTGGCAGTGGGAATGGGGTCAGGTTTGGTGCTGGGTGTTGAGAGGGTGATACTATTGGGATGGCATGTGTTGTTTTTGTGTGTTGGTACTGGCCATATGGTTGTGTACTTGACTGCCATATCTCCCTTGGATATATGGTCCTACAGTGCATTTGTGTTAAGTTGGCATCTGTGACTCCTACAGTGATTGTTGTCCCTGTCTTGCTCTACTTTGACATTGTAGTGGTATGCTTTGGTCCTATGCTGACCTGTTGCCTCCCTTGACACATATCTCTAGCCACTGGCTGCTCCACGATCGACCTCCCTGCATTTTGCTCCCCCCTCTATCACTCTCCCATGCATGTGCTGGGCGATGGGTTGCCAGTTGCACATGTATTGGCAGTTCCATTCATACTCATGACAAATAAAGATGTAGGCAGTGACTGTGCTCAATGTTGTTTATTTGGGAGGCACAAGTGCAAGGGGTGATGAGTGGGGTCATGGCAGCTGAGATCATCAGAGTGGTGATGCCAGCTGTGAGTAGTCCGGGTCCAGTATGCTGGCCATAGGAAATCAGAGACATGAGAGTGGACAGTGGACAGTGTGTCTCAGTCACACACAAGGGAGAATGTTCAGGAGAGGGTAACATCCTGATGGTGGTTGTGGTCTTGGCATCATGTCCGGCTGGATGTCTAGTTGGACATCCTCGCTTGCATGGGGTTCCTCAGCTACAGAGGTAGGGGTGCTGGACTCTTGCGGGTCCTGTGGTTGGGCCTCCATACCAGTGGCTGCCGCTGACATGGAGGGCTCTGATGGGATGTGGCCAGTGGAAGGGGCTTGCTGGTGGGTGGTGGATTCACGCAGGATGGTGGTCAGGTCCTTGAGCACCCCTGCTATGGAGGCCAAGGTGGCATTGTGGGCCTGCCACTGTTGCATGGATTCCTGATGGTATTCCCCCTGCAGCCTCTGGGTCTGCTGGTATACACCCAGGACTTGGTTGAGGGCCTCCTGGGCAGTCAGTTGGTATGGCTACCCTGAGCCTAGGACACACTTCCCCTCGCACTACCTCGTCCCCCTTTGCCTGTGCCCCTGGCGCAGTGTGCTCACTCCCAGTTGGAGCCTGGCTTTCATTGTCTGGGGTGTGTGACCTTGACTCTGACTATGGGGCACACCTCTGATTGTGAGGTCCCTGGGGCACAGGTTTGGGGTTCAGGGGCTGACTGTGGTGTTGTTGCCACATGGGTAGGGGTGTCCGGTGTCCAGGGTGGGTCTGCTGCTGGTTGACAGGACTGCCCAGTGGCCTCAGATTGCCCACGAAAGTCCTCCACATCCAGACATCCAGTGGGGCCGTCATCCGTTGGGAGTTTTTTTTTAGCCTGGCATTCTCTGCAGCATAGCAGTGGCAGGGGTACCTGTGGATTGAAACAGTGGAGATTAGTTGTGGAACTGTAGTTGTTATATCAATGTTGTGATGCATGCAGTGGCTCGAGTTGCTTCCCAGTTATGGCAATGACAGCTGCTGCACTGCAGACATAGATTTGGTATAGGGGTTTGTAGCATGGTTTCCATGTGGCATGGGGGGTTGTGGATGGTGGTTGGCATTGCTGTCATTGCCATGTGTTGGGATGAAATTGTGGCAGCCAGTTGGTGAGGGCTGTGGTATGGTTTTCCATGCAGATGTTCCACTGTGCAGTGGGTCTATGTTGTGTTGCTGTGTGGGTTGTGCTAGATTGTGGGAGATGGGGATCGCCACATTGTGGTTGTCATCCGTGCATTAGGAGTGAGTGGGGATTGTATGAGTGTTGTGGTGTGGCATGAAGAGGAGGGGTGTAGGGAGATTGGGACGGGTGCGGTGGGGTGGGTTGTAGTCAGTTGGAAGGTGGTACATGGTGGTATATGGTAGGAAGGCATGCAGGGCAGAGGTGGTTAGTGCTTGGGGGGTATTGTAGACTTACTAGATTTGAGCCCTATGTTGATGCCAGTCAGGCCCTTGGGTTGCATGATGTCCAGGACCTTCTCCACCCAGGATGTCAAGTCAAGGGGAGGAGTGGCCCCCACTGCCAGTCTTGTTGCTGGCTATCTGATGCCTGGAAGCCATGGATCAGACCTTCCCCCTGAGATCGTTCCACCTCTTCCTGATGTCCTCCCGTGTGTGTGGGTAGATGAAAACTGCATTATCCCTGTCGACAATCCTCTGCCATAACTCCTTTTTCCGGCATATAGATGTTTGCTGTACCTGGACTCCCATGAGCTGTGGCTCTACTCTGATGATCTCGTCCACCATGACCCACAGGTCATTGTCAGTGAACCGTGGGTGCTTCTGGTGTGACATGTTGTGAGGTGGGTATGTGGTGTGCGTGTCGGGTGCAGTGCGGGGTGTGTGGTGATGTGGGGGTGTTTGGCTGTGGGTGCTTGTGGGCTGGGGTGGTAATTTGTACAATGTGTGCTGTGTGATTGTTTTTGTTGTGTTTGGGGTGTGCTTTGTGTCCAATGTGTCTGCACGTAGTGTAAAGTGATTTCCTGCTCTTGTGCTCCTTTAGGTTAATATTCAACATATTTAGTAACCATGATTGTGAGCAGAATCAGGATAGTCAAAAAGTGGTAATAGAACTGGTGGAAGCCCCAGACTATAAGTGAGCGGGAGAATGGAAAAGGCTGCTTGCATCTCTGAAGGGGTCGGACCTTTTTTGAAAGCTATTAAATAATGGGAAGAATATGAAGGGTTAGAATTAACAAAAAATATGTAAGCGGAAATTAATAGGTTGAATTTTAATGCTCTGAGTAGAGCCAAGTGGCTCAGGATGCTATACTTAGTTAAATCGCTTCTTTATTGAACCCCACAATTTGTAGCCCTGGTTAATTAAAAATTGTTTGGGGTATTGTTTCAATGTAATTCGGAGGTCTTCGCAAATTTGACACATGTTATAGGTCTATGTAAGCTGCCCTGCTTGGGTTAAGCTGAGTCACATTCCTCCTCCAAGCCATCCTCCCAGGTTCAAACCATTGCCTCTGCTTTAGGAGCAGTAGTTCACTTCTTATAAAATTTGCAACTACATGCCAGTTGCAGGCAGGCCAATGGCAATTAGGTATTTTACCTGTCTGTTTATCAAGAATCCAACTTCACTATTGAAATAAATGTTTAATTTATATATTTTCTTAAAGTTATTCGATTCTGTCTGAAGAAAACTCCCTGGTTTTCCATTACACTATTTTAAGACTTTTCTGATTCTATGCATTAAATATTGGAAACTGTTGACAAAGGGGTGTTTGACTTCCATGGAGCAGCTTCAGTGACAGCTCCTCTAAAGGCACCTCGATCTTTGAATTTTATGGCCACTCTCTGTCAGTGGAGTAGAGGCCACAGTAGTTGCTGACCTGGTGGGCCACCTGTTAGGCTCTAAATGAGTCATTCAGCTATGGTAGTTTGCCCTGCCACCGCTGTCCTTCATATATATGGGCCTGTGAATTACCCTCTAGGTGTGAATCACCCTATAGGCTGATACTCCAGGGTTGTTGATGTTCTAAAAAGCTTTGCAGGAAATTTTCTTTTCCAGCACAGAGTGGAGTGCTATCACAATGCAATTTCCTTAGTACATAATGATGGTTAGATGTTACCTAGAAGGTTGACTTTGACACATGTGGTATTAGTATATGTCTTGGGGCTGCATGTAATCTTGTTTCACCTGTATTCTTTCAGGCCATATTAAGTCCAGCACAGATGCAGTGCCTGTCCCTCTGTTCAAAATATACAGAAACCCTGCACCCAGTTTAATCTAAAAGCAGTATATTTGAAGGAATCCAGGAATTATATTTTCCAGGTAGCCACAAATTAGGTAATATCATAAGTATAATTTGTTTGGTTGTCTAACCATTTATATTTTTTTATTTTCTGTGGGATTACCCTCACCGAAGGTTTATTCTACATGCCAAGGTTCAGATATACACTTAAAACTACTTTTCACACCCAAATCAGCTGCCATTGGTGTGCACATACTATGTCATTAGATCTTCTGATGGTCAGACATTTGATCATATTCTTCAGCATGAGAGAGGCTATTCTGTTTGGCTTGGTTTCCATGATGGGTAGGACAATGAGGAGAACTAAAATATCCCAAAAGACGCTGATAATTTACATTAAAATAATTTATCAGTTTTCTACCTGCAAGTTTTCAATACAATAGTTTTTCTGAAATAACAATGTACTGTTGCAGAAATATCTTAAGGAGGGCATTTTGCAAAGCGCTTATTGTGCTTTTACTAAAATTTAACCACTTTACTAGAAGGCCCCCATTTCTGATTCTGAGCATTGATTTTAATAATTTGGTTGTAAACAGCAGTAGGGACCAGATACTTTCTTAACCTTAAGTCTATTAATAGGTTGAAGTCAAAAAGCAAAAATAGTACTTCTTTTTCCTAGTGTCTTCTTTCTTTTTATATTTGCTTTGAGATCCTAAATTGCAATAAAAATATTGCAACATAACATTCATACTTGGACAATAATGTGTAAATAAATTGGTAGATCAAATTTCATCACAGAAAGACTTCATGATATTAGCAAAAAGATCGAAATAAAGTGTTTTCCCTGCATCCCTTTCAGCTTCTTTATAATCCTTTGGCGTCTATCATATATTTCCTCCATTTTATCAAATCTCTTAGTCCCCCTACATTGCAGAGCGTAAAGCTGTTCCTTGTTTCATACTTGCTTCATTTTTATCACCCGTTCCTCTATGGTGGGGATCAATTGAGTTTGACACGTTGGAAGTAATAAAGATCTGGCCTCCGCCGTTGTGATATATTATAGTTTTATGAATCTGGGAGCTAATCTACTGGTGGGATTGTATCCCAATACTATCCACCAGGTACCAGGGGCTACTTTTATTAGCCATGCTCTCTGTAAGTACTTGAATATTTTTCCCAAAATTCTTGAATAGGGGCAGCTTAACATAAAAGAGACCAGGTAGGGACCTGTACTTTTATAGTTTAGTGATACAGGAATCCAAAAGAAGAGGGGTATTATCATCCCAAACCACACATTACCTTCCTGGTTCCAGACTCAGTGGTGGACGGGACTGGTGGTAGAACAGGTTTAGCGTGATTGAGTGAGAGAAGAATGCTTGTTACCTTAAACACACTTAGGTTTGCCACAAATGTCCCTGAAGGGCAGTCCATGAGTCCTGAAATGGTGACTGTAAAATTGTATTCTCAGCTGTGTCCAATCAATCAGATCATTCAGTTCATGGCCCTGGTCCTGCATTATTGAATCTGCAAATTAGAGCACTCTAGTTTTAATATTTTTGACACTGTGGGACCAACCATCCAGACATATCCAATTTTTGAATCCCTAAAACTAAGCACCTCCTTAAATCCAAATTTCTCAAAATGGTTGACCAATTTACACTGTATCACAAAAAACAAACTTTTTAAGTAAAGTTTTAACCTAGTCTCAAATTTAATGTAATTCTGAAAGCGCTTTTTAGTAAAATTTGGCTCTAATAGTCTAATTTGGCTCTGACAGACAAAAATTCATTCTAACTTTGAACTCAATTAATTTCTTTCTCTGTTGAAGCTGCAGAAACAGCCTTGCTGAAATCAAATGTGGTTCACCCATGGATACTTTGCTTTCACATATTCTCCAATTAGTAGCTGAAGAAGTTTCTCCTCTCTTAGCAGATACTTGTAGCACTTCCATTGTTTCTGTAATAGTCCTGAGAAGTTTGAAAAAAGTGCTATTAATAACACTCTTCAAAAACTGATCCTTCTGTGCAATTTTAGGCCCATAGCTCTATTGTCACTGATTGCCAAATGATAGAAAGAAAGGTCAATATATAGTATCATAGTATATAAAAAATTATGATCTCCTAGACTATTCCCAATGAGCATTCCAAGGTTTACACAGTAAAGAGACTGGTTTTCTATCCAACTTAGTAAAGAGACTGGTTTGCTAACCAACTGACAATCTCTACATAAAACATTAGACAGAGGTAGTAGTACAGCTGTAATAATTATTAGACCTAAATGCTGAATTCCACAGAGTGTTGCACACTAACCTGCTAAAGCAATTAATCATGGCTGCTATTCAGGTAAAAGCATTTGAATGATCACTGCTTTTTTGACTGTTAGAACCCTATCTGTTCAGTTATCTACCTTTTACTCTATTAATTACCCACAAATCAGTGGTGCCCCACAGAAAAGTGCCATTAATGTCCTTTGCTGTTTAATGTGTATGTGTTTTTGTTCTTTTGGCTTGGATGTTGGGATTTCATTTAAGTAACAGTGACTGCAGATATCTGAGTGTTTGATTGTGTACTAAGGCTTTGATTCAAATGTACGGAGGAAGATGGTCCCCGCTTGGTGTGCACCATCCTCGATTTGGATGCATGCCACTTTGAACTCTTTAATATACTTGTTTTGATGCATTTATTACATTACAACACTGCAGTGGTATATAAACCCATGTAACACAAGGAATTGGGACATATAGAAAATATTTTAAAGGTTGCCTGTGAGATGATTTCATTATCATAATCACAGTTCCCACAACCTACTCTGCAGAACATTGATTGGGCTGCAAAAGTTATACAGCATCTAGGATAGAACTGGGAGTAATTTTGATTGTGCCAGAATAATCAGAGTAATTTCAAGTAGTCTGTGTTACTATTTGATGGGGAATTAACAATATTTACACTATTTTTTCACTTGGATAATAAAGAGTAATGTGGAGGGGGGATTAGCACAGTTCCAACAAATTTAGCAAGCAAGAGCGGCTGCTAAATCTGCTGATTGTGTTGTCTAGGGTTTAGCACTACCTTCTTAATCCAAAATGCATGCTTGCATCCATTTTGGATACATGGGTGTATTGTACACTATGAAACTAGTGCTAAATGTCAAGAGTAATTTAGGGTAAAATCCTACTCCAAGAGCAAATTTTGCCAGTGTAAGCAACCATCATACTTCTATTCTGTTGCATTTAACACTATTTCTTAGTGCAAAATGCATCATCTGGTATAATTTGGATGTTAGGGACATATTTGAAGTAAGAAACAGTGTTAAATGCAGAATTACTTTTCCTGTGTAATTTTGATTAATCTCTCTGAATTGTTAGGTAATTCTGCATGATTACACTACCCAGAATTTCACAAATTACAATCCAGGACCATATTATGCTTTTAAAAATAGAGTTTTTCCAACACATTCTCTGGCAGCATTTTTGTTAACCATTTGATCTAGAAACAACATTCCTGATGAAATCTGCACACATTAGAAATTATGTTGCAAAAAGGGTGTTAGACCTGACATCCTGGATGTGGCCTTTTCCCAACCTTTTTTGCCTTCAACCCTTCTGTTTTCTGAGTTTATTTTTGTTGTCATTAGGACTCTGGGCAGTTTACCACTGCCATCTAATGCTAATGTGTCTGTGCTCATTCCCTTAAACATGGTAATATGTGTCTACACCTAATTGGAATAATTCAGATCCATGAAAGCTTCTATTAAACTGGTACTACATGTATCCAATGGCCAGTAGGTTAAGTGGTACTAGTGGTCCTTGGACACTGGCTGTGCCACCTACTAAACTAGCGTGGGAACGTACCATTTTGCCTGGCATGTTACCCCCATTTTTCACATGTATGTACGTTTGTTTTTGCCTGTCTCACTTGGATCCTGCTAGCCAGGACCCCAGTGCTCATAGTTTGTGGCCTGAATATGTGTCCCTGTGTAGTGACTAACTGTGTCACTGAGGCTCTGCTAACCAGAACCTCAGTGCTTATGCTCTCTCTGCCTTTAAAATTGTCACTGTAGGCTAGTGACCACTTTCACCAATTCTAATTGGCACACTAGAACACCCTTATAATTCCCTAGTATATGGTACCTAGGTACCTATGGTATTGGGGTTCCAGGAGATCCTTATGGGCTGCAGCATTTCTTTTGCAACCCATAGGGAGCTCAAACAAATCTTACACAGGACTGCCTCTGCAGCCTGAGTGAAATACCGTCCACGTTATTTCACAGCCATTTTACACTACACTTAAGTAACTTATAAGTCACCTATATGTCTAACCCTCACTTGGTGAAAGTTAGGTGCAAAGTTACTAAGTGTGAGAGCACCCTGGCACTACCCAAGATGCTCCCACATAGCTCAGGGCAATTTCCCCAGACTTTGTGAGTGTGGGGACACCATTACACGCATGCACTACATGTAGGTCAATACCCATGTGTAGCTTCACATTGGTAACTCCGAATATGGCCATGTAACATGTCTAAGATCATGGCATTGTCCCCCCATGCCAAATCTGGTATTGGGGCCCCAATCGCATGCATCCCCGGGGCTCAACCATGGACCCCGGATACTGCCAAACCAGCTCTCTTGGGTTTTCTCTGCAGCTACTTCTGCTGCCAACCCACAGACAGGCTTCTGCCCTCTTGAGGTCTGGGCAGCCCAGTCCCAGGAAGGCAGAACCAAGAATTTCCTCTGAGAGAGGGTGTTACACCCTCTCCCTTTGGAAATAGGTGTTAAGGCCTGGGGAGGAGTAGCCTCTCCCAGCCTCTGGAAATGCTTTGAAGGGCACAGATGCCTGCAAAACTGCAACAAAGTAGCAAGAAGACTACCATTGACATTGTAGCGCCTCATCCTGCCGACTTTCTCAACTGTTTCCTGGTGGTACATGCTCTGCCTTCACCCTGCACTGGAAGCCAAGAAGAAATCTCCTGTGGGTCAACAGAATCTTCCTCCTGCTCCAGCAGGCACCAAATTTCATCGTCATTGATACTCTGGGACCCCTCTCATCCTGATGAGCATGGCCCCCTGGAACACAGGTGGTGGACCCAAGTGACGCAGACTGTCCGGTGGTCCAACTGCCCAAATTTGAAGGAGGTAAGTCCTTGCCTCCCCTCCCCAGACAGTAATCCTGTGTACTGCGTGAACTACAGCTGCTAGGGCTTCTGTGCACTTTTGCAAGGAATCCTTTGTGCACAGCATAGCCCAGGTTCCCAGCACTCTGCCCTGCATTGCTCAACTTGCTGAGTTGACCACCGGCTTCGTGGGGCCCTCTTTTGTAGTGTTGAGACAATCGCCGTGCTCAGTTTTCTTGAACCCGTGTTCAAGTACTTCTGCAGGTGCTGCCTTCTTGTGAATGGGCTATCTGAGTTGCTGAGGGCCCCTCTCTCCTCTTCCAAGTAGCAACCTCCTGATCCTTCCTGGGCCCTGGCAGCACCCTCTTTCTTCAACTGCGACTCTTGCAGCAAGCAAGGTTGCTTGCAGTCTTTCTCCAAAGAACCAACTCTGCATCCTCCCGCACTCCGTGTGACATCTTCTGTGCAAAGGAGAAGCTCCTGGCATCTTCCGTTGTTGCAGAATCTTCAGCTTCTTCCACCCAGAGGCAGCCATTTTGCACCTGCATTAGTGGGCTCCTGCCCCCCTGGACACTTTCATGACTCTTGGACTTGGTCACCTTCCTTTACAGGTCTTCAGGTCCAGGAATCCATCTTCAGTGCGTTGCAGTCTATTGTGGTCTTTGCAGAATCTCCTATCACAACTTTAGTGTGTTTCTGGGGAAGTAGGGTTACTTTACTCCTACTTTTCAGGGTCTTGGGGTGGGGTATTCTGGACACCCTTAGTGTTTTCTTACACTCCCAGCGACCCTCTACACACTGCACTACGCCTGGGGTCCCTAAGTGGTTCGCATTCCACTTTCTTAGTATATGGTTTGTGTTGCCCCTAGGCCTATTGCATCCTATTGTATTCTACAGTGTTTGCACTACTTTTCTAACTGTTTACTTACTTGATTTTGGTTTGTGTGTATATTTTGTGTATTTTACTTACCTCCTAAGGGAGTAGATCCTCTGAGATATTTTTGGCACATTGTCACTAAAACAAAGTACCTTTATTTTTAGTAACTCTGAGTATTGTAATTCTTATGATATAGTGCTATATGATATAGTGCTATTAGATATAGCTTTGCATGTCTCCTAGTTCAGCCTAAACTGCTCTGCTATAACTACCTCTATCAGCCTAAGCTGCTAGAACACTACTAATCTACTAATAAGGGATAACTGGACCTGGCACAAGGTATAAGTACCAGCAGGTATCCACTATAAGCCAGGCCAGCCTCCTACAACTATCATGTTAAAACATATTGCAGGCATGCCACTGCAGCCTGTGGTGCAAAGGGCCTCATTACGAGTTTGGCGGTTGATCTGCCAGACCGCCATGTTGGCGGTTCCAATAAGATTACCATGTTGGCAGTCTTGCAGACTATCCTATTACAAGTTATACATGCAGGACCACCATCCACCAAATAAAAAAGGTAGACCATCAGTGATGCTGAGGCCTGTAAATAGGCGGTTCGACTTCTAGCACCATCAGCCCTGCAACCGACCACTGACCATATTACAAGTACAAAGTTGCATTAAGGGACACCTATGGCAGTCCAGACCATGGCGGTTTGCAGTCAAGAAAGTAACACACAACTGCACATTAGAAGGATTTCAGAAGAAGAAATCTGACACACACTGCCACACTCAACACACCTGCAAAGGACACTATAAAACACACACCTTCACACACCACAGCCCCTTTCATTTGCACAGAATGACCCAACACGACAGAGTGCATACAAAATTAGACACCATAGAATAGACACTTTTGCAAATGTTTTCAACATTTTATACCACACCCTACACACACTTTTGTCCAGTCACACCCTTTTGCACTTCCCCTGTTTAGTAACTCACTGTTACCTGTGACAATTATTTGTTTTAACCATGGCACATATCAAAAATCCATGTTTCACTGATGAAGAGTTAAGAGTCATGGTGGATGAAATCATGAGAGTGGAGTCACATTTGTTTGGAGCCCAAATCCAGCCCAGTCCTCTCAGTCAGAAAATGGAAATATGAGATAGGATAGTAGACAGAGTCAATGATGTAGGCCCCACTTCGTGCACAAAGGAGGACATCAAAAAGAGGTGGAACAACCTCAGAGGCAAGGACCATTACCTGATCTCCAGGCACCAGCTGCAGGCCAAGAAGACTGGCAGTGGCACTCCCACTCCTCCCTTACAACTCCATCCCTGGTAGGAGAAGGTCCTGGCTATCCTGCATCCTGAGGGCTTGACAGGAATTCCTGGGGGTGTGGAATCTGGTAAGTCACAACAATAAAAATGTTCCCAAAATGCAATTTCATGCATGCTCATAGCTCCCCTTTTGCCACCTTCACAATCACTTCACTAATCAGCCCAGTGCTCACCTGTCCAAAGACCCGTTCCACAAATGAAGTAAACCCACTTGGGAGGGTAACATTTGTATAGTGTGTGTAGTACAGGGACTGAACTGACTACAACTCCCAGCAGGCACTGTTACTGTAACTCTAAACACAGTTTCCTTGTCACCTCCCAATTGTAGTATACTTATCTGAGAGCATACCATTTGTATAGTGTGTGTAGTACAGGGATTGACATGACTACTAAGACCAGGAGGCACTGTCTCTGTCACTACCCTCAGCCAGCCCAGTGTTCTCTGCTCCAAAGACCCTGTTTGTCAACTCTCAATTGAAGTGTACTCACCTGGAAGTATACCATTTGTATAGCATGTGTAGTACAGGGATCGACTTGACTGCTAAGGCCAGGAGGCACTGTCACTGTCACTCCACTCACCAGCCCAGCGTCCTCTGTTCCAAAGAACCTGGTTTATCAACTCCCAATTGAAGTAGACTCACCTGGGAGGACACCATTTCTATAGTGTTTGTAATACAGGGACCGACATGACTACAACTCTCAGCAGGTGCTGTCACTGTAGCTCCAACTACCAGACCATTGTCTCCTTCTCCAAAGGTCCTTGTTTGTCAATTCCCAATTGTAGTGTACTTATCTGGGAGGATAACATTTGTATAGTGTGTGTAGTAAAGGGACTGACATGACTACTGAGGCCTGACTGCAATGTCACTGTCACTTCACCAAGCCAGTCCAGTGCCATCTGCACCAAAGGCCCTTGTTTGTCAACTCCCATTTGAAGTGTAGTCACCTGGGAGTATTACATATGTATAATGTGTGTAGTACATGGACTAACATGACTGCTAAGGCCAAGATGGACTGTCACTCCACTTAGCCAGCCCAGTTTCCTCTGCTCCAAAAGACCACTGGTTGCCAACTCCCAATTGAAGTGTACTCTCCTGGGAGGGTTACATTTTTATAGTGTGTATAGTACAGGGACCGACATGACTGTTAAGGCCAGGAGGCACTGTCACTCCACTCAGCCAGCCCACAGTTATCTGCTCCAAAGACCCCTATTTTCAACTCCCAATTGAAATGTACTCACCTGGGAGGATAACATTTGTATAGACTGACATGACTGCTAAGGCAAGGAAACAGTTTTACTGCAACACCAAACACCAGACCAGTGGTCACCTTCTCAAATACATCTGTTAATGAACTCTAAATTGAAGTGTGCCTATAGAGGGAGAACATTGGTCAAGTGTGTGCACTACAAAGAGTGACATGACTACAACTCCCAGCAGGCACTGTATCTGTAACTCCAAACATCAGCACAGTGTACTCTTCTCCAAAGACTACTGTTTCTCAATTACCAAATGAAGTCTACTCACCTGGGGGATAACAATTCCCAAGTATTGAGGAGTAGTGAGGGTGACAGGGCTGCAACTCATAGCAGGCACTGTTCTCCTAGCCTCAAACACCAGGCTAATAGTCCCTCCTCAAAAGACCCCTGTGTCTAAACTCACTATTGAAATGTATTCAACTGGGAGGATACCATTTGCACAGTGTGTGTAGTACAGAGAGTTACAAGTTTCTCTTACTGTCACTACAAACACTGGTGCAATGTCATCTTCTCCAAAGACTCCTGTTTGGAAATCAAATAAGAAGTGCACTTGCCTGGAGGGATGACATTTAGCAGGCCTATGAAGTAAAGTGACATGACTGCTAAGGCCAGGAGGCTTTGTCTCACCAACTACAAACACATGCTTAGTGTACACTTGTCCAAATACCCTATCTTAAATTTACTCTCCTGGGAGGGACACATTGTGCTAGTGTTGGGAACTAGTAGGAGTGACCTGAATGTAAATCCAAATGGGTCCTATTTTGCTGACAGCTCGGTATCCACCTTCCCCAATGCATGTGTCAGTGAACACACAAATAAAGTCTACTCACCTAAGAGGATAACAGTTAGCTAGTGTTGGAAACTAAGGGAGTGACCTAAATGCAATTCTCAAGAGGCAGTGTCCAAGTAACTCCAAAAAGTAGAACAGTAGTCACTTGTCAAAAAACCCTTGCCTGCTTACTCTCAATTGATGTTTACTCACCTTTGAGATACAGATCGTGTCTGACTTAGAGATATGGCTGGCCATCCAACTCCATCTTGACTAACTAACCCAAGATGAAATTATTGAGGACAGGAAGGACAGCTCACTCAGTGTTCAACATAAATGATTAACAGGGCCTCAAGATGCATAACCAGAGAGGTATTGGCTGCAGACACATTCACAATGCAGTGATCATATGATGACTCCAAGCACATATACAACAAACTCCTAGGTTGGCCTGCTTAACAATCAACTAGACCTCAAAATGGTCAAAGCCACATCTGGACCAGCCACTGTTTTGCTGGCACTGGAAGCAAGATGTCATTATCTGCCCATCCTCCCCAATGCTAATCAACTGCTAAATGCAGCAGCTGCATGACTCAAATATGATTGGTATACTTTGCAAATGTCAGGTTAATACAAGCAATATCATGTGTACCTGTCACAATAGGATAACCAGCAAAACAACTATGTCAAGCTGCCACTGGGCACACAGAGCCTACAGAAGAGACTGTCACTACCCCCATGAAGAAGCCCTCAGTGATGATGACAATCCTGGATGTCTGGACGTGAAGGTTGGGTCAGGCCCATCTGGACAACCTGGTCAGACCCCTGCAGTGAGTCTCACTGTGGCCACTACATCACCTCCCAGCCCAGTTCCCTCAACATCACAGGTAGCCATTCACCCCCTAACCTGTGTCCCTAGGTTGTGTTCTTCAATGGGCCTTGCATTTTGTACCAGGGACCTAGGACAGTACTGGGTGGAATCCTAAAAGGACTACCTGTGAAAGGACCACATATGGCTGTGTACAGTAATTAATCAGGTACTGTTTGTTGTTGTAGTGTGTGCATTTTCTATGCAACAGACCGCTACTTCTAAAACATCCAGGCCAAAGGTAAGTAGGTGATGGATCACTGTCCCCAGCCATGTGTCTGTGTAGATGTGTATGTTGGCTGGCATCTGCCAACTAGCAGCTTGTTTTCTTCAATGTCTGATGCCTCCCTGCAGAATGTAATGTGAAGGTATGCAACAAACATGTGGCAAGGCTTATTTTGTACTTTGGATGCAGCTATGGATCACTACTTTCCCTTGGTAAGTGGGGACTGCCCATTGACATGAGGCCATGACAGTTCCCAACATCCCTTATGCCTTCATGCCAGCATGTGTCCTTTTCTCTTTAGCATACATTTATAAGCTACAGTTCCATGCATGATCTGCCCATGTTGATGGGATGATGTCTGTTTTCCCTCATATATTTATGGCAAACTGTTGAATACTTCATTCACAATGGGGATATGTTTCATGTTGTCCCACATACAGGAGTGTGTCCCCTTTGTTTTTTGGCTGACACATTCCCTCCTGCATCATAGCATGTAATTTGTCATGTACAACTGCAGTAGCAATGAAAGACAAGACAAGTAGGCCCTCATTAAGAGCCATAATGTGAATGTTTATTCTTTTGAGGTGGCATCATGTTGAAAAGTGCACTGCACAAGTGTAATGGTTAAGGTTTGAGCCTTGACTGTTGGCATGCATCATTGAATGACTTGCAGATATGTTTAAATAATTTGTGTTTGGGTACAGGCATTCATTCACAGACGGGCATCTGGGTTTGTATTAGTAGTATGGAGACAGCGATGTAGTGTCCCAGTAGGCAACCTGTTGAGGGCCTTCTACAAGCACTTGCAACTTCTGTGTCTCTCCTACATGCAAAGGACTAATGGCTTCTACTGAAGCACTCAGTGTATGTCATTGTACAGTGTTGGAAAATGGGTTATTAGTAAGGGCAGGTAGGTACCTACACCTAGCAACAAGCCACTAACCTCCACCTAGGTACAGTTAGGTCTCAGTAAATTAATCCCAGCTCAACCCTTGGTAGCTTGGCAACGAGCGTCAAGGCTTAACTTAGGAGACAGTGTGTAAAGCATTCAAATATCACAAAACAGTAATTAAATAAACCACAGGAAACAGTTTAAAAATCCAAAACCAATTTATAAAAATAGTTTATATTTTTATCTTTAAAATGACAAAAAAACTATTAAAATCGGTTCAGGGGAACCGGAGATATGAATTTTTAACAACCTTCACCGGGACGAACCTGCCAGTTGAATCCGACCTCCTGGAGCCCTTGTCCGGATACGCGATGTGGGTTTCCTCGGTGGTGATTTTTACCTTCGGACTTAGTCGTTTTTTCGAGATGAAAATCCTTCGACCGGGGTAAACCTGGATCTTGATCCGACGTCCGTGGAGCCCTTCTCGAATACGATGGCTGGGAGGTCCCGGTCAACTTTTTACCTTCGGACTTAGTCTCTTTTTCGGATGTTTTTCTTTACCGGGACGAACCATGAAGTCAGGCCGGGTCGCGGTTGAGGCAAGCCGGCTAGAATTTCCGCGGCGGGTCGGTCCCTCTCTGGAGCTTTTTTTCAAAAATTCTCAAATCTTTTCCAAACTTCTGGGGCTTCAACCAGATGTTCTTTTAAGGTTCATTTGGGGTCCACAGCTCACCCCAAGGGTCCAGAAGTTCTGTGATGGTCCTTGGGGGGTGCAGACTTCAACTCCCAGAATGCACCTGGCGCAAACTCCTTTTTGGCCACTGGGCAGTGGTCAACTGGTCTCTTTTTCAGGAGTTGGTGTAGGGGACTCTGGATAGCAATTTTTCACCTGTAGCAAACAGGGAGTCCCTCCTTGAACCAGTTGAAGCCAGGCAAAGTCCTTCTTGTGGTGAAGCCCAAGTGTGCAGCTGGTGCAGTCCTTCTGAGTGCAGGTTCCAGGTGCAGGCCAGGGGTCCAGCAGGGAAGTCCTTCTTCTCCTTTAGTTCCTTCTTCTTGAAATTTGGTGGGGATCTGAGGTGTGGGGGCAGGTCTGCCAGTTTTATCCTTGCTCCTGGGTGAAAAGCAGGGGGGCCCTGGTTCTCCAATCAGGGACAGGGTCGTCCCACTGTGATGACCACTTCCTGGGAAGTGTGGCAAAAATCCATCCCAGAAGGCAACAGTCTCTAAAAATCCAACATGGATGAATCTGATTTTTGGAGGTTACATCTGGCTGAGCCCACCCACTGGTGTGGCTAAAAATCATAAACACACCCCTCTCCTGCCCTCTCCTAATCTAATCAAGGGGGCACCTAATTGTCTGGGGTTGCAGGATGTGGGGGTGTTGCTGGGTGCTCCAGATGTCCTTCTCTGCCTTTGAAGACCAGTTTGGCAGCCCTCCCCCTTCCTGCCTCACCATCTGCTGAGGGGAGATTCTCTCCCCCAAGCACATTCCTTTGTGTGAAGCCAGGCCACTTCACACCTCATCAAGGCAGCCTGGCAGAAGCTGCTGCAGGCTGGCCAATCAGAGCACAGCAGCAAAAACAATGCAGAGCTGAAATTGGCAACTTTTTAGGTAAAGTCTAAACTTTTTACCTAAACAAGTTATATTAAATCCAACAACTGGAAGTTGTGGGATTTATTACAACAATTAATTTGATACCAAATTCTTGGTATGTAACATTTAAGGAGACTTTAAAATTTAAAATAAAGTCTGCCCATTTTAGCCTATGAAGGCCATTTACTTCAATGAGGGAAAAACGAATTTGGCTGTTTTTACCTCACCAGGGCTTATAAATCTATTTTTATAAAGTCCCTGCTTATAGTTACATGGCACCCAGCCCTAGGGGCGCATAGGGCACACCTTAGGGGTGACTTATATGTAAAAATAAGGTAGTTTAAGACTTTGGAAGTACCTTTAATTCCAAAGTCGAATTTGCATATAACTTTAATTTAAAAGCAGCCAGCAAGGCAGGCTTGCTTTTAAAATGACACTGGGCACCTCAGCAGTGCACCTAGGTGTGCACCACCTATGCTGTGGTCCCTAAACCTACATGCCCTACCATATACTAGGGACTTATAGGTAGGTTAACTTAGCCAATTATAATTAGCCTAATTTGCATATCCATTTTACACAGAGCACAGGCCCTGGGACTGGTTAGCAGTACCCAGGGCACAGCCAAGAGTCAGTAACCACCAGTACCTATCCAAAAAGAGTGGGGGTGATCAGGCAAAAAAGGAGGACTTTCCTAGTACAGGATGCTAGACATTAGTGGTGATCACCCTGGGCCTTGCTGATTTATAGTGGTGTTTATCTCTACCTGACATCTTGCACATGATGTCTACAGCATTCATTTCTGTGCCACATGTGTGGTCTCCCTGCGCAAAACCATTGATACCTCCTTGACTCTACTGGGACAGATGTCATTGATGAAGTATGCATTGTGGAACTTCTTCCAGTGTGACATACTTATTTCCTGTCACCTTCTTCAGGCTATTCTACTTTTGTCATCAACATGACAGGATTTTGATGCATTCTTTCTTACTGTTGTTTGGAAGTTTTGTAATATCGTGATTTTCCAATAGTCAGCTATTGACAGTTCATATGGTATACATGCATATGGTATGGCACAAGTATGGGCCACTTAAGTGTAGCTTGTTGCTGGAGCCTACTTGACATCATGTAATGTTTTCTAACCAGAGCAGTTGTTCAAGTGTGTGTATGGACATGTGATGACTCTATTCCTTTTTTGTCTTACTGCATCTGCACCCGCAAGTGAAGAAGATGGAGCAAAGCTGAGTGCAGAAGCATCTGACCAAGGGACCTTGGGTCAAGACACAGCTGATGCAGAGGGACCCAGTGGCCTGGAGGGTGAGAGGAGTGCCACGGAGGAGTCCAGATCATCATTTTAATCATTGGATTCCTCCTCCAGTGTACACTCCCTAGTGGTGGCGGACCCATTAGGGAATCCCCCAGTACCATTGTTGGCCACCAACCCCGGTCTATTACTACCCGCCCTTTTGCATCCCACCTAGTTGGCTGTGCCCGCTCACCCAAGAGGGTGGGCATCTCCTTCATCGCAAGCACCTCTGCACCAGTCCCTGTTACCATTGCTGCCCTCAATGAGAATGTTATTGACCTCCTGAAAACAATCCCTGTGGGTCAGTCAACCATTGTGAATGTCATCCAGGGATTGGCATGTCAGGTACAACAGACTAATCCATTCCTGGAAGGCATTCATGGCACAATAGCTGGCCTACAAAGATCTTTTCAGGCTCTTGCGTCCTCACTGATGGCAGACAGTTACCCACCATCTTCAGTACCCCATCCAACTCCCTCTTCCCACTCCAAATCCCCCTTTCCTGACCTTCCCAAAACACACAGATTGATCCACACACATCCACTTCATCAACCAAGAGGAGCGCACACAAACACAAGCACCACAAAAAGACACCCACAGCATCACACACACAACATCCAGCACACCCACAGGCACCACACCAACAGTCACTGACATACCCACCACACTCATTACCTGCAGACACCACTCCAGAAGACCCCCAGACATCCACCATAAGCTCCACACCTACAGACATCACAACTACAGACACAGAGATATCCACCACATCCATCATACCTGCAGTCACCACTCCAACTGAAACTTTTTGTCTAACCTGAACCTTACCCCTGTTATCTCCACCCCTGTCTCAAACTCAAGAGGCCCCCACCCAGCTCCCAGACCCACCCTTCTATCTCCCAGGCTCCCAGCACCCCCGCAAGCACTCTTACCTCTCCCCCGAAGAACCCCACCCATCACAAGAAGAAGACCATCTCTGCTAAGCACAAGCCAAACTCCCTCCCAAATCCCACACCCCCCAGATAATCTGTGAGGTGCCTGCATGTCCCCATGATGCCCCTTCCCGTGGCAGTCCACAGCAGTTGGGAGTAAAGTTTGGGCACAGCAATGTGCTATTTCTTTGGCCATATTTGGACTGGCTGATGGCCTTTGGACTTTGAGACTATTCCTGAGTTAATAAACCCAAAGAGTTGTTTTGGTTTGAGTACACATTTGTCCTCCAATTCCTTTTCTACCTTAATGTTGTTCCTGATTAACTTGTGCTGTGTGACTACAGTTATGTGTGTTTTGGCCTGCTTGCTGCTCAGTTGTGTTTGTTTGCAGTATGTGACTTTGTGGGCAGTACGGGTGTCCCCCAAGAGAAGGGTATTTCTTGAGTGTATGGATATGTGGGTGTAAATGCAATGGTTTTATCATGGTATTGTGTGGTGTTTGGTATGGTGAGTATTTCATCTTGTGTTGTCCAATTCGAGCATGTATGGTGTTAGCATTATCCTCCTGATATGAATTATGTATTCATCTGATGTTTGTCAGCTTGTTTTTTGTTAGTGCAGACATAGAGTATGTTCAGTTGTGCAGCTTTGTTTGCATTTGCCTGTGTCCATTTATCTGTCTGCCCCTTGCAGCTAGTTTCTGTAGAGGTATGTCCCATGCAGTTGGATTTGTAGGTGCTTGTTGACTTGCACTTTCACATTGTGCTGATAGGCATGCCATTTGAGTCTAGTGCTGTTTGTCCCTGAGAAACATATAGGGCCATTTTCTGTGCACACGTTGCTTGAGGGGCCTGTGTACGTAATATGTGTCCCAGTGCAGCCTTCCCTGAGTGATCCTGGTGCCCCATCCCAATTGTGCAGGTATAGTGTGGATAGTGCTCTTTGTCAATTTGTCTCTCTGTCTGTTGTGCATGCCATTGTCCTTCCATTGTACTGTGATGTGTATGATGTATGTGTCAATTGCAAGGCTGTTTCATGGGAGGGCTTTTTGTGCTCCTTGCCACATTGAGATACATATGTGTTGTATGTGATGATAGTCCCTGGCCTGTGTGGAATGTGAGTGTGTAAGTTGTATTTGTATGTGTGATGTTTGTGTATTGTTGGGGATGTGTGAGTGACTGTGGTGTAACCTTCACTGAACCTGTTCCTGAGATGTATGGATGTGTATTTTTGTGTAGTGTTCGGGTGCAGTGTGAGTGACCTACCCAAGGGGAGCTTATTGTGACTGTGAATGTGTCCTTCTTTGTGAGAGTGCACAGTGAGATGTGTATTTGGGGCCCATAGCGTGACCCCCATATGATGTGGACGGCAGCAAAACAATCTGTTGTTGAGCGTAATGACACAAGTATGTGTATGTACTTATGGTCTGTGGCATCCATGGTGGAGTTGATTTTATGCTCCATCAATGATCATCAGCATTGGCTGGGCATGTGCGATGGGTTCCATGGCAGCTCCGGACATGTAAGGATGCCTGCAGGTGAGTGTCTCACTTTATACTGTTCATTTCTACCTTCGGGAATGTGGTGGTTGGACCGCTATGGTCACATTGGTGTTGTGTAACCTCGTAATGTGTCCTGTGCCTACACAGGTCGGCCGGCCTGTTTGTACTGCCTCATGACCTTGGAGGTCTGTGCAGTTCGGCGGTGCCGGCCGAACTGCAATGGTCTTTGCTCCATAGGCCTGACTGACTCGTAATATGGCTGTCCCACCCCTATCCCAAAGGGGGTTGGACTGTCACCACTGCTATGGTGTTCTACAGATTGCCAAACTCGTAATGAGACCCAACACTTTTGGCAGACCCAAACCTTCCTTCTTAATACACATAATTCAACCCTAAAGTAAACCTTAAGGCCCATTGGGAAGTGTGCATTGTATTTAAAAGTAGAACATGTGGAATTCTGTTTTACACACTGGTAGGAAAAGACTCTTTGAACTACCTCTACTATTGAATAGCATTGGGTTACCTTATTACATTTATTAAGTGTTAACTTTTGATTGGAAGCAGGTACATAAGTCATCTTTAGACTCAAATAAGTGTATTGATAAAGTTGGATATTGAGTCACAATTCTGAAACTGTCACTTTTAGAAAGTTGCCATTTTTTTTGTTTGCCCTAGCAATTCTTGTGCTTGCACCAGTGTCCTAGATCATGTGACTGTGAATTGCTCTGCCGTTGGGGTTTGAGTATTCCTGTCAGACAAAGGGTACTGGAAGAAGGCAGGATGCGCCATCCTGCCTACATGGCTACGGTAGAGCTGTTACCTGCCTCACTTACACTTCAAAGGGCTTACCTCCAGCACATACAAAGAAACCTGACACCTGTGTTTTTTCACCCCAGACATTTTGGAGCCATTGCAGGGGAAGGTAACAACTTTCCAGAAACAGAAGTAGGGGCAGCCCCGGATGTCCACCATCTTCAAAGGCTGGCACAAGGTATACATTTTGCACCCTCAGAACACCATTTCATAACATTCCTGGACCAGGGGAACACTTCAGAAGGACTGAGTGGACACCCAGAGGACTGCCCTGCTGTTACCAAAGGACTGCCATGCTACTTGAAGGCCTGCCTTGCTGCTTGAAGAAGAATGGTACCATCTGCTTAATCCCAGGACCAACATAAATGACTCCAGTGGCTAGTTGACTGGTCTCCTCAGTGAGCTGCAGGAACAAAATGAGGCCTTGAACTTAGCACATGGCCTGTCATGGAGTGAGGAGTAACTCCTTCCCAATTGGTCCTGGACCTTTGGATGTAGTATTAGATATGCTGATCTTTCCTAATCCTAGATTGTGGCTTAACATTTTTCAGCAAAAAGTGCGCAAGGTGCATTGCCGGTTGCTTTGGATATGCAATAGCTCTCTATGCAGCAGCAAATCCTGCACAGCAGGACCTCTCAATGAAGGTAGCTGGCCTCATGGAACCCTTGTCAGACACACTGCCCAGATGTAGATTTTCAACTTCCTAAAAATTGTCAAAGTTTAAAACCCTCACTGCAGCCTCGTCCAGCGGCTCCATCACGACAAGGCCCCCTCCACAGACACTGCCTGCGACCTTGCTGACTGAACTCGGCCTTTTCACAAACTTTTCTTCCAAATTTCTTCTAAGTCTGAAAGTAAGATGCAGCCTGGCCCAACCACCTCCTATATCCGACCCATGCTTCTTTGTGGTCAGCCTTAACGTTTGACTTTGCCCTGGTCTCGCATGAATAGATATAACAGTTGGCGCTTTGATCTTTTAGGCACTATTTTGCACTAAAAACTTTAAAAAATCCATCATCCCAGTTGCACTGATTCGATTTCATTCATTTGTGTGCCATTTTGTTTATTACATTTTGCTCTTTTTTTTAAATTGCTTTTGGATTTTTCTTTGGTTGTGTTTTCACTTTAATACTGTTTCTATGTTGCAAACATACTTTAGACATTGCCTCAAAATTAAGCCAGACTGTTTTTTACCAAGCTACCAGAGGGTTAAGCACAGGTTAACTTAGTGACTTTTATGGTTTGCTCTGACAAGGATTGTGGTTGTTGCCCGAGAGGGGCTTCCACCCACTTCAACCAGTTACCCATATGGTTAATCAATAAATATACAATAAACTCTGCTGACAAAGAAGTGCCTAGATCTACTGATCCTCACAGATCCCCATTTTTTGATCATTCATTTGCTCACGAAATGCAAAACCTAAACATTCTAACCCCAAATACTTTGGCCAGGCCGTGTGCCCAACTTGCTAAGGCTGCCAACCTCAATGTACGCAGCTGCAAGCTGTGCTAATAACTTTGTCAATGGATGATGAATCAACATATAATTTAACAGACTGTTAGCAAGTTAAATCCAGTGCCAGAAACACAGGTTTCAGGAATATCCAATCAGGGTTCCTTTCATTAGAGGGGAACAAAGATTGGTAAGGAGTAAAAATTGAAATTGGAAATCATGCTCAAGTGTTCTGCCCCTTGACAGATCTGCCTGAAAAATCAAATTGCCTATTATAAGATAAATATGGTAAGTGTCTGTGGAGTGTTGGGCACATCTGTAAAACATCATCAAACACCATCAAAGGTATTAACAAAAAAATAATTATTTGCCTCTCATTCAACTTTGTCCCACTCACCTTGTGGAATCTGCATGAAATATGAGTTTCCTGCCCTAGGTTTTTCATGCTAACAGGCTGCCGGTTTTTAGGTTTTTCATTCAAAAACACCAAAGTTATCAGCACAAGAAATAATTTCCCTCCTTAACAAAATACCCCCTTTAAGAATGTGAATGAAGTTTGCCATGCCCACAAAAAATAAAGCTTGCTAAATATCTGCTACATTTCATGTGGATTAATCCATGATGATGTCACAGATATTATCAAATGAACCATTCTGACCACCCATTAAATATTTATTTAAATATTCCCACACCTTAACAAATCTGTATAATTTTTTTTTTAAACTAATGGGGTCATTACAACCCTGGCGGTTGAAACCGCCAACAGGCTGGCGGTGCTTCCAGGGGGGATTACGATTGCGGCGGAAGCGCCGCAGTCACACCGCAGGGACCGGCGGTTTCCTGACACTTTTGTCCCGGCAGGAGAAATCCTCCAGGGCAGCGCTGCTTGCAGTGCTGCCCAGGGGATTACGAGTCCCCCTCCCGCCAGCCTTTTCATGGCGGTTGGGCTGGTGGAAAGGGGAGTCGGGGGGCATTGCAGACAGTGAAAAGAGCGACGGGTGCAACTGCACCCATCGCACAGCTTTTAACTGTCTGCATTGCAGACAGTGAAAAGAGCGACGGGTGCAACTGCACCCGTCGCACAGCCGCAACACCACCGGCTCCATTTGGAGCCAGCTCCTGTGTTGCGGGCAAGATCCCCGCTGGGCCGGCGGGCAGAAAACAGATTTCCGCCCGCCGGCCCAGCGGGGATCTCATTATGGCCGCGGCGGGAGTGTGGCTGCCTTGGCGGCCGCCGGGCGGTCCAACCTTGGCGGGCGGCTGTTGTAATGACCCCCTAAAACTTCCAACAACCTGACAAATGTGATTGAAATTCATCCAATAAAATAAAAAAAAAACCTTTCCAACTGTCATTGTAGCTCAAAAATGTATGCTCTTCACACCCAGAAAAAGACCACTGTTTAAACACTAACCTATCAAAAAGTACTGAATAGATTTAAAGCAAGCGAAGTGAAGGTGCTTCTGTGAGTAAAGCTCTACTTATATTCCACGTTTGGTGTAATTCTGTTTAGCCATATTTTCTGTACTAAGGAACAAACATTCCTATGGGATTTAAAATGAGAAAATATTACTTTTAGGATGCTCCTAATTTTGGCCCAGGCCTGACAGACCTGAACTAAACTAGACATGGACCAAAGAAATAATAATATCAGACTGCAACACTAAAATGAGTCTCTCAGACTGATTATAGAATGTAAGCCACACTCTTCTTATAAAGCATTTGGCCTTTGATGGAAGGAAACTAAGACCATAGTGGGGGAATACGCAATGTACACTCAAAACAGTAAAAATAAAAACATCTCTGTCCAATAGTCCCCAGTCCCAGTTCAATACAACTAAAATGGTATCAGTAATCTGCAACCTCAACAGCTACGCCACAGACTTGATACACCTAAGAAGGCATCTACAGTCTGGGTCCTAGAACTAGGACCACAGCACTCAAGAGAGCATATAGTTATAAACACAAATGTGAGAGGTCCATTGGTAAGAAGTAAGTGAAGTCTTCTTTGTATTCCAATGGAGAATTTATTCCGGTCAACACATACATTTTGTATAGTTTAATCAATCATAAGCCATATACACTGTGAATAGAATGTGCGAATCTTGAAATGATTCAACTCTATACATCTTTATGGAAACAAAGAGTCACCCGACAAGTAAAACCTACGTAGAAAATGTATGGAGTAGAAACAGGTCCAATAAGATGTGTGGTTTGGGACAGCTGAAACAGGAACAAGCGAGAACCAAATGAAGGTCTGGGGCACTAGTGGACAGGTTCAAGAAATCAATGAATACTTAGTATAGATACCTGTGTCCAATTTAGGCAAGTACAGAAGTATGTTGTACAAATGATTTAGAAACAAACGTAGTCATTGGTATATATCAACTGTTTGTGACATAGATAGTCATCAAAGAAGAAGTGAAGGATACCTAGGGACCACGGTAAGTCCTAGAATTAAAAAAAGATGGGGAAAAGATGAGGGGAGAAGGTCAGTACCGGGTGATATTAGGCTACTGAAAATTAAAGAATATAGATGAAAGAGTGTAGACTCAGAAGTTACCATGATTAAAAGTCAGGTAATCCAAGTGTTATGCGAAATTTACGGAAGATAAAATTCGTGAAAAAAGGGGACCAAAAAAGTAAGTAAACATGATTGAACACCCTTAAGTGTTTAGAATGTAACCAAATACGAGATGCCTCGGTGATGCTAAAGAAACTTGTCGGTGGTTAAATAGATGATTGATTACTATAATGTGAAACTAATTGAAATAAAGAAAGAAGAGGGAGGGGTTTTGCGTATTCTTTACAGAGAGTGTATAAATATTGTTGGTGAATGGTAAATCAGGACGATAGTTGCAGATACCGGTAAACAGTTGTGTACTACAGCGCAAAAGGCTATGTACTGCGTGGTCTGTGGGGAGATTTAGACCACAGAACAGTACTTCGAAAAAGTTTGAGAGCAGCCACTTACCCGTGGAGCTCAGCTCTGTTCAGCACCATCAAGTACGTATATGGCTTTGCTAGACAGGACAGTTGTTGGTCGTTAGTATCCATTTTTTGGCATAGAGACACTACGATAAACAATTCATGACCGTCAACCTTGTGGAAACAAATGCAGTACTTTTGGCATAAAGTTAAAAAAGCTGTCAATTGGTCATTTAAGGGACACTTGAATATAAAGCTTTATTCTATAGAAATCTGTCAGTTGGCCTGCATAAGAATGGGTTGGCATTGAGATCATCTACCCATCAAGCCAATCTAAAGCCAAAAGCAGTTTCTCATATTTTTTGCTTTAGCTTGTTTGTCTAATGTGCTAATGATTTCTGCTCTAAAACCGTATTTTTTTGTAATCATTTGTGCCAAATTTTTACCAGTCATTAGATATGGTAATGATGCATATTTTGGCTACACTTGCCACAATATAATGTATTCAGGTGTTTATGTTGTTTGTTTTGTTCAAAATCTCAAGTCCAGATAACACTAGAATTTGTCCTATTAAAGCAACAATGGATTAAGTGCTGGTACAGGAATACAAATGCTAGCCACAGAAAGCTCCATGTTATGGGGTGAAATAATCATCTAGCGAAATAAGTGCAATAGTTGATCGCTTGCCCTGAATACAGAACAGAAGGACTTCAGAATGGAAGAATACTAGAATAAGGGCCTACCCTTTGCTGTCTTGAGTGTATCATGAAAAAGGAAGTAGGATGTAAATCCAATGTGTCTGGTGTTTGGCCTAGTGGGATATCTTATTCTCATCTAGTTATGGAACTCTAATTTTCCCATTGTGCCTCTGCTTGAGTAGTTACTTCTATTTTTTGTGAACTGAGGCTGCTAGAATTTTGTCTTTCTTTGTTGTGACACTGCTAATCAGGCTTTAGAGAATGTGCTCTAATTAAAATACTTCTAATTGATTCATTTCACATTTTTATTAGGCCATACTAATGATTATACCAAAATAAAGCCATGGCATGGAAAGATAATTGTCATCTATGGACTACAGCACTACTGTTTTATCCAGTACTGTGCCAAGATGAACAAGACTCTAGATCTGCCAGTGTAGGCTGGCTACCACAGTTTTAAAACTTCATCCTGACCTGTCAAAATGGCTCTTTTTAAGAGGCGAAAACCTCCCTTTTACCTATTGATGTCACCCCCATATGAGTCTGGTGGCCTACAAAGTAAGGTGCATGGTATTTAAAGGTAGGATACTTAGACATTTCAAGATAACGTCCTTCAAATGACAAGCACCTTAAGGCTATTTTTACTATAGTGCTGTCCGATAGTGAAATACTAGAAAGCAATATTAAATATTAATTGTGCTCTCTCAGGATATTAATTCTGCTAATTCAGGCTAGGGACCAGATAGAAACATGATTAAACAAGTATGTTTAATATTTATTAAAAGGCCAATTTAATGTCAAAGTTGGATTTTTGATAATTGTTAATGAAAATGTACTTTTAAAAAGCTACCTTTCTCGGACTGAAGGCTAACTTGCATTCATCCTACAATTTTGACCTAGCTGGTGATTAGCCCTGATGAGTTTGAAAACTGCACTCAGCAGAAGCAATACCCTGGGAATGGGGTGTTCCCTGGCAGTTAGACTGTGTTCAGGAAATTAATCTACTTCAAAGGGACCTCCTCTATCACACGCAGATGCTAGATGACACCTGAACAGGCTCCTTCATTTAGATTCCAAGTCAGGCCGGCACCATACACAGTGGGGAAGATGCTGCCCCAGAACTGGTTAGGAATGTCCACAGAAGAGGGGCTGCTCTTTATCCTGATTGCACATCTAGATGGGCACACAGGCCTGCACAATGGGGAAGAGATTCCCTTTTAGATTTAGTGGGATTGATTGCAGTAGGGCAAACAGGAACTACTGCAAAAGTGGGTAGGGCCCCTGTTAGAAATGGGGTCTTTGGTTGGCAATCAGGTTACCCCCTGTCCAAGCAAGGACCTTCACTCTAGTCAGGGTAAGTCACACACAATCCAAATTATCCTGACCCCACCCTCTGGTAGCTTGGCACTGAGCAGTCAGGCATAACTTAGAAGACAATGTGTAAAGAATTTGTGCAATAGATCATGCAATAACTCAGTAAAGCACCACAAAATTGCACCACACAGTGTTTAGAACAATATATAATATTTATCTGATAAGATGCAGGTCAAAACAATTAAAATGCAATTAGTACATTTTGAGATATCACTGTAAAAGTGATATAAAGTGTCTTAAGCCTTTGAAAACCAAATACATTTTAACAATAAATGTCTCTTGCAATCACAAAGTACCTGGTTTGCATTCAAAATCTCCGCAAGGAACCGCAGAGGAGGTGATGTGTGGAAAACAGGGAAGTGTGCATCAGTTTCGCCCCTTCGCACACCGACTTGCGTTGTTATTTTCCTCGCAGGGAAAACTTTGCATCAATTTCCGACACGCTGACTTAGTTCCTTTTCGGGTTGCGAGGATTTCTGGCACCCCACGGATGATGCGTGGAATCCTAGACTTGCAGAGCGAAGTCACAAGTGCTGCATCCCTCATGGCAGGCACTGCGTCGATTCCTCTCTGGAAGTTGGGTGGCATCGTTCCGGGTCGGCTGCGCATCAATCCAGAAGTTCTGGTCGCTACGCTGGTGCTGTGTCAATCTTCTCATTGCGAATTCAGGCTGCGCCGTTCCAGTGTGCCGTGCGGTGATTTTCTCACCGCGATGCAGGCTGTGCATCGTTTTTAGTAGGCTGTGCGTTTAATTTTCACTGCACAAGGAGTCCAGTTGTAGGAGTGAAGTCTTTTTGGTCCTGAGACTTCAGGGAACAGGAGGCAAGCTCTATCCAAGCCCTTGGAGAGCACTTCTCAGCACAGACAGAGAGCAGCAAGGCAGCAGGGCAACAGCAAGACAGCAGTCTTTCTCAGAAAGGCAGTCCAGGTGAGTCCTTTGGGCAGCCAGGAAGCTCCTCTTGGCAGTTCTGATTCAGGGATTTTTCACCAGCAGGTTTCTTGTCCAGAAGTGTCTGTGAGGTAGAGTGTCTGCCCCAAGAAGTGTCTAAAGTCTGTGGTTTTGGGCGTTCTTCTTATACCCGTTTTGGCCTTTGAAGTAGGCTTACTTCAAAGGAAAGTGTCACTTGGTTGTGAAATCCTGCCTTGCCCAGGCAAGGCCTAAGACACACACCAGGGGGTCGGAGACTGCATTGTGTGAGGGCCGGTACAGCCCTTTCAGGTGCGAGTGACCACTCCTCCCCTTCTCCTAGCACAGATGGCTCATCAGGTTATTCAGGCTACACCCCAGCTCCCTTTGTGTCAGTGTCTGGAGAGAGGTGCAAACAGCCCAACTGTCAAACTAACACAGACACGGAATCCACAAACAGGCAGAGTCACAAAAACTTTGTAAGCAAGAAAATGTCTACTTTCTAAAAGTGGCATTTTCAAACACACAATCTCAAAACCAACTTTACTAAAAGATGTATTTTTAAATTGTGAGTTCAGCGCTCCCAAACTCCACATGTATATCTGCTTCTGTACTGCCATTTGATAAAGTTTGTTTTGACCAATGACTTTGTGTTTCACCACTGCGCATATTAGTTGCTCAATGTTCACATTGTATGTTTTGTTCAGTTTAGCCGCCTATGGGCTTTGACATTGCATTAGCCATTACTTTCTGTATTCAGTTTAGCCACCTATGGGCTTCGACATTGCATTAGTCATTACATTCTGTATTCTGCCTATTGGCTTTGACATGCTGTATCCAGTCTAGCCGCCTATTGGCTTTGACATTGCATTCCTATTGGCTTTGACATGATATTATACATTGCATTTTATATTCAGCTCAGCTGCCTATGGGCTTTGACATGATATTATACATTGCATTTTGTATTCAGCTCAGCTGCCTATTGGCTTTGACATGACACTAGACATTGCATTTGATATTTAGGTTAGCTGCCTATTGCCTTTAACATGACATTGCATTTGATATCTAGGTTAGCTGCCTATTGCCTTTAACGTGGAGTTAGACATTGCAGTTGAGAATCCAAGCTGTATTTTTCCAAGCTGTGTTTTTGCACCAGAGAACCAAGATGTTTTTCTCACAGTAGACTAGACATGATAAGAGAGAGTACATGGGTGTTGTTTTTCTTCGCTTGAGCTTGGGAACAGGAGTAGTCTTGGAGACCTGGCCAGTCTCCAAAAGGCTTGCTCAGTTTCCCAGGTCTGAGAGGAGGGGGCACACCTTTGTAACGAATGTAACAGGCTGCAGAGGGTCAGATTCGAATCTGCCAGACCTCGTGCTGGAGCTTGGCGCCAGCTGCCAGCAATCCCGTGTGGGTAGATGAATCTCTTTCTCGCGGCTGACAGGGGGTCATCAGCTTGCAGACCTTAGAAAGATGAAACTGTAAATAGTTTCCCACACGGTGAAGTATTTGTTTTGCTTTGCATTCAATATCTTATAAATATAACCTGCTGTGTATATTGCAAACTGATATATTTTGTTTGATTAACGCGGGCTTGAAAGCTACTAATTCGTCATACATAAAAATTGTGGTTGGGGAAGAATTAACAACAATAAAAGTCTTCTTTGACCTCAGAAGTGCATTTCTGTTGTGTTATGTTAGTACTTAAAAACTAGATAAGAGGAAAGCACTACAATTGGTACCAGAAGTGGGGCCGAATAAGGGGTCGATCATTAAGAGTTGATTAAGGGGTATTGACGAGTTGGTAGATTTCTAAGTGCACACTTTAAAAGTGTAATTGTTTTTTTCTGTTGTTTGGAGAATTACAGAAATTGTTTTTTTGTTTGGAGAATCACAGTAGCACGGCAGACCATGTCTGAAAATGCATGTGTTGTTAAACTGCCCGATGGTGCTCGGAAAAACTGTGAATTGTTTTCTGTTTGGGGAATTACAGAAGCACGACAGACCATGTCTGAAAATGCATGTGTAGCTAAAATGCCTGATAGTGTTTTGAGAAATAATTTCTGTTGTACATATGTAGAAAAAGTGTCTTTTGGAAGTAATGATGACAGAAAGGTCTGGATACCTTTATCTGCTTACAGAGAAATGCAGGAGAAATGTAGGAAGTTGGAACATGAAAATAGGAATTTACGTGAGCAAATTAGCCCGACTGAAAGTTATAAAAAGGCTGTTTTAGAAGAATCTTTCTTGTCCCATTCCAGTAATGAGGGGGTTAAGACAGCTCCGAGCTGCACTGAGTTTTCGTGTGAGCCAGGGTTTTTGGCAGACAAAATGCATTCCTTAACTGATAACACGGACGAGAGAGACCAGAATGTGATTTACGAGTTACCGTTGAAAAATGCACAAGTAAAACGAAAGATTTTAGAGCAAGAGCCGACTTTCATTAGCTTGTTTGATTTTTGGAAAAAGAATAGCCCTCATTTGAGTGAAATCCTAACACTTTTGTATATGGTCACTGTGAAAAATTATATGCAGCTGCGCGCTTGTGATTTGGCAAATGAAATAATGCAGACTTTAGGTTTCTGCGCAGTGCAAGAAGAAAAAACTGATGTACATGTAACTCAAGAACAAGGGAAGAAAATAGTGCCCCTAGCTAGAATCATACATTGGATCTGGTACTTGCAAGACAGGGCTAGAGTACCACAGGTAAAAGAGTTATCAATGAAGTTGAATGCACCATTTGAATTCGTGTCCACTGAAGATAAAAAGCATGTTTGTTTTACTAATGATTCATTGACTGAAATGTTGTTTTCTGGCACAGTAGAAGGAACAGCGTTGTATAATGTGTGTCAGATTTTAAAGCAAGAGCTACGTGAGATGTGTCATTTTTACGCTGATTTTTGGTTCATTGCTAATGTTTTAGCACCTAACTGGTTCAATTACCTTGCAGATGTTAATGAGAAAAATTCAGAGAGAGAAGTGTTCACCCAGAATTCTGCCTTAGTGGGGATGGCTAAGTGGGTGCCCCAGAAATGTGAACAGCTGAGAGAAAAAGCCACTTACAGGTGGGCAGAGATGAGAGAGATGCACATTCCCCTAGATTTGATAAAAAACTGTGCAGCACGCACAAAAGCAATCTGTCATGCAAGCAGTCACAGAGCAGTTGGGGAGAGGAAAGTTACCAGGACAGAAATTGCCAATTGATCAGGTTTTAGGGAGAGTGATTGCTGCAAATTACCAAGGAAAAATCGAAATTATGCTGATACCTAGAAAAGAATCTGATTCATTCAAACAAATTGGAGACAGAATGGCCCAAATTGGCAAAAGTGCAGTGAATGGAGGTTTGTTAAAGAAGGAGTCTGCCCCAGCCCTTCTGACAGTGCAAGAAAAGGGAAGCTGTGGTGCAGCAGATAAAAACCTCAGTGCTGGTGTGTGGGTTGAAGACCCAAGTGACCCTCCAGAACCTGCAGAAAATATAACAAAGGGCCCCAAAAACGTCCTGCTGATTATAAAACAGGGAAAGAAAGAGGAAGGGTGCAGTTTAAATGAAAAATGTTATTTGCAAGAAAAGTCATACTTGTTTCTTTTGCAGATCCTACCCCGTTTCGCCACTGTCCCTGAGTGTGCTGTATGGTCCCCCTTCCGGTGTGTGCGTGTGGGGTCGGGGAAGGGACCGAATCCCCAACCTGAACCTGGCTAAGTAAAGTGCCAGCACCATGGATCCATTTTGCGCAAACTGCGCCTTCAGTTCAAGTTCAACTTGTTTGATTGCATTCTTCCACTGGAACTAAGCTGTGTGTTTTTTTTTTTTCCCTTCTCGTATGGAACTCTGACTTTTGCTTATCTTCCAGCAAACCTTTCAGGTGGACCGTGCATCTTTTACATGAGTAGAACTCATGCCACATCAAATTGCTAACACTGTTGAATTAGAGACTCACTCAGAGTATAAAAATTGCCCAGTCTTTTCTATGTAGATGTATCTGAGGTGAAAGGTTATGGCATCTATATGTTAATATAATGTTTTTTTTGTTTGTGCTGATGTTTTTTTGCTTTTGTTTGAAACAAGAGATATGTGAAACAAAAATTCATTGGTCAAAGGGCGGAATGTACTGCCATTTGATAAAGTTTGTTTTGACCAATGACTTTGTGTTTCACCACTGCGCATATTAGTTGCTCAATGTTCACATTGTATGTTTTGTTCAGTTTAGCCGCCTATGGGCTTTGACATTGCATTAGCCATTACTTTCTGTATTCAGTTTAGCCGCCTATGGGCTTTGACATTGCATTAGTCATTACATTCTGTATTCTGCCTATTGGCTTTGACATGCTGTATCCAGTCTAGCCGCCTATTGGCTTTGACATTGCATTCCTATTGGCTTTGACATGATATTATACATTGCATTTTATATTCAGCTCAGCTGCCTATGGGCCTTGACATGATATTATACATTGCATTTTGTATTCAGCTCAGCTGCCTATTGGCTTTGACATGACACTAGACATTGCATTTGATATTTAGGTTAGCTGCCTATTGCCTTTAACATGACATTGCATTTGATATCTAGGTTAGCTGCCTATTGCCTTTAACGTGGAGTTAGACATTGCAGTTGAGAATCCAAGCTGTATTTTTCCAAGCTGTGTTTTTGCACCAGAGAACCAATATGTTTTTCTCACAGTAGACTAGACATGATAAGAGAGATTACATGGGTGTTGTTTTTCTTCGCTTGAGCTTGGGAACAGGAGTAGTCTTGGAGACCTGGCCAGTCTCCAAAAGGCTTGCTCAGTTTCCCAGGTCTGAGAGGAGGGGGCACACCTTTGTAACGAATGTAACAGGCTGCAGAGGGTCAGATTCGAATCTGCCGGACCTCGTGCTGGAGCTTGGCGCCAGCTGCCAGCAATCCCGTGTGGGTAGATGAATCTCTTTCTCGCGGCTGACAGGGGGTCATCAGCTTGCAGACCTTAGAAAGATGAAGCTGTAAATAGTTTCCCACACGGTGAAGTATTTGTTTTGCTTTGCATTCAATATCTTATAAATATAACCTGCTGTGTATATTGCAAACTGATATATTTTGTTTGATTAACGCGGGCTTGAAAGCTACTAATTCGTCATACATAAAAATTGGGGTTGGGGAAGAATTAACAACAATAAAAGTCTTCTTTGACCTCAGAAGTGCATTTCTGTTGTGTTATGTTAGTGCTTAAAAACTAGATAAGAGGAAAGCACTACAGCTTCCAAAGGGAATCTATGCTTTAATCATGTTCAAAGGCAGCCCCCAGGTTAACCTATGAGAGAGATAGGCCTTGCAACAGTGAAAATCGAGTTTGGCAGTATTTCACTGTCAGGACATATAAAACACATTAGTATACGTCCTACCTTAACCATACACTGCACCCTGCCCACGGGGCTACCTGGGGCCTACCTTAGGGGTGTCTTACATGTAGGAAAAGGGAAGGGTTAGTCCTGGCAAGTGGGTACACTTGCCAAGTCAAATTTACAGTTTAAAACTGCACACACTGACACTGCAGTGGCAGGTGTGAGACATGATTACAGGGCTACATATGTGGGTGGCGCAACCAGTGCTGCAGGCCCACTAGTAGCATTTGATTTACAGGTCCGGGGCACCTCTAGTGCACTTTACTAGGGACTTACTAGTAAATCAAATATGCCAATCATGGATAAACCAATCAACAGTACAATTTACACAGAGAGCATTTGCACTTTGGCACTGGTTAGAAGTGGTTAAGTGCTCAGAGTCCTAAAGCCAACAAAAATAGGTCAGGAAAAATAGGAGGAAGGAGGCAAACAGTTTGGGAATGACCCTGCAAAAAGGGCTAGGTCCAACAGTCCCCCCTTAGAAACCCTTGCCCGATAAGTTAGGAAGGGGGCAGGAGTCACCCACAAGTCAGTGCCAGCCATAAATGTAGCAGCCTAAGGCACTTTCTTCAGAACACTCTGAAACTGTGTAAGAAAGACGAAGAACCAAATGTTCAGTTTGAGACCTGTAAGAAGATCTGAAGGGCTCGATCGATTACCTCTTCTAGCCAGGAGAAAGACGTAGGCTCCAAGTATCAGTTGGCTAACCTCCTGTGTGGTTACAGTGACATAGGTTGAAGGGTCATTTTTCCTGAAGTGGCAACTGACCAGTACCAGCTGGACCCTACCTAGAACCTTCAGGTGACCTCTGTTGGAGTGAATCGTGCCCCCAAGAGCTTTTTCTAAGGACCTGAGAACCTAGGCTCTGTCTAACTTGGCTTCTCCTTTCACCTCTCAAAACCTGGGAATTAGGAAATTTGGGGACTTCAAGACCTCAATTTAACAGCACCAAACTTGTCAAGTCTATGAACCCAAAGAACAAATTCACTGTGCTGAGGAAACAGATTTCCACCACTCAGAGCTTCTCTGTTTCAGTGGACCTTGGCAGGAAGGTATTCAGCCTTGTAGAACCCTCATTGTACACAGCCCTGCTCTTCTCGAGGATTTTGAGCTACTGAAAATATTCTGAAGATAAACATCTTGTCTGGGCAAAGATGGCAAACATTTCCAACCAGCGAGAGAACATACCTGGGTGCAAAATCTAAATTTTCCTGCTTGGAACTTGTCCCGCAAAAACTAAATTCTTCACCAGAGCCACGCACAGTGCCTCTCTGACATCATGTGGCCATTCTAACATATAGCCTGCTGCCTTGCCCCGCTGAAGGATTTTGACTTCAAGAAAAAATAATTAGGGCTGATTTACAGTTTTGTGGCTGGGTTACTCCATCACAAATGTGACAGATTTCCCATCCACCATTTTACGATCCCCATAAGCTATAATGGGATTGTAATAGGACAGACATGATAGCCATCACATTTTAACCTGTCTGCTCAATGCTATACATCCCAGAGGATAAGCTCAGTTTTTTTTTTTTTTAACTGGACCTAACAGTATGGTGCCTTTATTACTTGTTGTTGGCCTCAATTCCCCAACTAATAAGCTATTTTGTCACACCTGTGTTTTAAAAAGTTATTGTATATTGATTTTAAAAAAGTATAAAAATAACTGTATTTTGTGTAATTTCAGATGCTGTCATACATTTTATTTACTCTGTCCAGCCTTGATTAATAAAAGGAGATACCACAGAAAACTGTCATTTTGTAGATTCTAAATGAATGATTGCAATGATGTAGTAGGAAAATGTTGTGAATGTAGTGACAAACAGCCTTTGTCAGCCATAGTCAAGTACATTAAACTTGCACATACTCAATCTCCCTTGGTTATGAAATTATGTAAAAATGTTCATTTAAACCCAAAGTCTAATGCTAACCCATAGAAAGATGATATTTTAGGTAACTACCAAATGGTATAAAAGATTGAATCATCCTACATCATAGCAGGACTCACACAAATCACGATTAATATCCTTCAGTTTTTATTTGTGAAGTCCAGATTGTGTGGCAAAATCTGTTTTCATGGGGTTTGAATGCACATGAGACTATATAAAATCCTTTATTTAAATTTGTTTATCTTCTTAATTAACTTTTACATCAATTTTTTAATAACTACTTTCAGAATAATCAAACTGTGGATATTTTATTCAATAATACATTATTATATCTATGTTTTGTATAATGAGTATAATGATGAAGGTATGTGAATATTTTAACATCATAATGCAGGTTTTGAGATAAGAAGATGGGAATTGGCTTAATTTGGACTGGCAAAGGACATCATTATGAAGTATGTATTACCCATACATTGCATCAAGTGTAGTGAAAATCAAGACCTGAGACACACAATATAGTCAGGTAAGCTATGACCAGTGAAATACATTTTGATCACTAAATATAATATAATCAGAAATGTGAATACAAACTATTAAACAATTCATACAGTTTCATAGCCAAGTAATATGCTCTAACTCGAATTTCATTGTGCAGATGGTGTGCTCATGTGTGAAAGTAAAACATGGATTTCAAAGTTAAAAATTTGGAAGATCATGCAGGATAAGATTGAGAAACATCTTCATAAAATAAAGCAAGCTAATCAAATATGACTTACCGCTAGCAGGTGTTGAACTAGCACAAGAGGTCAAAGCAGTGATGCTAGATTTCCCTTTCACCTTCCCTGTCCTTGTCCATGGTTCTTTTTGGTTGTCCTAAAAAGAAGCCAGAAAAATAAGGCACAGATTCGTATTAATAATAATCACTGTAAGCAAATGTAAAAATGAACAATCAAATATGTCTACTCCTACAGAGACCAAACCATTATCCTAATCTTGGCATTTTCTTGCCCTAAACCATCAAAAGGTATTCCTCCTCTGCACTTTCTCACAGCTTAGCTAGTAACAAAGCCACAAAACCTGCTCCTTATTGAGAAGAAAGCTTTGTAGTAGTGAGGAGTCTTAGAGGAGCCCCGCAGCTCTTGGGACCGTCTCTCTCTTCTTCTAACTTCCTGCCTCTCAACCTAACCTTGAGCATACCTGGCTTCTAGGCTACCTGCAGCCACATTAAGTGAACCCCTCTCACAGTTGAAACAAATCCAACCCCCAATGCCTGGCATGATGTAGCATCCACTGCTGACACTCTCCATGACATGCCCTGTCTCTGGATCCAACCTCCCCATTTAACTGATGCATGCGTTTGAGACTACAACCCCATGACTAACAGCAGAAATTGCCTTGGCAGCAAAAGAGCATGTGCTATGGTCATTCCTTGGTCCTCTACGGGTGAAAGAGTCCTGGCCACCATCATCAGCTATTGCAATGCTTGGCTCAGGTCTTTGGAGAGCTAGGCAAGACATGGGAAAAATTGACAAAGCAAGTGATTCTGTTTGCGAAGGCACAACCATGAAGGGCAACTAAGGGTCAGAGATACTAATATTTTACCCAATGCAGCAAAGCAACTTGCTGTGTTGCATTGCAAGAAATGGAAAGATCAGAAATGTGCCATAGCTATTTATACATGGCAGACTTCTGCTCTCCTCAAGCACTGTTGCACTGTGAGCTGCCTAACACCAATGCCGGCAACCTCCAAAAAGTTTTAGATTTTCCTCTTTCATATTCCAATTCTTACAGCCTCAGCCAATGCATTTCATTCATAACTGTGAACTTCTTCAGGGCTGCAATACAATATGATAATTGAAAGACAAATATGGTGGTATCTTAAAACCACTGTTACACACACATATAAAATAAAGTGAAAAAAGCTTATACCCATATGTAATCCCATGTACCAAAATGCGAAGTTAAAAACTACATAAAGACTCAATCATGTAAATTTCACATACTGCGTAATGACAATAGTAGAAATCATAGATATCAATAAACAATTAATTAAAAAAGAGAGAAGAGGATCAATATACATTGGTAACCATCTCCAATATTTCTTTAATATATAGGCATAGAAGGGAAACTTATTCTAACCCAAATCATATTGAGTTAAGAAATGGGGATATGGGAATAGGGAGAATCATAGCTAATAATTGTAAATATGCCCATATTTCCCACTGATTACATAAATTTCATGGCACATACCGTGTCAATTTTACTGACAACTTTGAGAATCTAAAAACACCACAATTTGTCTTTCTTATCCCAAAAGTGGGTTCACAATGAATGGTTTTATGTGACATATTGAATGCCTAAATCCTCATATTCAGGATTAGGTCAATTGTCAAGTGCCTGGGATGGACTGTTGTGAATGCAATGAATTAACTGAGGCTGTAACAATTAAAATATGAAAGATGAAAATCTAACTTTTTTAAATACAAAATAAAGAAGACACAAAGAAAATTGGCAGTTATAGTTAGGGTCATGTTTCCATAGGAATAGCATATTTTACTTGAATATATCTTTCATGTTTTTTGACGAATCTTCACAAAATGTTCCCACAACAAAGTATGCTGGTGATTCTTGTTGTACGTAGGAAGTTTCAGGGTGATTCATCAAGCAGGGGCGAGGAAAAGGAGGGGGTCAAAAACCATGCATTTCTCATGCTAATTCCCATAGGAGTTTTGAACATGAAAACAGCCGCCTGAACCGCTGGAAAGAATTACACAAAATTTGGCAGAAAGGTAGGGTTTGGTACGCAGATTACTCCTTTGAATATTTAGTGTAAATTTCTTCAGTAGTTTTTGAGATATTAACGGAGAAATACATTTGTATGTCTAGGATCATAGATCTGTTGTGACATTAAGAATACCCTGATCACCTAGACTTGGTGCCAGGGCAGCCTGGGACCCCAACAGGGCAAAAAAGCATTTTTAAAATCTTTTAACTGAAAATTGTGGGGGGGTTGCAAGTACAGTGAAAATTCTTTAAAAGAATAACAATCGCTTGTTCACACTTTAGCCCCCAGGTAGGCCAGGTCCTGGGGGAATGCAGCTTTAAAAACACAAAGAAGGGGGCACAAGCAGCCACACACCTAAGGCTCTTATGAGCCCTGGGGACCTCCAACTCCTTGGAGCTTTTCTTAAATATTGGAGGGGGTCCACATAGAAACCCCCTCCATTGTGCTCTTATGAGCCCTGGGCACCACCACCCCCCCCAGAGTTTGGCTATAAATATGGAGGGGTGCCGTGGGACCACCACCTCCCGGGATTACATATCAAACATTGCAAAGGGGTTACGCAGACCACCCAGACGTTTGGGACCACCACTACCTCCCCAGTGCCAATAATATCATCAAAACTGGAGGGGACCAAGCAGTCCCCCTCTCAGGTCCTATACGGCCCTGGGGACTACCACCTCCCTGGGGCTGTCCTATGAGCAATAAGGGATGGCGGCCCCTCCTGGAACAATTAATGGCCCTGGGGACCACCAAACCCCATGGCTGGCTACTGCGATCTCCCAAGGTGCTAACCATTTGGAGATAGCACTTTGCTTTTGCTTGGTGGGAGCTGTGTGAGTTCCTGCCATGCAAAAGCTAACACTAACTCTGCTCCTGGCAGGTTAGATGTATAACACTTCTCCCGCTCACTGAGAGCGAAGTTTGCTTCCCTGCCCACTGTCATGCGGGCAGGGAAACTGATGAAGGGATTGCTCTTGCACACAGACAGCTGTATTTATTGCAGATCCCTGTATGCGGAAGCAAAGCCAGATCCCATAGAAGGAGGGGAGCTACCGGGGACCACAAGGGGTGTTCAGGCTCCCCCCACAGTCCCCATCATTGCACACTGGATGCCCTGGGTGTGGCCAGGACTCCCAGGTGCAAGAGAGCGGGCCCCAGGGGATGGGGCAAAATTAACCAAGGGAGGGGGGCCACACCTCTCTAATAATAACTGGCTGGGCCTCAGTGAATGGGGTTTCCCGGGCTAAACTTTAGCCCAGGGAGGGGGGCCCCCTTGGCCTCCCTCCCCCTTTTAGTAATTGTCCAGGCCTCGGGGATGGTGTCCTAAGGAAACTATAACTCACACCCTCACCATGAACTGCTAATTTCACTGCGTATGACATCACTCATAACATCTTGTATGACATCATTGATAATATCACTGAAACATTTGTAGTAAAATTACTGATGGGAAAACTGTGTATGGCCAGGGCATAAGGTATATAGTCACCTTAGGGCATGAGTTATAGTTACTTGAGATAACCATAACTATAACTGTTGAATTTCTATGATTTTGTATGAGTAAAATATAAACCTAACTATACCGTCCATGTAATCATTGGTTATAGTTAGGTTTACATTTTAAACACACAAAACAATATACATTCAACACTTATAGTTTTCGCTAGAAAAGTATAACTTGTGCCCTAAAGTAACTACAACTCGAGCACCCACCATGCACAGTTTTTTCATGAAAAATGTTACTGCAAAAATGACAGTGATATTATCAATGATGTTATCAAAGATGTCATGAGTGCCATAATTTGTGGGGTAATTAGCAACGCATTGCAATGGCGCACATTATAGTTACCTTAGTGCACGAGTTGTGCTTTTTTGAGATAACTGTAACTGTTGAATTTTTATGGATTTGTACATTTAAAATGTGAGGCGAACTATAACGTCCCTGTAACCTTTGTTTTTTTCAGTGAATTTCTATGTTTTTTAAAATTCTAGTTATTAACTATAACGTCACTGTAACCTTTGTTTTTTTCAGTGAATTTCGACTTTTTATTAACATATAGTAATTTTCATTACTATACGTTAATCCAACATCTGCTACTCAGTCTTTGGCTGTGTGCAGCAGCAGTTGGCCATGGGGTCTGGCCTGCAGCAAGGCCCTGAGGCCAGCCCCCTATAAGCATCCAACCTTGCACCGCGCACAGCCTTCGCCCATCCACAGTGGAGTTTGCTCAAAAGACCTGGCCTGTAGCCATACCCTGGATGTGAGAATAGGTATGAGAGGGTGTATCTGGATGTCAGAGTGTCTGTGAGAATGTCTGTCTGGGTGTGAGAGTGTATACATCAGTATTTTAGTGGGTATGTCAGTATGTACGCTGGTCTGTGAGTGGGTGTGTGAGAGTCTGAGTTGGTCTGTGAGTGAGTGCATAAATGTCTGAGTGGGTCTGTAAGTGGGTGTGTGAGGGTCAGACTGGGGCTGTGAGTGGGTGCACAACAGTCTGAGTGGGTCAGTGAGTGGGTGCCTGAGTGTCTGAGTGGTTACATAAGTGTCTGAGTGGGTGTGTGAGTGGGAGATAGAGCTTGAAACTGAGAGAGAAAGAGAGTGAGATGAAGAGAGTGTAAACCTTTTTTGGGTTTTGATGGAAGATATATTTAGCATGAGATATTTCTGCACAAATTAAAAAGAAAATGTATTTGTCAATTAAAAAGAGTAAGATCACCTTTCAGTATGAGCCTTAAACATTTTCATTTAAAAAATAAGAATAAAGGAGGAAAATGATAGCCACCCGGGACATAGCAGTTGCCGACCCTGGGAGCCTGGGAGGTGACGTTCCCCAGGGCCATCAGTGGCTTCTCGACTGGGGCCCCCCTCCAAGAAGTCCCTGCACCTAATTTGATCAATGCCCTGGGGAGGTGGTGTTCCCTGGGGCTGCAGGGGGGCCGCGCAGCCCCACACACAAAAAGTAGTCCTGTTGGCCTCTCTATAGGAGGATTCACATTATCACATATTTCAAGATAACGATGCACCAGGAACAATTATATTGCCAAAACACACGTAAAGTGACTGGTGACATTTTTTTCTGCTCTAATATGCAGCTGTATGTTCCACTTGGCTTCAAACTAAGAGGGAACGATGCTAAAGAATTGAAAGAATGAAACACTCTTAGGGCCAGATTTATACTTTTTGATGCAAAACTGCACTAACACAGTTTTGTGTCAAATTTGTTTACCCTGGCTAGCGTCATTTCTTAATGACACCCGTGTTTCAATTGTATACTTTGATGCTGGGTGGCACTAAGAATAGGTTAGAGTAATTTTTCCTGAAGCTAACCATTGCACCTTGTCGTTAGGCAAAATGACACTAACGCAGGAGAAATGACTCTAATCCATTTTGCGACATGGAAAAACATTGCAAAACAGATATGCTCCATTTTTCCCAGCAATAGCATCAAAAAGCGACACAAATGGAGCAAACAGTGCTAAGAAGCCCCAAAATGGATCCCAGAAGCAAGCCAGGAGAGACCCCAGGGATACCCCAGACAACCAGGAACCAGCCAGAAGGACACAAACAAGACCCAGGCGAGAGACAAGAAGAAGAGGAAGTGTTACTTCAACACAGAGGAGCATGAAATTCTGGTGAGAGAGGTGACGGAGAACTAGCATCAACTCTTCACCACCTCTAAAGTGGCAACTGGGAGGAAAGAGGCCATTTATTTGGCAACAAATTGTGGACAAGATTAAAAGTGTGTCAGAGGCCAGGAGAACTGTCACTGAGTGCAAGAAATGCTGGCATGACTGCAAGCACAGGACAAAGGAAAAAATTGCAAGGAACAGGAAGGCAGCACTGCAGAGCGGAGGTGGGAGTCCAGAACCGCAAAAGGACTTGGACGAGATGGAGTAGATGGTTGCAGCCATCATCCCGGAGGTAATCATCACAGGTATGGCAGGACAGAACATCGCAGACTACCAGGAAACAACACGTATGCAGGGTAAGTTGCATGGGGCACCAGAATTCCTAAATGTCAAGTGCAAGAAGGGGGAGACACATACCTACTACAATAAGCATGTCAGCAATGCAAATAAGGCAGTGGAAAGGGCAAAGGGGCACAGCTCCAGACTCCCTGCACTGCCCATGCCAGGTGCCTGGGCTGTGCAAGGGCATCCAGGGGCTCAGCACAACACAACATCAACAACCTTTGCATGGGGCTACACCGCCATGCCAAGGCTGCTGGAAATGCTGAAGCAGACCATGAGAGCAGGGTAGAACATAAAATTGGTCTGGTGTCACAGTGTTGTGTAGCCATTTTAGTTATAGCTCCATGCATCACTATAGGCCACTGTGCACTTTAACCTAGATATATTTTATTCAGCTTCGTCTTATTATTGTTACGGTCTTGTTTTATTTCTGTCTATCTAACTGTGTTTGCCTAGGCCAGCACTTGGTTCTCAAACAAGACATTCTTGATCACTCTGTGCTTCTTCCAAGGCTACAGCACGGTACATTGCTGGTGAATGTGGTAGAAGTTTAGTCTCCAAAATTTGTAGAAAATACACATCCTTACGTAGGGAAACTTTCTCAGAATATCAGCTGTGTTATTATAAAAACACTTCCTTGTCCCTTACACGTTAGAGGGAGATTCCAGCCAGGGAACCACAACTGTTTGCTGATTGCCGAATGCTTCGCTACAGATGCTAACGTAGACAGCAGGCCTTTACTCAGGTATGGGGTTGATGTCTTCCCAGGGGAATCTGAAAGGCAGAATTGGAGCTTAACATGCTGTGCTCTATCCTAGCCTAGGTAGGGATTAGCCCATCGAAAATAGTGACAATATGATAGCATTGTTTATATGCATCACTCTTCTCATCACAATTTTAAGACTGTCATGTTGTGTCATCCTGGTTATTGCAGCTCACGCTTTGCTATCTAAGATGCAGTCATTTTATTGAGCTCATTATTGAAACATATACTGCTTCTTTTTGTCATTTATATATGAGACTGAATTGTAAGTGAGAGAACCGGAGGAGACCTGAGTGACCACAACTTCGCTGAGAAGCCAAGTATGTCATGCGCTTAGCTGCCCAATCATCACTATCCTTTGGTGGGGATGAGGCACTGCTGGTTAGCCGGAGTAAAACCCGGATTGGAGTGACAGGTGTCACCCACAGTGGGTTAGACTTAGTCTCCCACACCATGGCGATTCTGCCGCTCAAAATCCAGTAGTCTCATTAGAATAATGAGAACCTTAATGACAACAGGACAGCTGGTGTTGTCAGAATGTAAACTAGAGGACAATGCCCAGTCTCATGCCATTGGCTAAAGATGCATTTATCATTAACAACAGTTGCCACTACTGCCTGTGATGTGTGCGCTGGTGAATTAGGAAGTGGCAGTTAGGTGCCCATGGCATAAACACACTCAGAATTAGGGTTCAGTATGACTACGTGATCAATCCCCATCAATCCCTATCCAAGTGCATCTCCTGTCAACTGTCAAATACATAATAATGTACACAGCAGTGTTCTCATACCCATGCTGCCCATTCCTGGGTTTACCCCTGTGTCTAGCTGCAATGCCACCATGCAACATCTCAGGTGTCATAGTGCTTAGACAACTGCATTGAGGGGGAGGGCATATGCATGTAGGAAGGCAAACACACCCGCACAGTCACAAGAGGAAATGGAACTCTGCCAGGTCCATCAGTGCAATGCAATGTAGAACACATACACAAACATCAACATGAGAAATTGCCAATGGTAACACCTGTATTGTCTCATGGAAATGCCATACATGGTGTGGTGCAGGGTCTCAGCACCACATAGGTGTATGTGAAAAATGATAGACTGGGACAGGGCCATATTGTTATGTGTGTTGCTGTGGCATCATCACACCAGCAATCATTGCAAGGCCTCACCATGCAAATGGAAGAAGAGTGAGGATTGATGAGGACAACAAGGTGGCAAGCCACAATTTGGACAGAACCCACACCTGGAAGATGTGATGTAGACAATTGCCCAAACTGCCCACACAACATGTGACATGCAGGTGGGGCATAGGGCTGAGAGACTTCAGACATTAATAACAAGAACAATGCATGGGAACCAACAGGACAATGTACCACCAATAGGAAGTCAGTGACACCACATTACAACTGGCACAACACAGACACACTAATTTTACAATATCTCATTGCAGAGGACGATGGCTCTCTTGTGGATCTGTCTGTCCCGGACTACCCTGATCTGGATGACCAGCTGACAACCATCAGCCAGGAAACCCTCCAAGATGTCCTGGGAACCCTCAAGACACCACCTCCAATCGCAAGGAGGAGCCATTCCAGAGGACCCACCACCACCCCAATAGTATGACTTGCTAGCTCAAACACAGCTGAGGATTTTGATGACAGAGGGACCCCCTTTCAGAGGACAGTAGTGGGAGTACAGCTGGAGCTGACCAAGGAGGTGCAGGTGTGGATGCAAACTATGGCAGCCAGCCTTGAGGGGATGCGCATGTGCATGATAAGTCCGCAGGACAGTCAGCAGCCGTACAAGTCACACAATCCCTACTGCAAGGAGTCCACCTGCCCTCCCAATCTTGCTGCTGCATGCATGACAACAAACTGGACTCCATGCACTGGGAACTGGCCTCCCTCAGGACAGACATGGCTGCTTACCACAGGGATGTTGCTGCCATACCCAATAATCAGCAGCTCCTCCTTGCTACAGTTATGCCATATGTAGTTCCACAGATGGCAGCTGCCAGGAATTTGGGGTCCACTTAGCCAACCACTGAAGTGTGTGTTGCCCTCTCAAACCCACTAGCACCACCATCAAGGGCAGAGGAGACGACACACACACATCAGAGGATGAAGAAGTGGAACAGATCATCTTCATCCGTAGGAGTACCCGGTAGCACCAGCCCATGCTACATGTGCACTGATTTTCGTTCGTCTTGTGCTTGACAACATGCCAGTGTTGCTACACTTGCACTCTTCACAGACATACTGTTAACCTTTCCCCTATGGACTGCAATTGTCTCTCACTACTCCACTGGCAATTTATGTTCCTCTGCACTGAACAACACTTATTCTAAGCTTGTCCAATTACCTGTCTCTCAACCTTGCACTTGTGTTGCAATACAATATAATGCTTTACACTAATGAGATCGCAGACCATGACTATGTAAATTTAGCACTACAGCACTTTTAAATAAACAGCATCTGCACACCCATTTTGTCTCTGTATAAAGTGACACATCTACTTTGCTGGAGATTTGTGATGCATGTAACATGTCTATGGTCACAAAGTGTCAATACTAGAGTACAGAAATAATGTGGGCAGATATCTACGTACAAGAGCCCTAGTTTATACTGATTTTGCGCCGCATTATCGTAATTTTTGACGCAAAAGAGGGGCAAACTTACAAAATATCCTTGTAGGAGTACAAGTAAAACACATATGTGTGAAAATTGTATACTTTATCTTATCTGAAATTGGCACTACTCAGTTTAGCAGTGTTGACAGGAACTGTAGGCTGCAGGCAGACATCCCACAGTGCCCAACATCACAATACAGGATCAAAACTATTACAGCTTAAAAAGGACACCTACCTGTCCAATACATGGGACCCATAGTCATGTTGAGTGGTGGGTACAATTGATGGCACATGCATTGATATTTAGATTTGTTGTAGCTGCCAATCTGACAGCTCAGTTGGAAGTGTGAATTAACATGTCAAGAGAGGGATGTGGATGCAGTATGGAATACACAGGCCAACAGACAATTGGCACTGTACACTCATGCAAAGACCCTGAGCCCCAAGTATGTGACACATGCAGTAAGGGAGTACCTAAATCTTAAATAACTATATATGAAACAGAACTTAAAACTATGTAACACACCTATACTAACCTAATCTATCCTAACTATACATTACCCACAACTGGCCCTAACTACCCTATGCTAAGCTTACTTACCACATTTAACATCACACTCTAAACATTTGCCCCCCACCCCCCTTATATGGCTGGACACATGTAGGACAACATAAACATATACTACCTAATACTTAACAGATATATATATATATATTTTTACATTTATTTAATACACGAAATCCCCAACATTAACTAACCACCCACCCGCCCACAAACTAACATGAAATAATATGAACCCCCCACCCTAGTTATCCTATCTAAACTACTACCTTACTCTAACCTATCACTAAACCCCTTAAACCCACTACAAAACAGGATGAGGAAAGAGGGGACTGAATTAGGGTAAGGGCAGGCAAGAGTTCACAGGTCTGCCCTCCTCAGTGTCTTTTTAATTACCTTGAGCCTCCGGGTATTTTTGTCCACATCCCTCTGTATTGTATCAAGCTTTGTCAACACTTTCCTCATATCCCTCTGGAGCTCAGCAATTGCGGCCATGTCCATTGTAGCAGATGTGGTAGCCTGTGTTGCAGATGTTGAAGGTGCAGCCGGTGTGGTGGTTGGTGGTACCGAGGTTGACAGTGTTGTATATTGTTATACTCAAGTTACAGTGTTTACGAAGTTGCCATGACAATTAGAATGGGGGAATGGAATGCAGATGGGCGAAGTGACAGTTGCTGAGGACTGATCTCTGAGCCGGCTGTGTGTACATCATACTGAATAAAGATGTAACATTTGGATTGGTGTCCAGTGATATTTTGGAAGAGAAAGAGACGTTTTAGACAGTGAAACAGGTGGGGCTGAAGTGAATGTGGTCGCTGTGGTACTGGGTGCAGTTGTGGTGGTGGCTACAATCTTTGTGGACAATGACAGTACCCCATGGCTGAAAGCCCGCCATTCTCCTGAGGCTCTCTCTCTCTGATAGTGTCTTGCCATCCTTTGATATCCAGACTTGACATCCAAGATGTGTCTGTATCTCTCTGCCCAGTTTGGGAAAGCCCTGATTTCCGCTAGATCCATGTTGACATCTGTTAAAATTAGACAGGCAACCATCAGTGTTAGCATTGTGTGATGCATGTTTAGATAATATTCTAACACTCGGCCTCAATTTGCACATGCAGTCCAAATCACAGTCCAAATGATATAATGTCCCTGATGAATGTAATGGCAACGCTGCCTACCCATCATGTATTTTACACCACAGCAAAGCACAACAAGAGGTGGACCAAATAAAATGATCTGTACATTGATGTAGTGCAATGTGTCACAATGCAAAGGCAGCAACTACTTCACATGGGCCAGGCCGACTAATCTTTATCATCTGAGTCAACTTCAAGGCACCCAACACTAGTGATTTGTAGATGTAATTGGCAGGATGGTATGCCGTTGCAAATCATAAAGGGTCAGTGTTGTTTGGGACACATGCATGCTTGAATGAGATGACTGTCATCAACACTGTTACCATCACATCTACCTACATATATGTTGTTCCCCTACCCCTGTGCCTCGTGGGGATGGGCATGCAATACATCATCACAACTGTTGAGGATGACCACGATGGCATGTCCACTTGTACATGGATTTAGTGAGTGGAACACATGTGAGGAGGGCTGCCACCTAGGAATAAGGTATCCATAGGTCTTTCACATCTACATCCATGTGTCCAGCTGTAGGGCAACCATCAACACCTGATCTGCCAACACAATTCCCAAAACATCCACATTGATGCCAGCACACGTCTGGCCTTGACCTGCATGCACGCCTATTGCATACCACATAAGTGTCACATAATTAGAGTACAACTTATGGGGCTAGATGCTGGGGGACAGTTACCCATACAGTCCTACATGTACATTACAATACAGGGATGCACAATTTGGTGTGGAAAACTGATGCATCACTGTCTTGTGAAAATGAGGGTATGACCAAGTGGCAATATACTGACACTGGAGTACTTCCAAATCACATGTGGGCCTACATGTGACTACTAATCGCCTTGTTCACATGCTGCTGCCTATTGCGCAGCACAATATTCCCAAGATATGAATCTCTGCCTGTGAACGTCTAACCCTTGCACAGAACACTGTGGGGGTCATTTTGACCTCAAGACCGCCGAGGGACCGCCGTGCGGAAGACCGGCAGTGCAGGCGGTTTGCCGCTCAGCCTATTATGACCGTTGGCAGCTCTCCGTCCCTTTACGGATGGAGAGCCGCCAACAGCCATACTGGCGGGAGGCGGGGAAGTGGAGGTTGCTCCACCTCCACCGCAACGCCAACAGAACACCGCCCAGCGAATCACGACCTGTGATTCGCCGTGGCGGTGTTCTGTTGGCGGTGTGGTGTCGGCGGAGCTGCCCCCATGGCTCCCCTCCCCTCCCGAAGGATCGATGGACCAGGTAAGTCGATCGTCCGTTAGGGGGGGGGGGTGGGGGGATGATGTGTGTTGTGTGCGTGCATGGGGGGTGTGTCTGAGTATGTAGAGGGGGTGTGTGAGTGGGTGTATGCTTGTGGGGGTGATGCGTGTTTGAGAATGAGTGTGTGTAAGTCTGTGGGTATATCTGTATGGATATATGTTTGAATGTGGGTGTGCGTGTCTGACTGTGTGTGTGGATGTAGGCATGTATGTCGGTGTGTGTGCGTGTGTGTGTTGGTGGTGCCTGCATGCGTGTCGGGTGTGTGTGAGTTATGTGATGTTGGGGGTCGGGGTGGGGAGGGGGGCCCTTCCACCTTTGGGGGGTGGCAGGGGTGGTGGGGGGTGTAGGGGAGGGAGTCAGGGTGGGGGTGAGGGGTGGGGGAGACCCCTATCAGTGCCTGGGAAGGAATTCCCTTGCACTGATAGTGCTTACCGCCATGGATTTCATGGCGGTTCAAACTGCTGGAAATCCACGGCGGTAAGCCGGGTCCAAATACCGCCGGCGGTATAGTGACGGCCGCCGGGCTGGAGACCCAGGTCTCCAGCCCGGCGGTCGTCTCTGCCCTGGCAGCGGAACGGAGAACCGGCGGATGACCATGGCGGTAACCGCCATGTTCATAATTCCACAAGGTAAGACCGCCAACCTGTTGGCGGTCTTACCGCCGGTTCTCCACCTTCCGCCAGGGTCGTAATGACCCCCTATGTCAACATTCAGACAAGTAATATATCAGATCACATTCCAGCTCATCATATCTTGCAACGAGTGCAGCACACAAGAGTCACTCACACAACAGCTGCAATCACTACACAGGACAGACATTATAAAACTTACTGGATATGTCTGGGTCCTGAAATTGAGCCACTTCCCCGATGATATAGTGGGCATGTCCACCTGCAAGACGTGGAAAGGAAATATATGCTCAATGGCAGATCACTGTACAAACGTGTGGACAACACATCACAGTGTGTAAAGTTTTATATGAGTGAGCTGGTGATCCTGCATGTAGACACTCCAACAGACATACCACTGCAAACTCACATTGACACTGACCCTCCAGTGAGTGATAGACACACATCTGCACACATGCACTGTGCCTAACATATGGTGCTAAAGCCGACTACAAACATTTGTGGCTAATCCATTTCAGATGGTACTCCATGGCATGATTTGTATTTGGGTGACAATTTCAATGGCACTTCCCTGGTGCACTGCAATATTAGTGACTCAGGTATTGTGGCTTGTACATCAAGGGATACTGAGTTACTGTGTAATGGACATGTGGCTCAATTTTCAGTCTGCAATTATCATGCATGCAGTGGTCCATAACAGATGTGGCACAGTTGTATGTAGGTAACAAGTGCCCAATTAGCAGTGTCCCCTAAGTTGTGTATGCCCCCTTTGCCAACATAATGGCAGGGATCATGTGTGTGTAATGATGACAATGTAGCAGTAAACATGGATTGCCCGCTTTGCTGTCCTGATACAGTGAAATGTGGTATGCTGACAGTGTCTTACCTGATCAACATTGACAGAATGTATGGGCAAGGGTGTTATCATTAACCTGAAATGTGTGACTAAGGGCCACATGTATGAAGATCAGGTTTTGTGAGTCACACTTTGCGAGACTTAGCAACTCGCAATTTGCGAGTAGGATGATCTGAGGTACAACACTGTCAATGACACAGTTTGCAAATCACAAATGGGGTAGCAAATGACCTACCTCATTAATTTTAATAAGGTAGGTCTCATTTTGCAAACCCGGTGGGATTAGCAGCACTTACAGGGATGCTGGCTTGCTGGGTTCAACAGACCATGATGTCTGTGACTGCTTTCAAATAGAGGTGTATAATTATTTTTAAAATGTAGCTTTAGTTCATTAATGGTAAACAAAAAGTATTTTCAAAACAATATTATGATTTTAATATTTAATAAAAAAATGTAAAGCAGCCGGTGGTTGGTGGAACCACTGCCTGTTCTGAAACAATTTTTGTCCATACATTCACAAAGAGGAAGGGATCCCATTAGGACCCATCCCCTTTTGCAAGTGGGTAAGCACCAACTTGAAACTGGTGATAACTGCAATTGTCTAGTTCCAGCATTCGCGGTTACCAAACAATCAATCAGTGGACTGCAACTCGCATATAGGAAGGGAACGCCCTTTCCTAAATGCCACTTACAAACCCTGTTTTGTGATACCACAATGTGATTGCAGAATTGCAAAATTGGGTATGTGCAGTGGAATAAACATTTTTTCTTGATGTAAACACACAAAATCTGAAAACTAGGCCATTTGTGACAATTAAAATAGCTTGGCACATGTGGTCCTAAATGATGGTCGCACACGACTCAACAAACCTCAGGACTGCAATGTTAACATGTATAGACATGTGGACTACATCTCAACACTGAGACACTAATAGTTTGTTCTGCTTGCATTCAACATGGCCACTAACATTGCATGCAAAATGTCAAGACATCTGCTACTGTCACTCAGGAGCATTCTACTGTACACATTTGTAAATGTGATACTCACCAACAGGGCCACCGATCCTGCTCTCTGGCCACCAGGTCAGCTCAGCGATGCTTCAGCTGATGCTCATTCCTGCTCGTGTGGAATACTAGTTTAAGTTGTTAGGGCCACCTCTTGAGTTCACAGAGTATCTTGAAAGGAAGTAGTGTACCAAAGCAGAAGAGCAGCTAAAAGCATACAAGGGGAATGGCCAGCTATGGTAAGGCAGAGAAAACAGAAATGTGAAGGCAGAGTAACCTTAGTGTGAACAAATATGGAACAGGTCAGTAATGGACAAACATGCAGGGCTTATGACTAAGATTGAACACAGGGTAGGGCTCAGAACTTTCCACAGCAACAGGGAATGTCAGTGCCTCTGTGCAGATTAATCTTACAGATAGTCACCACGCAAGCCCCATAGAAAGGAGGCAGCAGAAGTGATTCTGTGTCTGGACTTTTAGGGCACAAACAAGGATTGTACTTTCATACACGAGACTAGAACTTGTGGGTACGGATGGAGACAAAGTGGCAATTCCTGGAATACAGCCATAGCACACTGTCACTGTTAGACACTAATGACTACATGCAACACTAGACAAAGGATGGGGGCTGGCTTTGCCTCCTAGAAACCAGGTGCCAGCCCAAATACAAAGGAAAACACTTCTATACAGGTGAGGACTGATAGGACACTTACCAGACCCGATAACAGACAGCGAGGGAACCAACTAGGAGGCAAAGCAAGGAAAAGGGAACAGGCTTAGGTTGAAGCAAAGGCGGGAACAGGTCTGGAAAAAAGAAAGCAGGCTCTGACAGAAACAAACATGAACAAGGCTGAGAAACGGGTAGCAGACTCTGACTAAAACAAGCAGGAACAGGACTGGTTAAACAAAGAGAAGGTTCCACATAATCAGGACTATAACACAATCCAACAAGGGGTTTGGAACACAAAGGAATCATTCTCCAATGCACGATGAGGAGCTTCAGGGAATGGAAGTTTATAAGCAGTTCCAGGCAGCATTAAGGCCAGGGCAGAGTTACATAGCTGGGCTGCACAAGAGAGGTCACGGGTATGTGCAGCTTCAGTCTCTCACAAGTCCTGAAGGAGAGAATCTTGTATAAAGGGACAACCAAACTTTTCCCATAGGAAGCAATGAACAGAAGATTACAGGCCTTACCGCCTACCAGGCAGTGCATTATGAGACCTGAAGTCCATGCAAACTAATGTAGCTATTCTATAGCATGCCAGGTAGGAAAAGGAAGCAAACAGGAGACAGAAAGGGACTCTGGTTAAGTGTTAATGATGATTTCCAGGGTACACATAGTCCATTTACAGCGTTCCCTAGAGATTGGAGGGCAGAGACTTAGCACATGGCAGTGGCAGGACTTATTTCCAGGGATCGACTGAGCAGGGCATGTGTTGTGAACATTTTGTCATACCTGGGGCACTCATGCCATCCATTTTCAGAAACGATGCCCCCCCTTGTCACACAAGCTCATTGAAGAGATAGCAAATGTCACACTTACTAATGTCAGGGGTCTGTTCATTCATTCCTGTTTCCACTGATATTTCACATCCACTGCCTCATGTATGTGGCACTTACTTACCTTATGATTGGACAGTTGTGTGTCATGTGCTACAGTAGACCATGTTGGTAACGTGGAGGTGTGTAATCTGCTGTGGACCATTTATTTTGTCCTTCATATGTGAAATTCAAAAGATGAGTATTTTGTATATGTGTGTGATGTTTGCTGTACAATCATATGCATCACATGTGATGTTGCATCAGAAGTAGTCAGATTTGTAACATGCTCCCTGAGCTAATACTCACATTCCTAAAGAGCATGTGATGGAGAAAGAAGAAACCAGAGCATGATTGTGTGATCAAGTAAGGTATTTCATTTCATATCCTAACAGGGTGTGTAGAGTGACTATTGGTTGAAAAAGTGTTGAGCAATTTGCTGTCTGCAGCACATTCCTGTAGCTGTGTTTTGCGGTTCCTCCTCCTTCTCAGGCAGCTCTTGCTCTGGCTCCTATAGGGGAATGTTCCTTCTCACACAAATGTTGTGCAGGATAGCACATGTAAGTGTGATTTTGCAAACAATTTGTGGAGCACATAGGAGGCTGCCTCCTGTGATGTCCTGGCACCTGAATCTGGACCTCACGATGCCAAAGGTCCTTTCTACAATCGTGCATGTCCTCTGTGTGCCTCATTATAGGCACGGTCTGCTGATGTGCTTGGGTTGGGGAATTGGGTCATGATCCATGGCTGGATCCGTAACCCTGATCAGATGCAAAAGATAATAGGAGTGAGTATTTTGTTAGTGCTTGTAACAGGAATGTCACGTAGCATGGCAGTTGATAACTTGTGTCGTCTGTGACTCATATGTGTTTCTGGTACTGTATGAGATCCTGGGTTTCTGTGAGGTTTTTTCTGCAGTGGGTTGTTTGACTTGACAACTTGTGTTTGTGTCATTGACCTGGGATCAAGGATTTTGGACCTGATTACAACTTTGGCAGAGGGGGTTAATCTGTCCTAAATGTGACCTCTTCATAAGTTGGCAGCACTGAGGTGTTCAGTACTGACAATGCACAATTGTCCCATGTGTGACTTGGTTCTATGGCAAACCTTTGTTGTTCCCTTTGCCAGTGGCTCATGTGCAACCATGCACCTACCCTACCAAACTTGCTCAAGGTAACCTGGCTAACTGCCTTGTGGAGGTGGATGTCTCTGTGCAGGAAGGGCCATCTCCACGTACATATGTAATTTTGATGGACAATTGTCTCTTTCAGTGTGTGCAGCAGTGTGCAGTTTGTATTAGTGGCACATCAATATGTGTTCACAGCACAGTCCACTTCCTCATTGCTACCTGGCAACGGCACCCCAGAAGTAATGTATGATGTTGAGACTGCCTCAGTATTTCGGTGTCACCTACATGTGAGTCAGCATCATCATGCTATGTGTCTCATGGTGTTAGACCTGCAGCAACACACATTGCACACCCCTTCCATGCTACATACTGTTTGGGAGAGTGTCGGATTGACTATGTGGCCTAATGTAATTGTAAATGGTTCATCTTCCAAGTTGTACTTTCAGTACAGGCCATGTCATTGTCACCGTGTGCTCTGACATTGGTTCCATGAAGCTCTAGCGTGGCAGCTAATGTTTGTGGCAGCCGTCATTTGTCTATAGGTGTATATCCCATTGTGTCAGGATTTACAAGATAAATACCCGTATCACACCTCAGTGTCATCCTGCCCACATGTCAATGTAGTAGTGTATGTTGTGTGTGTCCTACAGGGTTGCTGCGCTGTGTGTATATTGCTAGGTTTATGGACTTACCGACAAGAAGCCATTGCCATATTATCCATCCTGAAAGTGCTGATTGATCGCTCTGTGGCAGAATATGAAGGAATAATATGCACTCCCAGGATACTTGGCCAAGATGCTGGTGAACAATCCCTGGTGGTCAACTATGGCCTTCACATTGATGGAGTGCGTGTGCTTTCTGTTCCGGAATAGATGCTCTGTTGCTGCAGGTGGTACAATCCGGACATGGGTGCAGTCAATGGCAAAAAACACATGCGGGAAGCCATGGATTTGATAAAACCCCTGTTTTATCTCCTGCTGCTTCTGCTGGGTATTGGAGAAGCTGATGTGGTGGGATGTGGGGGCAGATGATGGCATCTAAGACCTTGGGCAGGAAGTCCGAGAATGAGGGCTGTGATTCCCCAGCTATCAAGGCACCCGTTGTCTGAAAGGAGGGCTGTGATACCCCAGTGACCAGGGCACCCATTGTTTGGAAGGAACCATTTGCCAACATATGCAGGATAGCTGGCAGCTTGGTCACTGGTGGTATATTGTGTGGTGTCTGCAGGCTGGTTGTCAGTGTGGCTCAGTTTGGCAGAGCAGATGCTGAATGGCTTCCCAGTTGAGTCTATACCTCCAGATGATGTCCTGTTCCCTGAGGCCATGGAGATTTGTCCTGTTCCTGAAGACCCTCTCCTGCCTTCTGCGTTGCCTTTGGGGGCCAGTTTGGGGTGGTGGTGGCTGCTGCTGTTGGTCCTGTGCTCTGCATCGTCTTGCAAGCTGCATCAGTAGCACCTCCATGTTGTCCTGTTGGGCTGTGATGTTGCTTGTGTGTGTTTTCCTTAAGTAGTGGTGTGTTAAACTCATTTTAACACTTGCCCTGACCCAGGCGTTAAAGATTGACGTAAATCAGGTTTAGCACCATTTTTCAAGTCATCCTCCAACACCTCATTTTTGCCCTGTTGGATAAATATGGTGCTAAGGTGTTTGAGTCATTTTTGGGACAGGAATGCCTACCTTGCATTTCATTGATGCAAGGCGATTTCACACATCATTAAAATGATGCTGACTCCATAGTTTTGATGCTAGACGGGTCTAGTGTCAGAATATAAATATGGAATTAAGTTTGCTCTGGATTTGATAAAAAATGACACAAATCCGGCACAAACAGAGTATAAATATGGGCACTAAGACACTCATGCACCCACTCACAGACTCACTCAGACATTCACACACAACTCACAGATCCTCTCAGACATTTATGCACCCACTCACAGACCCACCCAGGATCACGCACCCACCCACTGACCAACTCAAAGACTCATGCCCCCACACACACATCCACTCAGAATCTCATACACTCACTCACAAGTACACTGAGGGACTCATGTATCCACTCACAGACCTGTTAAAGCATTCACATCCCTACCCATATCCACATCCTGGTTAAAGAGTTGGCAACCAATCAAAGCTCTGTAGAGTTTTGCATGAGTTCTTATTATTCACAAAGTCTCCGGGGAGGATCCCCAGGGTCCAGCCTCAACATATTTTTTTGTATTGTTTGGGAGTGTAGCCCCCCTCCCTGAGCCATGCTTGGTCATGGGGACCCCATTCCCTGGGGCCTGGCTATCTGGACTGGGTGCCCCTAGCCATTGTTGGGGGACTAGATGGGGAGCCTCGAGGCCCCCACAGTCCCAGCCATCTCCCCCATCCTGTGGGAGCAGACATTGCTGTCACAGACACAGAGCTACTAAACATGCAGCTTCCTGTCTGTGAGAGCAATTGCTTTCTCTGTTTCCCTGAACTCATGTCTGTGGGCAGAGAAACAGAGGAAACCTCAACAAGCAAGAGGTGTTCGACAGGTCTTACTTGCTGGAACCAGAGTGTTTGCTCTGACTTGGTGGGAGCTGTCAAAGCTCCCGCTAAGTTAGAGAAAACAGCTATGTCCCAAGGCTGCAAGGGTGGGCAGCCTTAGAAATAGCAGGACCACCCATGAGGGGTGGTGGTTCCCATGGCCATTATTGGCTCCTCAAAGGGGGGTTGCGTAGCCTCCTCCAACATTTGAATTTGCCCCGGGTGGTGGTGATCCCTCTGGCCGGGAGTCCACGATGGAACCCCTTCATTATTTCAATTCTGCCCTGGGGATGTAGCAGTCCCTGGGGTTGCAGAGGGCCACATGCCCCCCTTTACTTGCACGGAATTAGCTAGGGGAAGTGGTGGTCACCGAGGCCAGGGTTCTGCAACAAACCCCCTTTATCATTTTCTTTCTTCCCCAGGGAGGTGGTGGCCCCCGGGGCTATCGGGGGGCCATGTGGCCTCCCTCACTTCCAATGATTTGTCCACGGGAGCTGGTGGTCACTGGGGTGTGGGAGGCATTTTCCTACCCCGCATACTGTTCTATCAAAGTCCTAGGGAGGTGACAGTCCCATGGACATAAATAACCCCTTGAAGGGGGCCTGGTGCACATTTATTTTTTACATGCCCCGGGACCTGGCCGACCTGGGGGCTTTATTAAAACAAGTGTTGGAGACCATGCTTGTTTTTTTAAAGTTTTGCCGCAAATTTGCAACTGCCAAAATTAGGTAAAAAAGTGGGTTTTTTTGCACAGCATTTTTTTTCACTTTTTTTAGGGCCTCGGCTTAAGCCATGTACCAAGATGGCTGCCAAAACTTCCTGATTGAAGTGTGGGTAGTCAATCAGAGCTCGGTAGATCTCTGCACAAGCTCTCATCATTCACAAAGTTGTCAGGAGGATCTGCGGCCCTAGATATAAAAATTTGCATTTCCTTTACTGTCTATTAAACTTCTCAATGGATATACACCAATTAGCAAAAAGAGTGATCTGCGTACAGAAAGCTACCTTTTTGCCAAATTCGATATATTTCTGCATTGGGCAGTAGTTGAGCTCAGAACTCCTAGGGGAATTAACATCAGAAACACATGTTTTTGACCTCACCTTTTTTTCGACCCCTGCTTGACGGATCACCCTGAGACTTCCCATGCACAACAAGAATAACTGGCATCCTTGCTTTTTTGTAAAGCCCCGGGGTGGGCTAGGGGGGTCATTTTGACCTCAGCGGTCTTTTTGCCCGTGCGGAAGACCGCCAGTGGTGGCGGTTTGCCGCTCGGCCTATTATGACCGTTGGCAGATCTCCGTCCTTTTTCAGACGGAGAGCCGCCAACAGCCATACTGGCGGGAGGTGGGGAAGTTGAGGTTGCTCCACCTCCACCGCCACGCCAACAGAACACCGACCAGCGAATCAAGTTCTGTTGGCGGTGTGGTGTCGGCGGAGCTGCCCCATGGCTCCTGTCCCCTCCCGGAGGATCGTCGGACCAGGTAAGTCGATCGTCCGTGAGGGGGGTGGGGGGTGTTGTGTGTTGTGTGGGTGCATGGGGGTGTGCGTGTGTGTATGTAGAGGGGGTGTGTGAGTGCGTGTATGCCTGCGGGTGTGTATGGGAATGAGTGCGTGTATGTCTGTGGGTATGTCTGTATGGATGTGTGCTTGTATGTTTGAATGTGGGTGTGCATGTATGACTATGGCCCTCATTCTGACCCTGGCGGTTCTCTACCGCCAGGGCCAACGGGGGCGGGAGCACCGCCGACAGGCCGGCGGTGCTCCCTTGGTCATTCTGACCGCGGCGCTTTGGCCGCGGTCAGAACGGGAAAACCGGCGGTCTCCCGCCGGTTTTCCACTGCCCCTTAGAATCCTCCAAGGCGGCGCAGCTCGCTGCGCCGCCGAGGGGATTCTGACCCCCCCTACCGCCATCCTGTTCATGGCGGGAAAGCCGACATGAACAGGATGGCGGTAGGGGGGGTCGCGGGGCCCCTGGGGGCCCCTGCCGTGCCCATGCCAATGGCATGGGCACGGCAGGGGCCCCCGTAAGAGGGCCCCGCAAAGTATTTCAGTGTCTGCCATGCAGACACTGAAATACGCGACGGGTGCCACTGCACCCGTCGCACCTTCCCACTCCGCCGGCTCGATTACGAGCCGGCATCCTCGTGGGAAGGGAGTTTTTCCCTGGGCTGGCGGGCGGTCTTTTGGAGACCGCCCGCCAGCCCAGGGAAAAACTCATAATACCCTCCGCGGTCTTCTGACCGTGGAGCGGTATAATGGAGGGCGGGATCCTGGCGGGCGGCCTCCGCCGCCCGCCAGGGTCATAATGAGGCCCTATGTGTGTGGATGTAGGCATGTATGTCGGCGTGTGTGCGTGTAAGTATGTAGGTGGTGCCTGTGTGCGTGTCGTGTGGGTATGGGTGAAGTGATGGTGGGGGTCAGGGTGGGGAGGGGGGCCCTGCCACCTTTGGGGGGTAGGCGAGGGAGTCGAGGTGGGGGTGGGGTGTGGGGGAGACCCCTATCAGTGCCAGGGAAGGAATTCCCTGGCACTGATAGTGCTTACCGCCATGGATTTCATGGCGGTTCAAACTGCCGGAAATCCACGGTGGTAAGCCGGGTCCAAATACCACCGGTGGTATAGTGACGGCCGCCGGGCTGGAGACCCAGGTCTCCAGCCCTATGGGCGGAACAGAGAACCGGCGGATGACCATGGCGGTAACCGCCATGGTCATAATTCCACAAAGTAAGACCGCCAGCCTGTTGGCGGTCTTACCGCCGGTTCTCCGCCTTCCGCTAGGGTCATAATGACCCCCTAGGTCCCAGGGGCATACTACTAAATGAATAAGGGGTGCACAGGGCCCCAATCCTGGGCTTATTGTTGCCCACGGACTGCTACCTTCCTGGGATGGAATATGTAAACAACTGTGGGGGGTTCCTGGTACGCCCGCAGCCCTAAGAGCAAAATATGTAAACAAAGGTGGGGGACACCCAGCCCTCCTACATCCCCAGAGACCACCACTTCCCAGGGGCTTTTCCCATAGATAATCAAGGGGATCACTACCTCTATGGGGCGCTTCTCTGAAAGTAATGTGGGTAGCTTCCACCCCATCCCCTGCGACCCTGTGGACCAACACCTTCCTGGGATTTAAATCAAAAGTAATGCATTAGGGCCGCCCAGCCCTCCCCAACCCCAGAGACCACCACCTCAGGGCACAATTATAAAATCAATGTGGGGGTTGCCTGCCCCCTCCACAGTCATGGGGACCACCACCTCCCCAGGGCTAATTTAAGAAGCAATAGGGTGTCTTTTTCAGATCCCCAGGCCCTGGGCACCACCACCTCTCTGGGCCTAAATTGTGAAGTTAGAGGGGGTAATGCAGCCCCCCTCATTGAGCCTGCAATGGCCCTGGGGACCACCACCCCCTGGGGCCATCTCCTGCTATGTTTTGGGGTGCCCACACCTGGGAGATAGTTATTTTCTGTGACATGGCAGGAACTTTGACAGTTCCCATGAAGTCAGAGCAAACACTCCACAGCAAGTAAGGGAGAGCTGTCAAACAGCTGGGGTTTTCTCTATGTCCCTACCTACGGAGATGTGGGCAGGGAAGAAGAGAAAAGATTGTTTTCACAGAGAGGGTACTGCTTTAGCAGGGTCCCAAATTTTGTCACTGGGGGTCCTGGCCACCAAGGTCATATGGCTGGGCCCTGGGGATGAGGTTCCTGGGGCCAGGATCAGCCTGGGGAGGGGGCCATGTTGCCCCCTCCCAAAAAAACAATGTTTAGCCTGGGCCTCAGCGATGTGGTCCCTGGGGCAGAGATCAGCCTGGGGAGAGGGGCCTCGTGGTCCTCATCCCAAAAGAATTAAAATGTTTAGGCTGGGCCCTGGGGGCTGGGGTCCCTGAGGCTAAGTTCAGCCTGGTGAAGAGGACCACACAGCCCCCCACCCCACAAATAAAATATATGAAGACGGGGCACCGGGAGATGTTGTCCCTGGGGCCAAAATTGACTGGGGGAGTGGGGGCTATGTGGCCCCTCTCCACCCAAAAAGGAAATTAGAAGGAAGGGAGCAGGGGATGTCATCCCAGGGGCAGAGATCAGCCCAGGATGGGAGACCATATTAACGCCATGCCCCGGGAAGGGGTCCCCAGCCTGAAATCAGCCTAAAATCAGCCAGGGGAGGGGGACCGAGTGGTACCCTCCCCGAATAAATGTTTAGAAGGCCGGGTACCGGTGGATGGGGTTCCCTGGGCGGAAATCAGCAAGGGGAGGGGGGCCAAAGGCTGTGTGCACAGGGGCACATTGTTTTATGTTTAGGAACATAGCACTCTAAGATTTTATCAGTTCTAAAAAAAATACATTGCAAACTGCTTCTAAAGGTGGATGTAAGAAGCAGACAGCTTATTGGTTAGTCAACTCTCTACCTTTAGTTTTCTATTTCTAATTTCTAGCACACACTACCTTTGTAGGAGGCCTACGAAGGGCTAGTCATGCAATGTGCCAATACTCACAGCACTATTTAAAATTTTATTGCGAAACTGAAGGCTTGTGTTATACTTTTCTAATCTTGCATTCATTTAAAGAACAAAAGTCAAGAGAATAAGAAAGCTGCAGTGCCTATCAGGCTTAGAAACAAAAGACAATGGGAGACCAGATGCATTAATAATACCAGCAAATGAGGTGGAAAGATCACCTATAATACCTACATTGACTGACAACAGTTTTGGTATCTTGCTGCTTGCAGTCAAAATAAGTATTTGCATACTTTCTTTTTTGAAGCTGTTTGGTTTGAAAGTGGCTATTGTCATAGTATTCCATATGTATGTAGTCTCTGTGTGTTACTTCCCTTTTTTCTACTGATACTATTTATTTCCAGTTTCAAGAGTGTGTTGTGCCTTGCTTTCCGGCCGCTGCGTATCCTGCCATGCTTTGTTTCCTCAGTGATACAGTAATGGTTTCCTCATTGGGCCTCTTTCTTTAGGGCAGTAATTTGGTCTTGTTTCCAGTACGTTCCTGTAGTCCTCTTTGTTTCAGAGGTCCTACTGGCTTGTCCTGGGTCACTTTGTTGGAGTTTGTACACACACAGGGGCACAGCCTTGTTCCCTGCTCTTGTGGTTCTTTGCCTGCGCTTGGACCTAAGCATGTCCTCTCAGTGGTAGGAGTTTCTCTATGCTCCTCACAGAACAGTTTTAACCCATTAGTAGCTAGGTATTAAGTGACACAAGTACTGTTAATATTATTTACAAGAGGTTTTCCTGCTTTTTGTTGGTCTGTGTTGTCAAAATGGAATTCAGCATCTCCCCAAGTTACTGAATCACAATTTGGGCTTTGCATATCCCGAGAAACAATTTAAGAGTAGCAAATGGGCCAATTCTGCGAATTGGACCATCATGGTTGTGGCGTGGTGTTGAGCCCTGACTGGCCTACGGGCTGGCAATGCGCTCAACAGTTCACTGGCATCCAAACACACCCTGTGCTCTTCCTTTGGACATTCACAGCACAACAACAATACCATCCTATCAGTACAGATATAAAAATTCCATCACAAGATGACTTGCCAATATGAATGTGGTTCCTTATCCATAGCATAATTTTCAACCAACAAACAAGAAATGGGAAATAGTGGTAACATTGATTTCCACATAAACAGTCTCCAAATATACACATACTCATGGCATGACCTGACGTTATGTCCCAGGAAAGGATCCTCATCAAATTCCAATCACAAGACAGCATGTTGCATACAATCCAAAAGCATTTCATGTTACAGTGTTTACAAACTTCACAATGGAAAATAACTCAGATGCACCTACTCCATTTGGCGTATCCAAATTTGGTGCATAATAGAATCTAAACCCATATCGCCAACACATGTACCAATTGTGTTGCAGAAAAGGATGATGCAGACTTTGTGGATCTAGTCCTCTTAGTCATTCTCCACCTGAAAAGAAAGTCATGTACACTTATAAGGGCAAAGTTAGCATACAGAATTTACTCATAGACAACCCTAAGTAGCATACCAACACCTTAAATGCAATAGACAACTGTCATGTGCATGAAGGCCACACACAGTTCAACTTTTCATGATGAGTGACAACATCGAAAGACCATTGTTTAAGTGGCAACATCACTATCCACACTTTAGACATGAGCAACCTTACTTCTGTATAGGACGTTTTCACTACCAAAACCCACTTCTGAGGTAACCATGATAGAGAGATACACTTTGAGGCAAACCAATTGACCGACTACACATACTATTCAACCAACATGTGAATGTGAACTTCCACATCTGCAACACAATTAAGTTAGTCCAAACAAAAGGTTTCTATACTAAAAGCCTGAAACACATATCCTCAATAGAAAATTAAGTACCCTTAAGTTGCATCACAATGGCATAACCTAACAATGTACACATGATGTTGGCAAAAAAACACTGTTTAATGTATCCATGAATAAGATGTCCTGGCCTATTTAGCATTCCCACAACTCATTGGATAAGGGAATTTCTGTGTAGCCACTTACCATCCAAAGGACATGTACATGTTTCTAATATTCTGAGCTCTTACATCAATGATATGGGTTGCACTAGGCATCTAGTTATACCACCATGGTTTCCAACACGTAGGATGTCCATTCTGATGAAATATTACAGGTGCCAATGTATAGGCCTCACTTACCAGTGGGGACACCTCTTAACAGCTCTGAGTAAGTGTAATAAGTATGGCATGTGAATTGTCAGATTGGGATCACAGCCTCACATTGAGTTGACACTCATTTGACAACTCAGGAATAGTAGGACTGTAGGCCTCTATGTTGCACGTTGAGCTCGATCAAGGGGCATTTGAATGGACAGAGGGCAAAGACCTGGACAACATACCATCAGGATTTTGAAAGTATGGATCCGTAGGTGGAAAGGATCAACTATTAGGGTATATAGAGCAGTATTGTGGGACACATATGACACAGTCACATGTGCATCGTCATATCCTTTTGTACAAAAGAGTAACATAAGTCAGTTTTATGTCTCTATACACAATAGAATGTGCACACCTGTGTACCTCTGTTCAGAACTGTACTTCTAGGTGTTCCTAGGAGACTTTTTGCCTTTTTCACTTACCACATTGTCACATTTAGATTCTTACACATCATACACTGACCTTGAAGAGGGATGTACATCTGTTTAGTCAGTACTTATCCTCTTGTGGGTGCTGTGCTGCCCTCAATCGCCCATCCAGCTCAGGGTAGGCCAAAACCAAAATGTGGGCCATTGGGGGGGTCAAGATCCAATGGGCACCCCTTCCTCTTGGGGAGAACATCCCCAGCTGGGCGTCTGCGGTCTTCCGGACCCAGCATCTCAGGTCCTCCCAGTACTTAATACAGTGGGTACTCTTCTGGCTCTGGACTCCCAGGCATGCGATGCCCCCTATCTTGGCAATCGCATGCCAGATCCCCATTTTGTGATGGGCATTGACCTGCATGGATGACACAGACAAGAGGAGAAAGTCATGTCCACATGCTCCACCCCAAAACAAGTAGGATGAAAACTTAAGTTAGTGCAAGTAGCCAAACATACCCTTACTCACAGTTTAAACTCTTTTTAAAGTTACCACCTGCAGTCAGGCCTTGTGCGAAGTGGGGTTATCCACTTCAACATGTAAGAGCAGTACCAAGTGTTGGCTAGAAACATATGACCAGACCACAAGAATGTCCTCAAAATGGGATAGCTCAACAACTATTTTCACACTACCATTAATGTGAATGCTGTAATATGATGGTGTGGATCAGTGTACATACATAACACAATACCTACTATGTATCAGGGCTTAATATATGTCTATGCACATGTACACATGTCCATATACCCACACATGATAGTTCAATCCTTCATTCCTGCACATTTCATGTACATCATCATACACTCTACCTTTCACCCATTGGTAATGCATTGGACTCACCAGCTCCAATGGTGTAACATAATGCTGTCCATACATGGGTAGGACATCCTCCACAAACTTGTCCAGCTCTTCTGTAGCAAAGGCAGGGGCCCCATCACCTGCAGGACATGGCATGATTGCTCCCAGATGCAGTACACAGCAGCTTAGGTTGTAGAGGTCTTGCTGGCAGCCGTGTCAGGAGTCAAGTGAGGCAAACTGCAGAAGATGAAGGTCACTTCCACCACGTACAGGACTGTCACCACCGAAGGATGTTGCCATTGGCCCAAGTCCACCAAAGGCAGCAATGTGTTCCAATGGCAATGACCACTGTGGTTGTAACCGCCTATCGCCATGACGACTTCTGCCAGCAGTTAGGTCTCTTCATGATGTCCAGTACAGTAGGTCAGGCAGCTGCCATATTAAGGCTCATATATGTACAGTGAAGTAATGGAAGGTGAGTCATTTTCGAAACGCTAGTATCAATGATCACGCTTTAAGTGCTGCCTTTATGTTTACATGTATCAATGTGCATGTCATTACTAAAGGATGTGAAAATGAGGTATTCTTGGGCTATGTACATGAAATACTATTGTCACCATATGAATGACAATCTAAATATAGTGTAGGTGCAACAAATATGTGTTACATGTCAACTAGGTTGATGTAACTTTTACTGTCAGTGACATGTTCCTCCATGTAAGGAACATGCAAGGGTTTAGCAGATGTGAATTAAGTAAACTGTCATACGTTGCCAAGCTATGTGATGTTTCCCAAATTTTAGCTGTTTCATGTGACATGATTTTGAAATATGTCTGGAGTTGATGTGATCATACTCATGATGTATTGATTAAGTCATTCACATTCATTCTGGTGTTGGCCCACGCAGTTACCCTGGAATGAGGGGAGCAAGACAACCTCCAGTGTACCGCCCACTAGCAGACCTGCAAACCATGGAGTAGCGATATGTAATCCAAATATATCGCCTGGATGGGCATACAATCATGGATCTCTGTTGTCATTTGGAATCAGATCTGATGACCGCCATTCATAATACCAATAGCATACCTCCCATTGTTCAAATCATGTCAGTGCTACACTTCTTGGACACCGGGTCCTTTCAGTATACAGTAGCCCTAACTGCAGGGATGTCTCAGTCCATGTTCAGTCAGGTTTTTAAAGTTGTACTGTCTGCAATGCTGAAACACCTGGACAGCTCCATCAGATTTCACAAACGTGAGGATGTGGCCCATGTTAAGGCACACATTGCACATGTGTTTGGAGCCATAGATGGTATCCATGTACCGTTGGTTCTCCCAAGTGTCAATGAACATGTATATATGGAACAGGAAGTCCAAGTGGTCTGTTTGGCTGACTTCTACATTTCACAAGTTTGTGCAGAGTATCCTGGATTCCTTAATCATGCTGAACAGCAATATCCCACTGCTGATGACATGACTATATGCAGAGAGGGCCTGGCTGGTTGGTAAGTCATATATGTCATGTGTGGCTTTACCTTTTTTCCTGCTACCATATATAGTGATGTCCAATATTCAAGTTTGTATTGGTGGAACCATACCTTACAGGTCACTCTGGATACCCAAACAGTCCTTGGTTAGTGACACCAGTGATGTACTCAACCATGCAAGGGGAAGTCCACTTCAATGAGACCGACAGAAGGACAAGGTGTGTCATGGATCTGACTTTTGGGGTCCTGAAGGCAAGATTTCACAGCATAGACAAGTCTGGAGGAGCCCTCTTCTAAATCACTCTACACAGTATGTCAAATTACTGTTGCCTATAGCATGCTCCACAGCCTTGCCCTGATATGTCGGATACCATTGATACCAGATGTGAGGGAGCCAGCAGATCCTGTGTGGTGGAAATGCAGATTTGCCAAGTGAGGATGTGCATGATGAGGACGAAGCTAGAGGCATCATGGCAGATCTCATCATTCAACTGACTCAAGGTATGTGATACGATGTTACAATTGGGATTCCATGGGATGGGATGTTGTTGAGGTTATGCATGCCATGTCATGTTCTCTTTATCACCATCAGTAAGGGCTTAAATAGCTCCTAAGCCAGTGACTCAGATATGCATGCATATTATTACTTAGAGTTGTGTACATAACTGCTATGCAAATAGTCTAATGGTTAGTAAATGCACAATCAAATTCACATTTGTACTTGTGAATTGGCAATGTGAAGTATGTGTTCCACTCTGTCCTATACCTTATCTTTGTCAGTCACAGATTTGCAGATTGGCTGTATGGATCATCCTCATTTGGCAATCTCAGACAGAGTCACAGACAGATGAGATTTGCAGGCTGACATGAGACGTGGACATGGAGTAAACCAGGTACTGTTTAGCATGAGATTTGTGGTGTGTGGGTTCTATGCCCAGACTGTCAGGACAGTTGGACTGAAGTGCCTTTTTTCCACCAGAAAAGCATGTTTGGTATTGGAGGTGGTCAAATGGTGCCTGGTATGTGTTCATTTTGTGTCTAACATGTCATATTGTGGTATCCAGACCCTCAACCATCATAATGGTTTGTGTTGTCTATGAACTAACTTGTACATACCTGTCAGTGTGTTTCTACTTTGCAGTCTCTGTCTCAAGCCTACTGATACCTGACCATGGTAAGTAGAAGGTTCCATGGCTGGGGAGATTTGTACTGACCTCTGTCTGTATCATGGGGTATGGTCATTTGGAAGCTAAGGTATGGGTATGTGATAAGGCATTAGCTGGTGATACATTGAACCAATCTGTTTGCCTCCTGGGATGTTGAAAGACTGATATGTCCCTAACTTCAGTATTGTGTGAGTTTGTAATGAGTGACACTTAAGCTGAAACACTGAAGTCCACACCAGTACTTCACTATGTGCAGATTGCATTCTCCAAATAATTATATGGAGTGTACAGTACAGGTGATTTGTGTCATGCCTATGTTACAAACCCAGTACAGCATGTATCCTGGTTATCCAAAACATGTGTGATAACCATAACAACTGTTTAACTTTAGGGAGGAACATTTTGCTACAATAGTTGTCATATATGACAGTTGTATTTGGCTGATACATCACACTTACACAGCACCTGTAAGTTGTATTTATTGGTGAGTGCACAACGATATGTCTGATTTGAAACAGAAATAACACAAAGAAGACAGTGAAGGATTCAGTTATGGTAGATGAAATCATCAGGGTAGCTGCTACACCATTTGGAAGCACAAGTCCAGTGTCCTTGCACCATAGGAGAGTTGGGTTTCATAACAGTCAACAGGGGGAATCTGTGGCACACAAGGAGAACCAGTCAGAAGAGGTTAGCTTCCTGGCAGTGGGTTTGGTCTTTACATCTGCTCCTCTTGAATGTCTTGGTTGAACTTCACATTTGCGGGAGTATTCTTCTGCTATAGAGGGTGGGGTGTCTGAAACATTCCTTTCCCCTGGCAAGGACTTAATTCTACTATCAGCCACAGATGTCATAGGGCCTGATGTTTCAGTGATAGTGGAAGAGGCCTGATGTTAAGTGCAAAACCTACCCAAGGTAGTGCTCATGTCCCTCAGCACCCCAGCAATTGAAGCCAGGATAGCATTTTGGGCCTGTCACTGCTGCATGGCTTTATAGTGGTTGTCTCTCTGCAGCTGTTGGATTTCGCCCATCATGGTCAGGAACTGGACCTTCATGCCTTTGGAATTTTGGTAGGCTCCCAAGATTTGAGAGTTGGTCTCCTAGTCAGATGTGTCCCTTTGAATCACCATCCTCTGGCTCACAACATCCCTCCCATGCACCCTATCCCCACGTGCCTGTGCCCCGGAACAGACTGCCCTCTCCCTCTTGTGGTAGAATCGTCATTGTCAGGGATGACAAGAAGAGACTAAGGTACCTGCCCTGGGGGGCACACAATGAAAGAATCTACCCTTGGGACACAGGCTTGGGGTGAATGGTTGTCGATGACATAGATACAACAGGGCTGGTAGGAGTCAATGTGGGCAGGGTGAGGATGACAGTTGTTGACTAACCAGGTGTCCCTGATGGGCCAGCATCTTCTTCACTGTACAAAAATCCAGGAGTGTTTTCTTCACTGGGCCCTTCATCCAGAGGGGTAGTGGCAGTCTCTGGTGTCCTCTCCATGTTGTCAATGGCAAGATTACCTGTAGAAGTGAAACGCACAGTTGCTGTGAGTGATGAAACAAGTTATGTTTAATTTTGACTACTAGACATGTTATGTGAGATGCACACACTGTTGTTACATGATCTCTTGAAATGACAATGACAGCAGCTTCCAAATCTTAGTTAGAACAAAGTGGGACATAGAGATTTGCTATTCCATACATCATGCTCCAAGATCTTTGAGTATATTGGTGTCTAGATGACTGCTGATACTCTCATATCTTGCCACAGTAAAGACATGAGTGTGTACATTTCTCTCCTAGTAAGGTGCATGACATCAAAGATCCAACTAAAAGCTGCACAACGCACAATAGTGTCAGAGCTGGCACACAGTATAGGAGTTACCATTTGCCCTGGGCCTCTGTCTGGATGTATTGCAAGTGCATCCAGTTTGCCATTTAGTTGTACCCTTAGATGAGTGTAAGACATTGTTAGAAAGAGTTTCTGAAAGGCCAGTTTGGTAGGGGACATACCTGTAGCTCTGTTTTGCTTGTAATGGTACTGGTAGAGGGCTATTTTATTGCTGCCATTGCCATAGACTGTTAAATGATTGAGCATTCAGGATGGGTTACTTTGAAAGTTAGTTTCACATGAAAGACATTTTAAATTGAGTGTACTGTTCTGGTTTTCTTAATGGGGGAATAGTGGCTGCTGGGAGTTGTAGTGTTGTTAGTTCCTAGTACTTAATATACCATACACAAACACTGTGGCCCCAGGTGATATTAGTTGACATGTGGCATGCCAGAGAGGGGTGTATGGACATTTGGACAGAGGGGTGGTGGGTGGTTTGGTCATTGAGGTGGGGGAAGGTGATCATTTAGCATGTAAGACAGAACGTTTTGGTGACATGAATGTTGTGGTGACTTACCTGACTACACTTCCCCAGGAATTCCTGTCAGGCCCTCAGGATGCAGGATGTCCAATGCCTTCTCTTCTCGTGATGTGATAGTAGGGGGAGGAGGTGGGAACCCATCACCAGTGAGCTGGTGCTTGGATGCCATGAAATGGACCTTCCCCCTGAGGTTGTTCTACCTCTTTGTGATGTCTTCCCTTGTGCATGGGTAACTGCCTAAAGAATTGACCCTGTCGACTATCCTTTGCCACAACTCCATCATCCTGTTTATTGATGTTTGCAGATCTGTGCTAAATATGGTATGGCTCTAGCCTGACAATTTTGTCCACCATGACCTTCAACTCATCATCAGTGAAAAGTGGATGTTTTTGTGGGGACATGGTGGTGATGGTAAGGATGCTGAGGTACTGAAAAACTGTGGAAGAAAATGTTAGTGATGAAGTGTGGATGCAGTGATGTGAGTGGGTGATGGTTGTTGTGTATTGTGTATGATGTTAAATTTTGTGTTGTGTATGCTGTGAAGGTATGGGATGTGTGTGTGGTGACATGTGTATGGGTGCCTATTCTTGCTTTTTGTATCTCCCTAAATTTTGCTTCTCAGGGGCTGTGTGTTGTGTTTTTGTATCAAAGGATTGTGGGTTGTGTTGGGGTGTTTTATGTAGTGCAGTGTGCAGGAGGTTCGGGTGTGTGGATGTGTGTCAGATGTGGGGTACTCAAACTATCCAATGTAGTGTGCTGTTCTGACTGATGTGAGTTTAGACCACCGCGGTTTACACTGCCAATGATTTTCTACCTTGGAAGAACCGCTCTTGTGATTTGTGGATCGTAATGTGATTGGAGGATTTTTGTTGGGCTGGCAGAGCTGGTGGTGGAACCGCCTCTTTCCTGTCCTCCAGTGTTCTGATGGTTTAGGAATTTTGACTGTTCTTTGGCAGACTTCACAGTATGACTGTTAATACAGCGGTTGGATCACTGACAACATGGCTGTCTTTTGGTGGCTGCCACCGCGGTGGTCTAGCCAAAAGACCGCCAAACTTGTAAAGGCCCCCTTATTCTCTTTGTTTCAGCAGTGTTTACGTGAGCCGGAAATGAATGACTGTTATGATTAAAATCCATTAATTGAACCTTGACTGGTATTAAGGAAGTTATGATAAATTAACCATGTGTCTAAACACTAGACTTTAGCAGATATTAATGTAAACTTTTACCTGAGATAAGGACTTGTGGAAGTTATCTTCTTGAATTTATTTTTAGAATGATTTCAGAATTAATTCAGCCTACAGGAACCAACACCTAAAGAAAGGGAGAAGGGACATTGGGTATATGCAGCTCAGACTACTTATAATTGGGAAAAGAGTGTATTTGAGTATTGTAGTACTAAAGGTACCTGACATCACACAGGGTAAGTCTAATCCTAGTCAAGGTTCATCCCTTCATCCCAGTGGGTCAGACGTGACTTCTTCTGGAGTCTGCTTGATTCATAGGGATGGTGGAAAACTTTGTTGTATCCATTTAACTCCAGTAAAAGGTACAGGCCTGACAGGGATAATGTTGTAAAGCCAACCTAGGGGAATGGAATCCCCAGGGCCATAGCATTGCTCGAGGTAGGGACCCCACAACCCTCCACTCAATTTAATGACCAGCCCGAGGGAAGGCTTGTGGAGGGCCACCACACTTAATTAGCTATGGGCCCCTCCCCTTCCCCTAAATTACTTATCAGCCTTGGGGGATGGAGTCCCTGGGGCCTCAAGGAGGCTCAGAGTGGGATGTACATGCCCCCTTCCCTTCATTTTTACTTCATCCCCAGGGTTTGGGATACTACAGGCCTCAAACAGGGTAGCTAAAAGCTGAAACACCCCTCCCCTTTAAAAGTATTATGCCCTGACCCCTTGGGCCCTAAGCCATCCATGGGATCTTTTTGAAAAGTGTGGGAGCCTGAGCTTTACTTTTTAACTTTTACCACGGATCCATGGATCAACATATCATCTGCAAATTCAACTTTGTGACCCCCACCAGGCCCAGGGGAGCAGGGTATCCCTACTCCTGCTCAATTTTTATTAGTTTTTTTGTAGGACAGCAAACTGAGTCCCAAAGCCCTGAAATGCGTGTTATCACATCTTTGGTGATGTGGTGGCATCTTGAGATCTATTTGCTATACAGATCCTCGGCAAGATGATATAAATATTGATGTTTTCTAGACCCTAATTTCTCAAAAACTACTGAATGGAACTGCACCAATTTACACAAAGCATGTGTTTGAGACCACAATCTTGTTTTCTGTCAAACTTGATGTAATTCTGTACAGCTGTTTTGGCTATAGCTGTGTCTAATCTTCCTTTAGGAAATTATAGGGGAAAGTATGTTTTGGGACCCTCTCTTTCTCTTAGTCACTTGACACTTTTCAGGAAGGATCTATAGTAGACGAAGTGTTGTCAAATGGCAACAAAGTTATAAGCTCATCAAAAATTGCTGTTCCTATGGACACATGTTCCTAACTATAACTAGCTTGATTATACACATAATCCACTGAAGGTGGCCAAACCCATCTGCTCGTGGCATTCACCCATGTACAGCAGAGGATTGACTCCAGGACCTGGCAACCCTGTAAGGTTGGCCAAAATAGCTTTGCATAGCTGTTGACTATCCTCAACTGGGTTGGTCATGGGGTCTGGCCTCTGATAAAGCCCTGCAGCCAAACCTCTGTAGTTGGTCAAAACCAATAGTGCACAGTCTTCAGCCATGCACAGCAGAGGTTGGCCCCAGGTCCTATCGCCAGCACTCCATGGGAGACAAGCCCCAGCTGCCTACAGCTGATCTTCCTGCCCAGGAGGGCCTGTGTACCCCAGGGAGGCTGAAGGATTTGTGAATCTAGCATAGGAGCAACAAACACCACAGTAAAAATAATTTTTCAATTCAGCTCTATCTATAGTTGTGCTATCACATTGACTATCAAAGAGAGTGAACCACTCAAACACAAAATTGTACATTGATGCATTTATTTGTATATTATAGAAAATAGTCATTGCATATTGGTCATGTTGGCCTGATCAAAGAGTTGGTCAGATAATCCAACAATAAAAGGTGTAAAAGATGCAGCATTCATTTAAAATGTATCTTTCTTCACATGTGATAGCACATTCATTCAGTTGTTTTGACTTTTGATAATGTGGAGACAAAACACTTGCCCAAAATTAAGACATGCAGGATGTGTTGTAGTTTATTTAGGTTCTTCTGGGTGGTGTCGGTACAGATGACGTTTCCATAGCCAAGTCTGCTGATAACAAGGGCATGGCTTACAGTCCTGCAGCATTCCTTTGGGATCCATTTGTAGATCTTCCAGGGAAGTTGGAGTGTGCGGATACAGGAGGATGTGACTGAGTTGACTTAGCAGGTCATGGTGAGCAATGAGTCCAGGATCAAACCAAGGTTGCATGCTTAGGTTGTTGGGGAGAGAGGGTGCAGAGAGTAGATGGCCACCAGGAGTCATCCCAGGCTGGAGGGTCCCAGGATGAGGATCTCGGTCTTGTTGCAGATGAGCTTGAAGCTGCTGTCCTTCATCCAGGCAGTGTCGGCTTCAATCCCCTTGTAGAAATTCTTCTTTGAAGTTGTGGGGTGTCAGTCAGTGAAATGCTTAGTTGCGTATTGTCTGCGTAGGAAACAATGTTCAGTCTGTGGTTTCTGATGATGGATGCTAGTGGGACCATGTAGATGTTGAAGAGTGTGGTGCTCAGGGAGAAGACCTGTGGAAATCCACAGCTTATCTCTCTGATCTCTGTAACCAGATGTTGCTAGGGGGAGGGCATGCGCTGCATAAACATTCTTTTAATATGTCAAATGGGTCTGAATATGTTTTTCTGAAACTATACCAGATCTTTTATGTTACTGTATGTTAACCTCAGTAAAGGATTTGCAATCAAGGAAAGCATTGGGATCTATTTATAACAGAAGCCAATAATTGCAGAAAAGCACACACCATCTTCAATATGCTGACCAAGGTAAATTATTTCCTTTTTACAGTACTCTATCTTCGTTAAAGAAACTTTATGGTCACTATCAGCTAAATTATTTAGCAAAGAAATTGTGTCAAGGGTACAATGCAGTTTTTCTTGAGATGCGATTAATAAATCTCCTATATAGTGTCCTAAAACTGAGTTATAGGGAAACTTCAAATGTTCTATATCTTTCTTCAGAAGTTTCAGTAAACCATTTTGGAATTGTACGACACACAAGCACTTTATTTTAAAATTTAGATGCAATTAGGAACTGTCTCTCCTTGTGAAGAGGAACTGAGAAGAACCCTTGGCATAAGTCAGTGGCTCTATATTATTGTGCATCTCAAGACATTTGGAACATAATCATTGCTGGATTCAGTACTACCCAAAAAAATGGAATGACGATTATATTAATTTTTCTCACACCCTTCAAAAAACTCAATTTTCCACTGGGTTTCTTTATCACCATCATGAGCATTGCTGGGGCGACTAAGTATTCCAGAAGGATTCCCTGGTCAATAATGTTTTCAATAACCGGTTTTTATTTCATCCTCTGTTTCAGCTGCACATTTTAGTCTGGAAAAGGTCAGTAGGTTTTATTTTTAAATGGATTTGCACTTTTTATAAGTCAAATCTCACACCTATTACTCAATACTATGGGGGTCATTACGACCTCGGCGGTCTTTTGAAAAGACCGCAGAGGCCGCGGGAGACAGAATACCGCCATTGTTGGCAGTATTCCTGTCTCCCTATTATGACATTTCTGCTGGCCCAGCGGAAATGTCACATCAACATTGCAGCCGGCTCGTAATAGAGCAGTAGAACCCGTAGCGCATTTCACTGCCTGAAATTCGGGCAGTGAAATGCGCGACGGGGCTATGTCTGGGGGCCCCTGCACTGCCCATGCCAAGTGCATGGGCAGTGCAGGGGCCCCCAGGGGCACCCCAAGTCCCCCTACCGCCGGCCTTTCAATGGCGGTGTTTACCGCCATGGACAGGCCGGCGGTCCGGGACTCATAATCCCCAGGGCAGCGGTGCTTGCACCGCTGCCCTGTGGATTATGACCGCCAAGCGGAATCCTGGCGGGAAAATGGAGGTACCGGCGGTATGGGCAATTCCGCCACGGTTATAATTGCTGGCGGAACTCGCCAGCCTGTTGGCGGTGTTACCGCCAACATACCGCCGGCCGCCAGGGTCGTAATGACCCCCTATGTCTTAAATCCTGAGTCAGGTCTTATTTTGATCATGCTGAAGACTACTGAATCCAATAATTGTGAGATTGGATTTTGAATATTGAATCTTCATCTTGTGTTTCAGTCAGATCACTGACATATCCCTTCATATAATATTGAAACACAAAAAAATACGGAAAACACAAATATCAGTGTTAAAAATGTTGATTCTTAGTTATATTGAAAACACAAATATCAGAAAAACAAATATTGTCACATTTAAATAAAAAATAATAATATGAACAAATATTGAGTCACACAATATTTACTATAATAGTATCGCCAAAAATGTAAATTATCATTAAAAATACACAAGTGATATTTTATGTAAAACAATTATTTGAAATTAACATAAAACATGTTTATATTAAATCGAATTGTATTACTACACTAACATATTTACCATTCACTGCAGTAAATCACACTAGAATCATAACAACACCACCCAAAAAGATAGCATTAATTGCCAACATTTAGACAACCTAAATATTAATATATATAGATATATATATATTAAAAACTTAAATTTGAACTAAAACATACTAGCTAATAAACGTATAAATGTAAATTTGCAAATAGTTAATTTAGCACTCTCCAACTTCTAACTCTTTGCATAAAATTCCTAAAAGAAATACCTATGACTTGTAAAAGTGATAAACTGCCAGAAAAAAACTATCACAAAGCAGCAAAAAGAGAAAACAATGCAAGCATACATAAATTTAAAAACTACAAATTATCCAAGCAGTGAGAAAAAATAAACCTCACAACCTCAGCCTCCACAATCTAGCAACAAATTAACATTCAGAATGAAACTAATATTTTTTTTCATCCAACAGAAAAGGAAACACATGTTCTACATTAGGACACACCAAACAGAAAAGCTACAAAACAGTGCAAAACATCTATACGGAACATTAATTTAAACAAGTAAAATATGAGTAGTTCCATAGTTTTATATGTAAGTAACAACAGTACAAACTACAAAATAGTATATGCATATATATTATTACTTTGCTTTCAAATGCAATGATGCAGACTGCAAAATACATAACATCACAGAAAGGAAAGCAGTTTCTAAACCACATGGGCTACATGTACAGTCAAAGAAGTGCATCGATAAAAAATATAACTTGGAATTGTGCTAAATATTACTCTGATGCATGCTATGGGAGAGATACTACAAAAGATGATGCTGTCGCCCTTGCTCCTGGTGCCCACCCCTCCTGGTGGGACTCGCTGTCCCAGGAGTCACTTGGTGTTGCCGGGGGCCGGACTACAGACGCGCTTGAAAACGTGCTGCGCTGCTTCACTGCTGGTCTCCCTTGCTCCTGGTGCCCTCCCCTCCTGGTGGGACTCGCTGTCCCAGGAGTCACTTGGTGTTGCCGGACTACAGAGGCAGGCACTTGAAAATGCACTGCGCTGCTTCGCTGCTGGTTGCCCTTGCTCCTGGTGCCCTCCCCTCCCGCTGGGACTTGCTGTCCCAGGAGTCACTTGGTGTTGCCGACGGCTGGACTACAGATGCAGGCGCTCGAAAACGCGCTGCGCTGCTTTGCTACGCGGGATGCGCGCGGGCCAAGGGTGGGCCTATCCACGGCCATCGAATACCGTCATAGGCTGGGCTGGGAAACCCCTCAAGTGGCTACACCTAGCGGGTCCTGGATTATATTTTTCCCAGCACGAACCACGAGAGTCACCACCCGGAAGCGGTTGGGCTGGATGAACCCTTGTGGATATCTGGAAAGTAAGAAGGTTTAAAAAAACATTTTATTTGTGGGAGAAATGGGGAAAAGCAAAGCTGTTGACACTGCTGCTCCTCGGAGTGAGGTAAAAAAAGCAAAAACTAAGTTAAGTGACCAAATGAGTTCAGGGCCTATTGCAAACGTGAACGTTCTCCATGCCATTGATCAATTATTTGAAGAGGTCTAGGCTATCCTCCATGGTAACTCCCAATTGCCACACATTGGTAATGGAGCGTCCAGGGGGAGGAAATTCCGTCTATGTTCACCAAGGGAAAGAGTGTGAGGATGCAAGCTAATTGCACCCGCGTCGACACTGATGAAGTCAAGGCCCCCCAGGATATAATGGGGCCTCCTTCTTACACTCCTCTGATATTTTCAGGGGGAGCTTTTGGTTCTCCTGTAAGCACAAAGGATGCCTCAGCTGTGGGGGCAGAACCATTCCCCATTCCATTGAGCCCTGCTGTTAAGGTGGTCCCTAATATCCTATGTGCAAATCGCTTTGAGCCTTTGGAGGTGGAAGAGGACTTGATTACAAGCACAGCAAACCTTGATCTGGGAGTTATAGTGGATGACAATATTACAACTATTGCACCCTCTGCTACTGTTATTGCACTTGAGGGCCCGCATCCACCCAATAATTTTATCGATCTGACTCCTGTCCTCCAGAAAATCGACAAGACAAAATCTAGACTGCTACTTTTAGTGAATTTTATGAAAGATAATCTATTACAGTGTGCCAGCTGCAAGTGTCAGCAATCATGCCAGAAGGCAGGGGGTAGCGGGAGTTTTGCTATGATAAGGCCTGTAACAGGAATTAACAATTTTCCACATGCGAAAGATTCGGCCTCCACTGCTGCTACTCTTTCGTCTTTCAGTAGTGGGTCTAAACCCCAGATAGCAAATGCAAGTGTTGATCAGAGGCAAGATGTCCAAGGCTCTATTGCTAGGTACCATCGGGGATCTTCTATTCCTGTCCCTATACAGTCCCGCGCTACAGAAGTAGAACACATTTCATCACAGGATGATAAATCATTCAATTTCTTTGTTCCCTCCCATACAACCCCAAACAGTAACCGATCCACAACAGCATCAGAGGTTGGGCCGAGGTTATAATGGTCATACAATTTATATGATTGATGTTGTAAAGTTATTGCCAGGTGCCTTTAAAGATGCAGAGTCCTTGACCAACAAAACTATTCATTGGCTTTGGACCCGACACAATTGTCTTTCTGTTATACGCTCCGACATATAATTGGTGGAAAGGCATAGAGTTGTGGGCTGAAGTTATGATTTTATTTCTGTTTGTTTTTTCAGCAGGGTTCTGGTGGAGGAACTGATAGACTTCGAAGTAAGTACCCACCATTTAAATTGCCCGAGAGGGATTAGCATTAGTCTTGCTACTTAGCCCCCTGATTCTGGCACTAGGAAGACTTTTATTTCCACTTCTGTCTGTATTCCACAAGTAGAACCGGAACTCCAGCCTCTGTCTCCAGTAACCGGATGACTAAATCTCACTTACAAAGAGCTCCCAGGGTTACCTAACGGGGTCCTTTGTCCTGAGGGAGACGCTGTTCCGTTGGATGACCCCGAGTCGATTGAAACTAAATTATCGCTGATGTCATGGAATCTAGCAGGTTTGGCTAAGAAACTGGGAGATATAGACTGGTCCATTTACATTAGCAGCCAGGATGTTTGTTTGTTCCAAGAAACTTGGGTCGAGTATCAGACCTATATCCAAGTGTTCACTTCGTTTAGCTTTCCAGCTCAACCACCTGTTAAGGGTTTGGGTCGTGCCAAAGGAAGACTAATGCTATTATTAAATAAGAGACTATGGGACTCGTAATGCGGCTGGTGGTATATCCGTCACATTTGGAACGGATTAACACCTCCTCCAAAGTTGTAATAACACCCTATGTTGGTAACATTCACTACTAAATATAGACTCAGTGGATCTAATGGGATTCCAAACGTACTTTTCGTGCAGACCTGAAGATTATCCTAATCAATGTTTATGCCCGCACAGTATCATGGGGCCTAGAATCCCAGACGTTAAGTCAATTGCCTGAATTTTTGGATTCTCTTCATCAATCAGAGGTGATTTTAATTGCATCTTTGAACCATCCATATTGAGCAGTGGGTTAATGGAAGAAGAAGACGATCTGTGGGGAATCCTGCAATAAACGAAAACTAGTTTATGTACACGATCCCGAGTGGCCACTCAGTTGGCTGCACCATGCCTAAAGCATGGTCTCAGGGCATGTAATGGATGCATGCCATCTGATTTGGACATGATGCCGACATTTAACAGAGGTATCTCCTCTAATACCATCGACTACTTTCTAGTGGACATTAGATTGTGGCCCATGCTAAATGATATGAAGGTGGATGTTCGACCAGAGAGAGACCATAATCCCCCACTCCTTACCCTAAGTGGAGATGAATTTAGGATATCAGCTCACGCTCAGTTGTCTGAGGTCCCTACCACTTTACAGACTATTAATTGCACTAGAGTATGTTGGCCCAAGGTGATGTCTAACCCTTATCTACTTTTGGGGATTTACAAAGCTTTCATTGATGAGATATCGGAATATGCTGATCACGAAGTAAGTAGTATTCCTATTCTTACTATACACGAGTCATTGCTAAATAGGCTGCAGAGCATTTTTTACAAAAATGTCCAGCCTAGATCTAAATCCCCTAAGGTGACAGCAGCCAATGCATGGTACAATACGGACGGTGCTAAGGCCAAGCTGGCACTCAAGACCGCAATCAGGGATGGTTCCCTGTGTGAAGTTCGTTCTTCTAAATGTACATACAAAAAAGCAATAGTGCAGGCAAAAAAAGTCATGGGAGGATGTTGTTTGGCGGGACATGCTCGTTGCAGTCGAAGTAAAAAACAATAGGCTATTTTGGGAACTGGTATCTAAAAGATATAGGGGGAACAGGAGTAACCTTAGGCACCATATTTAACCAGAGGTTTGGGTGACCCACTTTTCCCAACTTTATGCCGCCCCCTTCGACTCGTTAACCAGCAACGTGTGTGACTCTGCCCCTTCACCTCGAGCTACCTCTAGTGATAGCTTTAAGTGAATTAGTCAGGACCCCCAAGCATCTGTGGATATTATCAACTTTTCCCTGGAGGAGACTACAAAAGCAATTCAATCTTTAAAACCTGGCAAGGCTCCAGGACCTGATAAGATCCTAGGGGATTTATGTAAATCAGAGTTGACGATATGGTACTGGTATATACATTTTCTTTCCAATAAAATTGCTGCAGGAGGTGCAATCCCGGGCACCTGGAAAGGTGCGGATATTATTCCAATGTATAAAAAGAGGAATGCCAATCTACCCACCAATTATAGACCAATTAGTTTGATTGACAATATACAAAAAGTATTCACCAAATAACTATTGGATAGACTGATGGAATGGGTATATGACAATCAGGTCCTCTCGCCCTTGCAGGCAGGCTTTTGCCCAAAAATTAGCACAATAGACCAGGGGGGTGATTCTGACCGCGGCGGATGGCGGTCGCCGCCCGCCAAGTGGTTCCCGCCGAAAGACCGCTCCGCGGTCAAAAGACTGCGGCGGTCATTCTGGCTTTCCCACTGGGCCGGCGGGCGACCGCCGAAAGTCCGCCCGCCAGCCCAGCGGGAAACACCCTTCCCACGAGGACGCCGGCTCAGAATGGAGCCGGCGGAGTGGGAAGGTGCGACGGGTGCAGTTGCACCCGTCGCGAATTTCAGTGCCTGCAAAGCAGACACTGAAATTCTTCGTGGGGCCCTCTTACGGGGGTCCCTGCAGTGCCCATGCCATTGGCATGGGCACTGCAGGGGCCCCCAGGGGCCCCGCGGCACCCCCTACCGCCATCCTGTTCCTGGCGGGAGAACCGCCAGGAACCGGATGGCGGTAGGGGGTGTCAGAATCCCCATGGCGGCGGAGCGCGCTCCGCCGCCATGGAGGATTCTCAAGGGCAGCAGACTTTCCGTTTCTGGCCGCGGCTGAACCGCCGCGGTCAGAATGCCCAGCGGTGCACCGCCAGCCTGTTGGCGGTGCTACCGCCGACCTCCGCCATGGCGGTAATTACCGCCAGGGTCAAAATGACCCCCCAGGTACTTAGATTAGTGCTCCTGCATTGGAAGTATGTAGTCCTTGATAAACAACCCTTATAAGTTGTGTTCGTGGGCTTGTGAACAGCCTTTGATTTGGTCCCAGGGAAGAAGCTATGGGAAGTACTATTGAGGCAGAGAATACCCTACAAAATAGTTCATGCAAACAGCTACGCACAGGTGAGGTGGGGTGACCAAGGTGAACTGACAGATACAATTCCCACCCTCAGGGGAGTACGCCAAGGATGTGTTCTGGCCCCACTGCTGTTCTCTCTTTTTATCAACGAGGTAGTTCCTAAATTGCTTGCTTACCAGAACGATGCCCCAACACTGAATTCCCAAAAGATACACATCTTACTTTTTGCTGATGATTCTCTTCTTTTTCTAAAACCCCGATGGCACTCCAAACGCTAGTTGACCACTTTAAATCCTTTTGTCTGGATTATGGATTAGAGCTGAATGTTGACAAAACCAGGTTTATGGTCTTTGGTCTAGGACCCCAGGGTAGATGTACAATTGGTTTAGATGGGTCTGTATTGACCAGGGTTAATTCTATTGACTACCTAGGAGCAAGGATCTCTAGTCACATGCTTTGGGAGGAACAGATTGGGAAGAGTGTGGGGCTCGGCCAAAACCGAGCAGCTGCTATCCTGCGCTTTTATAAAAGCTCTGTGTCCAAAGCTGTTTCTCCTGCTATCAAAATCTACTTGGCCAAAGCACACGGAGCAGCTGCTTATGGGGTGGAAATATGGGGATTTTCAGATTGCCGCTAAATATCGGTTGGCAAAAATAATTTTGCCAGAGCCCTAGTTGCTTGCCCAAAGAGTACCCTGCTAAAACCTTTGTTTCTAAAACTGGGTTTCAAACATATAATGTATCTGATTATCCTAAAACCGCTACTATATTGGGTGAGAATTTGGACGGTACCAGTACTTGCCATATATAGAGATTCCTTCCATGACCTTTTGAAGGTACCAAATGTGACTTCCATTCCATGGGTCAAACACGTGTCCAAATGGTTTCACATTTTGGGATTGACAAATTTTTGGGAAAATCCCCCGGGTATGGAGAAGTCACACAGTTCCATTGTGAAAACTTCTTATTGGTCTTACGTAAGGAATGAACTATGACAATTTAGATGCCTGTTTGACTGACTCGTTCTTGGACTTTAAATCAATCCCTTACTTTGAACCTTATTTGGACCTTATTTCTGACTTGCAGGGAAAGGGGTTGTATGCTCGTTCCCGATTTGGGAGCCTTCCACTGTTATCTCTGACCAGTAAATGGGGGTCTGTTCCCTTGTCTGATCTGTGCCCCATTTTATTCTGGTAGTCCAGAAACCAAGGAGCACTTTTTGTTTTTTTGTCCAGTCTATTCTGCTCCTCGATCCAAATGGATCTGCGCCATTTGTCGTGCTCTAGGGGTGACCCAATACTGGGTAGCGATGAGAATTTTAAGAAGTAATACATCTAAACCCTTGCTTGTCGCAGTTAGCAAGTTCCTTGTGGCTGCATGGCATATAAGAAAGGGTTTTCTTAAACAGTAGCTTTTATGAATTCCCACCTTATGCATACTATCTTAACTTTAACTTTTACTTATATGCTTATATTTTTGTATGTCTATATTATTCTTTTACCATGCTCTTATAATATTTTGCCTGTATTTATGCTTTGATGGTCTAGTAACCGAATAAAGCTGTGCTGTTGTTGTTGATGTATGTAAGACAGCACAACCATTCCTCAAATGTGATAGAAATATAATTAAGGGAGGTGCTGCAGGATACAATAGATCTCAGGAACCTAAACCCAATACATCAAGTCAGCTACATGAAATATGGTTTAGTGCTAGTGACTGTACACTTGGCTCTTCAGGTGGTCATACTTGAAAAGCCAGCACATACTCAGCACCTAGATACCCTCTTGTATGGGAAGTTGGTCCTCTGGAAAAGCACACTACTTTGCAACACATTACTTTTTTACTTTTGGCTATCCCCCCAAGACTAGCACCCTTGTGTCATATTGTAAGGGGGTCAGCATTGCCACTGACATATCTGCACAATTTTCAAGGTCCATACATGATGATGTAACTATAATGATAGATCTCTGGCCTGCTCTGCACTCTGAGCTGCCCTATACACAACTTCTCTTCATTCCCTACAGTTTTCCTTCTACTGTAGATGGGAGACTATGGGCATGCTACAGCCCTTTGCCTCAGGTTTACTGTCCTAACTGTACCATGGAACTGGATGTACCCATTGCATGGTGTATTGCCTATGTACCTCCCTATGTACTATCTTCAAACTTTCAATAAATAAAATTAAAAAAAATAGTAATCCACTAAAATGCAAAAAATAGTCTAAAAAGCCCTGAAAAATGCAAAATGAAACCAATCCAATAGTGATCCCTTGTAGCAATCCACAGCATCTTGAAACCATAAAAAAACAAAAATGGTTTAAAAAAGGAAACACTCCAGAATGCCCCTAAAAAACAGAAAATCAAAGTAAAGAGCATAATTTTTTTATAATCCAAAATTATTTCTTTAAAAAAAAAAAAATCTCAATAGAACCCGTTCATAGACAAAGATTTGTGGAGCAAATAAGAAAACCCACCCACAAAAATCATTACATTCCCTAAAATATATATATATCACAGTTAATTATCAAAATATAAGTAACATAACACAATCTAACATAACATAATACTACATTACAAAAACAGTATTTGAAAATTCAAATCTACAAGCTAGTGAAAAAGACTACTACTATTAATTCATCAATTCATCTAAATATGCAAAAAAAACAACAACAACAACACTGTAAATAACTACTAGTCCTTCCCATGATTCTCACGCCTTCAAAGCCCTTAAGAAATCCTTAACAAAAGGACTTACCTGTTTGGACAAACAGTAACACCTTACTGTGATCTGGTTCCAGAATATAGAAGTAGAATAGACATATAAAAATAACACAAATAGGTAACAAAATAGAAAGGGGTGGTAAAAAAAATTGTAAAAAAATGGCCGCTAAACTATTAAAAGGCTATTTCCCGGTAGAAGTGATTTGTTAACATTTTAAAAATGTTGAATGAATGTAGGAAAACATGTAGATATTATAAAATATGTAAGACCTGTTAAAATTGCTGTAGATTATGTAAAACAATTTTATAGATACTAAAAAAAGTGTGTTCAAATAATGTTCGAAATATGTATACAAAACAATTTAGGAAATGTTAAAAAAGTCAAACAATGTAAAAAAGTTAAAAAAAATGTACAACATTCAATCTTCATGGAATATAGTATACATTTTCTATTTAATAATAAAAAATCTGTAAAAATGTTTTATTTATTTAACTATGTATAATTGTTTATTTTTAAGTTAAAACATATATATTTAAAATGTCAGTTAATAAACCTTGTTTTGGTACTGCTCCATAAATGATAAATGAAAAAATACAGCAAGAGAAAATTAACATTATAGCAGTGTAAAAAAGCAGTCTCAAGCTGAATGATACACTAAAATGTTAATAAAATCGAAAGACGAAATGGTCATGAGCACATTCCTATAAAACTAATACAGGCGGACCTGGAGGTTCCCAGAAAAGTTGTTAAAAGGCAAGCATCCAAGAAATAAAGCATTATGCAAATATACAGCATTAAATAGTAGAAAGACAATTAGCAGCCACCCTCCAAATATTAGTGAACTCCATAAGTGCAACTGAGCTAAAATAGTGTGTTGCCAGAACAGTACAAATGATCAATACACATGTTGGATTTAAAGGGGGCAATTGGCAGTACTAAGTTCCTTTATTTTGCACCACATTGCAAATAAATATTTTGCATCCACACGAACAATGGGTAGTCTTATATCAGTATTTAAGGTTCTATAGACCTCTGTATGATGGCAGGTCCCGAAATTCCTATCCACTCTCTTTTGGGCTTAATATAGGCATGACAGAAGAAAGGGGCATGGACTTCACTTTTGCTGCGCTCACCACAGTTGGGACACGCCTGATTTTCGTCAGGCTAGGCACGGTAGGCTGAGTAACAGTCATGCACTGTTGTATATGATATTTTGCCACTTGTATTGCAGCTGTGCAGAGATGCTGTGGTAGAGGACATTGGTGTACCAAGGACTACATGTCATTAGGGCCTTGGGGGGGTGGTGTCACAGGTGGCAGTTGGGAACCAGATGAATAGAAGCCTGGATATACAACAAATGTGAAAGCAGGTGGAGGCGAAACAGGGAATTTTGAAGTGTCAGGATGGGCTAGGTGCCTAGGAAGATGGGCATGTGTCTGGGATGGTTGCAGGATGAGGTGTGTGGGACTAGTAGTGTGGGCAACCACAGTAGGTACATTTTGCAGAATATCCTCACCAAGAGCTATGACTCAATACTCTCACATACAGGTACACACTCTGGACAACAGCATAATGTAATAAATGTTGGTGGTGTTTGTGTCTTTTAAGAGAAAATGTATGATCTGGGTATCATGAGTGTGTAAGAATAAGTAGAGTCCCTAGGTATGAATGATGATCGCCAGAGGAGTCAGGTATGATTATAACTGAGTGGGGCTGAATGAAGAGATTTGTTTGGCTCTGCAGATGACCGCTTGGCCTCTGAGGAAATGGAGTGAGCTTGAGATGTTGCATATTCCCAGTTGTGATGGTGGTTATTACCTTCAGAGATGATTCCCAGTGTCTGCTGTTTTGGACTCTTGTGATGAATGTGTGTGTTTGAAAACTATTAGAGTTCACAAAAAAATAGCTATGGTATATACATAACCTTACCCATTCCGGCAGTGCAGCCAGGTGGCTTGCCGTGTAGAGTTGCAAGGATGTGTAACTAATATGACCCTTGGACCACATCATTTGTTACAATTGCATGCAAGATAGTACAGCAAAGCAGATTGGTGTGTTTTACTGTGTGAAAGGCAGAGTGCAGGATAATTTGTAAAACATAACAAAATACCATGACTTGACACTGCTGTTGTGTTAACTGATGGCTAGAGGTAATGCTAGCACCCTGGTGACATAGTAAAATGGTCTCCTCAGTGGTGTAATGAAGTTAATGTAACATCAGTGTAGGCACAAACCAGAAAAGCGTAAAATGTAAATACGGGTCCTTACCTGTACTCACTCTTTCATGGGGGGCAGGCCAGAAAACTGCAGAGCTGCATTGTGTTGTATGTAATTAAACAAATAGTCCCCCCTGTTCATACAGATGTTGTATAAACAAGGTATTTCCATGTGTAAGGCAACATTAGTCTAAACTGCCTTATCCACTTCTGGTAACATATGTTTCACATGTTCATTTGTACTTTAAATTGTAAAACTTCAGTTTGAATGTCACCAAAATCACTTCTACATGTACCATGGATCATTACTGATGTTTCCCTATGTATTTCAAGAGGGAGAAACAACACCTCCTGTCGAGCAATCTGTCCTTGATGACCAATCTGTTGAGGAACCAACCTGACTTCCAGTGAAGATGACACCATCCAACAAAACCTGGGCTCTTTTGATTGCCCTTCTCTGGTCTTGACAAGTGAAGATGACGTTGCAAGAACTTCAGAGGAATGAACATCCACCGGACAAGCCACATTAAGTTATGCAATTCCAGCTGAGAATGCCAAGAACCCCTCAGTGGTAGGAGTCTAGCAGTGAATTTCTGATGAGGTGTGGGTGGGGACTGAGACCATAGCTGACACCCAGAAGGAGTCCATAGGTATCAGCCCTAGTAAGGGTATGGCTAAGGCTATTACAGACATCAATTCTTGGCTTCATTCAATTGATGAGTCCCTGGCTGACATTGCTGCTGTCATGATGCCTCGGCAACATCAGCTCTATACGTCTGCTACCATAGAAGTAGCCACACAGCTGGGGGCTATCCATAACATCATGGAATCCATGGACCTCAAGTTGGGCTCCTACATAACAACAATGGGTGACCTCAGTTGCAATATTGTTGATTTGTTGAAAAGCTACCAGACGCTTGTCAGGGATTTTGTTGCTGCCTTCCTGGCACAGAGAAATGCTGGTGGGGACAGGGAAGCCACATCTCTTGCCTTTGATGTGTGCGCGTCTCATATTCCTCCCGTACAAACAACCAACTGCAGAGGAGGGGCAGCACCCATCAGAGGAGGAAGATATTGAGTTCTCCAGTTTCTGTCGGCGAACTGCCAGATAACATTTGTCTGTGCATCGTGGTCAGTTTCCTAGTGGTCCAGTGTTTATCATCATGTCACCCAGCACTGTACTCTTTGTTTATTTTATGCAGATGTTGATCTTATTCAGTTGTGGACTTTATAACAAACCTACCTTCCCACATGCTCATCTTCTCTGAAATACTCTTCACCTCAACATGACATGTCTTCCAAATGGACTCTGTCTAATCTAATCTTTTAATAAGAATTGGTGTTCACCAAAATGAAACATTTATAATCCTGATAAACAATGTGTGGATCCTACAATATTGTATAATAATAACTCTTAAACACAAATTCTGGATAAAACGACTATAAACACCTTGGTGGAGGTGTATAATCATAACCCACTTCTTTGCATCTCGGGTAGAGTGAGCTAAAGTCACTTGCAAATGGTGTCTTAGGATATGCACCTACATCAAGTACATCCACTGCAAGAGCAAAATGATCAATGTGTTCTCTCTCAATATAATATCAGAGTGTTATCTGCAGTTACTTGAATGACACACTGTGAAAATTTCTTTCTAAACTCACAAATAGTTATCTGCTATAAATGGGATGTGTGAGGCATGTGAGGGCAAAATGCTGTTCCACTTATCCACATATATCTAGCTCAATGACCATGACAAGATGATCACCCTAATATGATGACCTCAATTCACATACGAAATAGATTCTACAGTACATAAATTTGCATGGCTGTACTGATAACATCTAGATACTCAAGCCCATACGCCTTAAGAATTTAGCATCATACCTGTGCCACACAAGGATGTACAAGGGCACTCCTATTGATTCAATGTCAGTAAGCAAGACATACAAGGGTTTCTTGTTGGGGCCCTGGGTCAACTGCTAAACGGTGAATAATGCTACAATGGGATAAGTGGGTCCTTCTGTCCCTGAGGGTCCTCATATGTGTCAATTGTGAGTGCAACCACACATTAGATCTATTGTACATTGAACAAAAATGTTTTTGCATAAGAGCCGGACCATTGTAACAGAAGCAATTCAACACCTACCCAAGGGAAGAGGATATGAGAGACATATGGATTTGAAACTTCGGAAGTAGTAAACCAAAGTGAGGTCCACAAAGTGTCACACTTAGCAAGTAGTCAATGCCAATGATGATGAAGGTTCTCCAGGTAGATGTGGGTGCTTTCATAATTTGTAACCAGCCAATAGCAATGACCTATTGCACAATGGTGCAAATGTATGTGTGGCAGTGCAGGCACCAGAGTGTGTCCAAGAACAGCAAGGGATCTGTAATCTGTAGTAACAAAAGTATCCCAATTATACCTCTCCTATCACATTTACACAAAATTTCATAGTAGGAGACTACTTGTGTGACAAATCACCAACAAAGGCCTACTATTAGTAGCTAAAGAAGTGTAAACGGTCCATATGTGACTCAAATGTGAGGTAGACTAACACCTTCATTGACATTTGATGAAGCAACAGATACCTTCAAAGGCTGCATGTCAATCAATAGGTATATCTGGTAGCCAACTTACTCAGTGGTACCAACTCTTAATTATGAAATTATGATTAACTAGTGAAAAAAAAAAAAATTACCAACCAAACCTACCTAGCCTACATTAACGGACCTTAGCACTACCTTACACTATCGTAATGTATCTTAAACTATCCACACCTATCTATCCTACAGCAACTAACCTTTTTTAAAAAAATAATATGTTTATTGATTTTCTTGCTAGCAAAAGAAAAAATACACAACTTGCCCCAACTCTCCCCTCTCCCAACTCTCCCTTTGTGCATGCTCCAGGCTTTTGTAAAGCTGTGTTCCCCCCGCAATGTCTTTTCCTTGATATTGTTTTGCTTCCTCTTTGGTCGCTTCCCCCCATAGTTTCAAAATGGCTAGCTTGATATAATTGGTGTATACTTGCGTTTCTGTGATTAGTCCTCTGTGGTATCTGTTCCCGATGATGAACTTCGGTCCTTGGAATCATTGTGTGGGTTTTTCAGGCGATCGAGCAGGTCATCCCATCCCTGGGCTCCCTCCACGTTTACCGGCCCCCTCGCCACTTCTTGGTATAATGGCTCTCCTTCAGCTTCAGCCCATTTAACCAATGCCTCTTTCCATCTTAAACTCTTTGGGCCCCTAAGGTCTTTCCAGTGCATTGTAATCTCTTGTTTGGCTAGTATCATCGCTAGGTCTATGAACTTATTCGTAATTTTTTTTCTATGTGCTTTGGGGAAACCCCCTAGTATTGTCGCTATTTGATATTGTTCTGATGGTATTTAATATCTCCTCCCAATAGTGTTTCACTGTGCTGCACATCCATAACATATGGATTAGGCCAGCTTCTGGTACTGCGCAACGGGGAGATTGGGGCTATCTTTGCGGGGCTTAGATATGCTCTGTGGAGTATGTATAGATTAATCAGTTTGAGTCAGGCGTTTCGGGAGACTTTATATGTGTGTGTTACGATTTTCTCCCATAGCGAGTCATCTATGTTTTCCTGGATGTCATCTTGCCATTTGGTCTTTAGTCTATCCAGGGGATGTAGTGTGTCTTTTTGTAGTGATTTATAGAGTGTTGATATCACTTTCTTATCCCCCCAATTGTGCATATGCTGTGGCATCCGGCATGTGTGGGGGGGTTCCCTGGGACCTTGCCTCCAATGTTGCTGTATTAGGGTTATGATTGTGAGAGAAACATTCCTGCTGGGACTCCATATTGGGTCATCAGGTCTTCATATACTAACAATTCTCCATCCCTAAAGAGGTCACCCACCGATCTGATGCCAGCTCTCTCTAGTTTTGTAATTCTCACAATATTGCTGCCTCCTGGTTGTGCGGTTAGGCTGGATAGGGGGAGGTTTGGTGAGTATGGATGTGTGATTCGTGTGGGTTGTAAACTTCGATTCCAGCAGTGGCGCAACACTTGTAGTTCCAGGGGTTCTATCTTATGCCCCCTTCTTGGTGCTAGAAGTATCCCCGCAATGACTGTGGTTAGGGATTCCCGGGTGTGTGTGTCCTCCTCTGTCGGGAAGGTTGAATGCCACATAATGGCTAACCATTGAAGTTGCCCCACCAGATAGTACAATTCCATATCTGGGGCTGCCAGCCCCCCTTCTGTCGTCGACTGTTGGAGTTTGTGTAAAGCTAATCTGTGGCAACCGGCTCCCCATATGAAGTTTGTGATAATAGAGCTGATCTCTTTAAAAATTGATCGAGAGATTATAATAGATAGTGTGGAAAAGCTATATAATAGTCTTGGTATGGTCACCATTTTCACCAGAGCCACTCTGCCTGTCACTGATAAGGGTAGCGTTTTCCAAAATTGAACATCCGTTTTCAACTTCTGGATCGTCCTGTTTATATTTCCCTCCAGTAGATCTCCCATGTCATGGTATATGTGGACACCTAGGTATCGAAACGTGGTTTGGGACCAGTTCAGTCCCCGCCCGTTAGTGATCTGGGGTACTCCTTGTTGTAGTGGATATAGAAGGGATTTCTACCAATTTATGCGGAGGCACAAAATATTGCCGAAATGCTCTAGGAGTGTCATCGCTCCCTGTAGATCCGTGTTGGGATCCCCAAGGAATATCAACATGTCGTCTGCGTAGAGCGCTATCTTGTGTATCTGCTTACCTATCACAAGACCCTCATAGTATGTTCCTGATCTGGCCATGTGTGCCAGTGGCTCCATCGCAGTAGCAAAGAGCAGGGGCGACAGCGAGAAACCTTTCTAGCGCCTCCTTATAGAGGCCGCTCAATCTGGGTGCTAGGAGGTCAGCATATGCTTTATAAAATTCTGCCAGGAATCCATCTGCCCCGGGTAGCTTTCCCCTCGACATTGCCTCCACCACTACCCTTACTTCCTGAGGGGATATCAGCTCCCCTAAAGTTTGTTGGTCCTCTCTGCTTAGAGAGGGGAGTTGGATGTGTGCAAGGTTGTGCAATTGTTTAGGTCTTAAAGGTGTCGTTGGGGGTCATACAGGGTCGAGTAATATTCAGTGAAACATGCGTTGGTCTCACCTTGGCCATATAATCTAGTGCCCATCTGGTTTACTAACTCCATTACCAGTAAGTGTTGCCGTCGTGGGGCAGCGAGCCATGCTAGTAATGCCCCCGCTTTGTCACCTTCTGCGTGTTGTCTGGTGGTATACTTCCTATAGTCAAAGCGTCTAAGTTTTTCCAAGGTTAAAGCTATCTTGTTCTTAATTTTGGATATGCTCGGGGCAAGCTCAGGGTTGTCAGGTCTATTACGCTCTAGGGTTCTCAATTCTAGCTCATTCTTGTTAATATCTCCCTCTAGAGTTTTCCTGACCCCTGTTATCCCAGACATGCAGAAACCCCTCACAGTCACTTTGAATGCTTTCCATTCTTAGGTTTCGGAGAATGCAGTATCTTGGTTGTGATCGAAATACTCTTTTATTGTGTCTCTTATGTTTTGGCAGAAGGCGTTATCTTCAAATTTTTCGGCCCTGAGTCTCCAGTCTGGTATTCGGGAGCGCTCTTTCTTCCAATCCAGTGTGAGTAGTAATGGGTTGTGGTGAGATATGGTTCGGCATAGATATTCTGCCCCATGTACTGTGCTGTTCACCTCAGGGGACGTCAAGAAAGTGTCTAATCGGACATGTAGGTCGTGCAAGTGTAAATAAAAGGAGTAGTCCCTTTTGCGGGGGTGTAGATGTCTCCAGGAATCTAATAGGCCCCAATCCTTCTGCCACTTCACAAAGTCACTGGCTGTTTTAAGTATAGGAGAGTGCGATAGTGGCGAGTGTGATCTATCCATCTCAGTATTTGCAATACAGTTGAAGTCTCCCCCCACGATTATAGCCTGAGTTAGATGTGATCCCCACTTATTTGAGAGCTTGTTCAGGAATGTGATTTGGGAGCATATATGCCCCCTAGTCCAGTTACTAGCACATAACGTCCCTCTTTGTCAATACATGTGTTCACTTTCTGAAATGGGACGCCAGGGCGGATCCATAGCAGAGCCCCCGTGCATAGGCTGAGTACTCAGTGGCATATACTTGTCCTCTCCATTGTTTCGTCAGCACGGTAACCTCCTTATTAATGAGATGTGTTTCCTGTAATATGGCTATGTGTATGCCCCGTCTCTTAAGTTGGTTGTAAACTTTGTAGCGGTTATGTATGCTGTTCAGTCTTCTAACGTTCCATGTGAGAAACCTAGAGTTTGACTCGCCATCCATGAATTGTGGAGATAGGTGATATGGGGGTTCCGATCCTGTCTGGTGACCATAGTGGGAGGCGCGACGACCTGGGGTCTGGCAAGTGGGTAGTGCAGTCCGGAGCAGGGTCAACTACATTGATTAAATTAACTAATAACCAAACATTTATTTTTATGTCTAAATTCCCTCTCCCCAGGACCGGATTCCCAACTATCCCCATCCAAACTTCCCTAAACTTAAGAAACATTATATATGAGGAGTGTGGCTAGGGTCGAGTATCCAATCCTTTGGCCCCCCTTTGTTTCTGAGTTGCTTAAGAGTGTACCCCTTCCCCCAGTTCCCCATAGTTACTTGCTGTTGTGGACGGCAGCCGCGCGCTGGATCGGGTCGCCCGTGTTCTAGTGTTCAATATGTGTTGGCTTCCCCCAATCTCATTGCGATGTCCATTCCCACAGTTATGGTGATGTTTCTAGGTGTGTGTGATCCAATGTGTTTTTTCCACGTGTGAATCTCCGGGGATTCGTGATAGTATCATCTTCTTTTCAGATGATCTTGTCGGATGTCCCGGGGGTGACTTGTGGTAGGTTCTCCGCTGCGTCTAACGATGAGTGGGAGGCAGCGACTCTCGGTCTGATTGAGGGTCGGGTGAGCGCGTGAGTGTAGAACCCTCTCTGCTCAAAGCCGCCGCAGCTCTCATTGCGTCTTCTCTTTCTTGCAGTGCTTGATCGCGCGGCGGAGCAGAGCCCAAAAAAGGTCTCTCGTTCTTGTTGCGTGATTCTTTTAGGGGGTGTGCAGTTCTTCCCCTATTACCCTGTCCTGATGTCCCCAGTGTATCCAGCCATTCCTGTGCTTGTTGCGGCGAGGTGAAGAACAGGGTATCATTGTTAGTGATGATTTTGAATTTGGCCAGGAACAGCATGGCGTAGCGTATTGATCTTGTTCTGAGTCACTTTTTCATCTCTGTGAAGGTGGCTCTTTGCTTTTGAGTATCTCTGGTGAAGTCTGGGAAAATCATGACCCTCCGGTCACCTATCTTAATCTCTCTTTTCTTCCTTGCTTGGGCTAATATAAAGTCTCTGTCTTTAAAGTGTAGTAATTTTGTTATGATCGGGCACGGGTTGGGCCCCGGGGGAGGGGGTCTGGCAGTCCCTCTGGGGCTATCTCTGTGCGTATCCATTGTTCCAGTTAGGTTTCCACGTCTGAGGCTTCATGTTCTGCTTTCTCTGGTAGGCCCACCAGGCAGAGGTTACTTTTCTGCGCTCTGTTTTCAGCATCTTGTGCACGTGTTTAGAGCGTTTTGATCCGTGCTGCCAGTTCGGTTATTGTTTTGGAGATCTTCGCATTTTCAGTGGTGAGGTGTTCCAGTGATTTTTCGTTGGCAACCACTCTGTCTGTTAGTCGCCTTTGGTCATCCCTGAAAAGCGTTAGTTCTACTGATAGTGAATCTATTTTAAGTTCCAGTGCCTCTCTAGATGCTTGGATTGTTTGCAGTAGTGTGTCCAGTGTGGTCTCTTTATCTGGTTTCCCAGTTCCTCCTTCTTTGTGGGAGTTGCTCTCCTTCACAATCCCGTCTTTCCTTCCTGAGTTGCCCATTTTCGGTTGCTTTTCCCTTTTCTCCAGGCAGGTTCTTTGTAGATTTCCACCTTTGCCGTGCTGTCTGTTTCTATGACCCTTTTTTGAGTGTACCTGTGTTTTCTTATATTTCCTCTCTCTTCTTCTCTCCCCTTCACAATTTGGTCCTGAGCTGTTCGTTGCCTTAGTTTCTGTGCTGTTTGTGTTTGGGGGCCCGTCCAGTGTGGTGGTTAGTGGGGTATGGTTGATTTACGTCTTTGGGTGTCCCAATCTTGGTCCTCAAGCCCACCAACACAGGCTTATTCATATATCTTTTCCCAGCCTCCTTCTTTTCAGGGCTCAAAGATGATCCCACATTTGAGCTTTCTGTTCCTATCTGCCAAGATACTGTCCATGCGCTTGTTTTGGGTGTTTCATTCAGGCTCGGGGGGCCGGAGTCGGGAGTGCGCCGCCGGGCCGTCACCTCTGGCCTGCCCGATCTCCACCCTCCCCGCCTGGGGCACGGATGCGCCCTGCCTCCTCCGGCGTTTCGTTTGCGCTTTAATATTCACCGCTCGGGGGCTGGTTTCTACCTGTCTGTTGCCGTCGCGCTGTGTTGCACGGGGATCCTACCTTGCGGCTCTGGCCCGCTCTATCCCGTTGTGCGTCTTGGGGCCATCGCTGTGCCTCTCGGTTCCGTCTCTCAATCTGGGTCCATCCCGACCCGAGTGCAGGTCCTCCCTCCCTTCTACCTTTTTCCCTGGGGCGTCCCCATGATCGCTTCTCCGCTCCGCTCAATTTTCCTTTGCGCTGATGTCGGTGCCGCATGACGGAGCCCGACTTTATGTACTATCTGCTACTGGAGATGCCATTTTGCTGGAAGGCTCCGCCGTGCAGCCCGGGCCGATCGCCCCTCCGGGACTGGCTTTGCTTTTTGTCCGGTGGGTTCTGACCTTCGTTGGGGTGTCCCCGAGTATTGACGGATGGACGGGGGCCAGGGCTCGGGGGATCAGTATGAATTGCTTATAGGTTAGAGGCCGTCGGGAGCTCTGCTTTACGCGTGTTGCTCCATCGACTTAGCTTAAACTATCTTAAAAACTATAAAGAAATGACCAGCTAAATATCAACAACTACCCCTTTAATACACATAGATTGACATAATACAAATATCATCTACACCTAAACACATACTAATTATACATGTAAAGCTAAACAAATATATATTTCTTTGGTATTTTTGTTTTTATATATATTTTTTTATAAAACACTAAACATCAATCTGCTACCAACTTACAAACCTAAGAGTATAAAAACAGACTTAAAACAACTAACTACTAAAATATCTAAAAAACTAACACCTAACTACACTATACATATACTAAACCCTACCTAATTATATGGCTAATAACAATAAAATACAAAAAAACATAATGAAAAAAGAGAAGGGTAATGTCCAGAGGAAAGTCTATACAAGTGGCAAAACCTGCACCATGGCCTCCTGCAAGCTCAACATTCGCTGACGCAAGCTGGCCTGCTCCTGCTGGATGCCATCCATTCTCTTATTTATGTTTTCAATTCTCTGGGGATACAGTACTTGAGAATTGTATCCCTGGGATGTTGGGCCGTCTGGTCCATGTGGTTGGTGGCTGTGAGGCAGCAGATGTTCCCAGGTGTGGCCTGTAGTAGGGGCCGCTGCTGCTGGCCATTCGCTGATATTTTAACGACACCAGATGCTGTTGTGTCCCTTTGCCTCCTGTGCTTCCAGGACCCTGTTACCTCGGCCCTCCCATATAGTTTCTCCCCTTCCTGAAAAGTCTAGAAATGTGTTGAATGGGGCGGTAGTGATCCTTTCATAACTCAAAAGGTTTGGCTTTGTCAGCTGTCATGTTATCTATGGAGGTAAAGGAAAAAAAACTTAGTTCAAGCTGAAAATGCATCTGATGTGTGTGAAAATAGGCTGCCATTGTAATACAATCATATATGGCTGCCCAGACCAGCTCTAAAATTTGAGATAGAGATATGGATACTATGGGCCATATTTTCGACTCTGATTGTGTTGGTCTTGCACCCGTGACATAGTGCAAGAGTGATGTAATGTCTAAGGCAGATTTAAGGTGGCTTTGTATGGCTTCATAAATCTAGAGTAACGCCAAGCAGCAAACATCATTGCGTTATGTTACTCTGTAATGGGAATACATTTCATGGGTGTTGCGTGGGTGTTCCTACACAACTCCCATGGATTTTGATGGATTCCCAGTTTAACCTGGAAATGTGCCACAATACTATACCTTACCAGGGAAGACACAATGAGAAGAAATATCTATTTCTCCTCACTGTTCCTCTTTCTATGTGTTCTGCATTCTGTAGCACACATAGAAGAAGGAAAAGCCTCCTTGGATTGTTCTTGTGTAGGAAGGTGTATTTTATCCTGTCTGTGACCCAGGTATCCTTGCAACATGGTGAAATGGTGCCTGTATTAGCCCTAGGCAGCCCATTGTGCACAAGCACAGGTGGAAGAGTACGGAAATGTGTTATAACTTGTACACATGACATTCCTGCCCTTGCTGGTCACTTGCTGCGTTGTCCTGCACTACATGACTTGTAAATATGCCCCCATATCTTCAGTAGGACAGTATCTCCTACTCGAACAAGGTAAACTCAGTCAAGTGTGGTCAGTGGAGGTGCACAATAGGGAAATGTAGTCTCAATATGATTACAACCATATCATTTGGAACAGTGAGTCACGCTCATGATGATGTGTTTATTTGAAATTGGACACATCATCCAGATATTGTAACTTTGAATAATGATATTGCATCATTTAAGTGGGCTGAAACTTGCTCACCAACCTATGTGAAAGTAGATTGAAGAAGGCATTCCAGGTAGTGTGCCTCTGTATAGAATAACTCATTTGGAGTTACACAAGGCAACACACATTTCTGATTTTACTTACCCAGTGTCAGGTAGCCAATGCCTGGATAGGGGGTTGTTACCTATCCCCTGCAAACTATCACTGGGTACATTTCACCAATGTACCCTCAGGCAAATTCACTGAATGCTGAAATCTGACATATAGCTTCTGGTATACACTTGTAGCAAGACCATGTTCGCCTTCGCTTCCACATATCTCTCTATATTAATTTTCCCAGGGCTGCATGCCTCAACGCACATTATAAATAAGACAATGCATCTCAGTGTGTGTATGCGCGCTGGAGTACACATCTGTACAAGAACTTTTTGTGTATAATGCAGGGACCCTTTCACCATGATGCAGGTTGACTACATTGGTGCTAACCAATCTAACTTAGCCCACCAGTATGTGCATTACTTCATGTGAACTTTTACACAGTGCAGCAACCTTGCATTGTATCAATGCCTCCCAGAAACTGAATATAGGGAATATCTGGGACAGGACTTTGGCATTTCAATGCCAATCCATTTACAAACTAGTGTGTTTTTCCAGTTGGTAACACCATGTCAATTAGACTGAATCCATGTATTCATAGGTTTAACAAAAATTGCAGTAGCACAGGAGTGTGCTAAAGAATATATACATTGCACAGAGATCTGAATGCTGACATCCAGTTAAAACTTGCAAAGCTATATGACCAGAACCATGCCAAGTATACATCCACACTTACAATGTCCATCAGTCAGTCATTCTGGTAATGATTTGTTCAACACAACACACAACAACTGTTACCCACTCACATTACAACACCTACACCTCATCACTTAAGATGTATTCAGCCTTTTTCTTTGAACACACTCTCACAGTCTTTACCAGCACTACCATGTCCCCACAAAAACACCCACGTTTCACTGATGATGAGTTGAGGGTCATGGTGAACAAAATTGTCTGGGTAGAGCTACACATGTTCAAAGCACAGGTCTGGCAAACATCAATAGTCAGGAAAATTAAGTTGTGGCAAAGACAGGGTCAATGCTATAGGCACCTATCCATGCACAAGGGAGGACATCAGGAAGAGGTGGAACGACCTCTGGGAAAAGGTCTGTTCCATGGCATCCAGGCACCAGCTGGCAGTTCTGAAGACTGGTGGTGGGCCCCCACCTCTTACCCCTACTTTCCCATCTTGGGAGGAGAACGTCTTGGACTGCATCCTGAAGGCCTGACAGGAATACCTGGGGAAGTGGAGTCTGATAAGTCCCCATAACATTCATGTCACCCAATTGATTTGTCCTGCATGCTCTCTGATCACCTTACCGCACATCAATTAACAAACCACCCACAACCTCTCTGTCCAAATATCCTAATACATCTCTCTGACATGCCACGTATCCACTAAACTAATCTGGCACCACCACTTGGGAATGGCAGTTGAAGTACTGGGAACTGATAGCGCTACAACTCCCAAAAGGTATTATCCCACTATTATGAAAACCCAAACAGTGCACCAAAAGTGAGGTATCATGCATGTAAAACTAACTACCAAGATATCCCATCATGAATGTCCAACTGTGAAACAGTTCATGGCAATGGCAGCAATTCAAAGGCTCACTCTCTTTATCATTACAAGAAAAACACAGTTACAGCTGAGTGCCCCCACAAACTGCCCCTAGAAAAAATACTCCTAAGATTGAAATTTACTCACCTGGGGTGGAAATCTAGATGCTAAAATGGATGCACATGCAGTACCTCCAGATATAGGTCAATGTCTATTGCTTACTCTCATACTGTGTCCCTACTGTAACACTATTGTTCATTGTCCAGCTTTTTTGTGCATGTATCATGCCAGACACTTCACTAGGCAACAAAGATGAACACCCATGTCAACAATCAGACAACATAGGTTGCTATTAGCAGTCTAATGACTACCAACATAGATTGAAATCTTTAAGCATGGTGTATGGTATTGAAATTACAGAGTCTCATGTTGTGCTAACAGGATTTTGCAGCAGCTGCCATTGTCATTTCTGGGGATCATGTTAAGGCACTGTGTGCATCTCACACAACATCACTAATACTTTAAATGAAACATTGCTTGATGTATCACTTACAGCAACTCTGTGTTCCACTACTCCCATAGGTAACCTTGCCATTACCACCATGGATGAAGGCCCCAGTGAGGACAACAACCCTGGATGTGCAGACAGTGAGGACGAAGATGGCCCATCAGGGAAAGCTGATCAGTCAACAACTGTCAGCCTCACCCTACCCACATCGACTCCTCCCAGCCCTGTTGCATCACATGCAACCATTCTCCCCCAAACCTGTCTTCCAAGGACTGTTTCATCCAATGTGTGCCCCCAGTACAGGTACCTGAGTCCCACCTTGTCAATCATGACAATGATGGTCCTGCAGGGCCACAAGCACATGGGGATAGGGTTCATGGGAGGGATGGTGTGGGCCAGAGGATGGGGGTTCCAAGGGAAAATAATGACGAGGAAACCATCTCACAATTCCTAGGAGCCTAACAAAATTCCAGGGGCATGATGGGCCAGTTAATCACCATGATGGAGGAAATCCAACAGCTGAAGAGGGGCAACCACCAGAAAGTTGTGCAGCAGCAGCAGCAGCAGGCACAAAATGCTCTCCTAGCTGCCATTGCTCAGGTGCTGAGGGACATTAATACTACCCTCAGTAGGTCTACCACATAACATCAGGCCTCCTCCACTACAAATGAATCTTCAGGCCCTTCAACATCTGTGGCTGCTTGTAGAATGGAAGCCCTGCCAGGGGAAGGACATGCCCTCTGTAGCAGAGGAACCCCCAACAAATGTGGACATCCACCCAGACATCCAGGAAGAGCAGATACCAAGACTGAACCCACTGCCATAAACCTCTCCTGAATGGGTCCCTTGTGTGCCACAGATATACCATGTTGACTGTTCTGAAACCTGACTTCATTTTCCTGTGGTGCAAGGACACTGGACTTGTGTATCTGATATGGTGTTGCAGCTACCCTGATGATTTCAGAAACCATGACGGAACCCTTCACTGTTTACATTGTGATTTTTTGGTTACTATTTACACATATTGTTTTGCACTCCTCAATACATAACACTTTAACACAAGCTCTGTCAAAGTGTAATTTATGAATTATGTACAACTGTCATGTATGCTAACTCTAGTATCAATAAGTCCCTCCGTGTTATACAACCTTTGTTATGGACATCACACGTGTACTGTATCACCAAGAGACTCATTACATTGGGATTGTAACATAGACTGAAGCCAAAACAGCTGTATTCTACATCTCCACACATGTATTTCTAGATTTGCAAACAGCAGACAGAATAAGACTCATGCTTGTCAGCTTTGGTGTCATACACTACTAACACACACGATAGAGAAGTTAGGGACATATCAGTCTTCCTAAAAGCCAGAAGGCATACAGTTTCATCCTTTGTAACATCATGTAAAGCCTTATCACATACCCATAGCTGAGCTTCCTAATAATCATCCCCTATGATATGGACAGAGATCAGTACTGATGTCCTCAGTCCAGGGACCTTTCACTTAAATAGGTCCTATACCTACAGGCTTGCCCCTCACCTATGTCAGACCACAGAGACATGCACATTGGTCTGCAAAGTAGGAAGACACTGACAGCTATGTTACAGATAGGTCACGTACAAGAGAAACCATTATGATGATAGAGGCTCTGGTTCAACATTTTCACGTGTCAGACAAAAACAGACACAAACCTGACACAATTTGACCACCTCCAGTACCAAACAGGTCTTCTTCGTTGGAAAACAAACTTCAATCCCAGTGTCCAGATAGCCTGGACATATTAGTTACACTCCACATACTCATGCCAATCAGTACCTGGTTTCATCCATGTCCACTTCTCATGCCTGCTGCAATTCTCATCTGCCTCGAACACTGCCTGTGACTTTCCAATGCAGAAGAGCCAAACAGAAACTCAGCAAATCTGTGGTTGACAGAGATAAGAGATAGGACATAGCTGTAAACATACATCAATTCTGACAAGTCATTTTCACAAGCGTAACTTTGCATGTGAAGTAACAAATCAGGACAATGTATACCACTCTGATCTGTACACAATACCAAATTACAAACTGCATGCACAACTGACTCATTGGCATTGGAGCTACCTAAGACCTCACAGATGATCGCAAATAGGAGGTGACATGTCAACCATCAATTCTAGGTTACAAAACAAAATCTCACCATTAAGAAGACATCACGTACCTTGAGACAATTGAAGTACTGATTGATGAGATCTTCCCTGAAGGGTCCAGCTTCATCTTCATCTGGCTCATCATCATTTGGCAAATTTGCATTTGCACCCACAGGTTCTCTTGCCTCCCCCTCATCTGGTATGAATGGTATCTGACGTCTCAGGGCAAGGCTGTGGAGCATGCAGCAGGCAACAAATATTTGACATACCTTGTTGGGTGAGTAGAGGAGGGCTCCTTCAGATATGTTCAGGTGGCAAAATCTTGCCTTCAGGAGCCCAACTGTCTGCTCAATGACATGCCTTGTCCTTCCGTGGGTCTAATTATAGCAGACTTCCCCTGGCGTGATTGGGTACCTCACTGCTGTCAACAACCAAGGATGGTTTGGATAGCCTGAGTCCCCTGGAAGGAATAGGTATGACAACACATATACATCTAGGACATGCACATTTGTGATAGCAAGGGATAAACTTTGTAAACACTCACGCAAAATGTGACTAACCATCAAACCAGACCCTCTCTTTGTAGAGTTGTGTCATCAGCAGTGTGCTGTTGCTATTGTATATGATGAAAGAATCATGCACTGATCCAGGATACTTTGCACAGACTTGTGAAATGTACTGGTCTGCCAAACACACCACTTGGATGTTGATGGAGTGGTAGTTTTTCTTGTTCCTGTATACCTGTTCATTGGCAATGAGGGGAACCAAAGCAAAATGGTTGCCATCCATGGTACCAACCACATGTGGAATATGTCCCATAGTATAAAACTCTGCCTTCACATAGACCCAATCCGCACATTGGGGAATCCTGATGTAGCTGTCCAGGTGTTTCAACAATGCACACATCCTTCAAAACTAGACGGAACAAGGGCTGAGACATCTCTGCAGTTAGAGCCACTGTATTCTGAAAGGACTTAGGACTCTCAAGTCTCTACAGTGGGTGGGTTGCCCACTGCCATATCCTGGAAAGTGCAAAGCCACAGTCTCTCAAGTGTCTACAGTGGGTGGGTTGCCCACTGCTATATCCTGGGGAGTGCAAAGCCACAGTCTCTCAAGTGGATGACAGTCTCCACTGGGTCTGGAGGGGGCATGGTGCCCAAAGTGCTTCTTCCTGCCTAGGATTGGGGTAGTGGATGCTTTTCTCCACTGGTTCTGGAGGGGGCATGGTGCCCAGAGTGCTTCGTCCTCCAAAGGATTGGGGTAGTGGATGCTTTTCTCCACTGGTTCTGGAGGGGGCATGGTGCCCAGAGTGCATCATTCACCCCGTGACGGACTCAGATGCGTCAGTACCCTTGCCGCTCATGGGCCAGCGGTGCTTGAGACGGCGGTGCCCTGTTCAGCGGTGCTTGAGACGGCAGTGCCCTGTGCAGCGGTGCTTGAGATGGCGGTGCCCTGTGCAGCGGTGCTTGAGATGGCGGTGCCCTGTGCAGCGGTGCTTGAGATGGAGGTGCACTGTTCAGCGGTGCTTGAGATGGCGGTGCCCTGTGCTTGAGATGGAGGTGCCCTGTTCAGCGGTGCTTGAGATGGCGGTGCCCTGTGCAGCGGTGCTTGAAATGGCAGTGCCCTGTGCAGCGGTGCTTGAAATGTCAGTGCCCTGTTCAGAGGTGCTTGCGATGGCGGTGCCCTGTGCAGCGTTGCTTGAGATGGCGGGCTCCATTGCAGGGTCTCAGCTGCTTGCGGTCCTTCATGGCCCGGCAGGGCTTTTGCTGGCGGTCCTTCATGGCCCAGCGGGGCTTTTACTGGCGATTCTTCATGGTCCAGCGGGGCTTTTGCTTGCGGTCCTTCATGGCCCAGCGTGGCTTTTGCTGGCGATACTTTAAGGCCCAGTGGGGCTAGTGCTGGCGGGGGCCTCCTGAGCAGCTGGGCTGCCTCCTGGGCAACTGGGCTGGTGATGGCGGTCGCCTCCTGGGCAGCTGGGTTGGTGCTGGTGGTGGCCTCCTGGGCAGCTGGGCTGGTGCTGGTGGAGGCCTCCTGGGCAGCTGGGCTGGTGCTGGCGGGGGCCTCCTTGCAGCTGGGCTGGTGCTGTCGGTGGCCTCCTGGGCAGCTGGGCTAGTGCTGGCGGTCCTGTCCTGGGCAGCTGGGATTGTGCTGGAGGTGGGCTCCTTGGCATCGGGGATGATGGCGGTCTTCTCCGCCGTGCTGCTCTTCCCAGACTTGCCGGGTTTCTTGTGGCCCTTCCCCACCTTGGAAGGTGTCACAGCTGACTCCACACTCTCACCAGGACCCCTGGGAGTGGCTTTGGTGGCTGGAGTCTTTTGTGGGAAAGAGGTCAAGGTAGGACAGGAAAAGTTTTTTGGACACACTGGGACGGGTAGCTGGAGGGGGTTTGGGAGTGGTGGTGGTTGTAGGAGGTGTACGTTTGGTGACTTTGGGTGAAGGTGCATGCGCTGGAAGCTGTCGTGAGGTGGATGGCTGTTGGGTGGGTGTGTGCCTGCGTTTGTGTATCTTGGGAGGGGGTGTCACAGACACACTGGGAGAGGACACAGGGGACATGTGAATGGTAGTGAGGGTGGAGACTGCACGTGAGCGCGGTGTGGTGGTGGGTGTGCTGGAGAGGGACGTAGTGGCTGTAGAGGTAGTGCATGCAGGTGTGAGTGTAGACGAGACTGGGAGGGAGAAGGGAGACGAAGAGGAGGGGGATACAGTGGAGGCAGTGGATGTTGGTGTGTCTGCATGTGTGTGATGCTTTGGTGAGTGCCTGTGGGATGTGTGGTGCTTATGTTTGCCTGAGCTTCCCTTGTGTGTAGACGTGTGTGCATGTTGGTCTGTAGGTGTGCTTGGGATAGACTGAGGTACAGGTGATTGTGTCGGGGTAGAGGAAGTGGGAAGCGGGAGGCTAGAGACGGAGACAATGGCTGCCATCAGTGCTGAGGCCAGAGTCTGAAAAGCTCGCTGAAGGGCCGTATGACCAGAATGAATGCCCTCCATAAATGCATTTGTTTGTTGCAACTGCCTTTCCACACCCTGGATGGCATTCAAAATGGTAGACTGCCCAACAGTGAGGGACCTGGGGAGGTCAATGGCCTCCTCACTGAGGGCAGCAGGGGTGACTGGGGCAGGGCCTAAGGTGCCTGGGGCGAAGGTGTTGCCCACCCTCCTGGTTGAGCGGGCACAGGGCAAAGGCTGAGGGGCTGCTGGGAGGGCGGTGCTGGTAGGGGGGGGTGGCGGCTGTACCTGTAGATGCGGGGGCACAGATGTTGCCGCCACCGCAAGGGAGCTCCCATCAGAGGACGAGTCTGTGTCACTAGTGTCAGCTCCTGTCCCCGCCTTGGAGCTCCTCTCGCGCTCCGTCCCACTGGTGAACTCTGAGTCCATAGTCTCGCCCTCCAGGGCCATGTGGGATGCAGCTCCCTCGTGCTCCGGTGCCACTGCTCCTCCACCTGATGATGCTAATGCACACAAGAACAGGGAGACTACAAAAGGGGGGGGAAGCCAGAAGAAAGACATGTTGAGTGTATGCATTACCGCTACCGTTAGAGGACACGACAGACACAGAAGAACCCTGCACCACACCGCGCTCTTGGGCTCCACTGTTCAATTCCTGGGAAATGGCCTACAAGGCTATGGACGACATCTGCACACATAGATGACACAGGGGCATGGCTAGGTGTACTTGGCACTCTACAGAGGTGGGCTGGGGTGCCACATGGCCTGCCTTATGAAGGGGCCTTGCCTACGGAACTTGTCCTGGCCTAGGGAAACCCACAGCCCACCTCCCCCACCTAGACATACCACTGCGCGCAAAGTCACCAGAATGAGTGTAAACCCACCCCCTTGTGGCAGCTGTGATGCCCTGAAGCCCCCATCCAACTCCGGGTTGGCCACCGCCAGGAATCCTGAACATCCGGGGGGTCATGATGCGACGGGCACCCCTCCCATGTTGGGAGGTCATCCCCAGCTAAGCCTCCAACGTCTTCTTGCTCCAGCGGCGAATGCTCTCCCATTTCTTACGGCAGTGGGTGCTCCGTCTGTGGTAGACCTCCAGGGTCCGGACGTCCTTGGCGAAGGCACGCCAAATATGTTTTTTCTGGTGGGCGCTGAACTACATGAAATGTACAGGGGAAAAAGAGAAGTTGTTACCAGCTGCACCGTCAAAGTGATTGGACCCCATCCCTACCCTGGCCATGTGGCACACGCATTCACTGTCGTTTGATGCACACAGCACTCTCCCCCTTTCCTTCTTGCATCCAGCCCTCTCCACACAGGCATAGCCCATACAACATGCTCCCTGTGTACTTATCTGTTTGTCTGGAGGACCGTAGAGAAGCGTGTACTGGGGGAGGACCCCATCCACGAGCTTCTCCAACTCCTCTGATGTGAAGGAAGGGGCCCTTTCCCCAGACACTCGAGCCATTGTCTCTTCCAGACCGAGGTCACAGCAGCACTTGCAGTGTAGGTCCTCTCCTGTCGAAGATCAGGTATCGAGTGATTGAACAGATAGAAAATGGCGGTCACGTCCGCGGCGGTGCGTACCGTCACCGCCGGCGTACATCGTCATTGGCTCCTGGGACCCATAGGGTCCAATGTTAACCAATGCAGCATTGCGCCGGGGTCTTCGACCGCCTACTGCGACGGTGTAGAACGCCAGCGCAGTTACCTCACATCCCATTGTCCCACTTTACAGGTCAGGCAGCCGCCATTTCAGGGGCCCACATGGCTTCATTTCCAACTGTGTCACACATACCTAGGCCTAGACTCAACACGCATACAGGCCACCTTTTGTGTATGATTGGTATTGTGGGTAAACTGTGGGTACATACCTCTGAGTTGTTTGACTCTGTGTTCACTGTTGTCCTTCATAGGCACCGTTCGCTGGGACATGTGAGGAGATGGTGGCATCCTCCGGTGTACTGACCGTTGGTGGACCTGTCGACAATGGAGGAGCGACATGTGATTATCACATACAGGCTTGACTGTGCCACAATCCAGGAACTGTGTACCCAGTTGGAGCCAGACCTGTTGTCAGCAATCCACCATCCCATAGGAATCCCCCCTCAAGTGCAGGTGCTGTCAGTGCTCCATTTCCTTGCAAGTGGGTAATTTCAAACAACAGTGTCCATAGCATCAGAGATGTCCCAGCCTATGTTTTCCAACCTATTGTCCAGAGTGTTGTCTGCCCTTCTGAAACACATGCGGAGCTACATCGTTTTCCCTCAGGTGGAGGATTTGCCTACAGTGAAAGGTGATTTCTATGCCGTGGGACACATCTCCAACATCATAGGTGCCATTGATGGGACCCATGTGGCTTTGGTCACCCGCCACAGGAGTGAACAGGTGTACAGAAACCGGAAGAGTTATCATTCTATGAATGTACAGATGGTGTGTTTGGCAGACCAGTACATCTCCCATGTGAATGCCAAGTTCCCTGGCTCAGTGCATGACGCCTACATCCTGCGGAATAGCAGCATCCCTTATGGGATGGGTCAACTCCAGAGGCACCGTGTGTGGCTATTAGGTGAGCACCTGGAAGCAAGTCAGTGGGAATGGTTGTCTGGGTCTGGGGATATCCCTCCAGGTTAGTGCGTGTCTAACAGTTGTCCCTCACCATTTGCAGGTGACTCTGGTTTCCCCAACCTGTCATGGCTACTGACCCCAGTGAGGAATCCCAGGACAAGGGCAGAGGAACGCTACAATGAGGCCCATGGGCGAACTAGGAGGGTGATCGAGCGGCCCTTCGGCCTCCTGAAGGCCCGGTTCAGGTGCCTCCATATGACAGGTGGATCCCTATTCTACTCACCAAAGAAGGTGTGCCAGATCATCGTGGCCTGCTGTATGCTTCACAACTTGGCTTTGCGATGACAGGTGCCTTTTCTGCAGGAGGATGATCCAGATGGCGCTGTTGTGGCAGCTGTGGAGCCAGTGGACAGTGAAGACGAGGAAGCAGAGGAAGAAGACATGAACAACAGGGACTCAGTGATCCAGCAATATTTCCAGTGAGACACAGGTAAGAGTACAGACCTGCCCACTACATGTACTTTAACACTACTACTTCTCTACTGTCTGTCATTTTCACCCAGTGTATGGTCACTGAGTTGTCACTTTCCCTTACGATTTCACAGATGTGGGTCCCATTGTGTGACATCTGCTTAGATTCCTCATGGACTAGAGCTGTGTGACATAGGTATGTTGACATTATAATTGAAAGAACATTTTGTCACTGCAATTGATAATACACTATTTCAAAATCACAGACAGACTCCAGATTGTTTTGTGCTTTAAGTGTGTTTATTTTAGTGCTCACTATTGGAGGGGGTAGTGAAATGGTGAGGGTTGATAGGGGAAGGAATGTCCATGGCAGAGTCCAGTCTATTAGTCTCACAGGTGCATTGCCCAAATGGGCATAGGAAGTGGAGCTGGGGCAGTTTAAGGATGGACAGGGTGACAAAGTGGGACAGTAGGATGACAATCAGGGTGGTCTCATTTCTTGGTGGGGGTCTTGGCATTGTGCTCTGTCTTTGTCCTGGATCTCAGGGACCGTTTGCGGGGTGGTTCTCCCTCTGCAGGGGGTGGGGTGCTGGCGTAGTGGTCCTGTGGCGGGCGTCCTGTCCACTAGCGCCGGCAGAGGTGGTGGGCAGTTCATTATCCATGCTAGTGTCAGGGGCCCCTTGTAGTGCCACAGTGTCCCTCCTGGTGTTGAGTACTTCCTTCAGCACCCCTACAATGATGCCCAGGGTGGAGCTCCTGAAACTTGGCCAGTACCGTTGCCATTGTCTCCTGGGAGTGGAGAGTGGGTTCCCTTGGCCAGTCTGCCACCTGTCGCACAGCAGCCCTCCCAGTTCCCCGTGTTCCTGGGCATCCGTCCCCTGGACCGTGTGCCTACTACCACTGCCCCCATGTCCCTGTTGTTGTTGGAGTGGTGGGTTATCCTAGGTTCCCTGTAGTGGTGAACACACAGCTGATTGACGTGTCCTGGGGACGGAGGTATGGGTCGGTGCTGTGCTGGTTTTTCCAGAGGGGGGAAGGTCTGTGGTGGCCTGTGCCAGTGTGAGGGGAACCGACTGTCCCGAGGTCCCCGATGGGCCGGGCTGGTCATCTAGATCCAGTTGAACAGAGGTGCTGTCATCACTGTGGGCCTCTTCTGTTGGTGGTGTGGACATGTGTGGACCCTCCTGTCCGGTGACGTTGGGTAGGGGTCCTGCAGGGGTGTAAAAGGATGGTTATTACATCTGTGTGTGTCATGGTGTGCAATGGGTGGGTGACCGTGTACCCCAGTGCTTGCATTCCTGTGTGGGATCTTGTGTGATGATGGTTTAGGGGTTGGATGGGTATGTGCAGTGGGCATGCTACAGTGATGGGTGTCCATGCTTTGTTGTTGCATGCAGGGCTTGATGTTGGGATGGGTGGTTTGTGATGTTGGGACATATGTGAGGAGTTGGGGAGCTGGGGGTGGGGGTGAGGGTGGGGGTATATGATAGCATGTAGGTAGTGTGGGGGATGTAATAATTAAGATTTGTCTTACCAGAGTCCATTCATCCAGCTACTCCTGCGAGGCCCTCAGGGTGCAGAATCGCCAAGACCTGCTCCTCTCATGTTGTTAGTTGTGGGGGAGGAGGTGGGGGTCCGCCGCCAGTCCGCTGAACCTTTGAGAGTGGTGTCTTGAGACCACGGAATGCTCCTTCCCCCGTAGGTCGTTTCACCTCTTCCTGATGTCCTCCCGATTTCTTGGGTGCTGTACCATTGCGTTGACCCTGTCCACTATTCTTCGCCATAGCTCCATCTTCCTTGCAATTGAGGTGTGCTGCACCTGTGCTCCGAATAGCTGTCGCTCTACCCGGACGATTTCCTCCACCATGACCCTGAGCTCCTCCTCCGAGAACCTGGGGTGTCTTTGCCATGCCATGGGGTGGTGTAGGTGATGTGTGTGGTGATAAGTGTGCTGATATGTAGTGGGGTGTTGTGTGAGGTGCGTGGACGTTCTGTGAGTGATGGTGTTGTGTGCCTGTGGATAATGTTGTTCTTGCTGGTGGTGTCTCTCTCTGGCCTTCTTTCGGAATTTGTGGTCTTGGGGTTTGTGGGTGATGTGGGTGTGTGTTTTATATTGTAATGGATGTGTGGGAGTGGTGTGTGTATGTGTATCAGGTGTGTGTATTTCGAATTGTCCAATGTGGTAGTGTTTTGTAAGAGTGTGTGTATTTTGAGCGCGGCGTTGTGTACCGCCAATGGAATACCGCGGTTGAAAGACCGCCTTGTGGATTCGTGTGTCGTGATAGTGTGGGTGTATTTCTGTTGGCGTGACGGTGGAGGATTTGTTATCGCCAGTTTATCACTGACCTTTGGTGTGGCGGACTTGTGTGGGTGTCTGAATTTTGGCGGATTCCGAAATGTGGGTCATAATGGCTGTGGCGGAATTCCGTGGCTTCGGTGGTGTGTTGGCGGTCTTCTGTACGGCAGTAAGCGGCTTTTACCGCCAATGTTGTAATGACCGCCTTAGTGTCCAAGAAACGTAGCACTAACATGACTTGAATGATGAGAGGTATGGTATTGGGATTGGATCTGGCTCCATCTGATCACAAAAATCCATGATTGTCTACCTATTCAGTCGATAGATCTGTATTATGTATCTGTCCTCCATGGTGTGCAAGTCTATTAGTGGGCTGTACACTGGAGGTTGTCTTCATCTCCTCATGCCAGGGTAACTATTTTGAAAAACAAATAGATTGTATGTGACTTTTACAATGTACATATTATGAATATGTTCATATTCAAGTCAGACATTTCTGCTGCCGATTTCAGATACAACATATGACATCTAAAGTACAGCATCTTGCCATGCATCCAATGACACCCCCTTTGGTTCACATTTCCTGAATCCTCTACTGTACTATACATTCATATTCTTCTGTTACTGTCTGAAACATATTTGTTGCACCTATGCTACATTGTCAATGCTCATAGAATGTTGAAAATAGGTGTACATTTCCATTACCACCAATCCCTCTGCTATACAGGTCTTACTACTCACATACACAATCAACCTACTAAACATGAAGACAGCACTTACTGATATTTTGCACAATATAGGGAATCGTTGAATCATAATAGCAGCTGCTTGACCTACTCTACTGGACGTGAGGAAGTGACCTAATTCCGCCAGCGGATGTAGTCATGGCAGTAGGTGGTTACAACGTGGTGGACATTGCTATTGGAACACATTGCTGCCTTCTATGAGCTTGCCAATGGCAGCATCTGCTGGAGGTGACGGTGATGTAGGAGGCAGACGTGCCCTCCATCTTCTGTTGTATTGCTCACGTGACTCCTGACACTGCTGTCAGTAAGACCTCCACTACCTGAGCTGCTGTGTACTGCCTCTGGGAGCTATCATGCCCTGCAGGTGATAGGGTCTCAGCCTTCACCCCAGAAGATCTGGAAAAGCTTGTGGAGAAGGTCCTACCCCTGTGGACAGCTTTATGGTGCACCAGAGGAGCAGGTGAGTCCAATGTTATACGAATGTGTGAAAGGTGGAGTGCATGATGGTGTACAAGAAATGTGAAGTAGTATAAGTTTTGTTCCTCATGTCTGGGTGTTTGGAAATGTGTTCATGTGCATAGGCAGACATACAGCAGTGTCACATGGTAAATAGTATATAAAGTAACTTCCTTCATACACAGCATAGATTGCTGCATGGACAACAATGATGCTGTGAAACATGTTTTTGTAGACACTTCATGATATGTACATTCATGTGGCCTGGTCATATGTGTGTGTAGCCAATACCAGGTACTGATCATGCATGTTGTATGGGACACTCCACTTCACACATGGGCTGCCTGCAGATGCTAAATTGTGAAGGAGTTCGAACTTAGAGGATGAGAATGTTTCCTACTTGATATGACTGAAGTGTTCTGACCACTTGTGTTGGTAGGGTGCATCTGGACATAATTTTCTCCTTTTGTCTGTGTCAACCATGCACGTCAATGCCCATCAAAAAAAGAGACTTTGGCGTGCCATCGCTAAGCAAGTGTGGACCCTGGGGTCCAAAGCCAGCGAGCACCCACTGCAGGAAGTGGTGGGAGGACTTGAGACACTGGACCTGGAAGACCCTACAGGACCAGCTGGGGATGTCTTTCCAACGAGGGAGGGCTGCCCGTCAGATCTTGACCCCCCCCCCAAATGGCCCACATTTTGGCAGTGGCCTACCCTCAGTTGAATGGGCTTTTGAGAGCAGCATAGTAGCAACAAGGGGGTAAGTACTGACTAAACACTTTTAAATCCCTCTGTCAGTTCAGTGTCTGATGTGTAAGTATATAAACTGTAACAATGTCATAAGTGCCAAAGGTAAAGAGTCTCCTATAAACACATAAAAGTACAGTTGCTACCATTGATACATAGGTGTGAACATGGTATTGTGCAGAGAGAAATATAACTCACCTATGTTAAGCTGATTGTATAACAGTATGTGGTGATACACATGTGACTGTGTCATATGTGTACCTCTACAGTGCTATACATATGTCTAACCTGCTGTGTAATCCTTCCCATTTACTGATCCATATTCCAAATATCCTGTTGGTAAGGTGTCCAGCTCTTTGGTCTCAGTCCATTCCTATTCCACTGGATCTAGCTCTATGTGCAACATAGGATCTCACAGGTGAGAAACAGGCCAAATATTCCTGAGTTGTGAAATAGATGTAAACTCATGTGAGGGTATTATCTCATTCAGAAATTTCACATGGCATACTTGCTACACTAACTCAGAGGTGTGAGGAGGTGTCCTCATTGCTCCATGTGGACTGCGCATTGTCAAATGTGAAATTAGATCAGGGTGGACATCCTACATGATGAAAAACATGGTTAAGAGAATGCATTCCCAGTGCAAGACATATCAAAGATGTGATTTCAGACTATCTGCACCAGGTACATGTTATAGAGAAGGAACGTGGCTAACCTGTTATTCACTTGCTACACAGAGAAGGACATTGCCTATATACAGTAGGCACAGCATTTACTGTTTTTGCCATTATCATGTGTACATTGGTACTTCCTGCCATCTTTAAGATTTAAGATTTAGGTTAGGCGTACTTATGTTTGCTATTCTGTTTCTGTTTGGAATTATTTTAGTACGGATAAGCTCATTTAACCATGACTTCATAGAGTTGCAGGTGTTGACAGTCACATGTTGGTGGAATGGTAAATTTTGTCAGTCAAATTGCTGGACTCTAGGTGTATGTGTTAATCATGATTAATTTAAAAGTGGTTTATGTCAGTGTAACTGTACTAAAAAGATGTAAGGTGACTTATATCTGAAGTGTTGATAGTAATGTTGATAGTGATGTTGGTCATTTGATCTTGTTATATTGAGGTTGCTACTTAACATGATTAGTGGAAATGTATGTGGCTTTATGCACAGAACAGGTGTCCATTGCATTGAAGGTGGTGGTATGCTCCATGTGGTTGTCTGTGGGTGTATCCTATGTGCTAAGTAGACCCCTATTGCTATACATACCTTTGTTTTCTATGTGAGAATGACTAAGATGAGTAGGTCCAGAATGTGCAATCCTTTGCAAAAACACAGTTAATACATGTGCTGCTGAAATGAATTAGGAGTCTATTACAATTCTTAATTGGATATGCTAAATGGAGTAGATGCATCTGAGTTTTTTGCCACTATAAAGGTTATAGACACAGTTACATTTTAGAGATGTGATAGCTAAGCAACATGTTGTGTTGTACCTGGAAAGAGAAGAGCTAATTTTTATAGAACATGACATCTGGCAAAGGATTGAGCAAGTATAGATTTGGAGCAGGTATGAATTGGAAATAAAAGTTAACACTCATTCCCATTGATGGATTGTTGTTTCACAGTGATGCTATGTCTAGGGAAACAATGTTTCTGTTGACAAATCATCTTTTGCAAGAATAGTTTGTGTTTTAGCTAACCTGATTGGATGGTGATGTAGTGGTCAGATAGTAGGCTTATGCTGGGTGTTACATTGTTGTTATATGAGGCTTTAGAATGTATGTTGTTAGAACATGATGTTGGCACAAAATTGATTCTGCCTGGGGGTATTTTACACATATATGTGATGTTACTATAGTGTATTGTGTAATGTAAGTGGTATGGAAAGAATGTGATGACTCTACCTCTTTCTCTGTTTCTCTGCATCAGCTTTGGCAGGCGAAGGAGATGGGGAACAGCTGAGTGGGACAGCTGCTGGCAATGAGGTACAAAGTCATGATACCACTGACACCGAGGGAGGCAGGATCCAGTTCTTCATCTTCAGAATTATCCTCCAGTGGACACTCTCTGGCAGTGGTAGACCCATCTGAGACCACCCCGGCACCATCTCAGTCTGCCACCCCCCTTACTACCACTGCCATCCCTGTAGCTCCCCACCCAGTTGGCAATGCCCAATCATCAAAGACGGTAGGTGTTTCCTTTTCCACAAGCACCTCTGCCCCTGTCAGCCCTGCTGCCCTTAGTGAGGAGGCTATTGACCTCCTGCGGTCTGTCTCTGTGGGTCAGTCGACAATTGTGAGTGCCATCCAGGGACTTGCAACTCAGATCCAACAGAACAATGTGTTCCTGGAGGGCATTCACTGTGCACTGGTTGGCCTACAGAGATCCTTTAAGGCTCTGACAGTAACCAGTCCCCCTTTGTCACCCATCCCCCCCTCCACCTTCCTCTTCCCAATCCCAAACCCCAACTCCCTGATCCAGCCAAAGCACACAGACAGACACAAATGCATCCACCTCAACATCCTACGGTAGATTAGACAAACACAGGCACCACAAGACACAACATCTATATGCACACAAGCAACATTCAGATGCATACACAGCAACAGTCACAACCTGCCCTGACACCTCCACAACCCCCAGCATCACTGACAGCACACCTGACACTCCTGCAAACACTACTTCAACATTAACAGATCTAGCCACCACACCAATCCTATCCACAGACAACACCACAGCAGACCTTCAAAACCATCCCTAGTCATCACACCCGCAGACACCACAACCACTGACACACTTACATGCAGCACATCCACCATACCTGCAGTTACCACCCCAACAGTCACCCACCCACCATGGCCTCCCCCAGCACCTCCACCCCCTCAGCCCAAGATACATAAATACCCTCACTTACCCACTCAACAAACACCTACAACCCACAAACACACCTTGCATAAATATGCACCTACGAAATCCACACCAACACCTCAGACAACTGCTCCCTTTCCCTCCACACCCAAACTCTTTTGCTATGACTATCCCTGTGTGTGTAAAACATCTTTCCTTTCAGAGTTTCCCCTTTTCCCCTATAGCTCTCCTACCCTGTGATAACTTTAGACTTTCTGTGTCCCTCCCCAAGTCCTGCCCTACTACTTATAAAACCTCCCCAGCCCCACCTGAAAGTACCCATGCCCCTCCTCCTGCCAAGAAGTCTACCCCTCCTAAAAAAACAGCCATCCACTAAACCTCAGATAAAGCCGACACCCCTCCCAAACCAGATCCTAAATGCCCCCTTCCAAACCATAAACCCAACCCCTCCCCGTTGTCCACCCAGATAACCACTGAGGTGCCTGCCTGCTCCATAGGTGCCCCAACCTGTGGAGGTTACATGGCAGTCAGGAGTCAAGTTTGGGGCACACATAAGTGCTCTGTGTGCATTGAGACTGTTATTTAAGGATTGGCCTATGACCTTTGTTTTTTCCAATATTTTAGATTAGAATACTAATTTAAACCAACCTGTTGTTGGTTTACTGGTTAAATCTTTGTCATGCATTTCTTTACCTAGTATGGAGTTGTTCCTGGTTGACATTAATTGTCTGTCTTATGTGTGTGTGTGCTGCGTGGGATACCTGTATTGTTTAGCCAGAATGTGAGGGTGTGTGCAGTGCTTTTGTCTGAAAGTTGTGGGTTGTAAGTTGTGTGATGGACAATTATGTGTTCAAGATATTTTGCTGTGTTGATATTGAGTGTTATTTGTGTTGAGATGTGTTTGTAGGTGTGATGTGTGGTTTTTGTGTGGTATGATTGTGTGCATGTGCTTGTTTTGTGCATGTTATGTTGGATGCAATGTTCTGTGTAAGTCAATCAGTAAGTAGCATGGTTGTGAATCCATGTGTATTTTTTGCATGTTGATGTTACATTGTGATGTATGTTCATGTGTCTCTGGGTAGTGTGTTGGTTCGAACATGTTGTGATGTTGTGAGGTACTGTGTGAGTGTGGCCCTGTGCAGTGTTTCCATGCGTACCTGTGTGTGTTTGTGTCATGTGTATGTGTGTGTGTGTGTGTGATGGCCATAGTGTGGTTGTTGCGCATATGCAAGTGTGTGTGTGTGGCTGTATGTGAGGGTGTGTTAGTGTGCTGTTACGTGTGAGTGTTCCCCTGCCACCCCCTTCCCGAATGTATGTTGTGTGAGTGTACAAAAAATGACAATCTACAACAGTAACAGGTAAGTGTTTGTACTTACGGTTGCTGACTTCAACGTGGTCACAGATTCCAAAGTCTTTGGGCAAGAAGGCACAGAGGGAAGACTTCTAGTTCAGGTTCCATTGTGGCTCTGGACAATTATGGCTTCCTAGAGTTGGGTGTCTCCTTTTATGCAGTTGGTTTCTGCCTGGGTTTCCATGGTGGTGCAACCGCGGTGGAAACAGCTTATAATCTGTCCAGCTGAAACATGGTCTCTGCCAGCCTGCAGGTGGCTACTGTCGTCTATGGCAGCCAAATCGCAGTGGCTGTGTGGACGGTGTTTTGGTTGTGTCCTGTGCTGAATACTGTTAATGTCATAATTTGGCGGCCTTGTCTGCCAGCCTGTTGGTGGTACGACCATAACCGCCAACATGGCGGTCCTGAGGCCACCAAAACCATATTGAGGCCCTGTGTCAACCCACACATGTATACATTGCAGTAATATGGGATACAGCTAGTCACCTTGCAACACATTGATCAGTCTCTTGGGCCAGGGTATGGGAACACAGCCTTAGCTTTGCGTTGATTTACATTGGCTTTAATTAGCCACTCAGAGCCACACAAATTGGCCTTAGATAGTTTCAAAATGTTCACTTTATTCATTGCAATGCACATGTTGCAAGTTGTATGATGCAATGTAAAACTACACAATTTCAAATGATATCCCTTTTATGTTTTAGACAGGACTGTCTGTGTGTCCCAGGGAGGCTGAACGATATGTGAATTTAGCATGGAGCAACAAACACTGCAGTCAAAATTATTTTTCAATTAAAAGTTAACTCAGGTGTAACTAAAGTTGTGCTATCACATTGACTATTAAAGAAAGTGAGCCACTCAACCCCATCATTGTACATTGATGCATTCACTTGTATATCATAGAAAATAGTTGTTGCATATTAGTCATGTTGGCCTGATCAAAGCATTATAGCACATGCAGCTAGTTGTTATGACATTTGATAATGTGGGAGAAAACCCACTCCCCAAAATGTAGACACCCCAAAATTTAACTCAATCCGTTCTCTCACGGTTTACTCGATCAGAGATGGTGTTTAACCTCAACTTCATGAGGCAATGTGTTCCTGAATTAAGGCACCACAAAGATCAACTAACAAAATAAAAACAGTTCTTTAAATAATTGAGCCCACTCAATAAATGAGTTCCAGAATGTAGATCTCTGAATCTGAGTCTCTTTCCTCTTACACTGTAGCTACATATACCCATTCAGGTGATGCATACTTTTTTACTTAGTGTTCTCAATTCAAAACAATAATCAAAAGGATTTGTTTTCAAATCTCTTCCATTTAATGCTCTCAGTATTTTTTTTTTAAATTTGATTTACTTGATGATAGTTATAGTCTTTAAAACTTTTTCAAGGTGGTTCTTCTTCTGAGTCACATTCAAACTCGCTGTATTTAGCTGTAGATCTTTGATACTGAGTCTCCTTCCTCTTATACTGTATCTACGTATGCCAATTCAGGTGATACATATTTCCTATTTGGAGTCCTTTTTCTAACTAATCTTTCACTCCCAATTTTTCTGAAATGTAATTGTTTGCCTTTAGTTGCTTTTGTTTCTCAGATTGACACCACTTTCTTTTGCAGGTTCTTCTCAATTACTTATTTCCATCTGTTTCTCATGTTCTCTCCTTTTCACTTGTTTCTTCACTCACCGATGGACTTCAACTGATTAATTTCAACTGCACAATCCACTGTGAACTGTTTTCTTTCCTGTTGGGGTTCCTGTGACTCAAATTTCCAACAGAAGCTTTTCATTGTTTGAATTATAGACTACTTCTTGCCTCCATTCATACAATTGACTTTGACATTGCGGCAGTTCTTCATTCTGATCTTTAATTTTAAACTGGGCATCAGCACCTCTAATATAGGTACCAGGTTAATTTCCAAAATTCAATTTCACTGATCTGAACCTCTTATGACCTCATAGTCTTCATTGGTTTCAATACTCACAACCCCCTCACACCAGATCCATGCCAAGATCTTGAGCGTGACTCTCTGAATCCAGGGGTTGTTTTCACCACTTCTTCATCTGCAGCCTTTATTCCTTTAGCATACGTGACATGGATCCACTGCAGGACTCCAGCACACTCCACCTCAATGTTTGTTGTCAAGATCATCTAGTAGGGTCCACACCGGTCCCCCCTAAGCAATTCTTTCTCATGTGTTTTGAGACTAATATCCATGCTCCAGGGTTCAGTTCATGGCACAGTACCTCCTTTGTTGCTTATGTTGTCATATTTGCCTGATGAGAGAAACAATTCACCATATCAGCCAGACATTTTGCAGAAATCTTAAATTATGTAATCAATTATTGAAACTAGTACTATTGAAGGAATATAAGCCAATTTCATTGCTCTGCCCATGATCACCTAACCTGGTGAGAGAGTTGTTTTTTTGTTTGGGAAAAATCTTATGCTCATCAAGAAAAAGGGAAGCACATCTGGCCATTTGAAACTAGTAAAAGCACAGACTTGGCCAGTTTGTTCTTGAGATTTCCATTCTTCCTCTCAACCAGTCCAGAAGATTGAGTATGATAACTATAATGGAACCTCTGGTTGATTTTAAAGGCAGTACAAATTATATACCAAACCTCATTCTTTAAATGCGTGGCATGATTTGTCTCAATAGAAGTTAGCAATCCAAAATGTGCCATTAACGCCCTCAACAAACGTTTAGCAACTGTGAGACTATTTAATCTCAAAGTGGGATAGGCCTCAGCCCATTTAGAAAAAAAACAGACAATAACCAAGAAATATTTCAAAAGATTGCAAACTGCCATCTCAATTAAACCTGCCTGGACACTAATAAATGGACCTTCTGATTTGCTGATGTGATTTATTGCAGTCATTGTTTGTTCCCCTGATTATAGAGATGACATACCAGGCATCTAGAGCACCTCTTCTAGGTATGTAGATGTGGAGTTAAGAAAAGTAAATCCATACTTTCATATTTGCACTTACCTTCTCGATATGTTTTTCCCCGATATTTCTGACATGCAATTCGTTCCACACACTATTTTTAGCTTTGATATTCTCTCTGGCAACCCAGGTTCACAATATCTGGCTAATTGATCAGCATATTTATTTCCATGAATAACCAAATATTTTCCAGCCTTGTGGACAGCAAACCTGACTAAAGCAATTCCCTTTGGTTGTTGTGTTGCTTTCAAAAGATCTAGTATATAGGCTATTCTCTATAGGAGATCCAGAAGAAGTCATAAAACCTCTGCTTGACCACAGTTGATAAAAAAACATGCATCACACGAAAATCATACTGGCTGTATCTATAGGTTGTCATATTTATATGTCCTGACAAACAGCAATGTCAATGCAACCAGCTCTGCAACTTGTGTTGATGTTACACTCAGCAGATAGGCATATGGAGACTTAAATGCTACAAAATTGGCCTCTCAAACAAGAACCATCAACAAATAGGGTCAACTCCGTTTTCAAAAGTTTTTCTTTCATATTTGGTATTGGCTTGATAGGTAATCCTGTAACTGCAACATAATCATGTTCTTTCTCATTATTCTCATACTCATTTTCAGCACTGTCCCCGTCTTCATAACGTTTGTCTGAAATAGGAAGTGTTAGTACTGGATTGAGGGCACTGCAACTCTTAATTTTATTTGTTTCTTTTGCAACAATAACTTGCTTAGACCTTATTAGACGATTGTTTGACATGTGGTCAATCTTTCTACATTTCATAAAAACTTTCACTGAGTTTGGGACATATACAAATAAACAATGTCCCATCACTGTTCCTTCACTTTGTTCAATAGCAATGCATGTAACTGCAAATGACTTTACAGAACCAATAAGATGTACAGCTACTGGATCCAATACAGCTGAGAGATAAGCTGTTGACCTCATCCCACCATGTCCCTGTGTAAGGATCGACAATGCACAACCATCCTTCTCACGGCAGTATAAAAAAAGGCAAACTATAATCAGGCATTCCAATACAGAAGGTGTGCACTATATAAACATTCTTTCAATACGTCAAATGTCTCTGAACATTTTTTCTCAAACTGTAGCAGATCTTTTATTTCACTGTATGTTAACCTCATTAAAGGTTTTGTGCTCAAGGAAAAAAATGGAATCTACTTATAATAGAAGCCAACAATTGCAGAAACGCACACACCATTTTCAATATGCTGACCAAGGTAAATTATTTCCTTTTTACAGTACTCTGTCTTCATTGAAAATAATTTATGACCACTAGCAGGTAAATTATTCAGCAACGCAATTGTGTCAAGGTTACAATGCTGTTTTGCTTCGGATGCGATTAATACATTTCCTATATACTATATTAAAACTAAGTTACAGGAGATCTTCAAATGTTCTATATCTTTCTATAGAGGTTGGCTAAGTTCAAATGACTTTCAATAAAACATATGGGAATTTTACAACACACAAGCACTATATTTCAAAATTGGAATGCAAAAAGGAACTGACTCTCCTTGTGTAGAGGAACTGAGAAGAACCCTTGGCATAAGCCAGCAATTGTATTCTATTATGCATCTGAAGAAACTTTGAACATAATCACTGCTGGATTCAGTACCACTGAAAAACACGGAATGACAATTTTGTTAATTTTTCTTTTTGTCACACCTCTTCCTTAATGCTATGTCTTATATACTGAGTCAGGCCTTATTTTGTTAATGCTGGATACTACTGAATCCTATAATGGTGTGATTGGATTTTGAACATTGAATCTTCATCTTGTGTTTCAGTCAGATCATTGACATAACATCACTGCATGTAATATCGAAACACAAAAAATATGGAGAACACATATATCAGTGTTAAAATGTTTGGTTCTTACTAATATTGAGAACACAAATATCAGAAACAACAATATTGTCACCTCTAAATAAAAATATAATAAGTCAAAAATGCTGATTCAAAAAATATTGACTACAATAGTATCACCAAAATAATGAAATGATCATTAAAAAGGCAAATAAATTACTTTTTATGTTGAAACAATTATTTGAAATGGACCTCAAACATTTTTAAACACATGTTTAACTTAAATCTAATTGTATTACTACAAAAAAATATTTAAAATTCATTGCAATAAATTATATAACTAAAATCATAACAACAGAACATTTAGACAACACCCTAAATATTAATATAGAGTAAAACTTATAGTTCAGCTAAAATGTACTACTTAATAAACTTAGAAATGTAAAATTGTAAATAATTAATTAAGCACTCTCCAACTTGATAGATTTCTTAAAAGAAATAACTACAACTTATAAAAGTGATAAACTTCCAGAAAAAAACTATCACAAACCAGCAAAAAGATCAAACAACACAAGTATACATACATTGATAAACAAAACTACAAATTACCCAAATAGTGAAAAAAAATAAACCAAACTCAGCCTTCACAAACTACCAACAAATTAACATTTAAAATGAAACTAATTCCATCCAACAGAAAACACATTTTCTACATTAGAACACCCCAAACAGAAAAGTTAAAAATCTGTAGTAAACATCTAAAGAGAGCATTAATTAGTTCCACAGTTTTGTATGTAAGTAACAGGTATTCAAACTTTTTAACCCCTTCGCTGCCAGGCCTTTTCCCCCTCCTGTGCCAGGCCTTTTTTTGCCTATTTGGGGCAGTTCGCGCTTAGGCCCTTATAACTTTTTATCCACATAAGCTAACCAAGCCAAATTTCTGTCCTTTTTTTCCAACATCCTAGGGATTATAGAGGTACCCAGACTTTGTGGGTTCCCCTGAAGGAGGCCAAGAAATTAGCCAAAATACAGTGAAAATTTCATTTTTTTCAAAAAATGGGGAAAAGTGGCTGCAGAAGAAGGCTTGTGGTTTTTCCCCTGATAATGGCATCAACAAAGGGTTTGCAGTGCTAAACTCAGCAGCTTCCCAGCTTCCAGGAACAGTCAGACTTGAATCAGAAAACCCAATTTTTCAACACAATGTTGGCATTTTACTGGGACATACCCCATTTTTGCAATTTTGTGTGCTTTCAGCCTCCTTCCAGTCAGTGACAGAAATGGGCATGAAACCAATACTGGATCCCAGAAACCCAAACATTTCTGAAAAGTAGACAAAATTCTAAATTCAGCAAGGGGTCATTTGTGTAGATCCTACAAGAGTTTCCTACAGAAAATAACAACTGAAAAAGAAACATATTCAAATTGAGGTGAAAAAAACATCAATTATTCTCTACGTTTTATTCTGTAACTTTTCCCTGCAATGTCAGATTATCGAAAGCAATATACCGTTATGTCTGCTGGACTCCTCTGGTTGCGGGGATATATAGGGCTTGTAGGTTCATCAAGAACCCTAGGTACCCAGAGCCAATAAATGAGCTGCACCCTGCAGTGCGTTTTCATTCTTATCCGGGTATACAGCAATTCATTTGCTGAAATATAAAGAGTAAAAAATAGCTATCAAGAAAACCTTTGTATTTCCAAAAAGGGCACAAGGTAAGGTGTTGAGGAGCAGTGGTTATTTGCACATCTCTGAATTCGGGGGTGTACATACTAGCATGTGAATTACAGGGCATTTCTCAAATAGATGTCTTTTTCACACACTCTCCTATATTTGGAAGGACAAAATGTAGAGAAAGACATGGGGCAATAACACTTGTTTTGCTAATCTATGTTCCCCCAAGTCTCCCAATAAAAATGATACCTCACTTGTGTGGGTAAGCCTAGCGCCCGCGACAGGAAATGCCCCAAAGCACAACGTGGACACATCCAAATTTTTGAAAGCAAATAGAGGTGTTTTTTGCAAAGTGCCTACCTGTAGATTTTGGCCTCTAGCTCAGCCGGCACCTAGGGAAACCTACCAAACCTGTGCATTTTTGAAAACTAGAGACCTAGGGGAATCCAAGATGGGGCTCTAACCAGGTTCTGTTACCCAGAATCCTTTGCAAACCTCACAATTTGGCTACGAAAACACATGTTCCTCACATTTCTGTGGCAGAAAGTTCTGGAATCTGAGAGGAGCCACAAATTTCCTTCCACCCAGCGTTCCCCCAAGTCTCCCGATAAAAATGGTACCTCACTTGTGTGGGTAGGTCTAGCGCCCACGAAAGGAAATGGCCCAAAACACAACGTGGACACATCACATTTTTTCATAGAAAACAGTGCCTACCTGTGGATTTTGGCCTGTAGCTCAGCTGGCACCTAGGGAAACCTAGCAAACCAGCGAATTTTTGAAAACTAGAAACCCAGGGGAATCCAAGATGGGGTGACTTGCGGGGCTCTGAGCAGGTTATGATACCCAGAATCCTTTGCAAACATCAAAATTTGGCCAAAAAAACACTTTTTCCTCTTATTTCGGTGACAGAAAGTTCTGGAATCTGAGAGGAGCCACAAATTTCCTTCCACCCAGCGTTCCCCTAAGTCTCTCGATAAAAATGGTACCTCACTTCTGTGGGTAGGCCTAGCGCCCACGAAAGGAAATGGCCCAAAACACAACGTGGACACAACATATTTTTTCACAGAAAACAGAGGTGTTTTTTGCAAAGTGCCTACCTGTGGATTTTGGCCTCTAGCTCAGCCGGCCCCGGGGGGGGCAGAAATGCCCTAAAATAAATATGACCCCCTCCAAACCCCCCCTGCCCGGGAGCGACTCTTGCCTACGGGGTCGCTTCCCCTGCGTGACATTGGAGCCAAAAAACAAATCCTCGGTGCCTAGTGGTTTCTGCCCCCTTGGGGGCAGATTGACCTAAATTCGACCAATCTGCCCCCAAGGGGGGCAAAAGTGGTCTAAATACAATTTGCCCCCCAGGGAAGCGACCCTTGCCTGATGGGTTGCTCCCCATCTCTAAAAAAACAAACAAACAAAAAAAAAAACACAAAAAAAAAATTGCCCTGGTGCCTAGAGGTTTCTGCCCCCCCCCCAGGGGGCAGATCGGCCTAAAATAAATTTGCCCCCCCCAACCACCACCCCCCCCTGGAGCGACCCTTGCCTACGGGGTTGCTCCCCCTGCGTGACATTAGCGCCAAAACACAAATCCCCGGTGCCTAGTGGTTTTCTGCCCCCTTGGGGGCAGATTGACCTAAAATCGACCAATCTGCCCCCAAGGGGGGCAGAAATGGTCTAAATACAATTTGCCTCCCAGGGGAGCGACCCTTGCCTGATGGGTCGCTCCCCATCTCTAAAAAAACAAACAAACAAAAAAAAAAACACAAAAAAAAAATTGCCCTGGCGCCTCGAGGTTTCTGCCCCCGGGGGGGGGGGCAGAAATGGACTAAAATATATTTGCCCCCCCTACCCCCACCCCCCCCGGGAGCGACCCTTGCCTACGGGGTCTCTCCCCCTGCGTGACATTGGTGCCAAAAAACGAATCTCCGGTGCCTAGTGGTTTCTGCCCCCTTGGGGGCAGATTGACCTAAAATCACCAATCTGCCCCCAAGGGGGGCAGAAATGGTCTAAATACAATTTGCCCCCCAGGGGAGCGACCCTTGCCTGATGGGTCGCTCCCCACCTCTAAAAAAAACAAACAAACAAACAGAAAAAAAAACACAAAAAAAAAATTGCCCTGCCGCCTAGAGGTGGGTGGGGGGTCAGAAATGGCCTAAAATAATTCCCCCCCCCAGGGAGCGACCCTTGCCTAAGGGGTCGCTCCCCTTGCGTGAAATTCATGCAAAAAAAAAAAAACTCCCTGGTGTCTAGTGGTTTCTGCCCCCCTTGGGGGCAGATTGGCCTCATCAAAATAGGCCAATCTGCCCCCAACGGGGGCAGAAATGGCCTAAATATAATTTTCCCCTAAGGGAGCGACCCTTGCCTAAGGGGTCGCTCTCCACCTAAAAAAAAAAAGAAAAAAAAAAAGAATCCCTGGTGCCTAGAGGTTTCTGCCCCCCCTGGGGGCAGATCGGCCTAATAATAGGCCTATCTGCCCCTAGGGGGGCAGAAAAGGCCTTCCCAAAAAATGCCCCCACCCCGGAGCGACCCTTGCCCAAGGGGTCGCTCCCTTTTGTCACTTTCTTCAACAAAAAAAACATCCCTGGTGTCTAGTGGGGTTGCAAGCAATCCGGCTTTTGAAACCCTGGGAGAGACTTCAAAGGGAAGGAAATACATTTCCTTCCCTTTGAAGACCCTCCGGGCCTCCCCCAGTGATTGAAAGAGAAATGCGCGCTGACGTCACGGGGGGGGTTTGGGGGTGGAAGGGGAAGGCCTTCCCCTTTCATCCCCGCCTTGGGGGGGAGGAGGGTGCACAGGGGGGGGTACGCTAGCGCTCCCCCAAGTTCCCATGTGCTTTGGACGAGGTGACCTCATCCAAGGCACACGGGAACTGTAGCCTTGGACGAGGTCACCTCGTCCAAGGCACAGAACAGGTTAATATTATATATATTTATATTAGTACTCTGCTTTCAAATACAATGATGCAGACAGCAAAGTACTTAGCATTGTAGAAAGGAAAGTAGTTTCTAAACCACATGGACTACACGTACATGCAAAACAGTGCATCAACAAACAATATACATTGAAATTGTACCAAATATTATTCTGATGCATGCTATGGGACATGATGTTGTACTTCATGTAAGAGAGCACAACCCTCCTCCAAATGTGACAGATATCAAATTAAGGGTGGTACTGCAGGAAACAGGAGAAGCACACATTAAATCCCAGGAACCTAAACCCAGCCATTCAGGCCAGCTACATGAAATATGGTTTGGTGCAGGTGATCATACCTAAAAAGCCAGCACATACTCAGCAAATGGATACCCTCTTGTATGAGAAGTTATCCCTCTGGAAAAGCACATTACTTTGCAATACATTACATTTAACTTTTGACTGCCTGGCCGTAGATAAGCACACTTGTTTCATGTTGCAAGGGAGCCAGCTTTGCCACTGACAAATCTGCACAATTTTCAAGGTCCATGCTTGATGATGATGATGTTACAGTAATGATAGATCTCTGGCCTCCTCTGTGCTCTAAGCTACCCTAACCCCATCTTCCCTTCGTTCCCTACTGTTTTCCCTTTACTGTAGATGGGAGCATATCAGGCATGTTACAGCACTTTGTCACAGTTTTAATGTCCTAACTGTACCATATGACTGGATGTATCCATTGCACGATGTATTGCATATGTACCTTTCTCTGTAACTATCTTCAAAATTTCACTAAATAAAATTTTAAAAAAATAGTAATCCACCAAAAAATAGGAACAATTTGTCTAAAAAGCCCAGAAAAAAATGCAAAACAAAACAAATCAAATAGAGAACCCTTGTAGAAAGTAACAGTATCTAGGAACCATAAAAAACAAAAAAGAGTTTAAAAAAGGAAACACTCCAGAACCCCCCACCAATAAAGAAAATAAAAGTATAAACCATTGGTTTATTATAATCCAAAACTGATTTGCTCAAAGCAAATAGGACCCATTCATAGACAAACACTTTTATAGTAAGTTAGAAAATCCACTTGCAAAAAACATTATGGGGGTCATTCCGACCCTGGCGGTAAAAACCGCCAGGGCCGCGAACGACGGAAAGCACCGCCAACAGGCTGGCGGTGCTTCCTGGGCCATTCTGACCGCAGCGGTAAAGCCGCGGTCAGAAAACCGGGTCCGGCGTTTTCCCGCCGGATTAACCCCGGTTGGCCCAATCCGCCATGGCAGCGCTGCAAGCAGCTCCGCCATGGGGATTCTGACCCCCTTCCCGCCAGCCTGTTTCTGGCGGTTTTTACAGCCAGGAACAGGCTGGTGGGAACGGGTTTCCTGGAGCCCCTGGGGCCCCTGGGGGCCCCTGCACTGCCCATGCCACTGGCATGGGCAGTGCAGGGGCCCCCTAACAGGGCCCCATGAAGCTTTTCACTGTCTGCTTAGCAGACAGTGAAAAGCGCGACGGGTGCAACTGCACCCGTCGCACACCTGCAACACCGCCGGCTCCATTCGGAGCCGGCTTCTGTGTTGCAGGCAGCCTTCCCGCTGGGCCGGCGGGCGCTAACAATGTTAGCGCCCGCCGGCCCAGCGGGAAGGTCGGAATGGCCCCAGCGGTCTTTCGACCGCGGAGCGGCCATATGGCGGTGCCCGCCTCGGTTGGAATGAGGGCCTATGTTCCCTAAAATATATATACATCACACTTAGGGCCTTATTACGAACTTCCAGTGGGGAGGTTGCCACCATAGTGGCTACCTCCCCGCTGGCCCATTAAGAGTTTACCGCTAGGCCAATGGGTGGAAACCTGTGTTTGCACCCACTGGCCTAGAGGAAAACAGCCTACAGCATTGCCGCTGGCTCGATTATGAGTTAGAGGCATCAGCACCCTCGCAATGTTCACTGTCTGCAAAGCAGAAGGTGCTGTCCAGGGGGACCCATGCCAAGTGCATGGGCAGAGCAGGGGCCCCCATGTGGCCTCCTGCACCTGATCTCCGCAAGCCTTTTCATGAATGTGCCACCACCATGAAATGACTAGTGGAGAATGAGGTTGTAATCCCCAGGGCAGTGCTGCGTGCATCTCTGCCCTGGCAGATTAGGACCATCACAACCACCAGACTGCCGGTTTCTTTAATCCTAGTAGAGCTGGTGGTCCCACTGTGTCCTGACTGCCATGGTCCTAATATGGCACAAACAGCAGCACATTATTGTGACATGGTTCCAGAATATAGACTAAAAATAACACAAATAGGTAACCAAATAGAAAGGTGTGGTAAAGAATGGCTGCTAAATGAAACTATTAAAAGCTCTCCCTGTAGAAATGAATTGTAAATAATGTGAAAATGTTGAATAATTGTAGAAATTATAAAACATGTAAAATGTTGAAAATGCTGTAAAGTATATGAAAATATTTACTATATACTGAAAAACCTGTGTTAAAATAATTTTGAAAATATGTATATAAAACAATTTAAGAAATGTTTAAAAAGTTAAATAATGTGAAAAAGTAAAAGAAATTACACATACAATCATAGTGAAATAAGTTTACATTTTCTTTTTATAATAAAAAAATCCTTAGACGTGTTATTTATTTAACCATGCATAAGAGTTTATTTTGAAGTTAAAACATACGTGTTTGAAATGTCAATCAATAATCTTTATTTTGGTATTGCGCCATAAGTGATAAATACATAAATACAGCAAGAGAACGTTAAAAGTATGAGTGTGTAAAACAGCAATCTCAAGCCAAAGGATACAATAAAATGTCAATAAAATCAAAAGATAAAATGGTTGCAAGCACATTCAGATAAAACTAATAAGGCCTGAACTGGAGCTCCCCAGAAAAGTGGTCAAAAGGCAAGTATCCAATAAATAAAGCATTATGCAAACTTACAGCATTAAACAGCAGAAAGATAATTAGCAGCCACCTTCCAAATATTAATGAACTTAATTGAACTAAAATAGTGTTTTGCCAGAACAGTACAAATGATCAATACAAATGTTGGATTTAAAGGGGGGCAATTGGCAGTACTAATTTTCTTCTTTTGCACCACATTGTAAATAAAGATTTTGCAACCGCACAAACAATGGGTTGTCATATCATTTTTTATGGTTCTGTAGACCTCTAGGTGATGGCAGGTCCCGAAATTCCTACACATAACAACTATCCACTTTCTTATGGGCATAATATAGGCATAATAGAAGAAAAGGGCTCAGACTTCAGTTTCGCTGGGGCCACCACAGTTGGGACAGGACTGATTTTCGATCGGCTAGGCACAGTAGGCTGAATAATAGTCATGCACTGCTTTGTATGATATTTTGCCACTTGTGTTGCAGCTGTGCAGAGATGCTGTGGTAGAGGCGATTGGTGTACTACAGTTTACATGTGATTAGGGCCTGAGGGATGGTGTCACAGGTGGTAGGTGGGAGCCAGAAGAATAAAAGTCTAGATATGCAACATATGTGAAAGCAGGTTGAGGTGAAACAGGGAATGTTGAAGTATCAGGATATGCTGGGTGTCCAGGATGATGGGCATGTGCCTGGGATGGTTGCAGGGTGAGGTGGGTGGGCCTAGTAGTGTTCCAGAATATCCTCACTAACAACTATGACTCATTGCTCTCACATACAGGTAGGCACACTGGACAATAGCATAATGTAACAAATGGTGGTGTTTGTGTCTTCTAAGAGTCAATGTATGATCTGGGTATCATGAGTGTGTAAGGATAAGTAGAGTCCCTAGGTCTGAATGATGCTTGCCAGGGGAGTCCTGTACAAGTACAACTAAGTGGGGCTGAGGGAAGAGATTAGTGGGACTCTGCACTCGATCACTTGGCTTCTGAGGAAACGGAGTGAGCTTGAGATGTTGCATATTTACAGTTGTGATTGTGGCTATCCTCTTCAGATATGGTTCCCAGTGTCTACCGTTCTGGACCCTGGTGATGAATGTGTGCATTAGAAAACTACTGGATTTCACAGAAAATGAGGAATACATGTCCTTACCCATTCATGCAGTGCAGCAATGTGCTTTACTATGTAGAGTTACATGGATGTGTGACTAATATGACCCCTGGGGCACATATCTTGGTACCACTGCATGTAAGATAGTACAGCAAGGTGTAGTTTACGGCGTGAAAGGCAGAGTGCAGGATAGTTTGTAAAATAACAAGATAACATGACTTGACAATGCTGTTGTGTTAAATAATGGCTAGAGGGAATGCTGCCATCCTGGTGACATAGTGCAATGGTTTCAGCAGTGGTGTAATGAAGGTAATATAACATTGGTGTAGGCACAAACCAGAAAAATGTTGAATTTAAATTGGGCCCCTTACCTCACTCTTTTATGGAGGGCAAGACAGAAAGCTGCCAAGCTGCATTGTGCTGTGTGTCATTGAACATATAGCCCCCCCTTGTTCACAGATAGGTTGTACGAACAAGGTATTTCCATGTGAAAGGCAACATCAGTCTTACATGGCCTCACTCACTTTTAGTTACATATGTTCAACATATTCATGTGTACTTGAAATTTAAAAACTTCAGTCTGAGTCCCACCAAAATCACTTAATGTCTACATTTATCATGAATCATTATTTACATTTTCCTATGCCTTTCCGGAGAGACAGACAACACCTCCTGTAGAGCAAACTGTGTTTGATGACCAACCTATTGAGGACACCATCCTGACCCCCAAGGACGATGACTACTTCCAACAAAACCTGGATTCTATTTATTCACCTCCTCTGGTCTTGACAAGTGAAGATAACGTTGCAAGATCTCCAGAGCAATGACCATCCACAGGACAGGCCCTATCTAGTTGTGCAATCTTAGCTGAGAACTCCAAGGGCCCCCAGTGGCAGGAGTCCAGAAGTAAATGGCTGATGAGGTGTGGCTAGAGATGGAGACCATAGTGGACACCCTAGAAGGAGTCCATAGGTGTCTGATCCCTAATAAGGGTATGGCTAAGGCTATTACAGACACATATACTTGGCTTAATTTGATTGATGAGCACCTAGCTGACATTATTGGTGTCATGATGCAGAGGCAACATCAGCTCTCTACTTCTGACACCACTGAAGTTGCCACACAGCTGGGAGCCATCCATGACATCATCGAATCCATGGAGCACACATTGGACTCCTACATAACAACAATGGGTGACCTCAAGCTCAGTGCTGTTGCTTTGTTGCCAAGCCACCAGACCCTTGTCAGGGATTTAGCTGCTACCTTACTGGCACAGACGGATGCTGGTGGGGACAGGGCAGCCACATCTCCTGCTTCTGATGTGTGCGTATTTCAGATGCCTCCCATACAAATACCACCACCTGCAGAGGAGGAGCAATACCCATCAGAGGAGGAAGATGTTGAATTCTCCAGTTTCACACATATCTAGCTCAATGAACATGACAACATGATCACCCTAATATGATGACCTCAATACTCACACTGAAGAGATTCTGCAGTACATACATTTGCATGGTTGTACTCATAATAGCCAGATACTCAAGCCCAACAACTCAAGAATCAGCATCATACCTGTGACACATAAGGATGTACAAGGGCTATCTAATACCTTGATTGTCAGTAAGCAAAAAATTACAAGGGTTTCTTGTTGGGACCCTGGGACAGCTGCAAAATGGTGAATAATACTATACTGGGATAAATAGAGTAAGTGTGTACCTATGCCCCGGAGAAGCCTATCTGTTAAGTGTAAGTGCAACTACACATTACATCTATTGAACATTATACAAACATGCTTTTGCACATGAGCCAGACCATGGTAACATAAACAGTGTAAAACCTCCCCAAGGGAAGAGGACATGGGAAACGTATGGGTATATAACTTTGGAAGTAGTAAACCAAAGAGAGCTCCATGAAGTGTCACACTTAGCAAGTAGGCAATGCCAATGATGATGGAGGTTCTCCAGACAGGTGTGGGAAAATTCGTCTGTTTGTAACTATCCAACAATAATGACTTATTTGTGCAATGGTGGAACTGTGTGTGTGTGCTAGTGGCAGCCACAAGTGTATGTCTCAGAACAGCCAGGGATCTGTAATCTGTAGTGACAAAAATATCCCAACTATACCTCCCCTATCACTTTCACACAGAGTTTTCATAGTAGGAAACTGCTTGTATTGTGTTGTGTGAAAAACCACCAAATGAGGCCCACTTAAAGTACCTAAAGAATGGTCCATACTTGACTGAAATGTGTGATAGACTAACACTTGTCCGTAGGCCCCCGACAAAGCAACATATACCTTAAAAGACTGTGGGTCAATCAATGGCTATATTATGTAGTCAACTTACTCAATGATATCAACTCTTAATTATGAACAGATGATGAACAAGTGAAAGTAGAAAAAAATATGACTACAAAATCTATCGAAACAACTTACACCTACCTAGCCTACACTAACCGACTTAAACACTATCTTAACTTATCTTAAGCTACCCACACCTACCTAACCTACACTAACTAACCTTAACACCTGCCTAAACTATCTTATGTTTAACTATCTTAAGCACTATACATAAATGACTAGTTAAACATCAACAACTACCCCCTTAATGCACATGGATTGATACAATACAAACAGCAACTACACCTAAACATATAGTAACTGTACATGTAAACCTAAACAAACATATGTTTCTTTTGTATTTTTGTTTTTTATATATATTTTTTTATAAAATATCAACCTCCTACCCACTTACAAACCTAACAGTAGACAAGCAGACTTAAAACAACAACCTACTAAAATATATACAAAAAAAATCTAACTCCACTATACCTATGCCTAACCATACCTAATACTATGGCTATTACTATAAAATAAAAAAAAATATGAAAAAAGGGAAGGGAAATGTCCAGAGGAAAATCTATACAAGTAGCGAAAGCTGCACCACGGCTTCCTGTAAATTCAACTTTAGCTCACATAAGCTGGTCTGCTCCTGCTGGATGCCATCCATTCTCTTATTTATTGTTTTCAATTCCCTGAGGATACAGTACTGATCCCCTGGGATGTCTGGGCCTCAGGCCTGTGTGATTGGTAGCTGTGAGGCAGGAAATGTTCCTGGATGTGGCCTGAGGTTGGGGCAATTGGGCCTTTGTTGATATTTTACAGACACTAGATGCTGTTGTGTCAATTTGCCACTCGTGCTTCCAGGGCACTGATGCCTTGACCCTCTCATATAGTTTCCCCACGTTCCGAAAAGCCTAGGAGATGTGTCAGATGGGGCAACAATGATCCTTTTGTAATGTAAAAGGTTTGCTTTGTCAGCAGTCATGTTATCGGGGGAGGTAAAGGTAATGAATCTTATTTCAAGCTAAAAATGCACCTCATGTGTAGGAAAATAGGCTGTCATTGTTATACAATCATATATGTCTGTACAGACTAACTCTAAAATTTGAGATAGAGATATGGACACAATGGGCCATATTTTCAACCCTGATTGTCTTGCTCTTGCACCATGTAACATAGTGCAAGAGCGATGTAATTTCTAGGTTAAACTTAGGGTGGCTTTGTGTGGCTTCATAAATCTAGAGTAATGCAAGACAGCAAATATAACAGCGTTATGTTACTCTGCCTGGGAATGCATTTCATGGGTGTTACGTGGGTGTTCCCACGGAACTCCCATGAATTGTGACGCTTTCCTAACTTTATAAGAAGTTGAACACTTGGAAATGTACCAAGATGCTACACCTTCCCAGGGGAAATGCTCATTTTTTCCTCCTACTATGTGTGCAGCATTCTGCAGCACACATAGAAAGAGGAAAAAGCCTCCATGGATTATTTTTGTGTAGGAAGGTGGCCCATATTGCACAGAAAAAATCCTGTATGCCACTCAGGTATCCTTGCACTATGGTGCAATGGTGTCCTCCCTGGCGCTAGGCAGCCCATTGTGTGCCAGCACTGGGTGAAGAGCACATAAATATGCCATATCTTCTAGACACAGCACATTCCTGACCTTTCCTTTTGGCGCAGGACAGTGCAGTAAGGTCACTTGCTGCATTGCCCTGCACCACAGGGCTTGTAAATGAGCCCCCAAACCTTCAGTAGACAATATCCCCTTCTCGAAGAAAGCAAACTGAGTCATGTGGTAAGTATAGATGCACAATATAGAAATGTGGTCAAAATATGATTACAACCATATCATTCAGAACAGTGATTCACACAAATTGGACACAGGGTCCAGATAGTGTAACTTTGAGTAACAATATTAGATCATGTAAGTGGGCTGGAACTTGCTTATCAACATACGTGAAAGTATAGTAAAGAAGGCATTCCATGTAGTGTGCCTCTGCATTGCATAACACATTTGGAGTTACATAAGGCAACACACATTGCTGATTTTACTTACCCAGTGTCAGGTAACCAATACATGGATAGTGGGTTGTTACCTATCCCCTGCAAAATATTCCAGGGTACATTTCACAAATTTACCCTCAGGCAAATTCACTGAATGCTAAAATCTGACATATAGCTTCTGCTATACACTTGTAGCAAACCATGGTGACCTTTACTTAAACATATTTCTATATATTCATTTTCCCACACATTTTAAATAAGACAATACATCTTGCTGTTTGTATGTATGCTGGAGTACTCATCTGTACAAGAACGTTGTGGTGTATAATGCAGGGACCTTTGCACCATGATGCAGGTTGACTACATTGGCGCTAAACTGTCTGACTACATTTGTGCTAATCAGTCTAACTTAGCCCACCAGTATGTGCATTTCTGCATGTACACTTTTAAACTGTGCTGCAACATTACTATATACCTTGCATTGTCTGAATGTCTCCCATAAATGGAACATAGGGGATATATGAGTCATGAGTTTGGCATTTCAATCCTAATCTTATTGCCCAGTTGGTAACACCATGCCAATTAGACTGAATCCATTGATTGAGGGCTAATGGCACGTCATAGGTTTAACAGCAATGAGAGTAGCACAATTTGCAAAATTATATGACCAGAACCCTGCCATGAGTACATTCACACTCACAATGTCCATCAGTCGGTCATTCTGGTAATGATTTGTGCAACATAATAGTTACCCAGCATAGCAGGCCTACAGCCCTAAAGCATTGAAGGCATCAGCTTTAAATGTTCCTCTGTTACACCATTTCACATAGTGATGACATGACCTACTCTGAGCAAGGCTGAAGTACCTCTGAGGCTCGATTACAACAGCCGTACCTCAGGGAAGGTTAAGAAAATGAAGATATTTAGGTCCTTATGATAATTTACTAACACCTTTCCAGAAACAAATAATGCCATGTCTTTTGTTTTCTGTCATGGGTCAAATACATGAGTTAGACAATCTTTGCTCTATCACAACTGTCAGAAATGGGGTCTTTGGTTGGCAGTCAGGTTACCCCCTGTCCAAGCAAGAACCCTCACTCTAGTCAGGGTAAGTCACACACAATCCAAATTATCCTGTGCCCACCCTGAGCAATCAGGGCTAACTTAGAAGGCAATGTGTAAAGTATTTGTGCAATAAATCATGCAATAACACAGTAGAGCACCACAAAAATACACCACACAGTGTTTAGAAAAATATATAATATTTATCTGATAAAATGCAGGTCCAAAAGATTCAAATGCAATAAGTATATGTTGAGATATCATTGTAAAAGTGATATAAAGTGTCTTAAGACTTTTAAAAGCAATCCAAGTCTCTTTCAAGCACAAAGTACCTGGTTTGCGTGCAAAATCTCCTCAAAGAACCGCAAAGGATGAGATGCGTGGAAACAAAGGGTGTGTGCGTTGATTTCTCGGGCTGCACACAGTGATGCGTCTTTTAGTTTTCACGCAGGGACGGCTGTGTGTTGATTTCCATCGCTTGGTCGTGGATCTTCTTCGGGTTGCGGGGTTTTCGGATACTCCGGGGACAATGCATGAATTTAATGCGCTGGCAGGATGAAGTCACAGGAGCTGCATTGATTCGGTGGGCGTTGCGTTGAATTTTCTACTGCACGGCAGATGCTGCGTCGATCTGGAAGAAGGGCTTCGTCATTCTGGTCCAGCTGAGCGTCGATCCGGTGGCCCGTGTGTCGAATTTCCAGTCACCATGCTGCCACTGCGTCGATCTTCTCGATGCGAAGTTGGGCTGCATCGTTCCAGTTCTGCGTGCAGTGAATTTTTCACTGCAGTGCAGACTGTGCGTTGAATTTTTCCGCACAAGACGTTCTTCTTGTAGAGACAAAGGGGGTCATTACGACCTCGGCGGTCTTTTTGTAAGACCGCCGAGAGACGGACGTGCGGAAGACCGCCTGTGCAGGTCTTATGACTGTTATTCCGACGGAGAGCCACCAACAGCCATACTTGCGGGCGGCGGGGAAGTGGAGGTTGCTCCACCTCCGCCGCCACGCCAACAGAACACGTCCTGTGATTCGCTGTGGTGGTGTTCTGTTGGCGTGGCGGTGTTGGCGGAGCTGCCCCCATGGCTCCCGTCCCCTCCCGGAGGATCGACGGACCAGGTAAGTCGATCGTCCGTTAGGGGAGAGGGGTGGGAGGGTGTTCTGTGTTGTGTGCGTGCATGGGGGTGTGCGTGTGTGTATGTAGAGGGGGTGTGTGAGTGCGTGTATGCTTGCGGGGGTGTTGTGTGTATGGGAATGAGTGCGTGTATGTCTGTATGGATGTGTGCGTGTATGTTTGAATGTGGGTGTGCGTGCCTGACTGTGTGTGTGGCTGTGGGCATGTATGTCGGGGTGTGTGCATGTGTGTGTTGGTGGTGCCTGCATAAGTGTAGGGTGTGTGTCAGTAATGTTATGGTAGGGGTCGGGGTTGGGAGGGGGGCCCTGCCACCTTTGGGTGTTGGCAGGGGTGGTGGGGGGTGTAGGGGAGGGAGTCGGGGTGGGGGAGACCCCTATCAGTGCCAGGGAAGGAATTCCCTGGCACTGATAGTGCTTGCCGCCATGGATTATAGTGGCGGTTGAAACCGTTGGAAATCCACAGCGGTAAGCCGGGTCCAAATACCGCCGGCGGTATACTGACGGCCGCAGTGCTGGAGACCCAGGTCTCCAGCCCGGCAGTCGTTTCCGCTCTGGTGGGTGAGACGGAGAACCGGCGGATGACCATGGCGGTAACCGCCATGGTCATAATTCACCTAAGTAAGACCGCCAGCCTGTTGGCGGTCTTACCGCCGGTTCTCCGCCATCCGCCAGGGTTGTAATGACCCCAAAGTCTTTTTGGTCCTGAGACTTCAGGAAACAGGAGGCAAGCTCTATCCAAGCCCTTGGAGAGCACTTCTTCACCTCAGCAAGAGAGCAGTAAGGCAGCAGGGCAACAGCAAGGCAGCAGTCCTTCACAGAAAGGAGGCAGGTGAGTCCTTTGGGCGGCCAAGCAGTTCTTCTTAGCAGGATGCAGGTTCTGGTTCAAGTTTCTTCTCCAGGAAGTGTCTGAGTTGGTAGGGGCAGAAGCCCCGTTTAAATACCCAAATGTGTCTTTGAAGTGGGAGAGACTTCAAAGAGTGGCTTAAAAGTGCACAAGGTCCTCTTTCAGTGCAATCTTGTCTGCCAGGGTCCCAGTAGGGTGTGTGGCAGTCCTTTGTGTGAGGCCAGGCTACAGTCCTTTGACATGTAATTGTCAGGCCCTCCACCCTCCCAGCCCAGGAAGACCCATTCAAAATGCAGATGTATGCAAGTGAGGCTGAATATCCTGTGTTTGGGGTGTGTCTGAGTGAATGCACAAGGGAGTTTCCACTAAACCCAGCCAGACGTGTATTGTAAGGCACAGAAGGATTTAAGTGCAGAGAAATGCTCACTTTCTAAAAGTGGCATTTCTAAAATAGTAATATTAAATCCAACTTCACCAGTCAACAGGATTTTGTATCACCATTCTGGCCATACTAAATATGACCTTCCTACTTCTTTCAGATCAGCAGCTACCACTCAAACAATGTATGAGAGAAGCCCCAATGTTAGCCTACGTAAGGTAGCAGGCCTCCCAGCAGTGTAAAAACGAATTTAGGATTTTTACACTAGCAGGACATTTAAACTACACAGGTACATGTCCTGCCTTTTGCCTACACAGCACCCTGCCCTATCGGTTAACTAGGGTACACCTTAGGGGTGACCTATATGTAGAAAAAGTGGAGTTTTAGGCTTGCAAGTACTTTTAAATGCTAAATCGAATTGGCAGTGAAACTGCACACAGAAGCCTTGCAATGGCAGGCCTGAGACAAGGTTTAGGAGCTACTTAAGTGAGTGGCACAATCAGTGCTGCAGGCCCACTAGCAGCATTTAATTTACAGCCCCAGGGCACACATAGTGCACTTTACTAGGGACTTATAAGTAAATTAAATAATCCAGTTGGGTATGATCCAATGTTACTATGTTTAAAGGGAGAGAGCAAATTGGAGGGAGGCAGGCAAAAAGTTAAGGGTGACCACCCTAAGACTGTCAGATCTAATAACAACAATATTCACAGCATCTATCGTAGTAAAGTGGTTAGAATGTGATGGCTACCCTGCTGGCACAGTCCTACATGATTTTACAATTTGACTTTTGAATTGACACACAGCTACAGAGACAGGTATGTGTCAACAAACACTTCAAGTGCTAAACAGCAGTTATCTTTAGCCACACCTATGGTCAGTCACATAGGCATAATGTTACAGGAGAGGTCATATGTATGCAGCAAGCATGAGCATAATAGACTGCATGATGAAGAAATGTTTGTGGCATATAGACACACATTTTGTATTACTCTGATTTTATGATCCCTCCTTGGTAACAGTTGTTAACAGTGTCTGTGCATTAATATTGCACATCATCAACACCTGTGCATACAGAAATATTGACATATGCAATTGGAATCTGCCCAGGCAAGCTTAGGAAAGTTATTTTAACTTTGCTGCTACATCTGTTGAAACATGATTTCTTATGCTTGTGCCATGTGTGGTTTGTAGTGAACATCTGGGGATTGTGCACCAGATGGTGCTTCATGTACCAAGACTATAAATATGCTAATATCAGCACAGATGAACATGCATATTTCCTGTGGGCCTGCTTACATAGCACCTGCATTCACAATGGCATGCCTTTTGTCAATGCCATTTGTCAATTCCTAATGAGTCTGTGGCTAAGGTCTGTTGTGTTGGACACTGACTGTACATTGGTTGCAGGTGATTGATACCTCCCTAAAAACATCACAATGTTACAAATCACATAGATCACACATAGACATCAATAATCCACATCCATGTAATTATTATACTTATTGGTTGCTTTGGGGTCCCGGAAGCTGTTGACCTCACCCTGGTTGATAGGAGATGTTGAAGACAAAGGGCCTAATTTAGATCTTGGCATAAAGGTCCTTCTGTCATGTTTTCTTCGACTTTCCAGTCCACTGGCTTGGCGGTCCACTTGCCCTATTTAGATGTTGATGAGACCATAGCCAAGAGACTACCACAGTCCCAGCGTCTGCTCCATGAATCCCAAACCATGTGTATGCGCAATAGGAAACAGTGGTTTGAGGTGGGACTGCAGCCACTGCTACCACCAAGCAGATTTGGATCAGCCTTTCCACCAGGCTGACTGTGATGGGAATAACTTCATAGGAAGGCTGTTGGATTAGGGTTAAAAAGGGGTGGAAACACTCCTTTTTCCCCCTTTCCTCTTACTTTTCAAATGGAACCATACTGAAGGAATGCAGCAATTACTGCTGACATTTGACCATGAAGGACACCAAACCTATCATTGCTGGACACGAAGTTGAGTAGTACATGGGATGTGTTATCTGGGGCTTGAATATGTGTTGACCTAAGTTGTTCCAACCATTGCATGAAACACATGTATATCTACACATATATCCAACAGGACACCCGTCCTCAGTCACTAACCCACCACCGTCACGCTGTTGGTACGGTGGGAACATCTGAATCTGTTTGGCAGTACACCACTAACCCAATGGTAGTGGAATACTGTCAGCTAGCATTGGGGACTATCCATTGCAGAAGTTTGTTTCCTAACTGCTAACATCTTAATATGGCGGACAGTACTCTGTCAGCTTGATGGAGTACTTGTGGCCGCCACAACGAAAGGACAATGGTAATACCATCAAGATCTAAATCAGGCCCAAAGATTTAGACATTGCATTGTTAATAGTGCAGTTACACATGGTTCAAATTCATAATAAACACTATGTTATCCCAGTGATTAAGATAAATTCAACACACATATGTATGCATTGCAGCAATATGGGATGCAGCTAGTCACCTTGCAACTCATTGATCAGCCTCTTGGGCCACAGTATGGCAATACAGCCTTTAGCTTTGTGATGATTAACTTTGGCTCTATCTAGCCACACGGAGGCACAAAAACTTGCCTTAAGTAGTGTTGGAAAATGGGTTATTGGTAATTGCAGGTAAGTACTTACTCTTAGCAATAGGCCACTAACCTCCACTTAGGTCAAGTTAGGTCTCAGTAAATTAAACCCAGCTCAACCCTTGGTAGCTTGGCAACGAGCGACAAGGCTTAACTTAGGAGACAAAGCGTAAAGCATTAAAATATCACAAAACTAATTAAATAAAACACAGGAAACAGTTTTAAAATTCAAAATCAGTTTATAAAAAATGGGAATATTTTTTACCTTTAAAATGACACCAAAACTAATAAAATTGGATAAGGGGAACTGGAGATATGATTTTTTAAAGAATTATTGTTTTCTAGCGCATACAAACAAAAAGCGCCAATATGGTCATCTGGTCACACCTCGACCGGGGCAAATTCAAAGTTTAAGGTCGACTACGATGGAGCCCAGCTCAGCTACAGCCGCGGGAGACCTCTGTCTTTACCTTAGGACTTACTCGTTTTATGGAGATTTTCTTCAGCAGGACGAACCTGCCAGTCCAATCCGACCTCCTGGAACTCTTCATCGTATACGCGTCATGGGAGCCCTTGGTGGAGATTTTTACCTTCGGAAATTTTTTCGAGGTGAAAATCCTTTCACTGGGGCAAACCTGAATCTTGATCCGATGTCCTTGGAGCCCTCTTTGAATACACTGCCTAGGAAGTCCCAGTCAACTTTCTACATTAGGACTTAGAGAGTCATTCTAACCCTGGCGGTAGGCGACCGCCAGGGCTAAAATGAAGGAAGCACCGCCAACAGGCTGGCGGTGCTTCCTTGGCCATTCTGACCGCGGCGGTAAAGCCGCGGTCAGAAAAGGGCAACCGGCGGTTTCCCGCCGGTTTACCCCTGGCCAAGGGAATCCTCCATGGCGGCGCTGCTTGCGGTAACGGGTGTCGTGGGGCCCCTGGGGGCCCCTGCAGTGCCCATGCCACTGGCATGGGCACTGCAGGGGCCCCCTAACAGGGCCCCACTAAGATTTTCAGTGTCTGCAAAGCAGACACTGAAAATCACGACGGGTGCCACTGCGCCCGTCGCACCCCTTCGACTCCGCCGGCTCCATTCGGAGCCGGCATCCTCGTAGAAGGGGGTTTCCCGCTGGGCCAGCGGGCGTCCTTCTGGTGGTCGCCCGCCGTCCCAGCGGGAAAGCCAGAATGGCCGCCCCGGTCTTTTGACCGTGGTGCGGTCATTCGGCGGTTCCCACTTGGCGGGCGGCGACTGCGGCCGCCAATGTAGGAATGACCCCCTTAGTCACTTTTTTGGAGATTTTCTTCAATGGGACAAACCTGCAAGTCAGGCCGGGTTGCAGTTGAGGCAAGCCGGCTAGAGTAGCTGTGGCGGGTCGGTCCCTCGATGGAGCTTTTTTCCAAAAAGTTCTCCAAACTTCTCCAAACTTCTGGATCTTCTTCCAGATGTTCTTTTAAGGTTATTTTGAGGTCCACGGTTCACCCCAAGGCTCCTTGATGGTGTGGACCACAACTCCCAGAATGCACCTGGAGCAAACTCCTTTTTGGCCACTGGACAGTGGTCAGCTGGTTTGTTTCTTCAGGAGTTGGTGCAGGGGACTCTGGTTAGCACGTTTTCACCTATAGCAAACAGGGAGTCCCTCCTTGAACCAGTTGAAGCTAGGCAAAGTCCTTCTTGTGGTGAAGCCCAAGTGTGCAGCTAGTGCAGTCCTCCAGAGTGCAGTGTCCAGGTGCAGGCCAGGGGTCCAGCAGGGCAGTCCTTCTTCTTCTGTAGTTCATCCTTGTTAGAATCTGATAGAGAACTGAGGTGTGGGTGCAGGTTTGACAGTTTTATCCTTGCTCCTGGGTGAAAAACAGGGGGGTCCTGGTTCTCCAATCAGGGGCAGGGTCCTTCCCCTTGTGATGACCACTTCCTGGGAAGTGTGGTAAAAACCAATCCCAGGGAGCAACATTCCTCAAAAATCCATCATGGCTGAAAGTGATTTTTGAAGGTTACATTTGGATGAGCCCACCCACTGGTCTGGCAAAAAATCCTAAACACACCCCTCTCCTTCCCTCATCTAATCTAATCAAGGGGCACCTAATTGTCTGGGTTTGCAGGATGTGAGGGTGTTGCTGGGTTGCTCCAAATGTCCTTCCCTGCCTTTGAAGGACAATTTGGCAGCCCTTCCCCCTTCCTGCTTCCCCATCTGCTGAGGGGATATCTCCTCCCCAAGGCACATCTCTTTGTGTTGAGCCAGGCCACTTCCCACCTCATCTTGGCAGCCTGGCCAGGCTGCCAGAGGCTGGCCAATCAGAGCAAAGCAGCAAAAACACTGCAGGGCTGAAGTTGGCAACTTTTCAGGTAAAGTTCGAAACTCTTTAACTGAACAAGTTGTCTCAAATCCCACAACTTGAAGGTATGGAATTTATTATAGCAATTAATTTAATAAAACTTGTTGTATCTGTTACTTAAAGGGACTTTTACAATTAAAATAAAGTCTCCCCATTCTAGCCTTTGGAGGCCATTCACTACAATGAGGGGAAAGTGAATTTGGCTGTTTTACCTCACCAGGGCTTCTAAAACTACTTTATAAGGTCCCTGATTATAGTTACATGGCACCCAGCCCTAGTGGCACATAGGGCACACCTTAGGAGTGACTTATATGTAAAAATAAGGTAGTTTAAGACTTTGCAACTACTTTTAATTCCAAAGTTGAATTTGCATGTAACTTTAATTTAAAAGCAGCCAACAAGGCAGGGCTGCCTTTAAAATGACACTGGGCACCTCAGCGGTGCACCTATAGGGGCACTACCTATGCTGGGGTCTCTAAACCTCCATGCCCTACCATACACTAGGGACGTATAGGTAGGTTAATTTTGCCAATTATAATTTGCCTAATTTGTATATCCACTTTACACAGATCACTGGCCCTGGGACTGGTAAGCAGTACCCTGAGCATAGACAAGAGTCAATAACCATCAGTACCTGTCCAAAACGTTTGGGGGTGACCAGGTCAAAAAGGAGGACTTTCCTACAAGTAGGTTCAAAATGTTCTCTTTATTCATTGCAATGGAAATGTTGCAAGTTGTATGATGCAATGTAAAAATACATTTCAAATTATATCCCTTTTATGTTTAGGTTTTGCACGACTGCTATGGCTACATTGCTACATGCAAATGGGACATATATATACACCCACGGGGCCTTGGATCTCCGGTCCAGTCCTATGTCAACCCAACGATATTTGTGTTTTTGGTGATGGTTCGATCCAATCTAAAAAAGATGCCACCGCACATACCCCCATGTTTCCTTCCTGTACTTAAGAGAATAACCCTGTCTGACTCTACCCCCAGAAGTCAGCATCCTAGGCATGTAGAGCACAACAAGCCATAGGAGGCCCTACAACGCACCCTGTGAAAAATTCTTCCCTCATCCCTTCCAGACATCTCTCTATCCCTCTCTGACATCCAACACCACAAACAAATCCCTTTAATTTATACCTACCTCTAATGTATAAAACCCCAAAAATAAGTATACCCCACAATACAAATAAAAATATTAATCAATTTAATACAAAAAGACACAAAAAGTATACAATTCACACAAGACAGGGACTTATCTGAAACTAAAAATCAGTCCAAACCAACAGACACTATCAAAAACAACTCCAACACCTAGTACAAACTAACAGACTGTTAGAGAAAATGAAACTAACCTTCTCACTTCCTAGTATGCAGACTACCATACCCATTGCATCTTTTCCTGTGTGTGCCTTGTACTTTTCCGACATTTGCATTTATTTTTCTGACACATTGCTATACAAATTGATATTGTGTGATTGACACACTATGTAGTAGCATTTCTACAATACAGTTAGTCGCACGCAATGGTGGAGATGCACGGGTTCAGACTCTTGCAACAGGGGCGATGCACTGGTTCCGAGCTGTGAAACATGGATGATGCACAGGTTCAGAGCCACGCAACAGGAAGAATTCGCTAGATCTACACTAGAAGCATGGCTTCTGCTGGTTCAAGCACCTTTAACCACTTCCATTGTTGCGGAACTGGGGTAGCCACACTTGGCAGGTCAGAGTGAAAAATGGCTGTGTCCAGGTGCTGAAGCAGGATGGTTTGTAGTCTTTCATCTCTCTGACACTGAGGGACCTATTTACAATCAGATTAGAGTCTCTCTTGTACCATGCAAGGTGGTACAATAGCAACACAAGTCCTAAAAAGATTTATGAAGGCATGCAAGGGTAATTTGCATTGCTCTGAGTTGCACAATATATCAGGAGTAAAGCAATGCTATGCTGCCCTACTTTGCCCTGTGAAGGCATTCCATCGGTGTTCGCACACAACTCACATGGTTTTAGGTGCATTCCCAGATTACCCAGAACTAGTAGACCTGTGAATGTACGCAAAAGGTATGCCTTTCCTGAAGAGGCTTCACAAGCTTTTATACGTTTAAATATCCTTGTCACTTTCTTTTTCTGTGTGTGCTACATTCAGCTGCACACATAGCTCAATTAATATGTCTATCATGATTTTATATTTGCTTGAAGATGCCCCCAGGTGTACAAAAAGCATCCCTGCATGCAAAACAAGCATCCTTGCACCACAGTGCAAGGGTGTCTAAGTTGCTGCTAGGCAGCACCATTGTAAAGCAGGAATACATAATTTTAAATAAAGCACATTCTTGCCATTTCCCTGTAACACAGTGCAGTGCAGCACGGTTATTCCAGCTATGAGTAGAATCTTTTCATGATTTCCAGTTGTCATTGTTGAATTTTGGGCACGAGTAGGCACTGGGGTGTGAGTTTTATTATGGCATCCAAGACAGAGGAGACAGGGGAGATGAATACAATAAATGCTCCCTGTGAGATTCCTACCTATCTGGCTGTTGTGATGTGGATGGAGCTGGATATCAACATGTGGAGCACAGCCATACTTTTCACATGTGGGGGAGTGGTATTGCACCTTGCTGTTGGTGGCTGGAGACTTGGCCCAATTCTATGCAGCAGTTCAATAACAGACTTTGTTCTAAGTCTGTGAAATTTTATGACCTCATCCTCCCTGAGGTGAATGAGGGATATGCACTGCCAGAATGCATGCTCCCTCCTCCTTTGCGGCCTACATGGTTGTGTAGCCATTTTAGTTTTAGCTCCATGTACGTTATTTTAGCACACTTGGCCTGCCGCTATGCAATTTAACCTAGATATATTTTATTCAGCTTTGTTTATTATTTAAAAAATAGCCCCTTTTGCAATATTGTTTTATTTCTCTCTATCTAGCTGTTCTTGCTTAGGCCAGCACTAAGTTCTCAATCAAGACATTCTTGTTCACTCGGTGCTTCTTTCAAGGCTGCAGTAAGATAGGTTGCCGGTGAATGTGGTAGAAGTTTTGTCTCTGGTATTTATAGAAAAACACAGATCTTTACTTAGGGACATTTTCTCAGAACATCAGTTGTTTTATTATAAAAACACTTCCTTGTCCCTTACACGTTAGAGAGAGATTCCAGCCAGAGGACCACGACTGTATGCTGATTGCTAAACGCTTCGCTACAGCTGCTTATGCAGACTTCAGGCCTTTGCTCAGGTATGCAGGATGGCAGAACTAGAGCTTAACAAGCTGTGCTCTCATATAGCCTAGGTAGGAATTAGTCTACTTGACTGTAGTGGCAATATTGTAGCGTTATTTCTATGCTTTACCGTCCTTGTGACAATTTTAATCCTGTCAAGCTTTATCTTCCTGGTTATTACAGTACATGCTTTATTGTCTAAGATGCAGTCACTTCATTAAAACCTTATAGAAACATATACTGCCTCTGCTTGTCTTTGTATATGCTAGACTAATGTAACTGAGAGAAACAGATGAGATCTGAGTAACTACGATTTCCCTGAGGAATCAATTGTGTCATGTGAAAGGCTGCCCAATCATCCCTGCTCTTAGGTAGAGATGAGGCACTACTAGTTAGCCAGAGCAAAACCCGGATTGGGGCGACAGGTGTCAACTGTAGTGGGTTAAGACTCAGTCTTCCACACACAGGCGATTCTGTTGCTCAAATCCAGTAGTCTCATTAGAATAATGAGAGCCTACGCGACAGCATAGTGATCTCCTAGCAACATCTAGTTACAGAATGATGACCTCCATGGCTGCTCTTTTTATACCTCACCCACTGAGTCATTTCCTACACCTGGTTTGCCGATGCTCAAAAATTCTGGCACATTTCAGAATTTGTGATGTGCTTCCCAATGATGTCTGATGCATTGGCAAACCTATATATGACATGTGAACTAGCCAGGTATAGGAGAAATTCTACTGCACAATACTATTTCCTCACAGCCCCCCAACATTTTAAGTAGTACTTCCCCTTTGCATTACTGTAAAGTTACCCAGGATCCTCTTTTTCAATATAGCATGGACGAGCTACCACCAAGCAGGCATGTTTTCAGCTTTTACTTGCCTACCTGAAGCTTATCTATGTGGGAACTGAGGAAGAACAGGAGAAGCACTCTTTGGCATCTCCAAGTCAAAAGAGGTTGTACTAATGCTGTCCTTGATTCAGCTATTTCTGTACTTTCCCAGATAGGCAATCCCTACTAGGTGGTCAGCTGTTAACATCCATTAGTCTTTCCTGAGCCCAGAGGTGACTCATTCTCCTCTGAGCCGAGTTAACTATCCAAGTCAAGCATGTGTATTCAGGAAAGTGTCTGGACCTCTTTTAAGCTAGCCCTAGTCCAGTCTAAAGTAAATCTGTACAAAGTTACTTTTCAGTCAAAATATATTTCAAAATGAAATCAGATTCTAAAAACTAAACAGGAAATTACTTTAAAGCATTTTCTGTCTCCTTTTGAGCAGAAGTAGAAAATACATTTTTTAATCCCACCCAGGTCTGCTATAGATAGCTTGATAAGAACTTGGCAGACAGGCTTCCACGTTACAATTGTTACGGATATCACATCCGCCAAAATCTAAATCAGACCCTTAGTGTTTTACTTTTATTTCACTGTAAAGTCACACTAACACTAAAATGTAGTGTACCCTATTTTTATATATTGTAAGATGGATATTCTGTCACCTTACAAGGCATGCAGTAGTAGTGACTATTGATAATATAAAACCAGGCCTTTCCTGTATTACTCAAGCATTTTCTGTTCCTTGTGTCAATGCAGTTCATTAGGACTGCAGCCAGAGCACAATGGTACTCCTGGGAGGAATATATTTTTGCCACATATGTGAGTACTGTAAATATTGATTTGAGCCCATATATGACATTTAACACTGCATGACATAGGTGCATTTAAGGCACAATTTAAAAAGGGCTTTTTGGGAACTTAAATAGGCCGCATAGAAAGTACAGAGTACAGCATATTTTAGAAGGAAAGCAAAGGGACTTTGCAAAAGATGGGGTAACATTGAAAAAAGGGGTAATTACTTAGACTCACCCTCTAACTGAATGCAAAGAGAACCACTCACTAAGGAGGAAAATCGTGAAAAGACCATTAGTATTAGTGTGGTAAGCCAGTGTTCCATCATAAGGTCTCTACCCTGCAGGCATAGAGCACCTCAATAGTTTTGGTCCATCCCCCTTATCTGTGTTAGTCACCTAAGGGACTAGTGATCTAGCAGAACATGGCAATGAGTCTTAAAAGGATATAGCCTATGTTTCTTCGTGAACCAGACTACTCCAAAGCCCACCCTCTCAATGGCATGTGAGTGATGTTCCCTGCTTAGTAGCTATCAGGAACCCCAGGGGTTGATCATGCCATTCATTATTTAGGTGTTAAACCACTGGCCCTATGCAATGCTTCAAATAATCGGTCTGCCAACAAACTCTTTTTTGACGTTCTGTGCTGTGAGGAATGTGGCACAACACAGCACCTCCTTGAAGGTGTGAAATGCATTCTGGCACTCCTTTATCCAGATCACCATTTTGGAGTTGGCAGGAATATTTGTTCAACCAAAGGGACGTCAACTTGAAATAATATTAACCTTCACCGTGGTGAATGATGACTCCTCTTTTACACCCTCAATTAGGGGTATAAATGAATTTGTTTAAATTGCTTTTGTATAATTACGCAAAAAAAACCTGAAAAACTGTACAAAATTCCATGTAATTCCATGAACTTTACATACATCATTTTGTGCTATATTTTAGCACAAAATGCATCCTCCAACAAATTTTTTATATAAAAGACGCATTAAATAAAAGCGCTGCAATCAACAGCCACTAGCGTTCTGTTGTTTTCATGTGTTTTCATTACAATTTTTACTGTGATTTGCTCCACTTGTGTTAAACTTTTAAGGTCAATGGCACCTCATTACACAAATCTTGTGAATGGTATAATTTCAGGAATTTTGAGTAAAAGCACAGTGTGAAATTTCCTAAATTCCCTAAAATATGCCATCACAATTGATATTTCACTGAGACGTACCCTCTATTAGGGTGATCTGCTGTACTCTGAGTTCATGTCAAATGTACTTAGGAAATTGGCAGCCCCTAACCAGTCAATTAACTCATCAGCTCTGGGTGTTTATCACACCTGATGCCTGCATTGAGCCCCTGTAGTCCACAGAGAATCTTAATTCAGGGGGTGTCAGCCGGTGGGTTGGCTTTGCGTACTATAATTAGTCAGCTACACCTGGGAATACTGGACAACTGAGTCACTCTAAGGTCAAACATCTTCAATACTACTCATTTGATTCTGCCTCCACTTTTCCTGGCAGCATGCAGATTTTATTATGGACAGGCATGCTGTCATAAGTATCAATGTCACGAGTATATCAAGTGATGAAACTAGGTGTCAGCAAAATCAGTGAGGCAAACTACCCTAGCAGCTGGTGACCTTTCTGCTGCCCTCTACAATTCTACATCAATAGCTAAGTGCAATGGTTTGCACTCTGCTAGGCCACACCTTAACCATACGGACTGATGAAGCACTGTCAGTCCCTAATCATACTTGATCTGCATCTGTGAAGCCCTAAGACCTCCAGAGGCGATACTTGCTCTGGGCTATATTTTGCACCTTAAATATAAGGCATTTGCACCTAATCTTTTGCATGGATCACTTTCGGTTACCTAAGCCAGAAGTCCAATGCCCTGCTTTTCTATCTGCTATAAATGCATTGTCATCGCACCTTAGAACTTTATATTGCTATCTCAATGACCAAGAGCCTGCCCATAATGAAAGCACAGAAAACTTTACCCGCGTGGACTCTCCACTATAAGCACCTTAGTATCTTCTATTCCCAGGCACCAAGCCATACTTAAATTACATGGACTGTTGGAGCCACTTTTAGCCCCCTTTAGTGTGAAGCACACAAGAACTATGTATTGCTATGTGGCTCTGACAAATGGCACCATGAGAACTGGGTGGTTATGGGACTTACAATCTTGACACCTACCTTTTGTGAGACAATGTTTTTATGTTCTATTGTACACTTTTTATGTACTGTTTCTATAATAAAATGTTATGATTTAAATCAATTTGACATCAATAAACCAAACTAAACTTGTGCTACCCCACACTTGGACTGGGAGAGAGTACTACCCCCTCCATAGGACCATCATTTTCATTTTGTGACAAGACATTTGGGAAGGATTCACTCTTTTCCTTCTCTCAAACACTGGTCACCATAAACACGGTAACCTGTGACTGCTAAAAGTAGGGTTTCATTCTGTTTACATGTAGAACCATCAAAGGGCTCAGTTGGGGACTCTATACCAAAAGATATATCACCTTACTCCTTTTCTGCTTCACCACATAGGGCCCGGTCCATACTGGGCTCTACTCGTGCCATCATCCAAACTTTCTGGCCTGGCTAGTAGTCTGCCCGAGGTGTCATTTTTATCAAACCATTGTTTGGTAATTTCCTGACTTGCATCTAAATTTTTATTGGATTTATTCGTGTATTGGCCACCTTTGATATCATGGCCCACGTATGACATCTTATGAAAGTTTTTCTCTCAAAACTGATGGTCCACTGACAGGATGACTAAACAAAACCTCAAAGGGACTGAAACCCATTCCCTTCCATGGAACCTCCCAGTAGGCAAATAGTAGACGCAGTAGTAAGTAAGACTTATAAGTTATACTTTAAAGGCTTGGCTAGGCCCATAAACATACTGTGCAAGGGCATGTTAAATTTCTCCACAAGCCCATTGATTTTGGGGTGATAAAGTGTGGAAAACATTAAAGTTACTCTGCATTCATCCTACGTTGACTTTATTTATGTACATGTAAAGTTTGCCTCTCAGTCTGAAACTATATTTTTTGGGAATCCTATTCAAGTGAATATATCCAGCTGGTCCATGGCCACAAGGGTGCAGTTGCTGTCCTCAGAGGTATAACCTCTGTGCACCAGGTGGAGTATTCTACCACCACCACAACTATCCTGTTCCTATGGCTGTCTTAGGGTCTAGGGTCCTCTCAAAGGGGTTCCTACCAAAAGAAAGTTATTGAGTGGATCCTTGAACTTTCCTCCTGGCTTGCCTCAGTCCTGGTAAGTCATGCAGGAATGGCAGAAATATTCTAAATTGTTTGTCATCCAGGGCCATTTAAAGTAGTTTCCCAGAGTGTTATGAATCTTGAATGAATGAAAGAAATGCAACTTTACCGCAAGTGTAACCCAGTAGTAAATATTCTACCTAAAAGAGGGCAGGTATAAGTTACAAATTTAGTTGAAGTTTTTTTTTTTTTTTATATTTTTCCTGAAAAGAGTGTGAGATGCTGTAGAGTTGAATATTCAATACTTCTGGGTATATTTAGGATTTGGGGAGAGTAACATTTATGTGCTGGTACATAAAAGGAAAATGTGTGTCTTAAGTATGTTAGTCATAAACATAATAGGGCACATTACCAATATTTCACACATCACTGAGCAGTAGCCAAAGTTGCTGTGCTGTGGACAGAGGTGAACAGAAAGGTTCCATATTCATGAAGATATGGAGCATTTCTGTTCTCTTCTTGAGCTGGTGCATTGTCTCCTGCCTAGCACAAACCCAGGCACCCTTGCTTCATAGTGCAATAGTACCTGTGGTACATGCATGATTGTTTCTGAGCAGGAAGGAATACTTTCCTGCACAAAAATAAAATACAGAGCTAACAGGTGTGTTGCACTACATTACTTCACAAAGACATATAACATAGTGCAAATTGCCTCTTGCCTAGCTTTGCAAATATTACTGAAACATTTGGGTTGTCCTTACCTCACCTTGCAGTAGGTAAGGACAATGCAAAGACTTCATAAATCTGGACTTATATTTTTACGCACTGATTTGAATTGATTTGGAACTTATAAAGTACACAAATGCCCCAAGGCGTCTTGGCACTGACAGGAGTTGAAGCCTATCTCTTATGCCCTGCAAGAGAGTTAATGACTCACATATCACCAATTGATATATAGACGTCATAAACAGCCAGGTCAAAACAGTGGTTTAGGCTTTGATCCATTCAACACTGGACTATTCAAAGTCCCTTTAACTGGGCCTACTGCCTTATTGCTTTAATCCTTTATAGATCAGCTCAGAATGCTGCAGCCATACTTATTCTGAACATTCCTAGGTAGGATTCTTTAGTGCCTTCCCATACCTCATTACATTTGCTTTCTAACCTAATAAGGTAAGGGAAGGCGTGGTAGCTTCCTAACGTAAGAAGGGCACCATCCTCTCAATACATCAGATGATCACCAGAAATATTAAAATTTTTCTGAGTCTGCCTGTTATAACATTCCATCCAGAGAGGAGCATTCTCTCCATTCCATGAATAACTTAGCCTGTTTTTTAATTCCTGCAGCTGGCCAACTAGCCAGCTCAGGCTAGTCATCTAGGGCAGGCACCTCTTTACCTCTTGGTTATGGGTTCCACACTCAGAGGTGGAATCTTCCCAGATCAAGGGAACGTCAGGGACTTGTATTCTGTGTCACTGAGCACATGTCTTCCGGGCTGGAACCTGGTCTAGTAGTTAAGCCTTTAGGTCCCCTTGAATCTCTTGATAAGCCACTCTGTCCCTTGTGGTCAGGAGCTCCATTCAAACAATGCCAACATCTCAGCACATGCTTTGAGTTCTATTTTGTTCCAGATAGTATTCTCAACGTCATTCCCTAGCAGACAGTCAACAGGAATGGCAGAGATAACAGCTACTTTCAGATGACCAGTGGCCTCTCTGCACTTTAAGTTAAATATTACAGGGTGGTAGTTGACCTTGTAGTTAATATTCAAAATACAGTAGCCCATACTGGGAATTGATACCTGCATTGAGGACCCTAGATAACACCCGACAGGAGTCATACTGATCACAATGTCTCTTAGAGCCCCCACCCTCTTCTAACTAATTGTTGACTACTGCCTATACTTCTTAGTATTAGCAAGCATGTAGACCCTTTGTTTCTCCTCTGAACCCATTAACACAAGAGTAACCTCTGTTCAATCTTCTATCCCCACTGGGACATTTTCTCCACCCAAACTCCCTAAGGACTGCTCACCTGTTGGGAGCTTCTTAGAATGAGCTAAGCCCTCTATCCTGTGCCTGTTCTGTGGACAGCCACAGCATTGAAATCTGATGGCAGGCTTATAGACTTCTTCCTCATATACCCATGTCCTTTCTGCCCAGAAGTGGACTAGGAGTAGCTGATATCATTGGTCTTTTTGAGAGCTTATTCTTGTTTTCATGCTTTGTCCTCGTACCTTTGTTCTTTTGTTATTGTTTTCCCCAGGCACCTTCCTGGCCATTTCTAGTGCTGAATAAATGTCAACAAAAAAAACAACAAAAAAAGATACATCAGATCATAGTAAGTTGCTATTCTGCTCTTCACCCAACCCTCTGTGTTTTGATGCAAGCATCAACACATTTTTCCCAAGACTAATGTGACTGTTTATGTGCACCCCTAAACTTTAATTGCTATTTCTCAGGAAAGAGACCAAACTTACCAACAAGGGCAGCCATTATAAGTCGGTACTTAACCTGCTCTTCTGCCCCTAGGATCAATCAAGTGTCTCTCCCCTCATTGAACATGTGCTTAGACAGGTTACTTCCCAAATCTTGTCAGGTGCTTTCGGCATGCACAAGGCAACCTTCTAAGCAACAAACAACTTACTTATATCATTCTCCAACACTAAGCTAGGAACATAATATTTTGGTATATTGATTTTTTTAGATGCCTTCTGAGTACCTCATTAACATGGCCACTGTGCTCACTGCACTTTGGTAGCCTCCTGGACATACTAATTGGGATTGATGTCTTGGTCCGCATTGTCTTCTGATCCTCCAAGGTCAAAATTTTCTCTTACAGTGAAATGGCTGCAGTTGGTGCCTGTTTCTCCTAAGCAGTCAAGGTGGCAGCTGACTTCTTTGCTTCAGCGTCTGCCATCAATTCCTCTGGGACAGTAGCTGCTTTCTTCTCCTCAGAAGCCATGGCTGCCTCTGATGGTTCTCCTCTGTAGCCAAAGATGACATTTTCTTTTCTTGGGCAAGGGTGGCCAATATTAAGTCTGTCTCAACCTTCCTGTTCTCTACCTCTGATGGGGACAAATTAGAGGAGTACACACTGTTCCGAGCCTTGGACAATACATGTGATGATGCTCCTTGGAAAAAATTCTCAGCTTGCAGTGGTGCTTCATCAACTTCATCCACATTCTCTTCTGAGATTGTCTGTGGTTAGTAGGACTCATAATTCACCTTTCTGGTAGTTGGGTCTACTTTTAGCTTCCTTGCTGTGCGCATGGCTTTCATCTCCAGAGTAAGGACAGGCAGGATGGACAGAACCATTTCCATGGTCCCAAAAGAAAATCAAGATTCATGAATTTGATCAATAAATGTGAAACTCATAAATGTGACTGGTCCAAAATAAATCAAAAATACATCTTGCCAATTACAAATACAAAAACAAATTTCTGCTCTAAATCTGGACTGTGATTTTTATTTCTCAAACTTAAAAAAATGGATGATAACTACAGAACAAAGTCATATTCAACTGCTGAACACCAGTGGCAGAAATAGGGTTATTAGTATGAGGGGCACTCTTACTAGCTCTATGTACCCAGTCTTGCTAAGTCAAAACACAGTTCAAAGAGAATCTCTGCACAGTCCCCGGTATGTATGGTACAAACAGCATGAACTCCGAGAAGAAAAGTATGCTAAATTCAAGCAGTACCAAATATGTTAAAGTACAGAACAGAACTTAAAATACCTAAACCATCATAGAATCCTAGACAAAATAAATTAGCAGAAAGACAGCATGTTCATTAGGGTTTTGGGAGACTAAAAATATATATTTTTTATATTTTTAGAGTAAAGAGCACCAAGAAAATCAAAAGTGATAAAGCACCAATGAGAAGTCATTGTTCATTGTTGACTGGTACTTAGGTGAAATTTCAGTCTTACTGCAATGAGACAGAGGTCACGAACACCAAAAAAAACATCCTGGTCACATGTTTTACCTTCAGGCCTATGGCCCCATTTAGAATTTGGAAGGGGGATACTCCATAATAAATATGACAGATATTCTGTCTCCTGCTTTACAAGTGCCATAGGCTAATGCATGTTTGTGAAGGAGTATCGCATCTGCCAACCTCTAAATCAGACCATCCCTCTCTAAATTCTGAGATAGATCCTTCCCATTAGTTCTACAGCTGCCCTCTCCCGGCTTTTAATTACAGGCTCCTGGGTACAAGGTCTCTCTTCAGCCCTATCTCTTGTAGGGTCTAGCCTCTGTAGTCATCAGGGCCCTCTTGGTGTTAGGAGTCATTCTGCCTTTTGCATCGTTGATTCAGGTAAAGAGGAGGCAAAGCACTTGACCATTGGAGAGCCTTTCCAGTCCCTAATTTCCAGCAGGATTAATTAGGCCTTGAGTCCTTACTAGATTTGTTTTGTTCCAGTAGGAATCAGAAGTCAGGATTCCTCTTCCAGCAGGGCCTTCTTCTTGAGGCTGAGTCTTCCCAGGTCCAGGAATCTCCTGAGGAGGTATTGCTTAAGGTTAATGGGTGCACTAACCAGTAATTGGAGACAATCTAACACCAAATCCTCATTATTTTCTCACAGACTCCCAACTTCCTTTTGCCATATTTCCTCTTTGCTTTACTGTAAAATGACCCAAAGTCCTCTGTTTCAACATGGCAGGAGTCAGATGTCACAAGGCAGGTCTGTCTTCAGCTTCTCAGCCATTGCCCTGCCCATCAGGCTCAAAACTCATTTTCCCTCACTGAAGCTGGAGTTGACTAGCTGTCTGGGTCCTGGTGATAAAATAAAGAAGCCACCTTTGGCATCTACAAGTCAGACAATGTAGTGGTATGGAAGCCCTTCTTTCTCCTCCAGCTGTACCTATCCACTTCAAAATAGCGAATTCATGCCAAGTCATCAACAATTAACACCCACTTGTCTTTCCTGGGCCCAGACGGAAGGAATTGTCTTCTGAGCCAGAGATGTAAGATGTAGAAATGTGTTTTAGCTCCGCTGGTATGATAAGTGGCCGGAAGGTTTTAAGCCAGTACTAGCACGAGCAGTCCAAAGTACATTTTTACAAAGTTAGTATTCTGTTATAAAAAATCTGATCAAGGGCCTGATTCATATGTTGGTGGTAAGCATACCCCGTTGAAACAATAAGGGAGTATGCTTACCACCAAGTTAATGGTCCACCCGCCTGATTTAGAGGGGGCAGAGGATAGGTTTGGCTATGGTGGTGACTGATCCAAAAATGGCTATATGTACCCCCACCCAATTAGGGTAGTCAGACATTTAGGCAATTTTTTTTAACTGCCTATCACCACCAGGCAAATCATGATGGTGAGGGACAGTAAAAAAAAAGCACAATGCGTCCCTTGCCATGGGAGATGACTCTCATGGCAAGAGGGCATTTTGCTTTATTCATTTAAAAAAAAGAAAATGCTATTTCTAGTTTTTCTTTTTTTTTTTAAAGAGAAACCTGTTTGGTACAGGGCTCCAATAGGTATCCAGAACCTGACACCAGACAGTGAACAGCATTGACAGGAACTGTTGTGATGGCGGTTCCTGCCAATTCTTTGTAAATGAACACCAGCTTGGCAGTCATTTATAAATTTAGTGGGTCATCCATCCACCAAGAATTCAGTATAATCTACTCGTTCTCCTTGATGGAACAACAGGTTGACTGCTGAAGTATTATCAAGTCAGATTAATGAAACAAAACAGGAAATAACTTTGAAGCTTTTCTCTAGCACTTTCTGTAAGTGGAGGTGGAAAAGAAAATGATTAAACCCATCTAGTCCTATTGTAGCAAAGTCTAGCTAGGCCTATGTACTGAAATATCTTTTGCATTTCTTTCACCATGATGGCACACATGATCCAATATGTAGTATGCCCCATTGTTATATATTAGCACTAGGCGTGGGTGAAATTTCAATTACACCGTAGTAATCAGAGTGATATGGTTATTACATGTTATTCTTTTTTGTTGAATTACTGATAATAATGTGATTATGCCTACTTGTAATTAAACCTTCTGTTGCATTTAGCACAATTTTCTTAGTGCAAAATGCAATCTTGTGTAAATTTTTGAGCCAAGGGTACATTTTATGCTAAGAAAATAATGCTAAATGGGTGGAGAATGTAGTGTGAAAAGCGTACCCTCAGTGCACATTTGGGTTGTGTAATTTCATTTGCATTAATCACTATTTCCTAATGCAAAATGCATTGACGCAACCATTTTGGACATTAGGGGGCATTTGTGCACTCAGTACATGGACCTAAGTGTGGAACTTCTGTTCTCATGTAATTCCATGTAATCTTCCTGAATTTTGAGGTATTCCTACATGATAAGGTTACAAAGAATTGTTCAAGTTACATCCACCCCTAGTCAGAACTGTGCCCTGTGGACTTACATTTGCAAATACAACAGATGATGAATGAAATGCAGAACAAATCAAACATTCACCTCCAGTCACGGATCTGGGTTTAGTTCATCACTTTTTTGCTTGCCATGCCATTCCAGTTCAGACTCAGCCATATGCAAATCAGTCTTCACCATGTTCCCCATGGGAATAGTCCAGCCTGTAATGCAGGGCCAAGTCTTCTCTAGACCAGAAACAATCATCCTGGGACCCGTTTCAGGGTATCACCCCTCATCAGCTAGGCTAGCTTGAAACTGGTGGCATAACAAGCACAGGACCCACGTCTGGGCATATCCTTCCCACTTAGGGCAACAATTGTGAAAACAACAGATGTTGGATGAATGGAAAAGAAATCAAACATTGACCCCATCACAGATCTGGGTTTAATCCATCAGTTTTTTTACTTGCCATGCCATTCCAGTTTGGACCCAGCCATATGCAAATCAGTCTTGACCCTGTTCCCGATGGACACAGTCCAGACCGAACTGCTAAGCCAGGTCTTCTCTGGACCAGAAACAGGGAGGTTGGGGCCAGTTTCTAGTTATCAACCCTTTTCAGACAGGCTAACTTGAATCTCATGGTATAACAAGCATGGGTCCCACATCTGGGCATACCCTTCCCACTTAGGGTGACAATTGCTAAAACAACAGATGATGGATTGAATGCAGAACAAATCAAACATTCACCTCAGTCACAGATCTGGGTTTAATCTAACAATGTTTTTGCTTGCCAGGCCATTCCAGTTTGGACCCAGCCTTATGCAAATCAGTCTTGACCTTGTTCCCCATAGGAACAGTCCAGCCTGTACTGCTAGGTCTGGTCTTCCCTGGACCAAAAACAAGCATCCTGGGACTGGTTTCGGGATATCACCCTTCATCAGCCAGGTTAGGTTGAATATGGTGGCATAACAATCATGGGACCGATGATCCAATACCCCTTAATAGACATACATTATTGTTTTCTAATAGTTTAATTTTTTTTTTCTTTTTTGACCACTCGCCCTTGTTCCCATTGAGTTCTTTGAGATTTGTGAGAAAACAGGGCTGATTGCAGCCCTGACTTTTTGCCCCATTTTACTGGTGTTTTCCTGACTCTAATGGTACTCTGGGTACTGCTAACCAATCCCAGGAACTGTGCTCTGTGTAAAATCAGTATGCAAATTAGGCTAATTATAATTGGTTAAGTCAACCTACCTATAAGTCCCTAGTATATGGTAGGGCATGTAGGTTTAGGGACCCCAGCATAGGTGGTGCCACCATAGGAAAAATTGCTAACCTGAGTCCCATGCACCAACTCCTGAAGAAATCAACCAGCTGACCACTGCCCAGTGGCCAAAAAGGAGTTTGCGCCAGGAGCATTCTGGGAGTTGTAGTCCGCACCCCCAAGAATCATCTCAGAGCTTCTGGACCCTTGGGGTGAGCTGTGGACCCCAAAAGAACCTTAAAAGAACATCTGGGTGAAGCCCCAGAAGTTTGGAGAAGTTTTGAGAACTTTTGAAAAAAAGCTCCATAGAGGGACCAACCCGCCGCAGCAACTCTAGCCGGCCTGCCTCAATCACGACCCGGCCTGATTTGCAGGTTCGTCCTGGTGAAGAAAAACCTCCAAAGAAGAGAGTAAGGCCGAAGGTAAAAAGTTGACCGGGACCTCCCAGACAGCGTATCCGAGGAGGGCTCCAGGGACATCAGATCAAGATCCAGGTTTACCCAGGTCAAAGGAATTTTCACCTAAAAAAAAACGACTAAGTCCAAAGGTAAAAATCTCCACCGAGGATTTCCAGGACGCGTATCCGGAGAAGGGCTCCAGGAGGTCGGATTGGACTGGCAGGTTCGTCCCGCTGAAGAAAATCTTCAGGAAAGAGACTAAGGTGGTCATTACAACCCTGGCGGTCGGTGGTAAAGCGGCGGTAAAACCGCCAACAGTCAGGCAGAAAAAAATTGGAATCATGGCCATGGCGGAAACCGCCAACAGACAAGCGGAGGACAATGTACCACCCACAGAATTACAACAGTGCAATTCGCCACCTTTTCTGGGGCGGATACACTGCAAACAAAATCACGGCGGAAACAGGACTTGGAAGGGAAAACGCTCACCTCTACACACCCCACGAGGAATCAGGACGCCATGGAACCCAAGCTCCAGATACTGCCAGCCTTTATCTTCCTGCTTCTCTACCAGGAACAACAAAGACGGCGGTGAAGACCACGGTGAGTACTGCACCTACGACACAGGGGAGGGGGGAGGGAAAAGAGTGTGACACACACACGCAACACGCAACACCCCTACACTTACCCACGACAACACACACACTAATACATCATGATACATTACAGTTAAGCCCCCCAACCCCCACTGGAAGAATGCAAGGACAAAAGGGAAATGAGTCGAATGATTGTCATATATTCAAATACACAAATCAAAAATATATACATATACAAAGATATTCACACTATAAACAAATATATACACCAAGAATACAAGTCCAAGGGATTCCACCATCATTGTCCGTGGACCACTGGGCCCAAAATGCATGGGCGAGGCCCACACTCAATACCTGAACAAGACGGAGAGAACACTGCTGGGTCATCAGATAGAAATAAAACAGGCACCTCAGGGGGAAGGGAAGGGGGGGGCACCTCAGCAGGATGAGTGCACAACACCAGACCCACGAGGGGGCTCCATGCCCACTGCTTTATCCTGGGTAGTGCAAAGCCACAGTCTCTCAAGTCTCTCCAGTGGGTGGGTTGCCCACTGCTTTATCGTGGGGAGTGCAAAGCCACAGTCTCTCAAGTCTCTCCAGTGGGTGGTTTGCCTACTGTTTTATCCAGGGGAGTGCAAAGCCACAGTCTCTCTACTCTCTACAGTGGGTGGATTGCCCACTGCTTTATTCAGGGCAGTGCAAAGCCACAGTCTCTCAGGTCTCTACAGTGGGTGGGTTGCCCACTGCTGCATCCTGGGGAGTGAAAAGCCACAGTCTCTCAAGTCTCTCCAGTGGGTGGTTTGCCCACTTCTTTACCTGGGGAGTGCAAAGCCACAGTCTCTCAAGTGGATAACATTCTCCACTGGTTCTGGAGGGGGCTTTGTGCCCAGAGTGCTTCATCCTGCCAAGGACTGAGGTAGTGGATGGATCTCTCCACTGGTTCTGGAGAGGGCTTTGTGCCCAGAGTGCTTCATCCTGCCAATGACTGAGGTAGTGGATAACATTCTCCACTGGTTCTGGAGGGGGCTTTGTGCCCAGAGTGCTTCATCCTGACAAGGACAGAGGTAGTGGATGGATCTCTCCACTGGTTCTGGTGGGGGCTTTGTGCCCAGAGTGCTTCATCCTGCCAAGGACTGAGGTAGTGGATGTCATTCTCCACTGGTTCTGGAGGGGGCTTTGTGCCCAGAGTGCTTCATCCTGCCAAGGACTGAGGTAGTGGATGGCTCTCTCCACTGGTTCTGGAGGGGGCTTTGTCCCCAGAGTGCTTCATCCTGCCAAGGACTGAGGTAGTGGATGTCATTCTCCACTGGTTCTGGAGGGGGCTTTGTGCCCAGAGTGATTCAATCAATCAATGCTTTTATAGAGCGTGCTACTCATCTGAGAGGGTCTCAAGGCGCTGGGGAGGGGGGGTGGGTTACTGCTGATCGAAAAGCCATGTCTTGAGGTGCTTCCTGAAGGCGAGATGGTCCTGGGTAGTTCTTAGGTGTGCGGGGAGGGAGTTCCATGCTTTGGCTGCCAGGTAGGTGAAGGATTTTCCTCCTGCGGTGGTTCTGCGGATACGTGGGATGGTGGCGAGGGCGAGGCTGGCTGAGCGAAGCAGACGGGTGGGCGTGTAGAACGAGAGGCAGCTGTTGAGGTATTCGGGCCCATGTTGTGGAGAGCTTTGTGTGCGTGGGTGAGGAGCCTGAAGGTGATCCTCTTGTTGACGGGGAGCCAGTGCAGGTGTTTCAGGTCGGCGGATATGTGGCTGTGGTGAGGGATGTCGAGGATGAGGCGTGCGGAGGCGTTCTGTATGTGTTGGAGACGTTTCTGTAGCTTTGCTGTGGTCCCTGCATATAGGGTGTTTCCGTAGTCCAGACAGCTTGTGACGAGGGCATGGGTAACTGTCTTTCTGGTTTTGGCGGGGATCCTTCGGAAGATTTTTCAGAGCATGCGTAGGGTGTTGAAGCATGATGACGAGACGGCGTTGACTTGCTTGGTCATAGTGAGGAGGGGGTCCAGGATGAATCCGAGGTTGCGTGCGTGGTCTGAGGGGGTTGGTGCGGTGCCCAGAGCCGTGGGCCACCAGGAGTCGTCCCAGGCGGAAGGGGATTGTCCGAGGATGAGGACCTCTGTCTTGTCTGAGTTCAGCTTTAGGCAGCTGAGCTTCATCCATTCCGCTATGTCTTTCATTCCTTCCTGTAGGTTGATTTTGGCGGTGGTTGGGTCTTTGGTGAGGGAGAGTATCAGCTGGGTGTCGTCGGCGTAGGAGATGATGTTGATGTTGTGTTTGCATGCGATGTTGGCGAGGGGGCTCATGTAGATATTGAAAAGGGTTGGGCTGAGCAAGGAACCTTGGGGTACGCCGCAGATGATCTCGGTGGGTTCTGAGTGGAAGGGCGGGAGGTAGACTCTTTGGGTTCTGTCGGAGAGGAACGAGATGATCCAGTCAAGGGCCTGTCCTAGGATTCCAGTGGAGCGGAGGCGGGTTATTAGGGTGCGATGGCACACGGTGTCGAAGGCAGGCGAGAGGTCCAGGAGGATGAGGGCGGTTGTTTCTCCGTTGTCCATCAGAGTTCTGATGTCATCGGTGACTGCGATGAGGGCGGTTTCTGTGCTGTGGTTGGCCCGAAATCCTGATTGGGAACGGTCGAGTGAGTTGTTAGCTTCAAGAAAATTGGTCAGCTGCTTGTTGACGGTCTTCTCAATGACTTTGGCCGGGAAGGGGAGAAGAGAGATGGGGTGGAAGTTCTTCAGGTCATTGGGGTCAGCCGTGGGTTTTTTCAGGAGGGCGTTGACTTCCGCGTGTTTCCAGCTCTCGGTGAAGGTGACAGATGAGAATGAGCTGTTGATGATGCTCCGGAGATAGGGGCGATGATGGAGTCGGCTTTGTTGAAGATGTGATGGGGTCACGGGTCCGAGGGGGAGATGGAGTGGATGGTGTTCATGGTGATTCTGGTCTCCTCAGAGCTGATGGGGGTCCAGGCATTGAGTGTAGTGGTGGGGGCTGTAGGTTCGGTGGTGGGCGGCGGGGTCTGGGGTCCGAAGCTGTCGTGTAGGTCTGCGATCTTTCAGTGGAAGAACGTAGCGAGGGAGTTGCAGAGTTCTTGTGAGGGCGTGATGACGTTGGAGCTGGTGCTGGGGTTGGAGAGCTCTTTGACGATGTTGAAGAGTTCTTTGCTGTTGTGGGTGTTGTTGTCTAGTCGCTCTTTGAATGATGTCCTTTTGGTGGAGCGGATCAGCTGGTGGTGTTCACGGGTGGCGATCTTGAGGGCTGACATGTTTTCTGTGGTGCGTTCTCTGCGCCAGATTTTTTCGAGGGTACGGCAGGATTTCTTGGATTCTTTGAGGGCGTCCATGAACCACGGGGGTTTCCTGATGCTGGTCCCGTTTGGGTGGCTTTTAAGTGGAGCGTGGTTTTCGGCACAGTTGGTGATCCACTGTGTGAGGCTGAGGGCTGCGTTGTTGGTGTCAGTGGTGATGGCTGGTGGGTTTTGGTTCAGTGTTGAGATGAGCTGCTCTGTGGAGATTTTGCTCCAGTGTCTGCGGGGGATTTGTTGTGTGCGATGGTGGTGGGTCTCCCATTTGAAGGTGAAGTGGACACATCTGTGGTCGGTCCAGTGTAGTTCAGAGGAGTGGCTAAAGGAAATGTGGTTGCTGGCGGAGAAGATGGGGTCGAGCGTGTGGCCAGCAGTGTGGGTGGGGGTGTTCACCAGTTGCTTGAGTCCGAGGTTGGCGAGGTTGTCGAGCAGGGTGGCGGTGTTGTTGTCGTTGTTTTTCTCCAGGTGGAAGTTCAGGTCCCCGAGGAGGATGTAGTCTGGAGAGGCTAGGGCGTGCGGGCTGATGAAATCTGTGATGGTTTCGCTGAATTGGTTCTGGGGTCGGTGTGGATCTGGAAGTGTACGTGTTTGGCGGCGAGAGGGGTGTATTCGGTGGTGGTCGTGATGTTGATGGAGTTCCTGTAGATGATGGCGAGTCCTCCACCGGTTTGGTTGATGCGGTCCTTCCAGGCGATCTTGTAGCCGTCGGTGATGGCTATGGCGATGTCAGGAGCCGAGGAGGCGTTCATCCAGGTTTCTGTGATGAAGGCGACGTCTGGTGCTGTTGTGTCTAGGAGGTCCCATAGTTCGATGGCGTGCTTGTGGACGGAGCGTGTGTTGAGGAGGATGCACTTGAGGTGGTTGTTGGTGCGAGGGCCGGTGGGAGGTCTGCAGGCTCGGTGGAATGTGTACTTGCAGGCTTGACAGGTGAAGGGTCCATGAGTACGTTTAGGGCTGGCTTGGTAGCAGGTGGCTGTTCGTCCGGGGTTGAGGGCGTTGAGGGAGGCGGCGTCGTATCTTAGTCGGGTGTTTTGAGCACGGTGGGGGCCAGGGGTTCTGGCGCTGGGCGCGGTCCAGGTGCAGACGGGCGCGGACGGGCTTGCCTTTGTCCCACCAGCGGCACGGCCGCGCAGCCGCCGCCATAAGAGGGAAGGGGGGAAGGAGGGGTCAGCTGGGAGGCGGGAGGCAGGAGGGAGGACAGTGAATGGGAGCAGGGGGGGCGGGCCGCACGGGTGAAAGTGGCGGGAAAAGCGGGAAATGCGGTAAAAAGCGGGAAAAAGCGGGAAAGCGCACAGCAAAAGAAAAAGAAACAGTGGAAAGCAAAGAGCAAAAGGGAAATGGCAAGAAACAGTGGAAAGCAAAGAGCAAAAGAGAAATGTCAGGAAACAGTGGAAAGCAAAGAGCAAAAGAGAAATGGCAAGAAACAGTCAAAGGTCAAGAGAAGAACCTGAAATACCTGAAATACCTGAACACCCTAGCAAGGCGTAGCAGGGCCTTGGGCAGGCGGAGCTGCAGCGGCGGGGAAGCAACCTACCCGAGGTTCAAGGGTCGCTTCATCCTGCCAAAGACTAAGATAGTGGATGGATCTCTCCACTGGTTCTGGAGGGGGCTTTGTGCCAAGAGTGCTTCATCCTGCCAAGGACTGAGGTAGTGGATGGATCTCTCCACTGGTTCTGGAGGGGGCTTTGTGCCCAGAGTGCTTCATCCTGCTCGTGGCGGCCTCAGTAGCGTCGGAATCTTTGGCGCTCACTGGTCTGTGGTGCTTGTTGCAGCAGTGTTCTGTTCAGCGGTGCTGGTGGCGGCGGTGTCCTGTTCAGCAGTGCTGGTGGCGGCGGTGTCCTGTTAAGTGGTGCTTGTTTCAGCGGTGTCCTGTTCAGTGGTGCTGGTGGCAGTGGTGTCCTGATCAGTGGTGCTGGTGGAGGCGGAGTCCTGTTCAGCAGTACTGGTGGCGGCGGTGTCCTTTTAAGCGGTGCTGGTGGCGGCGGTGTCATTGGCAGCGGTGCTGGTGACGGCGGTGTCCTTGGCAGCAGTGTCCTGTTCAGCAGTGCTGGTGGTGGCAGTGTCCTGTTTAGTGGTGCTGGTGGCGGCGGTGTCCTTGGCAGCGATGTTTGTTGCAGTCTTGTCCGCTGTGCAGGTTTTCCCAGACTTACCGATTTTACTGTGCCCCTTCCCCACCTGGATGGTGGCGCAGCTGTCTTCACACTCCCAACTGTACCCCTGGGAGTGGCTTTGGTGGCAGATTTTTTTCCTCTCTCCCGCCGGCACTGGCCAACTTTTTATGCTTTTGAGGTGGGGGACTGTCCGTGCTCTGGCTCCCTGTCACACTGGCTGCCCTGCTGCCTTTCGCACTCCAGAAGCTGGTTACTATTGGCACCACTGTGCCCGCAGATGTTGTGGCTGAGGCGCTGGGTTGGGACCTGGAGAGGCGGGCCCTAGGAGACTGAGGGGTGGGGGAGGCGAGGAAAAGAGATCAAGGTTGGAAAGGAAAAGTTTTTTGGGCACACTGGGACGGGTAAATGGAGGGGGTTTGGAAGTGGAGGAAGAGGTAGTGGTTGTAGGAGGTGTATGTTTGCTGACTTTGGGTGAAGGTACATGGGCTGGAGGCTGTCGTGCGGTGGATGGCTGTTGGGTGGGTGTGTGGCTACGTTTGTGTACCTTGGGAGGTGGGCTCACAGACACACTGGGAGAGGACACAGGGGTGTGTGAATGGTAGTGGGGGTGGTGTGTGCACGTGAGCGGGGTGTGGTGGTGGGTGTGCTGGTGATGGAGGTAGTGGCTGACGATGTAATGCATGCAGGTGTGAGTGGAGACACGACAGGGAGGGACGAGGGAGACGAGGAGGAGGGGGACACAGTGGAGGCAGTGGATGTTTGTATGTCTGCATGTGTATGATGCTTGCATGAGTGCCTGTGGGATGTGTGGTGCTTATGTTTGCCTGAGCTTCCCTTGTGTGTTGACGTGTGTGCATGCTGGTCTGATGGTGTGCTTGGGATAGGCTGAGGGACAGGGGTTTGGGTCTGGGTGGAGGAAGTTGGAGGGGGGAGGCTAGAGACAGGGACAATGGCTGCCATCAGTGCTGAGGCCAGAGTATGAAAAGCTCGCTCTTGAGCTGCCTGACCAGAATGAATGCCCTCCAGGTATGCATTGGTTTGTTGCAACTGCCTCTCTACACTCTGGATGGCATTCAAAAAGGTAGACTGCCCAACAGTGAGGGACCTGAGGAGGTAAATGGCCTCCTCACTGAGGGCAGCAGGGGTGACAGTGCAGGTTTGCAGGTGACAGTGCAGGTTTGGTGCAGGGCCTGAGGTGCCTGGGGCGAAGGAGATGCCCACCCTCCTGGGTGAGCAGCCACGGGGCAAATGCTGAGGGGCTGCTGGGAGGGCAGTGCTGGTAGGGGGGGTGGCGGATGTACCTGTAGATGCGGGGGACACTGATGGGCCCACCACCGCAAGGGAGCTCCCATCAGAGAAGGAATCCATATCGCTGGTCTCAGCTCCTGTCCCCGACGTGGAACTCCCCTCGCCATCCGTCCCACTGGTGAATTCAGACTCCGTTGTGTCGCCCCCAGGGCCATGTGGTTTGCAGCTCCCTCCTGCTTCCGTGCCACTGCTCCTCCGCCTGATGATGCTAATGCACACAAGAACAGGGAGACCACAAAAAGAGAGGTGGGGAGACAGAAGAAAGACATTTTGAGTGCATGCAATACCGCTACCGTTGGCGGACACCACAGACACAGAAGGCCCCTGCACCCCTGCAGCCGCGGTGGTGTGTTGGCGGTCTTCTGCACGCGTCAAGCTGCTTTTATCGCCAATGTTGTAATGACCCCCTAAGTGCGAAGGTAAACTTTTAACCGAGGCCTCCCGCTGCCTGTAGCCGAGCAGGGCTCCATCGTGGTTGGCCTTAAACTTTGACTTTGCCCCGGTCGAGGTACAACCAGATTACCCGATTGGCGCTTTTTGTTTCTAGGTGCTAAAAAAAACAAAATTCTTTAAAAATTCATATCTTCGGTTCCCCTTATCCGATTTTATTTGTTTTTGTGTCATTTTAAAGATAAAAATATAATCTATGTTTATAAATTGGTTTTTGATTTTTACACTGTTTCCTGTGTTTTATTTAATTACTGTTTTGTGATATTTTAATGCTTTACACTCTGTCTCCTAAGTTTAGCTTTGTCGCTCGTTGCCAAGCTACCAAGGGTTGAGCTGGGATTAATTTACTGAGACCTAACTGGACCTAAGTGGAGGTTAGGGGCTTATTGCTAAGTGTAGGTACCTACCTGCCCCTACCAATAACCCATTTTCCAACAATTTTAATGCACAGTGATGGGATCCTGTACTTGTGTTCAGTATCACATTACAGTTTTAAGTAAAACAAATAAAAAATCCTTTAAATTGTCCTTGTTCAAAAAATTCATTTTTAATTTGGATTAATTTCAATTATTGAATTTTTGTGATTTTTCTAAATTCTTGATTCCAATTTTTGCAAAACGTTTTTGTTGACACAAAACTAGGGAACCATGGAGCTTGATCTGGCTAGCCTACCCACACTGACAGTAGTCCAGCTTAGGGGGTTGAGGACTGAAAGAGGGTTGCCTGCAACCACTGACCTCAGGAAGCATGTCCTGATCAAATCCCTGACAGCATGGGCTGAGGCCCAAGAGGTAGACTCAGAAGAAGCTCCAGAGGAGGAAGACTTAGTGGAGGATGCTAGCTCCAACCACTCAGGGGAGAGAGGGCATCTGAGCCTAAGTGAGGATGAGGAAGACCGGTCCTCATTACATACAGTCACTAGGGGCAGACCCAAAGCTAGTTGGGGGGAGGGGGTCCCTTCAGGAAGAGAGAACCTGTCCCACAGGGAAAGAGAGCTGGAGGCCCAGCTAGCATTTATAGCTTTGGAAGCCAAGAAGCTGGCCCTAGAAGAGAAAAAGTGGGCAAGGGAATAGAAAGAATATGGTGGCAGCCACAAAGAAGCTGAGGTGTCCATGGGTGGTTTTTTTTTACCCAGATTACCCAAGAGGGTGGTTCCTGCCTATGTAGAGGGGGATGATATAGATAAGTGGCTAGGGGCCTTTGAGAAGGCCCTCCAGATGAGGAGAGTCAAGCCTCAGTACTGGGGTTCACTTCTTTGGGAGTTGGTCCCCAACTCTGGGAGGGATAGGATCTTTACCTTGAGGGGGGAGGAGGCAGATTCCTACCCCAGTATGAAGAGATGCTTGACTAAAAAGTTTGGTCTGACCCCAGAGCAGTATAGGCTCAAGTTTAGGGACACCGAAAAGACAAGCACCCAGTCCTGGGTGGACTTTATGGACATCTCAGTAAAAGCACTAGAGGGCTAGATACAGGGCAACAAGGTAAGTACCTTTGAGGGGCGGTACAATTTGATTATGAGGGAGCACCTTCTAACCAATTGCATCCAAGATAAGCTCCACCAGTATCTAGGTGACTCTAAGTTGACCAACCCCAGAGAGCTGAGGGAGGCAGCAGATGACTGGTTAAGAACAAGGGTTAACCAGAAACCCCCAAGGGGTGATCAGAAAAAGGGAGGACATGGTTCTTCTCAGGGGAAGAACCAAGGGAAAATGATAAAAAGCCCAAGGAGTCCCCATAAGAGTCCCCAAAAACTTCTCAGGGTAGGGGAGCCCGAGCCATTCCACTTCTAAGGGGAAAGGGTATCAGAGGAAGAATTATGATCCTGTTAAAGCAGGAAAGTTTCAGGAGCTTGCTAAGGCCGGCAAGTGTTTTGAGTGTCATCAACCTGGACACAAAAGAGGATATGCAATCTGCTCCAAGAAGCCCCCCACTAGTGGGCAATCCCAGGGGATTGCTAGTGTAGGGTTGGGGGTGGAAGTTGACCCAGGGCTGGGATCAGGGTACACAGAGGTCACCTTAATATCCCTGGGTTGGGTGGACATTGAAACTATGGCCACCTTACCTCCCAGCATGGAGAGGTATAGGCAGAGGCCTAAAGTCAATGGGACTGAGGTGGAAGCTCTGAGAGATACAGGAGCCAGTCACAGAGAAGCTGGTTTCTCCAGAACAGGTCTTACCTGGTGTCTTCCACCAAGTAACATATGCGGATAGCAGAACCCAACTCCATCCCGTGGCCATGGTGATCCTGCCCTCCCAGTAGAGTGTCTGCTGGGAAATGATCTTGAAGCATCTGAATGGTCAGAGGTGGAGAGAAGGGTCCATGCACAGATGCTGGACCTCCCTGAATGGGTGTATGCTGTGACCAGGTCACAGGCAGCACAAAAGGGAAGTGCTGGACACTTGAACCCTGGAACAATGGGCCAAGCCTCCAAGAAGAAGAGAAAGGGCACTGGGTCTGGCTTGCCGGCCCCTACAAGTACAGAGGATCAGGAGGAATCCAAACCTGAGGGGGAGGATGTGACCTCTGAGGGAGGGCCACTTCCCCTGCAAGCTCTGCCTGACTTGGCAGAACTGCAAGGGGCAGGTGGGACCACCAGAGAAGAGTTGTGCCAAGGACAAAGAGAGTGACCCACTCTTGAGGGCCTGAGGCAGACTGCTGCCAGGTAAAAACAAGGGGATACCAGTGGGACCCACAAGGTTTACTGAGAGGATTGAGTTCTCTATACCGAGGCAAGTGACCCCAAACCAGGGGCAACCAGGAGAGTAGTGGTCCCACAGAAGTATAGCGAATTCTTCCTTACATTAAGCCATAATATTCCCTTATCTGGACATTTGGGACAGACCAACACCTGGAACAGGCGAGTCAACCATTTTTATTGGCCCCAAATGTCAGAAAAAGTCAAGGAGTTTTGCAGCTCCTGTGTCACCTGCCAAGCCAGTGGCAAGGCAGGGGGCAAGCCAAAGGCTCCCTTGATACCACTGCCAGTGGTTGGGACTCCCTTTGAGAGGGTGGGGATTGACATTGTTGGTCCCCTAGACCCACCAACTGCCTCAGGTAACAGGTACATTTTGGTGGTTGTGGACCATGCCACCTGGTACCCTGAGGCAGTACCCCTCCGGACAGTCACTGCTCCCACAGTGTCTAGGGCCCTACTTGGTGTGTTCACCAGAGTAGGATTCCCAAAGGAGGTGGTCTCAGATAGGGGCACAAATTTTATGTCTGCATATCTGAAAGCCATGTTGGATGAGTGCGGTGTTACTTATAAGTTCACCACCCCCTATCATCCACAGACCAATGGTCTGGTGGAAAGATTTAATAATACCCTGAAGGGCATGATCATGGGTTTGTCTGACAAACTCAGGATGAGATGGGATGTTCTCGTCCCATGCCTGCTGTTTGCCTACAGATAGGTGCCATAGAAGGTGGTTGGATTCAGCCCCTTTGAGTTACTGTTTGGGCACCCTGTAAGAGGCCCATTGTATTGGTGAGAGAGTCGTGAGAGAAGCCTCTGAAAGAGTCCAAAGAGAATGTGCTAGATTATGTGCTGGGCCTGCGGTCACGCATGGCTGAGTACATGACGAAGGCAAACAGAAACCTGGAGGCCAGCCAAGAGCTCATGAAGCTTTGGCATGATCAGAAGGCTACCATGCCTGAGTATCACCCAGGACAGCTGGTGTGGGTTTTAGAGCCCATGGCTCCTAGGGCACTTCAGGTCAAATGGACTGGGCCCTATCCAGTTGTGGAGAAAAAGGGTGAGGTCACCTACTTGGTGGACCTTGGCACCCCCAGGAATCCTCATAGGATCCTGAATGTTAACAGGTTGAAACCCCACCAGGACAGGGCAGACATGACCATGCTGATGGTCACTGATGAAGGGAAGGAGGAGGAGAGTGAACCTCTGCTAGACCTCCTGTCCTCAAATGAGCAAGATGGGTCAGTGGAGGGCGTGGTACTCTCTCCCAGGTTGATAGACTAGCAACAGAAAGACTGCAGACAAGTTTTGGAGCAGTTTGCTAGTCTGTTCTCCCTGACCCCTGCACTCACCAATTGGTGTGTCCATGACATTGACACTGGTGACAACTTGCCTGTCAAGAACAAGCTGTACAGGCTGTCTGACCAGGTCAAGGCCAACATCAAAGCTGAAGTGGCTAAGATGTTGGAGCTCAAGGTAATTGAGCCCTCTGATAGTCCTTGGTCCAGTCCAGTAGTACTGGTGCCCAAGCCTAATCCCAGAGGTGGGAAGAAGGAATTGAGATTGTGTGTGGACTACAGAGGTCTAAATGCAGTCACTAGGACTGATGCACACCCCATACCTAGAGCTGATGAGCTTATTGATAGATTGGTGGCTGCCACATTCCTGAGCACCTTTGATCTGACCTCAGGATACTGGCAGATTGCCTTAAGTCCAGGAGCTAAGGAGAGGTCAGCATTTTCCACACCAGAGGGACACTTTCAGTTCAAGGTGATGCCCTTTGTCCTGAAAAATGCTCCTGTCACCTTACAACGGTTGGTGAATAGAGTCTTGTCTGGGTTGGAATCTTTCAGTGCAGCTTATCTGGATGATATAGCTGTATTTAGTTCCACCTGGGAGGACCACTTGGTCAACCTGAAGGTAGTGCTTCACGCCCTGCTTCAAGCAGGCCTGACTATCAAGGTAAGCAAGTGCCAGATAGGGCAAAGCTCAGTTGTGTACCTGGACCACCTTGTTGGTGGAGGCCATGTTTCACCTCACCAGCCCAAGATTCAGACTATCCTGGATTGGGAGGTTCCTAAAGGGAGACTCAGGTCAGGGCCTTTCTTGGCCTCACTGAGTACTACAGGAGGTTTGTTCAGAATTATGGGACCATAGTGGCCCCTCTGACTGAGCGTACCTGCAAGAAACAGCCCTAGAAGGTCATTTGGACCCCAGAGTGTCAGAAAGCTTTTGACACCCTAAAACAGGTTATGTGTTCAGCACCAGTGTTACTGGCCCCTGACTATAGCAAGGAGTTTATAGTGCAAACAGATGCTTCAGAGGAAGGGATTGGGGCAATGTTAGCACAAGTTAATGAAGTGGGCTAAGATCAACCAGTTGCCTTCATAGGGCAGGCGACTATTCCCCAGAGAGAAAAGATGGAGTGCCATTGAGAGGGAGGCCTTTGCTGTGGTCTGGTCCCTGAAGAAGTTGAGGCCATACCTGTTTGGCGCTCACTTTCGTGTAAAAACTGACCACAGACCTCACAGATGGTTGATGCAAATGAGGGGGGAGAACCCAAAACTGTTAAGGTGGTCCATTTCCCTACAGGGGATGGACTTCAAAGTGGAGCACAGACCTGGCTGCCAGCCCAGTCCCAGGAAGGCAGAGCAAAGGATTTCCCCTGAGAGAGGGTGTTAAACACCCTCTCCCTTTGGAATTAGGTGTTAAGGGCCTGAGAGGAGTAGCCTCTCCTGGCCTCTGGAAATGCTTTGAAGGGCAGAGATGGTACCCTCCTTGCATAAGCCAGTCTACACCAGTTCAGGGAGCCCCCAGCCCTGCAGCATGAAACTGGACAAAGGAAAGGGGAGTGACCACTCCCCTGACCAGCACCACCCCAGGGGAGGTGCCCAGAGCTCCTCAAGTGTGTCCCAGACCTTTGCCATCCTGGATGCAGAGGTGTGAGGGCACAATGGACATCTCTGAGTGGCCAGTGCCAGCAGGTGACATCAGAGACCCCTCCTGATAGGTGCTTAACTCTCTCTGTAGCCAATCCTCCTCTGAGGGCTATTTAGGGTCTCTCCTATGTGTTTCTCTTCAGATAAAAAATGCAAGAGCTCACCAGAGTTCCTCTGCACTTCTCTCTTCGACTTCTGCCAAGGATCGACCGCTGACTGCTCCAGGACGCCTGCAAAACTGCAACAAAATAGCAAGAAGACTACCAGCAACATTGTAGCGCCTCATCCTGCCGGCTTTCTTGACTGTTTCCTGGTGGTGCATGCTCTGAGGGCTGTCTGCCTTTGCCCTGCACTGGAAGCCAAGAAGAAATCTCCTGGGGGTCGACAGAATCTTCCCCCTGCCAATGCAGGCACCAAACCTCTGCATCACCGGTCCTCTGGGTCCCCTCTGATCTTGACGAGCGTGGTCCTTGGAACACAGGAGCTAGATCCAAGTGTCCTCGACAGTCCAGTAGCCCTTCTGTCCAAAGTTGGTGGAGGTAAGTCCTTGCTTCCCCACGCCAGACAGTAATCCTGTGTTCTGCGTGAACTGCAGCTGCTAGGGCTTCTGTGCACTTTTGCAAGAATTCCTTCATGCACAGCATAGCCCAGGTCCCCAGCTCTCTGTCCTGCATTGCCCAACTTGCTGAGTTGGACTCCGACTTTGTGGGACCCCCTTTTGTTGTGCTGAGATGACTGCTGTGCTCAGATCTTCTGAACGCCTGTTCATGTACTTCTGCGGGTGCTGCCTGCTTATGCATGGGCCTTCTGTATTGCTGAGCGGGGCACTCTGTCTCCTCCTCCAAGGGGCAACCTCCTGGTCCTTCCTGGGCCCTGGCAGCAACCAAAACCTTCAACTGCAACTCTTGAAGCTAGCAAGGCTTGTTTGCAATCTTTCTGCATAGAAATAACTCTGCATCCTCCAGCACGCCGTAGGACATCTTCTGACTAAAGGAGAAGTTCCTGGCACCATCTGTTGTTGCAGAATCTTTGGCTTCTTCTACCCTGAGGCAGCCCTTTTGCACCTTCATCTGGGGTTTAGTGGGATCCTGCCCCCCTGGACACTTGCGTGACTCTTGGACTTAGTCCCCTTCCTTTGCAAATCCTCAGGTCCAGGAATCTGTCTTCAGTGCTTTGCAGTCAGTTGTTGTCTTTGCAGAATCCCCTATCTCAACTTTACTGTCTTTCTGGGGTAGTATGGTAACTTTACTCCTACTTTTCAGGGTCTTGGGGTGGGGTATCTTGGACACCCTTAGTGTTTTCTTACACTCCCAGCGACCCTCTACACACCACACTAGGCTTGGGGTACATTTGTGGTTCGCATTCGACTTTTGGAGTATATGGTTTGTGTTGCCCCTAGGCCTATTGTCTCCTATTGCATTCTAGTGTGTTCTACAGTGTTTGCACTACTTTTCTAACTGTTTACTTACCTGATTTTGGTTTCTGTGTATATTTTGTGTATATTACTTACCTCCTAAGGGAGTATATCCTCTGAGATACTTTTGGCATATTGTCACTAAAATAAAGTACCTTTATTTTTAGTAACTCTGAGTATTGCGTTTTCTTATGATGTAGTGTTAAGTGATATACGTGGTATAGTAGGAGCTTTGCATGTCTCCTAGTTCAGCCTAAGCTGCTCTGCTATAGCTACCTCTATCAACCTAAGCTACTAGAACACTTCTAATCTACTAATAACGGATAACTGGACCTGGCACAAGGTGTAAGTACCACAAGGTACCCACTATGAGCCAGGCCACCCTCCTACACTCTCCTACTGAGAATATTAAGTTAGCATAACCATTAGATCCCCGTATCTGCAGACGGTGCACATATAAAATACCCTCACAAATATACCTTAGTGAAACAATGAAATGATTGTTAAAATATATATAAACAAATTATGCATACGTCCTCTTGTATATCTGACCGTTGAGTACTCACGACCCGGAGGGCGATTCATTTTGACACACAGGGTATTATTATAATTGGAATGACACTCGTTTTGTCTATAGGGAACAATGGATCAATGGAGAGGTGAAGCTGGAACTTGTCACCTATCACAAATAGAAAAAACAGCTTTTCATGAACTACATAATATTCTATAAAGCAGAACAAGATACAGATCAGAAGATAAACTAATATAAAAGTGAACTATTGGAGAGCCTATAAAAGCCCTGAGGAAGTCGTGGGGCGACGTATCCCAGATGAAACATGTGTTGGCTTTGGCTGAAGTGATGTACATATATTGGAATAAAGAAGAATTTTGAGAATTATATTGGGACTGGATTTCATAAATCAACATATATACAAGAGGACGTGTGCATAATTTGTTTATATATATCCATAGTGCAAGCGTGTCTGCATTGAAGGGAATGATTGTTTATGTGCAGGAAGGTGTTCCGTCAAGCAGATGGCACTTCTATGTTTCCTGCTTTTAGCAGGACACATAGAAGTAGCAAATCATTATTGAATGATTGTTTATGTACAGGAAGGGACACCTTCCTGCACATAGACAATCATTAATGGCCTTTTGCTCTTTCTTGCTGAATACAGCACACATAAAAAAAGGCGAAAACCAGGAGAGATAAAAGTATTTCTCCTCGTTACACCATGCTAACGACAACCATGAGGTCATGTTAGTATTTGGTGCTGCTTCTGATTCCTTTCAAGTCTGGGACAGAGTCAAAAGCAATGGGTGTTGCAGTGGAACGTCTACAGCAATACCCACTGCACGCCTTTTTCCTGCAGAAAGCTGCGTTGGAGGGGCCCATATTCACAAGGCAGCAAGAAACCCCAAAAAGTAGCTTTGCGCCGCCTTTTAAATGGTGCAGTGCACAGCGCCACTCAAGCATCGCTAAAAGTGATGCTCCGGTGGCTCTAGTGGCTTGTAAATATGCCCCAGGTGCTCGGATTTCTGCCTGCCATCAACTTCATGGGTAGAAGGCAAGGTACACAGAAATGTCGTGCCATCACACGGAAGTCACATGCACATGATCTCAGCGGAAGTCAGGCTCAGTCTCTACGATTACCAAGAATGGGGAAGAAAGTGAAAAAGGCAAACTGTAAAAAAAAAAGAAAAAGAAAAGCAGACCAGCAGTGAAGCAGGACACTGGAAACTAAATTAATACTTAGGCGAGCTAGGGATGGAAAGGGTCAAACTAGAATGGGGTAGGTGGTAAAACAGGCTTGCAGAAACAAGTTGGATGAGGACTGCCAGAAAAGACCAAACTAGCTGTTCAAGTCTATTGCTTCACATGCAATCTTGTGCTGTTTTTTGTGTGATCTGCATCTTCATGTCCATTTTTGGATGTGAGGTCCCCCACATGACTAATGTTTTAGAGACTTCTGCGTTCTGGATAGCAAAATCACATTTCGTAAGGCTTAATTTTAAGTCATAAAGGTTTTATTTGGCAGGACTGTTGTCATCAGGAGAGCCCAAATGAAATTTAGGGGCCAATTAATATGCCCTAGTGCCACCTTGAGCCACATTAATGTCTTTTATTCTGAAGTTAATGTGGCCCAACGAGGCCAAAATCCCTCACTGTATTTATAGGGTGGTGTAAACCTTTGCGCTACATTATGCCTGCGCCAGGCATAATGTTGGCAAAGGGGGTGTTCCCCCGTTAGGAGAGCCCAAAAAATGACATAGGGAAATATTTGAGATTTCCTCATGCCATTTTTTACGGCACTTTTAGCACCTGCTCAAAATCAGGTGTTAAAAGGGGCCTTCCATTCCTTAGAATGGGGCCCTGTGTGCTCTGCAGGAGTTGCGTCAATATTTTGGCGCTACTCCTGCAGAGAAATCAATAGTGTCATAAAAGATGACGCTATTGCCCCCTACCCTGCGCCATGTTGCGTCATATTTTAAATAGGGGCATTAGGGGGGTGCTGGTTGCAGTGCCACTTTCCATAAATCTACCCCTTAGTGGATTAACTGAGTATCATCATTAGTTTGGTAGTCTCATTTAGATGAATGTGTTACAACAGGATGCAGTATAAAGTATTATCAGGATAAGGCTCCTTGATTTCAACTTCGTGGAACACCCTTGTAAACATATTTTATCGGAACAGAAAAGCATTAAGAAATGCAGAAGCCTATTCACAAACTGCATTCTATTGTGTATGTAATAATACTACATCAGTACTACTAAAGAATTACAAATTAATATTCACAAACCTGTGCGTGCAAATCTCCACCAGCACTTCTCTTATCTTTTCTCTGGGGAAATCATCTCATATGTACGTTTACTACTTAGTAGTAAATGTAGGAGAGACCCAGGGTAGTGGTAGCAAAATGGGGAGTACTTACTCCAAAATAGGTGGGGTTTAAGGAGGAGAATGTGCTTCGTATAATCCAATATTTTAGAACTCTGAAATGGTAAGCTGGTTAATTTTGAACTGGCCTCTGCCTTCCTATATCTTACTCAATCACTGCAGGGGTACACCAGCTAACTGGGGTTGTGTGAGCTAGTATGTTGTGGTTTTCTCAAAACAATGCTATAAAACTCTCCAGGAGCAAGACTGCTCATTAACAAATCCAAATAGTCTTAGCATTAGCGACCTGGTCAGAACACTATCTCTCCCAGATTTAGAGCCTGATTTAGAGTTTGGCAGAGAGGTTACTCCGTCACAACAGTGATGGATATCCTGTCTTCCGAATGATAAATCCCATTGTACTCTATTGAATTTATATTTTGCCGGATGGGATATCCATCACTGTTGTGAATGAATAACCCCTCCAACAAACTATAAATCAGTCCCTTAGTATCTGTGGGAATTAGATTCTGGAAGCAGACACCCAGTTTAGAGGCACTAAGAGGCATATTTATACTTTCTTTGCACTGAATTAGCATCATTTTTTTTTTTATGCAAATTCAGTGCAAACGTAACTCCATGTTTATATTTTGACGCTAGAACAGCCTAGCGTCAAACTATTGGAGTTAAAGTCATTTTTTGACTGTGTGAAACCACTTTGCATCAATGAGATGCAGGGTAGGCGTTTCTGTCCAAAAAATGACTCAAAGCCTCTAACACCTTATTTATTCTCCTGTGCAAAAAAAGTTGTCTGGGAGAAGGCAGGCCTAAATAATGGTGCTAAGCCTGCTTAGTGTCATTATTTAACGCTTGGGTCAGGGCAGGCATTAGGGGACCTGTGGACCCATTTCCATTGTCAACCACCATGGAAAGAGACCATGGATGCCCACCCCAAGCCCCAGGAACACCCCCACCCACACCAGAGGGACACCAGAGGATGGGGGACCCCATCCCAGGTAAGTAGGGTAAGTAGAGGTAAGTACTTAAAAAACTTTTTTAAAGTGCCGCTGGAGGCCCTGAAATGGGCCCCCCTTCATGGCACTGGGTGCAATGGCCATATCCAGGGGACCCTTGCCCCCTGTGCTGGCCACTTTTATAAGCAGGAGTCATGTGGTATGGATGGTTTTGCATCAGGAAATGATGCTAGGCTGGTTAAAGGCATTTTTTTGCCTCTAACCAGTCCAGCATAATTTTATGGTGCAAAACCCCCTTCCCCCATACCGCCACCCCAACCGGGCTAACGTAATTTTCCCAGATGCTAGCCCACCCTTTGCGCTGGCTTGCGAGGCTCCATAAATCTGCCACCCGGCTGGCACTCTGGAATGACACAAGCCAGGACTATACTTTTTTGACACAAAACTGCATTTGCGTAGTTTTGCATCAAAAAGTATAAATATGAGCGTAGGCGTTCCTTCACTTCTCTAATAGGCAGTAGAATGTCCCCTTAGAGTAAACAGCCAGGCCTCTTCTTATTTCATCCAAGCTGATTGTTACTTGCCTGCTGGCCAAACATGGACTTTTAAAAGAGAACTATATTGAAACCGAGAGGGGATAAAATTGATTACATGGCTGCTTTAGTATATTACCTGAGGTGGTGCCTGGAGGCATTACAAGTCTCCAAACTACCTGCTTCTTGAAATACAATATTATGACGGACAATCGTGTAGATAAGAAACTCCTTTTTGTGATGCAAGCCACCTTCTTTTAGTTAGCACAGACCACTTGAAAGCAATTCTAGCGACCTCAGCTTATACTCTTCTAGAATTGCCCACAGAGCATTCCAGACAGAAAGTTAGAAGACCTATGTAATGACAGTGCTATTCTGTAGCGAAAACATTCTTGGGAAAGTAAATCCATAATGCCACCTCCAACGCCTCTTAACAGTATGTACTTCCCATACAGATCTCGACAGATGTCTTTTGCAGAATTGGTATGATTCTACTTATAACAATAGTCACAAAACTTACTGAAATACTATTGAAGAAATGATTTATATTCATCTAAAAGATTTTTCCAGCAAAGCTAAAATGTCACTGCAGCTCTCGAAGTTGCATAATGTTTTTATTGAGCTGTTGCGAAACATATCCTACTGCCTCACAATGGGTTAGTGTAGGGACAGAGATGTTTTCTGCACAGCAGCTGAAGCTTGCACCCTGGTCCTACCTCCCTTTTTGTAGTAAATCTCCATAGGTTTTCATGTTTTACCACGGTGCACAACAATGATACAACAGGCATATTATGTTACATGGCTTTAGAGCCAGAAAAAGGCCTTGTGGTCTTGAAGGTGCACTCAAAGCACACCCCTCATTTTTGGGAGTATTTACTGTTGTCTCCCCAAGTTATGATTGCAGTTGAAATTATAAATGGACTGGTAGGGCTTTTTCCTGTAACCTTCTTTGGGACTATGCATACCAGCTTTTCGCAATCAAATTAGTCTGCTAGTGACTTTTTGAATCTTCTTTCACTAAATGCATATTTGAGCTAGATGGCAATTACATGGATGCCCTAAATATGTGCTTTGGTGATGAACTGGAGGGGCTTAGCCACAAACTGCATTTTGTGGTTGTTAGACTTGGCATCCTTGGTGTTGTCTACCCTAACTTTTTGCCTCTGTTTCCTAGGTTGTTGGTGTGTGTTGAACTCTGTTTTTGCTGTTTTTGTTACTCTGGGCACTGTACCACTGCTATCCAGTGAAACGTACAAGTGCTCCTATGTAAAATGTATATGTAATTGGATTTCCATGATTGGCATATTTGATTTACTGGTAAGTCCTTAGTACAGTACGCTAGAGGTGCCCATGGCCTGTAAATCAAATGCTACTAGTGGGACTGCAGCACTGGTTGTGCCACCCCCATTAGTAGCCCTGTAAACATGGCTCAGACCTGCCACTGCCAATGTGACTTGGTAAGTATACCTTCTTGCCAGGCCTAAACCTTCTCTTTTCTTACATAGAGGACACCCCTAAAATAGGCCCTAGGTATCCCCATGGGCAGAGTCCAGTCTATGTTTAAGGTAGGACATATACTAATATGTTTTATATATCCTTACAGTGAAATACTGCCAAATTAGTTTTTAACTGTTGCAAGGCCTATCTCTCTTATAAGCTAACATGGGGGCTACCTTTAAATGTGATTAAAGCGAGATTCTCTTTGGGAGCAGATAGACATGTGGAGTTTGGGGTCTCTGAACTCACAATCTAAAAATACATCTTTTAGCAAAGTTGGGTTTGAGATTGTTTGTTTGAAAGTGCACTTTAAAAAAGTAGGCATTTTCTGGCTTAAACCATTCTGTGACTCTGCCTGTTTGTGGATACCATGTCTGGGTCAGTTTGACAGTTGGTCTGTTTCACCTCTCTCTAGACAGTGACACAAAGGGAGCTGGGGTGTAGCCTGCTTATCCTGATGAGCCATTTGTGCTAGGAGGGAGGGGAGGAGTGGTCACTTACACCTGAAAGGGCTGTGCCTGCCCTCACACAATGCAGTCTCCACCCCCCTGGTGTGTGTCTGGGGCCTGGCCTGGGCAAGGCAGGATCTCACAAACAAGGGAGACTTTCCTTTGAAGTAGACCTACTTCAAAGGCCAAAATGGGTAAAAGAAGAGCACCCAAACCCCTGAAAAATTAGATCACTTCTGGACATCAAGAGGAACCTCTGCCAAGGAGAAGAGTGGTAGAGCTGAGGAGATGTGCTGCCCTGCTTGTGACTGTGCTTTGTGGAGCTATCCTGCAGTTGCTACTTATGCCTGTGAAAGGGGACAAAGACTGGAATTTGTTGTGCATTTCTACTTGTGAAGAAATCTCCAATGGCTTGACCTGAATTTGACTCTTGTTGTTGAAGTCTCAGGGCCATCAAAGACTTCCCCTGCCAGCACCTGGACTCTCTGCTGAGACTCCTGCCCTGCCAAGTGGTGCCCTATCCAGTTCTGGGGCCCTTGAAAGGAGAAGGTGGCAGCCAAAGACTGAAAATCCATGCACAGACCGCCGTGGAGGGAAATTTTCTACATACCTTCTGAGATGCGGCTGAGAAATGACGCACCTGCCGCTTTGTGGCTGAAATCCACATGCCACCTGCATTGTGGCTGAAAGATCAACGCAACGCAGCTGGAGAAACAACGCACAACACCCGCTGACAGAGGCTGTTAACGTCGCAACCCCACATAGCGTGGTTTTCTGATACCGTGCCACCGGATTTTCGAGCTAGCCACGCTGGGTGCGGAAAACCAATGCAAAGCCTGCCAAGACCCGAGGTGCCTCTCTGGATCAACGCATCGCTCTCCTGCGGAGAGGAAAAATGACACACGCCAACCTGACCGGAGGAGGAACGACGCATGGTCTCGCTTGCGAGTGAGAAATCGACACATCGATGGCCTTTTCTGATGCACACTCGCCCGTGCGGTGTTATTTTGACGCAACCTATGTACTTTTTCATGCTAACAGTGTTAGCACTGTTTTCTAAGGATTTAAGACTCTTTTCGCTTTTTAATTCATAATTTGACTTGTGTATGGTAGATTTTTTTGGTTTTGGTCTTTTTTTGTTTAGATAAATGTTACCTATGTTTCTAAACCTGTGTCATGTCCTTTTGTAGTGTTTTCACTCAGTTACTGTGTGTGTTGGAACACATACTTTACACCTAGACTCTGAAGTTAAGCCTGTCTGCTTGTGCCAAGCTGCTAAGCGGGTGAGCAGGCGTTAACTGAGTGTGATTCTCCTTTACCCTGACTAGAGTGAGGGTCCTTGCTTGGACAGGGGGTAACTTGACTGCCAACAAAAGACCCCATTTCTAACAGTGGTATATTTAGTAGTACTTTCTCACCCTCACTCCATAAAAAATGTGGTGGAGGCAGTAAAACACCATATATGACCATACAGTTACCACTAGTAGTGACTTTATGACTCTATTTGATTTTCTGCACACTTGAGGGGGACCTTGGCAATTGAAGCAGAGATCACCACATGGTAAAGTATAGAGAAACTTTTAAAAAGTGTATTAAACATTAAACACATCTATAAAATAATAATTTGAAGTTGAATATTAATGTTAACAGCTGCATGTAGATATTTTAAATGAAGACATATATAAATATGTTACAGATTTAATAACTTATTTGTAAACTAAAAAATCAATTATTTTGAATATGTTAAATGAAAATAAAATTACTTTTCGGAAGTTTATTTAGAAAATCCTACCTAAAATAAAATAGCTCCATTTTACATTTATTAAGTTAAAACATATTTTACAGCTCCCTAAACATTACATAAGGAGATCTCCACCTTGACTGCAGAGATGTTGCCTATATGACAAATATAACTCTAATCTTTGAAAGAAGGCTACTACCCTGAATTAACCGCTTCTGTGCCTTGGACGAGGTGACCTCGTCCAAGGCACCAGTTCCCGTGTGCCTTGGACAAGGTCATCTCGTTCAAGTCACAGGAACTTGGGGGAGCGCTAGCGCTCCCCCCTGTGATCCCCACCCACCCCCCCAAAGCAGGGATGGAAGGGGAAGCCCTTCCCCTTCCACCCCGAATCTGCCCACCCCCCCCTCTGCCGTCAGCACGCGCGCGCCCGATGATTTGTCAAAGGGCCTCACCCATCCAGCTGGAAGCTCAGCTTCCAGCGCGATCGAAAGAGAAATGCAAAGCATTTCTCTTTCGATCACGTGGGGGAGGCAAGGAGAGGCTTCAAAGGGAAGGAAATGTATTTCCTTCCCTTTGAAGTCCCTCCAAGCGTTTCAAAAGCCTGATTGCTTGCAATCCGGCTTTTTAAACGCCCACTAGACACCAGGGATGTCTTTTTTTTGTGTGAAATAGACATAAGGGAGCGACCCCTTGGGCAAGGGTCGCTCCCAATGGGGGGCATTTTTTAGGAATGCCTTTTCTGCCCCCCCGGGGGCAGATCGGCCTATTATTAGGCTGATCTGCCCCCAGGGAGGGCAGAAACCTCTAGGGCATCAGGGATCATTTTAATTTTATTTTTTTTTAGGTGGGGAACGACCCCTTAGACAAGGGTCGCTCCCCTAGGGGGCAAATTATATTTAGGCCATTTCTGTCCCCCTTGGGGGCAGATTGGCCTATTTTGATGAGGCCAATCTGCCCCCAAGGGGGGAAGAAACCACTAGACACCAGGGAGTTTTTTTTTGTTTTCGTGAATTTCACACAAGGGGAGCGACCCCTTAGGCAAGGGTCGCTCCCCTAGGGCGGGAATTATTTTAGGCCATTTCTGCCCCCCTGGGGGGTAGATCAGCCTATTTAGATTAGGCCGATCTGCCCCCAAGGGGGGCAGAAACCACTAGGCACCGGGGATTTTTTTGTTTTTTTTGTTTTACAGATGGGGAGTGAACCCTTGGACAAGGGTCGCTCTCCTGGGGGGGAGGGGCATTGTATTTAGGCCTCGGCCTTTTTTTGCTACACCAATCTGCCACTAGGCACCGGGGTTTTTTTTTTTGCCGCCAATGTCACGCAGGGGGAGCGACCCCGTAGGCAAGGGTCGCTCCGGTGGGGGGGGGGGGGTTTGTGCAAATTTATTTTAGGCCATTTCTGCCCCACTGGGGGCAGATCGGCCTATTGTTATTAGGCAGAAACCTCTAGAGGCGCCAGGGATTTTTTTTTTTTTTTTTTTTGGTTTGTTTGTTTGTTTGTTTTTTTAGAGATGGGGAGTGACCCATTAGGTAAGGGTCGCTCCCCTGGAGGGCAAATTGTAGTTAGACCATTTCTGCCCCCCTTGGGGGGAGATTGTCCAATTTTAGGTCAATCTGCCCCCAAGGGGGCAGAAACCACTAGGCACCGGGGATTTTTTTTTTGGTGCCAATGTCACGCAGGGGTCGCGACCCCGTAGGCAAGGGTCGCTCCCGGGGCGGTGGGGCAAATTTATTTAAGGCCATTTCTGCCCCCCCTGGGGCCGGCTGAGCTAGAGGCCAAAACCCACAGGTAGGCACTTTGCAAAAAACACCTCTGTTTTCTGTGAAAAAATGTGATGTGTCCACGTTCTGTTTTGGGCCATTTCCTTTCGTGGGCGCTAGGCCTACCCACACAAGTGAGGTACCATTTTTATCGGGAGACTTGGGGGAACGCTGGGTTGAAGGAAATTTGTGGCTCCTCTCAGATTCCACAACTTTCTGTCACCAAAATGTGAGGAGAATTTGTTTTTTTAGCCAAATTTTGAGGTTTGCAAAGGATTCTGGGTAACAGAACCTGGTCAGAGCCCCACAAGTCACCCCATCTTGGAATCCCCTAGGTCTCTAGTTTTCAAAAATGCACAGGTTTGGTAGGTTTCCATAGGTGCCAGCTGAGCTAGAGGCCAAAATCTACAGGTAGGCACTTTGCAAAAAACACCTCTGTTTTCTTTAAAAAAATGTGATGTGTCCATGTTGCGTTTTGGGGCATTTCCTGTCGCGGGCGCTAGACCTACCCACACAAGTGAGGTATCATTTTTATCGGGAGACTTGGGGGAACGCTGGGTGGAAGGAAATTTGTGGCTCCTCTCTGATTCCAGAACTTTCTGTCACCAAAATTTGAGGAAAATGTGTTTTTTTTAGCCAAATTTTGAGGTTTACAAAGGATTCTGGGTAACAGAACCTGGTCAGAGCCCTCAAGTCACCCCATCTTGGATTCCCCCAGGTCTCTAGATTTCAAAAATGCACAGGTTTGGTAGGTTTCCCTAGGTGCCGGCTGAGCTAGAGGCCAAAATCTACAGGTAGGCACTTTGCAAAAAACACCTCTGTTTTCTTTAAAAAAATGTGATGTGTCCACGTTGCGTTTTGGGTGTTTCTTGTCGCGGGCGCTAGGCCTACCCACACAAGTGAGGTATCATTTTTATCGGGAGACATGGGGGAACATAGATTAGCAAAACAAGTGTTATTGCCTCTTGTATTTCTCTACATTTTGTCCTTCCAAATATAAGAGAGTGTGTAAAAAAGACATCTATTTGAGAAATGCCCTATAATTCACTTGCTAGTATGGTCACCCCGGAATTCATAGATGTGCAAATAACCACTGCTCCTCAACACCTTATCTTGTGCCCATTTTGGAACTACAAAGGTTTTCTTGATAGCTATTTTTCACTCTTTATATTTCAGCAAATGAATTGCTGTATACCCGGTATAGAATTAAAACGCACTGCAGGGTGCAGCTCATTTATTGGCTCTGGGTACCTAGGGTTCTAGATGAACGTACAAGCCCTATATATCCCCGCAAACAGAGGAGTCCAGCAGACTTAACGGTATATTGCTTTCGAAAATCTGACTTGCAGGAAAAAGTTACAGAGTAAAACGTAGAGAAAAATTGATGTTTTTTTCACCTCAATTTCAATATTTTTCTTTTTCAGTTGTTATTTTCTGTAGGAAAGCCTTGTAGGATCAAATGACCCCTTGCTGAATTCAGAATGTTTTCTACTTTTAAGAAATGTTTAGGTTTCTGGGATCCAGCATTGGTTTCACGCCCATTTCTGTCACTGACTGGAAGGAGGCTGAAAGCACAAAAAAAAAATTAAATGGGGTATGTCCCAGTAAAATGCCAAATTTGTGTTGAAAAATTGGGTTTTCTGATTCAAGTGTGCCTGTTCCTGAAAGCTGGGAAACTGGTGATTATAGCACTGCAAACCCTTTGTTGATGCCATTTTCAGGGAAAAAACCACAAGCCTTCTTCTGCAGCCACTTTTTCCCATTTTAAAAAAAAACATGAAATTTTCACTGTATTTTGGCAAATTTCTTGGCCTCCTTCAGGGGAACCCACAAAGTCTGGGTACCTCTAGAATCCCTAGGATGTTGGAAAAAAAGGACGCAAATTTGGCTTCGCTAGCTTATGTGGACAAAAGGTTATGAGGGCCTAAGCGCAAACTGCCCCAAATAGCCAAAAAAAGGCCTGGCACAGGAGGCGGAAAAGGCCTGGCAGCGAAGGGGTTAAGGGGGTAGAGACATCTGATTCTACACTTTGTTCTAAATTTACCCTCATAAATGGTGAATAGGCACTCAGAGACAATTTGCTACAAGGTTTATGACTACATTTACATATGTAGATTTACTTGTGTAAATAGGTCCCAGTTTGCACGATTATCAACTAATAAATTAAGTAATTTCATATAAACGCTCCCATGAACTTCAGTTTATTCATGGCTGCTATGGGCTGACTGTATGTCTCACCTAGACAACACATACACTGTCTTGTTAAGACTGTTTTTATTTTCTAGCAGTGGACGTAGAGACCACTCATTGCGTACCTTTGGTTGGCTCCACTGTCACTCTCAATTGGCTGCTTCTTAATGTCCAGCTGCCATACGCTTCATTTCTCTTCATGTATTTGTCCCACCTATGTGTCCTTCCACTTATCATTTTTAGGTGCTACTTTGTGTGTTTAGCACTCTAACAGAGTGCAACTTCTTCAGCAGGCTCACTTGTGCACTTCTGTTCACTTCATGTTCCTCCCTCTTCTCCTTGTCCATGTTACTTTCCCCCACCCATCCATTTTGTTGATTAATCTCACCAGTTCTCCCTCCATTGTTGTCTCTGTTGGAGCTTTCCAACCAACCACGTCCCTCCACTGTTGTTCATATTGATGCTTGCCTCCACCCTCCCTCACTCTGTTGCTTTCTGTGATGTTGCTTGCTACACCCTTATTACCTCCTTCCATTGCTGCTTCACCACATCAGCCCTCCCTCCTTCCACTGTTGTCCATGCTGTTGAATGCCTTTAACTGCCCTCCTTCTTTCCATTATTGTTTTTCTTCGTTTTTACCTCCAACCACTCCCACAATCCATTGTCGATCAGCTTGTACCCTACCCTCTATTGTGTGTGAGTTTGCTCTCAGCCCCTCTCTCCCACTTCTGATAGTGTGTCTTGCCCCAATTTGCCCTGCCTCCCTCAGTGTTGTCCCTTGTCACCTCCCTCAGAGTTGCCTCTTGCTGCCACTCCTCACATGATGCTTTCCACCTCCCATCCTGGAGTAAAAAGTACTATGATGCACCCGGCTTTGGCTGTATCATAGCTATTTTTTCATTAAACACAAAGAGATCTTTTTGTCTTGCGGGGCTCGGGAGGAAGGAGAGAGGAATACATGGCAAGCATTGGTCCTCTTCCAACTTTCATGAGCACACAAACAACAAATGTGCCCTGGTTGCAAAAAAAAGTCCTGCCTTTTGGCTGTGCCACCCAGTTTTATGAGGAATTCCTTTGTTATGGGTGGATTTTTAATTCCGGGCATGCCACCGTAAAAACACAGGGCATTTGCTAAAAAATAACGAGATGGCCTCACTCACACCCGGGCTTATTTTTTTATCTATTTTTTGTGTGTTCATGGCCACACGTTTCATTGTCCATGATGCCCCCAAACATTCCCTCCCTCCCTCAATGTTGCCTCCCGTCCACCTGCGGTTAAAAAAATAAATTAAAAAAATACAGTGTGGCGTGTTCAGTGCTGGACGCATATTAGTCTTTTTTATTTTACTTTCAGATGCTGAACATTGCTAAAAAAGCCATTAACAAAGTAAATAGCTCTCTCATATGAGTGATTTATTGGCTTTGCTAATGCTTGTTAATAAAAGGACTGGTGTACCTTTTCGTGGACCTCATGATAAAGTGTCCTGTCACAGTACGACTGAAATTAAAATGGATTATAATTCTACAGCAAGTGTCACCTCTTTGTAAATACTTTTATAACTTCGGTTTAATAATTAAATATATTTCATATAATCTGAACTAGATGCATTCAGATTTTTCATTAAATAAAAGTTTGGGTGCGTGACAACGGCTCGACGGATGTAAAGCATGCAACATATTCCACCCTAACAATGTAACCCATTAGATCATGCCTAGATTACAAATATTTAGGCACAGTGTGTTGTGATTACATAATTTGCATATCACGCTGTCCTTGGCTGCACAATTGAATATTATGGTCTCAGATCTTCCCATGTTAAAGGCTCTGTAGAGCGGTGTGCTTTAAAAGACAGGAAGAGTGTGTGTCAGTCGCAGCGTGGTGCTGCTGGCGAGCTGTGGCTTGAACACAGTTTTGATATTTGTGGCATATACTTCATCTTTTTGTCACCACATACTGAATTAATTTAACCAGATATGTCTCTGAGTTAGTGCGTTATTTTCAGACAGCATTGCTCAGAAACAGAAAAGGGCAAACCTTGACTGTTTCCTAGCTGTACTGTCCGACAATAAAGGACTAACTCTGACATATACGGGGTTAAACAAATTCCTTTTTTGTCCTGCAGGTGTTCAAAACTGGTGCTCCGCTCTGCACCTGAAAAGCTCATTGTGCAGAGGCGGCTCTAGTCTGGGCAGGGGCAGAAAAAACAGTACAAAAAAAAAAAATATATATATACCTTATTAGCCGCTTCCGCGGCTCCTCATTCACAGCAGGCACAGGCACCCAGCTTGCCTTGCGGGCAATCCTAATGCTGCTCTCATGCTGCCAGCAGCATAAAAGCAGCAGTAGGATTGTCTGGAGCGCCCTAGCTTGGTGTTCCGTGGCAGACTGGGAGCCTCTGCCTGCTGTCTCCAACCCCGGATCACAGTGCCAAGTTGGAGAGAGCTAAGTGCCTGAGGCTGTAGGCCAAAAACACATGTGCACTGAGGGGAATGCCCACCACTCCCCTTAGTGCTCATCATCCATATGGCCCTGCCCCTTGAAAAATAAAAACAATAATAAATATTCTTTATTATTGTTTTTATTTTTCAATTTGAAGATGCTGCTGCTGGCGGGGGGACGCTCCTCCACCGTAACGGAGGAGCTGCCGTTGTCATTGTGATAAGGCCGTAGAATCCATGCTGTGAAAAGAGCAACTTACAGACCTCCTCTGATCTGTTTGGGATCTGCACACATGCACCTAGTGACTACGGTAAGCATACTTGGATTTTCTCCCTGTCATACAAACATCTTCAATTCACAGGCTCAACTTTAGTCCAAGAGGACCATAATAAAGCTGGGTGGGGTTCTCCGGAGACTATGAGGTGTTTGAGAACTAGATCTGGGCATGCTGAATGGTCTTGTATGGAAGTGTGTGAGTTGCATACCAAACCGACTGCCTGGTTTTGTCAAGTAGTTGTAATTGTTTATTTCTACTTTCCCTCTGCTTTAACCACCTATTTCTGTGCTGTGCCCTTCTCTTCCTCCACTTCACCCTCATATTTCTCTCAACTCGCACTCCTCTTTTTCCTCTTTATTCTACACTCCCTTTTACCAATCCGTCACTTTGCTTTACCTACCGATCTCTGCACTTAACCCACCTCTCTCTCAACCTCTCCCTGGACTCTTCACCTCATACTCTTCTGTCAGCCTCACATTCACTACTGCTACCTGGGCCTGAATAAGTGAGATAAAAATTGGAAAAGCAATCAAAGGCAGCAATACGAGCAAAACAAAAACAAAAAAACAGACGTTAAGGGTCATATTTATGGCCTCCTTTACAAAGCTCTTGCACTACGCAACATGGAGCAAGAGAGGACCAAATCTTAATTGAGATTTATGAAGCTAAGTAAGGCCATCTTACGTGGCCCTGTGTGGCTTCATAAATATCGAGTAATGTACTGCAGCACACAACGTGTTTGCATGGGTGTTGCATGGATGTTCTCATGCAACATTTATGGATTTTAATGTATTCCCAGACTTACAAGAACTTGTAAACCTGGAAATACGGCAAACAAATGTGCCTCCCAGGGAAGGCGTAACAAGGAGAAATATGTCACATTCTACAGCACACATAGAAAGAGGAAAAAGCCTACCAGTATTTTTTGTGGAGGAAGGTTTTCCGTCCTGCACAAAAATAGTCCTGCATGCAACATAGGCACCTTTTCACCATGGTGCAAGGGTGCCTGCCTTGGTGTTAGGCAGTCAAAAGGTTGCCAGCACAGCGCAAAAGGACAGGGATGCGCTATATTTTCATGTGATGCAGGACAGCATTTTAAAGCCCATAAATAATGGTCCAATTATAGGGCTGTTACTATCCTTCTCTGCCCACTTTTGCACAAAGCACATATTCCGAGGTTGACAACTGGACTTGTAATTTGGTAGCTAGTTTCTCAAACACTACGGGCCTGATTACAACTTTGGCGGAGGGGGCTAATCCATTCCAAATGTGACGGATATCCCACCCACCTCTCACACCATCATCATCTTCTTTACTTCCTCACACTCATCACCCCCTACTTCTTACTAATCAACCCTCTCAGTCCTATTTCTTCTCTTGTTTTTAAATCACATCTTTACTCTTCTTTTGTACACCTGTTTCCAGAGCCTTTGTTTTGCTGTATCCTTCCTTTTTCTTACTCATTTTTCTATCTTAAAGTCTTGCTTCCTCTAATAAAATTCCATATCTCACCTCCTTAACCCATCACATTTGCTATTTTTAAGATTCTAGAATGGTCGATTTAATGCATTACCCATTGGAGTCAAAGTTCTTAAAGTGGCCATGGGCTTTTCAGTATTTCTGATAAAAGGACACCACCACTTCCACAGCTGTGAGTTATTATCATTTGTGGCATAAGTGAGGTTATGTGCTCTGCCATTCGAAATGCCCCTAAACATCCCACTTGTGAGAAGCTTAATTAACTGTGTTGTTTATCCAGGTCAGGAAACCTAACACTTCAGAAATGTGATAGTGATGGTAGGACATGAAAGATGTTTTTTCATAGTGTGTGCTGTCTGCAAGACGTTGATTATTATTTTCTGACATCGCTCACCTGGAAGGAGATCCAGGACCATAGTCACTCAAATCACTGGGCCAGGGCGAGTTGCGAAGCCTTGAAAGTACTGTCTTTGCAGCACCTGCAGGATCTGCCTTTATCACACTAAGCTTTCAAATTTGCAATGAACAAACAAGTAAAGTTTTTGTCCTAGATGCAGGACATGAAATGCCTCAGTAAACACAGACATTCATGGTTGTGCATCAACAACAATACAAATCTAACACCGGAGAGCTATTTTTTTGAAAGCATCAATGGCTCCTATAAGATCCAAGTTCTAGCACTGAGATTCTGACTTTTCCATCAAAGGATGCAATACCATGATGGGCGCCAGAGCCAGCCTCCTTGATGTGCAGGCTATGCCATGAGTTGAAGGACTATGGGGCATATTTATACTCCGTTTGCGCCGAATTTGCGTCGTTTTTTTCGACGCAAATTCGACGCAAAACTAACTCCATATTTATACTTTGGCGTTAGACGCGTCTAGCGCCAAAGTTCATGGAGTTAGCGTCACTTTTTTCGTGAACACCTTCCTTGCGTTAATGATATGCAAGGTAGGCGTTCCCGTCTTAAAAAATGACTGTGATGCATATGCGTCGTATTTATACTCCCGGGCAAAAATGACGCCCGGGAGTGGGCGGGTCTAAAAAACCCGCATTTGCGCCGGATTTTAGCGCCTGGGTAAGGGCAGGCGTTAAGGGACCTGTGGGCTCAGAATGAGCCCAGAGGTGCCCTCCCCTGCCCCCAGGGACACCCCCTGCCACCCTTGCCCACCCCAGGAGGACACCCAAGGATGGAGGGACCCACCCCAGGGACATTAAGGTAAGTCCAGGTAAGTATTTTTTGTTATTTTTTTTGTGGCATAGGGGGGCCTGATTTGTGCCCCCCTACATGCCATTATGCCCAATGACCATGCCCAGGGGACAGAAGTCCCCTGGGCATGGCCATTGGGCAAGGGGGCATGACTCCTGTCTTTGCTAAGACAGGAGTCATTTCAATGGGGGATGGGCGTCGTAAAAAAATGGCGCAAATCGGGTTGTGGCGATTTTTTTGCCTCAGCCTGACCTGCACCATTTGTGGACGCCCATACGCCATTTTCCCCCTATGCCGGCGCTGCCTGGTGTACGTCGTTTTTTTTAACGCACACCAGACAGCGCCGGCGGCTAACACCGGCTAACGTCATTGAATAAATACGGCGCCCGCATGGCGCTTCAGAATGGCGTTAGCCGGCGCTAATTTTTTTGACGCAAAACTGCGTTGGCGCAGTTTTGCGTCAAAAAGTATAAATATGGGCCTATGTGCTTGCCCAATGCTGTTAACCACAGGCAGAAAGCTCTTATGGAATCTGTTTAACGCAAATGGAGTTAGAACATGCTGCTAAGCCTTGCTGTTTTGTCTGTGGGGTCAAAAACCCCAGGAAATGGCATGTTTGGTGAAATGTATCATCATTGTAGAAGAGCAGTACAAAGCAGCTGCACAATTAAATGGAGGGAGTGCATTGTAAATTGTTTCAACTTTTTTTTTTTGCACTTTTCCATGTCCAGGCAATTAGCTTTATTAAGGGAGCCACCTTAAAATCTCTTACAGGAACTGCATTAATTTGCACACACGTGGCTGCTATTTACTTTATTTTACTCTGCAAATCTGTTTTTCTCTCCTCTGTTTTCTTAGTCGTACTCATTTCTAAGGGCAGCATCAACTCCAGTGCATATCAATAGGCTCGACACAGAACATTGCCCCGATGTTCTAGTTGCGTCTTTATAGGCAGCCACTCTTGCTAACAAGCTCTTACCTGGGGCTCTTTAAACTGTTAAGCTAGCTCCATTAAAGAAGTATTAGAGCTCAAGCCCCAGCCATTTCTGAGGACACTACATTCGTTAGAGGGCTAGGCGTCAACTCTGTTTATCAGGGAATTGTTTTTTTCCTTGCTTTGCTAATTTTGTTTGTTCAGCTGTAGAACTAAAAGCACTTTAGACGACTGAAGAATCTTTTAAGTAAAATGTCTTTGTTGGTTTTATATTTGACTTCTTTGTTTTTATCATATAATGTAAGGTTTTAAGTAACTATATAATAAATGATACAACATGAACCTCATTATTATTTAGGGTAGGTGACTGCCCTTCTCAACAAATAATTACTCTTCTTGTAAGGGTGAACCTTCAAAGTCACTAAATTACCTGAACTCAGCACCCTGGTGGAGATGGCACAAAGTAGACAGGTTTAATGTAACGCAATGTGTGAAGTATTTATTAGAGACCAAAATAGTAATAAAGTAGAAAACATCAAGTAATAAACTGAATTAGGAAAATAAAGTTTAAAAAAATGACATAAAAACTACAACAATCCAATTTGGAGAACTAGAGATATGAATTTGTAGAGTTTTAGAGGAAAAGAGCATAAAAAAAATCACAAAGCATTAGTGGTATTTAATGATTGCAGTAGCAAGGGACCTAGGCACAATTTGAGGTCAACAGCGATGGAACTCGGATTGGAAATACCTAGTGGATTGGTCCTGGTGAAAGTCTTGAAAACAAAAAGTTTAATACATATTCTGAGTGCCACTCCAGAAAGGGACATTTTAACTTTTTTGAAAGAACAATCTTTGTCTGCCCATATGTCACTGAGACTGCAGCCACTGCATGGAGCAGAATCCCAGATAAGTGAAGCAGGTTGGTTCCACTGACAGTCTAACACTCTAACACAAATTCAATCCAACATTGTGGAAGTTCCAGTTGGATATTTTCCTTTGTGGGTCCTCCTGGAGCTCTTGAGGAAAAGTTTTCAAAAGCTTCCAAATTCGCCTAGTGCCCAAACAACCACAGGTGTACACTTCTAATGCCCCCCAGGACCTCATGATGACAGGCAAAGACCAACTGCAACTCCAGTCCAGGTCCAGTAACCCCTAGTCAGCTGGGCACCTGAGGCAAAAGATCTCTTCCAGTTTGTGTGTTCCTGTCGTCACACAGGAGGTCAGACAATTGACCCTTCCAGTTCACGTCTTTGTCCTGAGTACAAGATGGGCCAGCACTAGTCAATCAGGGCTCTTCTCAAAGGTCACAGACAACATGTCCAACCTCTTCTGATCTTCATCAGATAGTGTTCAGAGGAGGGTACCTTGGGGTGCCATATTTATGGTTGGCCAATAGCGAGAGGGCTGGGTGACTTTAGGGTGGGGTAAAACTTGTCAGGCCCTGGCGTACCTTCTTTTTTCACCATCATCATCATTATCACCAGGATCATAAAAGTACAAGCCAAAACATAAAACCAACACAAGAATATACATAAAAGACAGTAAAACAATACAGAATTACACATCATACGATGTGGTTACAATGCTCCCACAGAGTTGCTTAATGGTTTGCATCCAAGCCATATGTCAGAGAATAGGAAATACATGTATTTCATATATCCTACACAAGTAAATGCTTCATCTCGATGATTAAAAACAGATACAAATTCCAAATTAAAACACTAATAAAAAATTCAGTTCTGTTGGAAACCAAGACACACATATGTCAGTTTTACAATTATTCAACATGCGTTGTGCTGGTTCACACTTAAGTGTACACTGCACGCCTTCATACAATTTTGGCAGTAAGTGCATATTGTCTTTTAATTAGAAACAGTTTCATCTACACAGGCAATATAAGGCTATCTTAATATATTTTCTAATAAAATTTTACATAGATTCTAAAATATTGCCTCCCTAGATTGGCTTGTGCAAATCCATAATAAAGTGCTAAAGGCTGTATGTAACGTGTCCAGCCTTACTTCTCAAGTTACGCTGGTCACAACTGTTTCAGCTTATGGCATGCAAAACCTTATTAGAAACAATAGATACAACACATATCTCACTTCATTCTATCCCATAGGAAGATGTAAAGTAAAAGTACACGGAGCACCTTCATAACACAGCAAAATTTAGACAACTAATCACTAGCTTGTATGCACTTTCTAGGCCAAATCCAAGCTGACATCAAGAATTTTGCAACAGAATAGACTACCAGTCTACAAGTATCTGAACTAATGATCATAAAAGCTTCCATGTTCTGACTAATACCTAATTTCCTACACAGTCGGGCTATCCACTTTGCCTTGTGATAGCACTAGACGAATAAAAGAATAAAGTAAGAGCTAATGATTCTGATGCCCTTATGCAGGAAGGAGAAAAGATTACCCACAAGTTGAGCTTCAGATTCTTTACTGCAGAACCATTTTGTTAAGAGGGTTATACATCTGAATTGTATATAAAATGTATGTGTAAGAGTCATTGTAAGATTGTTAGAGTGATTGTAATTTAATCTATATTAGGCTTACTATACCGTGGGTGTGGTTTGACATCTACAAAGTCAATGGTCAAAGTTCAACTGCAGCCACGAAATCCCAGAATAAAAATATTAACCTTGGTTTGGAAACTGATCACATTTATTCTGTGAATAACCAGCATTTCTCCAAACCAGTTTCCCTAACAGTACTTTTGCAAACTTCAGCACCTGGATTTTGTGAACACATGCAGAAGACATGAGTTCTCTTAAACCCATTTACTATGGTTTTAAGGCTATTGAAGTGCACAGTTGAAGCTGGTACATCAAAAGTCAACACTCTATTTTCTGGGATATGCCTCTTTGTGCCAGATCCAAACACACAAGGGACATTGGTGTACTGACTAGGAGTCCAACGAGATAGATTGAAACAGTTGTTTTCAACCATTAACAGGACTTTAGTGTTCATAGAACCCCAGAATTCTGAGCTATACAGAGCTGCCCCTTAGACCTTTATATTACATATCTCCAAGGCCAGTGCAACTCTTTTAGATACTGTCCTTCTATGAATCTTTGCAATACCCATTAATGGTATGTTACAGGCATGTGCATTTATTGAAGTTGGAGACCCAATTTAGATTTGACGTAATCTTACTCTCAGATAATCAAAATGTAACACCTGATCAATTGAATCATTACCCACATAAATGTTTTTCTTGTTATTGCTTTTGCTTCACAGGGCTGAATATCATAAATGTAGACTTTGGGCTGTCCAGCTCAAGCATCTACTCAATATATAAGAATTAAAGTTATTTAGCAACTTGTGTAAGCCCTGTGGGGATTTTGAAAGCAGTGAGGTGTTGCCTGCAAAAAGTAAAGTGGACACCTCTTGGCCATTCATTTTTGGTGCGTCACACCCATTCCTATTCAAGTACCTCAATTTTCTATTAATATACAAAGAAAACAGAGTAGGGGAAAGAACACAGCCGTGCCTAACTCTGTTTCTGACCCTAATGGAGTCCGTCAATTGGCCATTTTCCCCATACTTGATTTGGTCATAATTTTCTGCATGTAGTCACACCTTTATGTGTCATATATTTGCAGGAATACATGTTGCCTCTACGACCTTCCAAAGCTTGCTCCTTGGACCAAGTCAAAGGCAGCACGTAAAGCAACAAAGGAAACATACAATTTACCCATGTTAGTTACTGTTGCGTTCCAAAAAACACAAATAAAATGGAAAACCTGACCAGTAGTACTGACATTACTTTTGAAGCCTGCCTGAGAGTCTGATAACACATAATTTTCTTGGATCCAATCTTGTGGTTGGGCAAACACTTCTTTGCAAAAGAACCTAAGCATTTTAGGTATGGGTATAATACTGACATTTTCCATGAAAGAGGACTCACCTTACTTAGCAGGATTGTATTAGGCAGTAAATATATATAGGTGCCTCACATTTCCAGGTAAGCCATATAGAAATCATTTGGGATCTTGTCAGGACCTGTAGCTCTAAACTCTACACAGAAATTATTTGCCACCAAAGTTTAACTTTGGCAACACTTTGGTAACTTAGTTTACCTAAGTCAAGGACTGGCAACAAATCTTCACCAACCTGACCTAAACATTACTACATGTGTATAGATTGCTAAAATGTGATATCCAATTTGGGGCTGAACAAAATATTCCAAGTCTCTCTTGGTTTCATTAATATGTCTGGAAGCTAGTTTCCAAAATGATTAATTAACTTTAGCCCTCATTGCACCAAGCAGATTTTCCCACATAGTGCTATACCAGTCTCTCTTTTATGTAGCCAATTCTGTCCTACAAAGCAATCTACATCTCTCTAAATCAGTCCTACATTTAGATTTGACTGCTGCTAGTAAACCTGCTTTTGCTGTCCTGGATATTTTGTTATACTACGCACCTCTTTTTTGTTTTTACTGTCTACCATATTGTCTTGGGAATTTACCATTCAACTCAACTAACAAATAGTCCAGAACAGTATTTTGATCTGATTGGGTGCACCTTCAGTAGGACTACGAAAATCCCATATACTGTCAACTTCAACCAACTTACTACCACTAATGACCTATACTTAATACCCCAAATTGTTTTCCCATTTTATGCTCCTTAAAGCGGGTTCACCATGATACATTCAATCGTTTGACTCTTCCTTCCATTGTGTGAGAGAATAAACAAATCTAAAGCCCCATACTTACACTCCAGCAGATCCCTCTCATAATTAATCCTGACTGGATTAACTCTGGGTATACTCTAAAACCCAGTCAGTTAGATTTGTTAATCTCCCTTACGCAGTGCTTAATTTGCAAACAAAATCATGCCGGTGCTCAAAGCCCTTCTTTTAAACATGCGGCTTCTGGAATTAAATGTGGGAACACGGAATACTGAGGCAGCGTAATCCTGAAGCCATCCCGGGCCTCTTCAATCTATATAAAGCTACTCCCTCCTCCTTCAGCTCACTCTAGCACCTTTCTGTTTTCTCCCTTTGTGACGCTTTTTCTATTTTTCCCTTCCTCCGTCTTTCCCATATGTGTCTTTTGCTCGCAGCAAATGCTTGAGGCAGAAGAATAAGCCCCGGCCCTAAAAAATAAGTGCTGGTTCTCAGCACCGAATACAACAAGCACAAATTAAGTACTGCCCCCACGTTGGTGATTCCCTGGTTGTCCATGGCAATACCTTTTACTAACTTGTCTTGGACTTCAGATTCAACTTGAAACCTGTACTTAATCAGAATTTGAGTGTTGGCATTGGAAATTGAGCACACATCAATATAGCCATTAGGCCCTCCACCAGATCTTTAAGTATAAAAGCTGCCTTCACTGAGACAAAGGGATCCCCTGTGGATACAATTCTTTCAGTTCTAAAGATTTCACTTCTGATTAATGAATAGCAATGCCCGACCTCTTGTAACCAGTGTGTAACCTTGTTTATTATCCTAATCTTATTTTGCACCAACTGCCAGCTTTAGAACCTGATTTAAATCAACTAAAGCATGATTTAAATTCATCAAGGTTTGAGTATAGATCACTTTACAAACCAACCGCCTGGTACAGGAGGATTGATATCAATGCAAATAAGATCTCACAGCAGTGTGTCATCTTTGACTAGATTCCCTAGTCCTCCCCGATCCAGCCTTCTGATGGAATCCTTTCTTGGGAAAACCCTTGTGGGTTTTCTGAGTTGGTCTCCCACCTCTCCAAATGCTTCAATTGGTTTACTCAAAGGCTTCAGTAAAATTAGGAGCATTTGGAAGTATATATTTATTTTGTGACTTAGGTTCTATGGTCGAGGGTTTCTGTCTTGCCCTGTCACTTGGGCCCCTATCTATACCTCCCAGAACCCTCCCTTCATGTCTAACAGCATTCTGGTCTAGAACTTTACCAATCTTTTTCTCCAAACCCTTGACGCATTTTTGAAAGGCAGAGAGTTCCTCCCTTAATACACAAATGATGCCACCTTTTGGACACCTTGGTGGTCAACAAATGTATTATTGGTACCAATCCCCTCATTAAACACTTCTTCAATATACTGTTGTAGCTTGGACTCTTGCTCTGGGCAAGACCGCTGGTTCAAGGATGACATTAGTTTTGTTTGTAGGCGACCATGCCTATCCTACAACAAGTCGCAACTGTCATCCCAACCTTACCGGCTCACTAGCAGCACCTCACCAGAAACACAATAGTAAAAGGTGATTTGTGGCAGCCTTTACACATGGACTCAAGGATAAGACATCTCAGAGAGTGTCGTGGTTTAACGGAGATTACCCCTTTCTCCCAGATATATCATGTCTCACACAAACACAGGCAACGACAAAGATGCAGTAAAGTGTCAATAGTTTTTATTTAACACAACTGCAATGTGCGATATGTTGCATGGGCTGCAATGATTAGGATAATGAATAGTGCAAGAAACAGAATTGTGAAGATGAGAGTCATTTTTACAAAGACCCCCACCATCTTTCAATGCACGTAAAAGGCATACGAGATGTAATATGCCACAATACCCTAATGTGATAGGCCTAACCTCCTACCTAAAGGAGAGATCGGTTTGCTAAACCTAATCTGCCAATGTCATGTCCATGAGAGGAACCCCCAACCCTCGTTACCTTGGAATGAGGTCTCTATCTCAGACTTCGCAGGGACATGAAGACTGGGTCAGCGTCAAGACGACGTGTAGCATCGGTATCAGCGATGGTGGCGATGCCCTCTCGTCGGAATCCCTCTGATTATCTGTCTAAAGTGCGATGTATTTATACAGATCTACCAGGACCCCTGATGTAGGTGCGTTCCCAAACAATAGATACCAGACATGTTTGGGACGTCAATTATTATAAACAATCCCTCGAAAGTATAGAGAGGGAAAATCCCAAAATGTGAACACCTACTGTTTGTTTGTCTTTGTTGCTTGATCTTGACGCCTTAGTGTGGTGGCACTGATAATGCAAAGCATAACAAGTGGCCTAACTGTAAACAAGGCAGCCATCTTAGATGAATTAAATAATTAAATGGGCTAAGACAGAGCAAGCTAAGTAGGTTAAAAGTCACTAGGTGACGGGGGCACGAGTCTGCAAGCCAGAGGCTAAGCTAGCTCCTGTTATCCCATTAAAACAAACTAGGATTCACTACAATACAGTGCATAGTAACAATTTTGACACTCAGTTGCTGGGCTTGCCTTCTCAGGCAGATACTCTCCTGCATGAATTACAGGAATTAGGTTTCTAGGACTTTTCAGATTGTATTTCTCGTGCAACACGAGTCATTACTTTCTTTGCCCAGTCACAACCCGAGCATGTCCCATTCTGTGGGAGAACGGTAATGCTTATGAGCATTGGGGCAGTGTGAGTGGGGCTTTCTCATCAGCTCCTCATCTGGTCCAAGTGTAGGGGTTTATACAGTCCCTCCACAGCAAAACAAAGCCCTGCTGGGTGTAGGCTTTTGTTCTGTATTCCTGTTTACCTTACTCCAAACACGGCCATAATGGTGTCAGGGCAATTTCGTCTTCAGCCACATTATACTGGGTTTCTGATAGCTTAGAGTGTGTAGGAGAGTGCGCTATGGAAATGAATAGTGTCTTTCCACATCTTACACTAAAATTCTGTTTGAATCAAGCTCTGGACCCACAGATATCTGGTAAGACAAAACAGCATCCTTCAGTAACCAGACAGAGACTACACAAAAGTTGTGACGTGGTGCTATTTGATCCCTTTCAAGGGGCTAAAATGTTTGCATGGTCCTCAGACAGGTCTTTCAGGAAAGATTTAGCACTGTTGTGCCAAACGAAGATGCACATCTAACTGAGATAAGAGGAGTCATCCCTGCCCCTTCAGCTTGACCTATTTATAAAAAAATTTATTGTGTGGCTCCTAGAGTGAATTTCACATATCATTTAAAGCTGAGTACCTACTGGACAGATGCTGGAGAGCTAATGCAAATAAGACAAAATGAGCATCCGGTGGGTTAAATATAATTTTCTAAAAGCTACTTTTCCTCAATACTTGATAAAAACGCAACTTCATAATTGAATTTTAATGACTATTAACCCTGTGGTTGCTAAAGACGTAGTGGAGCCATCCTCAGAACTGGTGCTCAGGTGCTGAGGATGACTCCAGCATGTCCTGACAGCCACTAACCGCATGTGCTGCCCACTCCCCACCACATACCTCCTCTGGGAGTAACAACTGAACCACTTCCGCTACCACCACCCAACTCTCCGCGGTGTAATGATGATGTCAATGTATGCATGACACACCAGCATCCCCATAGACAAGGACGTGGTGGAAGACATTTGCTTCCAGCGTGGCCAGAGAGGGAACTTCTCCAAGTCAACATCTTTTCTAAAGGTAGTGACTTACTCTCTTAATTCACAAGTGGTATTTACTAAACAATCCAACACCTTTTGGATACCTTGATTGCCACCAAAATTATTACTGGTTCCCCTCATTAGACACTTCATAAATATCCAGAGAAGAGCAATGATTTAGACACTCAATTGCTGGGCTAGCAGATCCATCCCGGAATCAGAGTTACAGGCAGGAGGCTTCTGAGACTTTCCAGACTGTGTTTCTCATGCAACATAAGTTGTTACTTTCTCAAACATTTGTGGAATGTGTTTGTTGCTTTTGCTTTCAAGAGGGCAAGGACGTGATGGTGATGGAGAGGGATCAGGATGAAAGAGGCACATCAGGGAAAATAAAAGAGTTTTCCTTTTTCGATGTGTCTCTTCCTGCTGCAGGATCGTGGGTGGGACCACAATCACGTAGCAGAAATATACTCATTTCACAACCACAGATTTATTTTGCAGGGCAGAGGCCCCTTAGGCAAGGGCCTGCTCCCCATTAATGTGGCACACTTATCAGGAGCGAGTAGAAACCCACTAGACACCAGGGATTTACTTTAATGACTATGTTTATAGGGAGTGACCCCTTTGACAAGGGCCATTCCCCTCAAAATGGATATTATTTTATTTTTGCACCTGATTTGTATGTTAGCACTCATCCTTGGGAGTGAATCAGCCATTTTTTTAATGCAATTTGCCCCCTTGGGTGATTAGAAACCCACTAGACACCAGGGACTTACTTTTATGACTATGTTACTTTGAGCGGTCCCTTTGGCAAGGATAGTTCCCCTCAAAAGGACTATCTTTTATTTTGGTGCATGTTTGGCCATTTTTGCCCCGCCCCAGGAGGAGATCAGACACTTTTTAAGACATATCTGCCCCTAGATCGGATGGCAACCCACAAGGTACCAGAATACCAGTATTTGCGAATACTAATGTTTATAGGGTGACACTTTTGGCAAGGGTCATTTCCCTTGATGGGGGCATTTTCTTTTGTTTCTGCCCCACTAAAGCCACTAGATGGCAGGGAAGAAGTTGTAGGTAGGGAGAGCTGCCCCGGGGTAAGAGTTGGTTTCATTCTGGGGTACCAATTATTTGTCTTAACTTTGTACCCCATTTTTGGGTAGATCCACCTTTTCTGAACCCGCCATCTCAGAGCATACTTCTTCATGTTTAATTTGCTATAATGTGAATTTGTGGCCTTAATTTGTTTTTTCTTTCTATTGCAGTGAGTGCTTTTGCTTTTCTTTGTGGCATATTCTGCTTTGGTTTTGGCATTCGTGGATCTGCAGTTTGATTAGTTACATGTACTTTGTAAGGAAACTTTTTTTTGTCATTTTTTTTTACCACTGTACTAATTGTAATATATTGTCCCTATGATTTATTGTCTTGAAATTTCATGTTTATTTTTGCGTAAGAATTATGATGTGTTGTCTTGTGTGTATTTATTTTTTCCTTTCTAGTACGATTTCTTTGGTGCTTGCTGTGTCTGTGCAGTGTGATTGCAGATGATTCCTATTCTACCTGTCTCTGGCAAGTAAGAGTTGTAGTAGAAAAATCGTTGTGTGGTTTGCATTGATAGTTTCTTTCCAGATAATTACGGTTTTCTATATTTGTATTTACTGTTTGACACAGGCATAGTTTTTTTTAATTGTAATTTGATGCAGTGTTGATTATAGTTGTCTGTTTTTTGGGCAATTTTATTAGTAAGCATTGTGGCTGCTCACAGGCTGACCACACAGCAGGTTATTGGTTTGCTCTTTAAATCTGCCCCCAGACATGGCTCTGACTCTGACTACCTCTGAGGCAGAGGACCAAATGAAAGACTCTGGCAGTGTATTTTCTGCATGAGAAGAGTCCTCTGAAGATGAATCCACTGTTAGTGCTGAGGAAGTGCCTCAAATGCCTTGGAACTCAGCGTTTTCAAGCACCACTGCAAACAACTTGAGAGAATTTGGAAACTCAACAAAAACATCACAGCAAGATCCTCATACAAAGCCACCCTCAACCTCTACCACCAACAGCTACGAGATTTAAAGAAAAGGTCCCTAACTCTTAGTTTTAAAACCAGCCCCCAATAACAGCAAAGAACTCTTCACCATTGTCCAGGACTTCTACAACCCCATAGTTGCCAACAACTACATCATCCCATCCGAAGCACTCTGCATTGCCTCTCAAACTTCTTCATACAAAAGATTGGCAAGATCTGCAACACATTTCAATAACATCATAATGTTACAAAGGCCCAGCAAGACACCACAAGCATTACCAAACAGCAGCAGGGCAAGAGGAAGCCTCCGTCAAATGAATAGGCTACCGCTATGATGAATACCATCCACGTAGGAGGACCCAATAACCCCTGCTCCGACTTCATGTACAACCTTCAAAGAACCATCATGTCCCCTGTGGTCGCCACTATCATCACCAGCTTCCTGTGCTGCGAGAAACATGTTGAAGTCAACACCCTATTGAATAAACCAACAGTGGCCCACAATAAGCCCAGTAGCTACAGACCCATGTCTCTCCTGCCTTTTCCAGATAGAGTCATGGAAAAAGTCATCAATACCTAACTTTCAGACCACTTAGAACTCATCAACTCCTAGACAGCTTTCAATATGGCTTTCACACCAACCACAGCACAGACGTAGCCCTCATTGTGGACATTGATGACATCAGAAGCATCCTCAGCTGAATAGAAATGGCCACACTCCTTCTCCTTGACGTCTCTGCAGCTTTGGATATGGTCTCCCACAACTCATCATAAAGCTTCAGCTCTTGGGTGCTGTGGACCGCCCCTCAAGTGGATATCCTCATTCCTCACTGAGAGAACTCAATGACCCCCTAAACCTCAGACCCCAAGAAACTCATCTGCAGAGTCTCACAAAAATCACTGCTCAGCCCAACATTCTTCAATATCTAAATGACACTCCTTTTGGACATCATTAGAGCACACAGCATCAACATAGTATCCTATGCTGATGACACACCGCTCATTCTCTCCATTACTGACTCAACCAGCAATGCCACAGCAAAGCTTGCCAACTGCATGATCAATGTTGCTGCTTGGATGAAAAACAACTGCCTCCAGCTCAACACAGACACAACCAAAGTCTTTATCTTTAGCAACAACCACTCCCACTTGGCACCTAGTGGTAGCCCTCCGAAGGTGTTTCATCATTCAACGCTGAGAGACCATGACAAGAATACTGAGATCATCCTGAACACCAATCTCTCCATGAGCAGACAGATTTATTCTATTGCCTCATCATGCTTCCACATCCAGCGAATGGTCCGCAAGAATTTCAAGTTGTTCCCACTTAACATCAGACAAACAGTCACCCATGCTCTTATCACAAGTACACTTGATACTGGAAATGCCCTTAACATCAGAATCCAAGCTCATGTTCTACACCAACTCCAGACCATCCAGAATACTGCCACCAGACTTATTCTGAACTTTCTGTAAAATAACCACATCTTTCCACACCTCAACAATCTCCACTGGCTCCCAGTCCAGGAAAGATGTAACCTCAAGCTATTAACCCATGCCTACAAAGTTCTCTACAACACTGGTCCAATGTACTTCAACCACTACCTCAACATCTATGAACCCACCACACACCTTCAATCTGCATCCAAGTCAAGAGCACACCTCCACTCCATCAAGAAGACCAGAAGTTGAGGACACTCCTTTTTGTACCTCACAGCCAAAACCTTGAACTACTTCCTGCAACACCTCAGAAGCTCCCTCTCCTTCATGAAATTCTGAAGAAACCTTAAGCCATGGCTTTTCAAGAGGAAACAGGCATGATCTCCTCCCTACTCAGGCCTTCCCTAGTCAGAGCCGGGATACCCTCACAGGTTATTTGCAGCACTCTACAAATCTAAAATACACACCATTTAGAGGAGGATATTGATGTGTATGTAGTACAGCACAAGCAAGGTCAATTGCAAACAGGAGATGGAAAGCTTCTCAATGGAAGAGTTGAAAACTGGGTTGCCACTATCATGGCACCTTTCTTTAGTGGTGTTGCAGAGTATAGAATCAATGCAGATAACTGTTTACTTATCAGTCTCTTCCAGCTCTTTAGTGATGCTGTGCCTTGGGTGATATTGTTAAGCAGATCAATTGGTATGCAGAGTCGTATTTGCAAGACACTAGTGCCACATTTACGACCCACTCTAGAGCTACCTGGTAAACTCCTACAAACATCCATGAAATTAAGAAGCAGTTCTGGGGTTTAACATGTTTTAATGGAATTGCTAAGGAAGCTATTACTGTCTACTAACCCCTGATGTGGCACAATCAGGTCAAACCATAAAGGTTACCCTAAAGCACTTTTGTGTAGGACAATTCAGAGGAGACAGAGCAGTGCCTTGCATCGTAACAAACTGCTCACGTTGAGATTTTCAGACAGAAGAGATATTCACATGCTCACAACTATTTATAATGAAAGTACAGTGCCTGTGACTGTTTGAAGTCAAGTTGTAGAAGTGTGAAAACCAGTGGGTTTTCTAGACTACAACAGGCTCATGGGAGGGGTAGAGAGGGTCGGTCAAAGGTTGGGGCTTTACAGAGCTGCTGAAAAGTCCTATATCTGGTATAAGAAAGTGTCTGTTCATCTTTTTCATTTAGCTTCCTTCAATGTTTATGTTGTTTTCAAAGATTGATTTCCAGTATCCTAGATGCGTGTTCTAGAGTTTCAGCAGTCTGAAATAGGAAGACTTACTGCAGTTGAGCAAGCAATTGTACCTAGAATTGGAGTGCTTATGAATGTGACTAGATTGAAAGAACTCCACTTTCCTGAGAACAATCCTCCAACACCCAAAAAAAGATTTTCCTTGTCAGAGGTGTAGAGTCTGTGTCTGAAGAGGAGTATGAAAGGAGAGTCCCATGTACTGCCCTAAGTGTCTGTCTAATCCTGGTCTATGTGTGCTCACATGCTCTACATTGTACCATACGCAAGTCACGTATTATGAGCAACCATTAGAGTAGAAGGGAACTGAATGTGGCCTGTATTGCCAGATGCCTAGTTTGCATTTGTTTGATGCAAGTAGTTAAACCCGTTGTTTATGCTTTCTTAGTTAGTATTTTATTTTATACTAATAGGTTGTTTTCTCTATCTGGAAAAAACTGTACTGTTTTTAGTTGGAGATATTCTGTTTTCCTGCCTGTGCTTTGTGTGTGCAATCTGTTCTTTGTGGGAGTGTTAGAAAACTAGAAAAAATGGTGTTAGGCTTAATCGTAATGTCTGTGCAGCATTTGTTTGGCAATCTGTGCACAAGTGTCTGACTGGCAGTGTGTGTGGATTTGTGTCTAGCTGGTGGTCTGATGGTATGTGTGTACTTGTGTCTGGCTGACAGTGTGTGTGAAGTGGTATCTCACTGGCAGTGTATGTGAACGGGTGTTTGGCTGGTGGCTTTTGTGAACTGATGTTTGGATGTCTCCATGTGAACGGGCATTTGACTGGTGGTGTGCATAATGATGGATAGCTAGCAGTGTGTGTGTGTGTGTAGTGACATGCTACTGGTCACTACATAAACACTGCCTGCCAGATGCCAGTCAATACACACAGCCAGCCAAATGCCAGTCCACACACCCCACCAGCCACTAGGTAGTGTGATTAGTGTGGCAGTCCTGTGGGTGTATGAAAGTGATGGGTCTTTGAAAGGCTCCGGTTATTGATGTGAGAATTGTAATGCATTGCAAATGGTTTTTGTGTGTGACACATGAAAGGTGTGTAAAAGGCTTGTAAAGTAGGTGTCGGCAAAAGTTGCAGAATTTGACTCTGTGGAATTCCGAGGAGTTACAGAAAAACCCTGCAAGATACCTTAGAGTTCCACCACTGGGTGGAAATAGGGACATTGCACTTCTTGCACTGTGTTTTAGCGCCATAGTGTGTTCTGTGCTGAAAAATCAGCATGAATGGCACCATGCAATGTGTCAGAGGGCACAGCTACTCGAGTTGATTCTGCTACTGCTGAAGTAGATTATCTAGTTGAGTGGCATTCTTCTGACCATGAACTTCATGACCTCCTGTGACCTCTTGCATTAGGAAAAATCTCACTGGATGTCCTCTTAGCTTCCAGGAATAGTGCTAGTGTGTGCCAAATCTTGCTCTCACTTGCCAACTTGCCTTTCTGGAAGTACATGTAAGAAGAAATTCCACCAAGCGACGATTGACAGACTTTGGTCAGAACTCCGCATTTCAAGCATAATGCGGAGTCACCACAATTCTTCCAATCCCATGGGCTGAACAGAAAATGCACCCACCCATACTGTAAAGCGGTTGGTAACTTGTCATGTCTTTATAACTCACAAGGTGTGGGTCATTGGTTCAGTTTTCTTATTAACAATGATTTCTCTGTTTTCATTTTCATGTGATCATTAGTTTATAAACTTTAAATTTTTCACTTTTTACTCACCCTCATGCTAAACCCAAACAGTATGTGTGTGTACTTGAGTACTAGACCATGATGCAATAATATTTGCCTTTTCTGACTTTAACTATCTTGAGGGAGATCCTACCAACCTCAGATATGTTTGTAAAGTAGATAGTAGGAGACTTCAGGATGGTGTGTCATGCATGGATCTCCCAGGTTTTCTTACCCAGAAGCCCTTGCAAACCTAGAACATTTACTAAAACACATTTTCTTCATATTTCTTAGTCTGAAAGAACTGGAATCAGAGCCATAAATTTCCTACCACTCAGCATTCCCTGATGTTTCATGATGAAGATTTTATCTGTGTTTTCAGGGCCTCATGCCCATGACAGGAAGGGGTCCAAGAAGCAGTGTGGCAACATCAACAAAATAAGTAACTGCAGTTTTTGGATCCAGGCTCACAGCCACCCAAGGAAAACCTAAGAAACCCAGACATTTCTGAAAAATAGACACTGAGGAAAGTTGCAGGTGTTGTGACTTGTTTGAATCCCGCAAATTGTTTTTACCCACAATTCCCTGCAAACGTCGAACTGTGACTAAAATTGCACATGTTCCTTGTATTTCTGTAGCATAGACTTCTCCACAAATACATACTACCTAGTGTTTCCCACTTGTTCTAATAAAAAATATTCCCCACTTGTATGACTGAGCCTAGTACCACCACAGGAGTTGATCAAAACAGGGTTAATGAGAGCTCTTGAAAGGATACTTTAATTGACCCTGGTTTAATCTGTACCAGTAACAGGCACTAGACCTAGAAGTGAGGTGCCACTTTTTTCAGGAGACTTGCGGGAATGATGGAAGACAGGGCATTTGTGGCTCCCAGCATATTCCAGAAGTTACCCCCACAGAAATGTGAGGAAAATGTATGTTTTATTCATATGTTGATACTTGCACAGGCTTCTGAGTAAGAAAACCTGATGAGAACTATGTAAGTCACCCCACTCTTGGTTCCCCCAGGTGTTTAGATTAAAAAAAATGATCAGGCTTGCTAGGTTTCCATGTGTGCCGGCTGAACTGGAGCCCAAAATCGACAGCTAACCAAAATTGTGAATTTTAAGTGGAAAAATGTGATGTGTCAGTGTTGTGTTTTGGGCCCTATTCTGTAACAGGCGCTAGGCTTACCCAAACAAATGAGGTAGCATTTTTATAAAGAGACTTGAGGGAATGCTGAATCATAGTAAATGTGTGGCTCACAGCAGATTCCACACGTTTCTATAACAGAAATGCAGGAAAACCTGTCTTTAATCAAAGTTTGATCTTTACAAAGGCCTCTGGGTAAGAAAACCTGGCAAGACATGTGCAAGTTCCTGGCTGCATAAATCCATTGACCCTGGCCATGTAAGGAATAGCATTACAGAAGAAAGAAAATAAATCAAACCATTGAGCTATACACCATGATTGTATGCACATTCCATTTACTTTGCAGTAGCAAAATCATTCATACTGCCTCGGGAATCATTCTGTTTACCTGTGCACAATAATAGCAGCCATCATCCTTGACCTCACCCCACATCCCAGACACTTATAGTAACCTGCAGCATTGGAGCTATTCATTAAATGTACACAATCAGACATAGGGGCATATTTATACTCTGTTTGCGCCGAATGTGCGTAAAAATTTTTGACGCACATTCAGCGCAAACCGTGCACCATATTTAAACTTTGATGCCTGAGCCCGCGGACGTCAAAATTCCTCTGTGTGCATAATTTTTTGCATGCCGGAAACTGCCTTGCGTTAATGACATGTAAGGTAGGCGTTCCCGCCCAAAAAATTACTTTAAGGCCTGTGCCCCTTATTTATACTCCTGCGTCATTTTGACACACAGGAGGGGGCAGGCCTTAAAAAACGGCGCACAGCCTGATGTGCGCTGTTTTTTAACGCCTGGTTGAGGGCAGGCATTAAAGGACTTGTGGGGTCACTTCCATGGTCTCAGACCATGGAAGGAGTTCAGAGGTGCCCTTCCCTGCCCCCAGGGACACCCCCTGCCACCCTCGCCCACCCCTGGAGGACACCCATGGATAGGGGGACCCATCCCAGGTAAGTACAGGTAAGTTGAGATAAGTATTTTTTTTTTTAAGTGGCAGAGGGGGGCCTAATTTGGGTCCCTCTACATGCCACTGTGCCCAATGACCATGCCCAGGGGACAGAAGTCCCCTGGTCATGGCCATTGGGCAAGGGGGCATGACTCCTGTCTTTGCTAAGACAGGATTCATTTCAATGGGGGATGTGCGTCAAAAAATGGCGCAAGTCCGGTTTGAGGCGTGTTTTTGCCTCAAACCTGACTTGCACCATTTTTTGAAGCACAACCCAACATTTTCCCCTACGCCAGCGCTGCCTGGTTTGAGTCATTTTTTTTTTATCTGACCAGTCTGCATCATTCCTTAAATAAAGTGCCCGCATGGCACGTAGGAATGGTGTTAGCCGGCGGTAAAACTTTTTACGCAAACCAGCGCCGGCGCTGGTTTGCATCAAAAAGTATAAATATGGGCCTTAGTGTATTTTTTTTTTTTTTTTTATTAAACAAAAAAAACAAAATATGTTTTCTGCTTGTGAATGGACATTGATGGGCCACGGGCTATCACCTTCTCGTTTGTTTTTTGGCTTTCCGATGTGACGCCTGTTTCGTGTGTACCCCAAGACGTGCCACACAGCCCTTTGACTCGTAATCACGTTTAGGTGATGCGCACTGCTGACGGATATGGTCCATGATTACATAGAGTTTAAGTGCATGCTGTTGAATCAGTTATCTAGCATAATTGATAAGCGCCCCTTCAAAGCTTAGATTCATTCGTTTCTGTATCCAGTACTTGGTCACTGTAGAATCAATGTATGGGCTACTCGCAAAGAAACTCATATTATTTGTGAACATATCCATCATGTCGGTGACACGCACACCTGCTTAATATAAGTACATACTGTTGCTATAAAATATCAGTATATTAAGATGCCATCATAGATTTTGTCAGAAATGCGTGATAATCCAATGTGCTTTGCACGTGCGTGCTGATTCGTTTCCTACCGTCCTCGTCAGACTTGTGTTGAAATAAAGATGATAGGGCACACGTATAAGCCGAAGTTTATTCAAGCTGCCGTCCTTCAGCAGTGCCAGGGATACATTTGATAAATGATGTTCCTGGGATTCAAAGCACACCATTCCAAACCTTCAGCATGTATTGTGTAGTCAAGAACATCACATGTTAACACTGTAATTACAACATCGTCTGTCCTATCTCAATGTGACGCTGAAATTTCAAAAGCGAATAAAAAAAAGAAACCTGGCTACGGAATAAAGAGGCGTATAATATGTCAATAATATGACTACACACAGTGCCTCCTTATGGAAGACACTCATCCGTGTCCAAATATTCTTTGTAGCTTCTCCAGATGTCCCTTGGACTACAATAGGTCAAAAACGTTCTTAGACTTGTTTGTGCATTGCAATCTCATTTACCAAAATCCTACACCTTAGAGTAGCCGATTTATGCACCTCAATGAACAAAAGTTCAATCCCTGCTGGTATAGTTTAGATGTTCAGGCATATAGGTGAAAAGAGTGTAATCTTCGCGTACAGAAGAACGTGCATTCCTTCAAATATATACTCCCCATTTAATACTGCATTTCAAAATCCCACCGAGTCAGGAGGAGTAGAGCTCCTAACCAAGTGGAAAATCCAGATTAATCTCCTCTACAGACAGTCCATTTAGATTAAGGCACAGATTTACTATGTTTTTGCGCTGGGCTTACATCACTTTTGTGGCACACCCCTGGCATAAAACCATTTTAGATATATACAAAGCTGCTTTGTGTAGCATTGCTTGGTTTAGTAAATACAAAGTAAGGCAACAGAGTGCATAGTGCTTTGTTGCATTTCTTTGAGTTGGGCAGTGTTTTAATTGGCCCAGTACAGTCAGGTGCTGAGCATCTTCACTTATTTATTTGGAGAGGAAGAGTAACTGCACTTCTCAGCAGAGTTGCAATTTTTTAACTGGAAAGTATGGGCACGTCTCAGAAGTTAGCTAGTACTCTGTTATAGGGCACCATTACTTCTCTTTTTCCATTTCAAGCACTGGCATTGGACAGGTGTCCCCATATATCCACTAATGCATTTTGGCTCAAACCCAGATTTACAAAGACTTGTAAACCTGGGTTTGCACCAAAATGGTATGCCGATCCGACAGAGGCGTAACGAAGAGGAATATCTTTATTTGTCATCTTTACCTCTTTGCATGTGTGCTGCAGAAAGAGGAATCAGTCTATTTGGATTGTTTTTATACAGGAAGATACTCGTTCGTTCACAAAAACAAACCTGGCCTTAATACATGCACAGCAAGTTCACTTTCTAAGTCTGATTGCTTGAAATAATAGTAAATGTGCCCCTCCATCTGTAGACTAACGTTAAGGATAGCTTAAGTGCTGAAGTAGCTTTTTGTTGATTTCATTTCTTGACCTTATAGGCTCACAACACCTTGTTGTGGGAGATGTTCATGTAGTAAACCCAGATTTAACAATACCAGAGTCCTGTTAACTCCGAGAGTATGAAGTTAGCAGGATCATGAACTGAATTCAGAGAATTCTCTGATGAATCAGTGATTTCAGGTCCGATTTCCCTGGTAAATTCTTCAACCCCCCAGAGTTTCCTCTAGGAGCATGAGCTATTTTTAGCAGCTTCAATCCCTGTGGGAAACTGGACAGGTCTATGTTTTTACTGTGGTTGTTTTTGTTTCTCATGGGACTAGTATCTCTGTTGGCAGTCACATCAGGATTTCTGGGGCACTCACAATGAGACTCTTAGGTCCATATTTATACTTTTTAAGCGCCGCATTTGCATCATTTTTTGACGCAAAATCAGCGCAAACTTACAAAATACAGTTGTATTTTGTAGGTTTGCGCTGCTTTTGCGTCAAAAAATGATGCAAATGCAGTGCTAAAAAAGTATAAATATGGGCCTTAGTGTGCTTACAGATAGCAATCTACTGGTCTTGAAATGTAAGAATTCAAGTTAGATTACCACTTACCAATGGCTGCTACTGCTCCATTTGCTTTTTTTTATCACTTCTTAAACAAAGGTGTATAAATAAATCCTTGAATAATCTTGTTACATTATGTTGATGGGTTTGTCTCTTTTTATGCTTGTACGCTTTTCATTCCAATTGCACTTCAAGCTCTTTTATTATATGGTGCATTTAATAAACTTTTGTGTCTTAATCAGTTTTAACACAATTTGCCTTGCGATCAGTGGTGTAATGAAACTTGTGGGGGGCCATGCAAAATACATAAAGGGGGCCCACTCGCATGATCGACTTTAGCACTGATGGTGACTGGTGCATCATTGTTTTTTGAAGCCCCCCCCCCCAATGACCTCCTTCTTCACGAATTTCCTCTCTCCAAAAGTGCCCCTCACCTCTGCAAAGCCCATCTCTGACACACATTTCTTTTTCGTTTTAGAAGCACTACTCATAATTCACTCACAGTTTTGTGATCTGCATAGTACATGTTCTTTCCATCCGGCACATTATTCCTCTGCGTTCTGCGTTACTTTATGATGAGTAAAAACTGCCAATAGACAAAATTTGGATCTCTCACCAGCAGTAACATTAATCACCAGAATTATATTGAAATTTTTATTGCTGTCTGTAAACTGCTGGGTGCACAAGCAAGTTTACGTGTTTGAGATAAATTGAAATAAAGAATAAATCATGTTACTATTGTTATAAGTTGCACAGGCCTAACAATCACTCTGAATTAACAATATTGAATTAATTTCGAATGTGAAAGTATTCATTAATTTGCTTGCCCCTTTATTGTCTACAAACAATTGAATTAACATTCAGAGAACATTTCATAGAATCTAAAAACGATAATTAAAGCATTTTCTGAAACAGATGTTTCCTCATCATAAATCACTATACTGTCCCAATTGTACAATTTATGTGGCATATCTTACGTGATCACACTCAAGAATGTTTTCTTTCTTCAAATAGACAATCACAATAAAAATTTGATTGTTGTTGTGCCTTCAAAAAGGTTCTGAAAATGTGTTGCTTTTGTTGAAACTGCAAAACAACACAATTCTGAATTTTTATTTAAACAAATCAAATAGCCATAGAAAGTGATTTCCACGCAAAGTTTGACTTTGTGCATGGAAACTTTATGCATTAATATAACTCTTTTCGAATGTACATTTACTCCACATACTTCCTTAATAATTTATGCATACCTACTTTCGTATATATTATTGCTGGTGAGTGATAGTTATTATTTTCTGGCAGTCTATCAGTTTTTCACATTGTAGATTTTTTTTTAGGATGTCTGCATGAGGAGATACAAGTTGGAGACAGGTTTGATATTTATTTACTATTTTACATTTTTAAGTTTAATTACAGTTAAATTTGATTACAAATACAAGTTTTACTTATTTGGTGAGGTAGTTGCTGAGATTTATATATTTCTTCTTTAATGTTCTGGCGAGAGAAATTGGCAGAGCTTCCTTGTCTTGCAGATTTTGTCATTTTTAGTAGTAGTATTTAGTTGGAGTATATGTATATATTTTTAAACTGATCCTGGAGAGAAAAGGATAGACATTGCAACTCCAGAATAATGTGTCTGTCATCTGCATAATCACAAAGGTAAAGCTTAAATGAAGGAGATGAGCTTGGCTAATGGCATCACAGAAGGACTAAAATGTGACAGACTAAGGGAGGAGCCCTGTGTGATACCAAAGTGGTTGGTTTTGAACTTTGAGTGGAAGTGAGACATATAACCCAGTTGCTTGCTAAAAGAAAGAAATACAGTGGACTAGTTGAGAACAGAGGATAGAATGCTGCCTTCTGATAATCTATGCAACAGATCAGTTAACACTTTCCACTTTGATTTTTCCCAAAACTAAAGTCTACAGTGTTTGTAAGTACTTCATTCAGTGACTATATTTGATTTCAGAATTTTCATCAGCATCAACAAGGTCCTCTACACAATCGTACAGAAAGGAAATGTCCACTGCTTACCTTCTGCACTGTCATCCACTGCTCAGAAGAACTTTCTTGCTGTGCTCTCTAAAAGGTCTCGGATTAACTACAAGTGAAACAGGGGCATAGCTCTCTTTTATAGACAGGCCCCACACCTTCAATCCACCGTGGGATCCGTGAATGTCACAAGTACTTCAAGTGTTTAGGAAGCTCAAACTTTCCCCATCCAGGCCAGGCACATAGCAAAAAGTCCAAGGCCCTAAGTTCTTAATATTGCAAGTCTTTATGCCGGTCCTCAAGCATTTGACATGCAGGATCGAACATCCATTTGGTACCAGCTACTACTTTGACGGCTGAGAGTGTGAGCGGCATACAAATGATTTGAAAAAATATGTCTGCATATTAATTTGATGGAAAACTACAGAATCTGAGGAAAGGATGTAAACTGTGAACATGAGAATTCATACTTAATATGGTAGCAGGAGGTTTTTCAACAACTTATAAGGAAATAGGTGGACTACAAGAGTAGCGCCAAAATATTGGCGCTCCTCCTGCAGAGTACGTAGGGCCCTATTCTGGAGAATGGAAACCCTTTTTAACGCCTGATCTTGAGCAGGGGTTAAAAGTGCCATAAAAAACGGCTCAAGGAAATCTCATAGATTTTCTTACTCCATTTTCCTGGTTCCCCTAACAGGGGAACACCCACTTTGCATACATTATGCCTGGAACAGGCATAATGTAGCGCAAAGGGTTACAGTAAATACGGAGCAGGGATTTTAGCCTTGTTGGGCCACATTAACGTAAAAAATAATGATGTTAATGTGGCGCAAGGTGGCACTAGAGCATTATAAATATGCCCCTTGGTCTCTCATGTGTTTGGGGATCTTTCCATGGGTGGGTAGTGAATAATGATTAGCCAAAGTTTAAACATTAGATTAGGACTGGAGGGGAGCTGTATGAAAATCCTGGTTTCCTTCTGGAACTTACAAAGGCAAGGGATTGTTGGGGGAGTGGGTCGAGGGGTGGAGGGTGGGGGCTGTACCGCATGAGAAATTATTGTGATGGTTGTGCTTTTTTTATTGGTGGTGGGTTGAGATTCAGCAAAAAGAAAAAATGGGAAAAGTATCAAACAGGAAAGACTTGCACAGTGTCATGCAGAATGTGGTACATATAACCCTTAACAATGGCACATAATAGTGGTAGTTGGGCTTTACCTATACTCAGTCGGAATATTATTGGTATGAGAGCAGCAAATAAGTGTCAACATGTTAAGCAGGAAATGTTGCTGCTTAAACCTAACTTGTTTTGCCTTCAAGAGACCCACATATCTCTCTAATAGGTTAAAAATGTGTACATTTGTGATTACATTATACTTGCTGCTTCGGGTAAGGATGGTTCTCAGTAGGGGGTGGTCCTACTAGCCAGGAATCAAGGGTGAAAGATGCACAAGTTCAAATCTTAATATTTCAGCAGATGAGACATTACAGATATAGAGAAGGATGATGTCCAACAATGGTGTGCGGAGCGTATGTATTAATAAAGATGATCCAGCTCTTTTTAAAAATTTTACTAGCTGAACTGAGCCAATGTCACCCCTCCTACTTTATCTGTGGTGGCTTTTATTTACTATTAGTTTTGTGGACTGATACTACCTCATGTTCGCTGGTTGAGGTACACATGAAAAAATCCTGTTCAGAGCCGAGGGAGGTAATTCATTCTCATGCCCTTATGGCATGTAGTTGGCCAGCACCATTTTATTTGGCACCACATAAAGTCCTCTCTCTGATTGATATGATTCTTCCCAGTAGCACAGTTGCACTTTTTTTGTTATTTAAGTTGAACCCACATATTATTTTGGACCATAATGCTTATTGTCTATTTATTACACTGAGTTTCAGTTCAGTCATTGCTTCCTCTTACTGGTGGTCTTTTCACCATAAATTGCTGCTGGAGAAGCGATATTTGAATCATATGACAACCTGTTTAGAGGATTACTTTTTAGCTAGTCAAAACTCAGCCTCTCCTATAATAGTCTGGGATGCAATGATAGCTTTCACCCTTAGCTAAACAGGCCTGTGCGGATCTGCTGTTCTTCGAACTAGAGTATTCTAAAAAACTGGTTAAAGACCCCTCTCATGAATTGGGGCAATTAACTTACACTTGTATGGGACTAGAAAAAGAGGTCTGAGATAGAGCGTATCAGAAATGGTGGACAAAATAGTCATTTTGAGAACAGCAAAGAGATGGGTCAGCTTTTCTCCTTTCGCATTAGTGATACACAATCCAAGACTCTAGGGCCAGATGTGTGAAGCTGTATTTCAGTCACAAACTGAACATAAAAAATATGCTCTTTCTCATGCACCAAACCCTAATTACAATTCGGTGATTTATAAACAAATCCCAAATAGGTTTTGCGATCCAGTAATAGGAAGGGACATGTTTATGGCATCCCTTCCTAATACCGACTCACAGTGGTATGTATGAATAATTTGTGAATGAAATGCAGTCATACCGCCAACTCTGAGTTGGTGGTAATCCATTTGCAAATGGGAAGGGGTTCCCAAGGGACCCCTTCCCCTATGTGAATGTTGCTGAAAATAGTTTGTAGAGCAGGCTGTGGTCCCATGCTTGCTCTTAAAAAATGGAAAGAAAATGTAAAATTTTAAATGTTGAAACACAACCTGTTTTCCTTTAAGGAAAATGCGCCACATTAATGAAATGCTTTATTGAAAAGCAGTCACAGACGTGGTCGCCTGCTGGCCCCAGCAGGCCACCATCCCTGTGATTTTAATGGTCCCCAATGGGTTGCAAACTAAGACCTACATCCGAAGTATTAATGAGGTAGATCTATTTGTGACCTACTGGGGATCACAAAATGTGTCAAATACATATAAGAACATGGGTTTTTGTGATAATCAAACAGCCAATCACAAAAATTTGCTATTTGGTAATCGCAAAGCCAAACCTATGTACATCTGGCCCACAATTATTAACATTTCAGATTTGACAAGTCAAGTTCAGTCCTGCACTTCTGCCATCTTATTTGTTTGTTGGGGAACTCTATGCCACACATTAATATGAAGAGAGTTCTCCCTCATTAATGGCTATTATGGAGTATCTCAAGGTGAAAGGTTTCCCCTTTCGATTGCCTACTCAATGCAAGATGCTAGAGGCCTCTATCACGCATATGGCAATTAGGAAAGCATTGACCAATTAGCATCAGGAAAAGCATTGGGACCTGATTCTATTCCTCTGAAGTGTTATAAAACCTTTGCAGATATTTTCATGACTAGATTGGAAGAGCTGGTTAATTCTCCAGCCTTCTTGCAATCAGTACCTGCATTTATTAGAATCTCCTTAATGAAGAGTAACAACCCTCTCAATTGTGGGTCATGTTGCCTGATTTCTTAATTGAACAAAGAAACACAAAACTATACTCACATCTTGGTCAGTTGCCTATCTTCAGTTATTACTACTTTAGTTGATGACATACAGAATGGAGTTATTCCAGGATGAGATACTATGGCTCACAAATAATATGGCCATTTCTGTTCTTTAATTTGCAGAAACACAAGGAGAGCCTGCAGGACTCTTTCTATTGATGCCAAAAAAGACACTTAGCAGGATTTTATGGGGCTATCCTTGGATAGTCATGGCAGAAATGGGCTTGAAGAGACATTTATAAGTGCAATCAAAACTCTTTGGCCCGTATTTATACTTTTTGACGCTAAACTGCGCTAACGCAGTTTAGCGTCAAAAAGTTTTGCGCCGGCTAACGCCATTCTGAAGCGCCATGCGGGCTCCGTATTTATTAAATGGTGTTAGCCGGCGCTAGCAGACCGGCGCTGCCTGGTGTGCGTGGAAAAAAACACGTACACCAGGCAGCGCCGGCGTTGGGGAAAATGGCGTTAGGGCGTCTTAAAATGGTGCAAGTCAGGTTGACGCCCAAAAATCGCCTCCACCCGATATGCGCCATTTTTAACGACGCCCAGACGCCATTTACATGACTCCTGTCTTAATGTCGCATTTGCGTCGCAGTCATATTTTTGAGACGGGAACGCCTACCTTGCATCTCATTAACGCAAGGAAGGCGTTCACGCAAAAAAATGACGCTCTTTCCTCATACTTTGGCGCTAGACGCGTCTAACGCCAAAGTATAAATATGGCGTTAGTTTTGCGCCGAATTTGCGTCGGAAAAAACGACGCAAATTCGGCGCAAACGGAGTATAAATATGCCCCTTTATACTTCACAATCCACCTGTGTTGTTAGTCTGGGGCAAATATTGGACAGCAACATGCTAAATCAGCCCTTCATCTCCATTACTGTTTGCATTTTATTTGGAGCCTTTTACCCAGAAAAGTAAGCTTTTGGATACCATTCATCTGCTGCATTTAAATTGGTTCATGGGCGAGGTAATGGCTTATGCGGATGGCATTGCATTCAAATTTCAAATTCAAATTTATTTTATTATCATGATTTGGAACTCCAAAGAGATCTACATGAATGATGATACAAACCATATAAATACATAATAAATTAATACACTTTCTAAAAAGAGAATAAAATTCCAAGCTGTCAATTCATTCCTACAAGCTTCACATAATACTAAAGGTTTGAATCAATGACAATTTTAATCTAAAATAACATAGGTTTATTATAAATGTAACCCACTACCATCACCAATTCTTAAAAGTCCAAGGGACTTGGCGCAACAAAATTTAAAGGCCTGTCCCTTCCTTCCTTCATCAATAGGAATTCTCTTGACTATATAGGTCCCTCCGGTCCCGGCAATATATATTTTGCTTTCTGGGCCAGGGGACGGAAGGCGATCTAATCAGGGAGGGTCAATATATCTGCAAAAAAGTTTGAAAAAATTTAAAAATCCTATAACAAAATCTCTCATTAGGAGGATTATAACATACATCAAAGGCCTCTTTCTAAGATGTCACATTTAACCGCAAATAAAGGGGTTTCAACCATAATGTCCTCTGAGCAGCTAAAGCTGGGCAGACAAATAGAATATGTTTTATATTCTGTACTCCACCCTGGCACAAATCAGAAGAATTAGTCGCGCCGTCCCATTTCGAGATTAGATCCCTAAGAGGTATTCTGTCCAATCTGATCAGTGTAAAAAATCACCTCACAGCATGTGGAAGATTCCATGACAGGTAAGGTTGGACCACTTTCATAGATACTGACTTAATTAATTTCTCCAGACCTTTTTTAGGGCGGCATACATCAAGATCCATGGTAAAGCCTATGGACCATGTTACTTCCTTCAAAAATTTTTTTAGACTTGTATTAGATGTTGAAGGAATAAGGTCCTGGTCCAACTCAAAGGATTGAAGCGCATGGGTGTAATTTCTGAAAAACCCAGATTTTTCTTTCAGATTATTAAAAATGTCATTAAAAGCCAGGTTTCTCAGAGTAAATTCCTTGCTATGGATAAGACAATGTGCCCTTCTGATCACGGCCGCAAGGCCTTGCACATAGATATTCTTGATGCCAAATTCAAGCCTTAGCACTGCCACTGGAGCTGAGTTATTAAAAGAAGCTATGCGTCTTAGGATCCTGCCTTCCATCTTGTCGAGGAAATCCCATTTATTTATATCAATACATTCTATCGCATGTAGAAGAGTAGGTGGAATCTTGACCTGATAGGCTGACAATAAGTGCGAGAAATGGCGTTTACCATTTGCATTAAAAAAAGTCGCCAAACCTTGAGCGTGTGAGACAGCCTTACTAATGTTATTGCAAATATAATCTTGTTCATTTATTGTGCCAGATTTTTTTTTACCCAAGAACCAATATGTGTCTATCTGCTCCAACTTATGTTGACCCAAAACCCAGGAGAAAGATGTTTTCCTTCTGCTTTTTTTTTTCCCCATGAAGCAAACAACCTGAGACTTAGATGTATTAATTACCAAGTAGTGCTTCACCGAGAACAAATTTAGGGCAGCCAAACGGTGATTTAGGCCCTTTGGGGTGAGATCAAACACAACTATGTCATCCGCATAAAGTAAGCAGGCGATTGGACAACCGCCCACCGTGGGTGCATAGCCAGTGGAACTTCTCTGGATTTTTGGGAGATCATAAATATACAGAGAAAATAGCAGTGGGGCCAATAAACAACCCTGTTTCAGGCTGTTTTTGGTTAAAAAAAATTACGACGGTCCCTGTTCTCCGCCCATAAGGATTTTACACCAGGCCGTAGAATACAGGGCTATCACCAATCGCAAGAGACAAGGTGGGACCCCTATTTCTTAAAGTTTCCTCCACAGGATTTTCCTGTCCACCCTGTCAAATGCTGTGTAGTAATCGATGAATGCTGCATACAGAATTCCCCCCCTAGTCTTAACGTATTTATCAATTATTGTTTGCATTATTAGGTTATTATCTAGGGTATTATGGGCCTTTCAGAAGCCAGCCTGTTCCAATGGATGAATACCGTTATCTTCGACCCAGTCAGTTAATTGCATTAAGATGCTTTTCACAAAAATCTTTCCCGTTGCATCTAATAAAGCAATTTATCGATAATTTAATGGTGCTGTTCTATATCCCTTTTTACATATGGGAAGTATGATACTGCCCGTCCACGATTCTGGGATATTGCCTTGTGCATAGCAGGCACTCAATACTGGATGAAGAAGTCTTGCCCAGAGTAAAGGCTCCCTTTTCATTAGAGTCATCGAAACCTCATCGGGGCCATTAGCACCCGATGAACGCATTGAATTTATAATCCCCTCTAATTCAGTTATAGTAGGAGGACCCGCAATATCCATTTCTCCCCCTCCATTTAAGGCTGACATCTCTCGCCCAAGATCCATGACCCCATTTACAGCATAAAGGGCCTGGATGTACCACTTCCAGTCTTCCTCTGCTATCGGTGGGGCGAACAGAGTTTTACGGCTGCCACACCCCTCGGAGATAATAGCCCAGAACTTACTAGGGTTTCTCTTTCCAGCTGCTTCCCTCAATGCGATCCACCTGTCGTTCGCTTCTTTCCTACGGGTTGCCAATTTCAGCCGCAATCTTCTTCTCTTAAGTAATGATATTTTTTTGCTCATTTCCTTAGTCTTACACTCCAGCTGTCGTCTTACTAACCTATTAATTGCTGGATTTTTTTAGTTCTTGTTGTATTACGCTCAGAGTTACTACACGTAATAAGGTGTCTCATTAATTTAGGAAAATATAATAGGGCATCCTTCCCCCAAACCTCCATGTTTCCCACAATATTTTCCAACAGTGGTTTTACCAATGTTATTTTAGGTATCGACCAAAACGTTCTCCTATTTTTCTCATTAATTCTGAGGTTTACACCTTTTATAGACCAAGGATCTGCTACCCCTAGCTGCGTTTTTAAGGTAAGTTTTAAAATCCTATGGTCACTGTACGGGGAATCTATTATTTCCATATCCTTGACTCTTTGCGCAATCTTATATGAGGCACAGGTATAATCTATAATAGAATTACTCTTAAGGGACTTATGAGTACTGACTGCAGTAGAGTCCGAACAGAAACGCCCATTCAATATAATACTGCTACAGGACCTCAGACCTTTCAATAAAATCAGTCCTCTTTTGTCTGTCCTAATTCCAGAGGGAAATAGGATAGGAGTAATATTTAGCGCTTTGTCCCTGTCTGGATCACAAAAGATGTGAAGCGAGGAATTTGAGATTTTACAATTTATATCCCCCATTATAATTAAGTTCACCACATTACCTAAAGCAGCGACATGATTGAGCAACTGTTGAAAAATAGTGTTGAATTCCTTTTCAGGGGGATATATGCATTTACAATAATCAATGGGAATTACCCACATCTTTCTCCACGAAAAAATATTCATACTATTTGGAAAAAAATTGTATTCACAGGAACGCTATAAAATTCCCAATTGGATCTATTGCTTAAAAGCATAGCTATACCCCCTTTACCGCGCCCTTTTTTTTAATGGAGTGCTTTTTTACATAAAACTGTATAACCCAGGCATGAGAAATCATCTAAACACCAGGTCTCTTGGATACATATTAGATCGACCTTCAATGAGCAAATTACATTAAATTTTCCTAACTTTTTACCCAATCCTGCAGCTTTCCAGGAGACCAATGAAAAATCAGTGTTAGTAACTTGTCTCTAGCTGCTTGCCCTTCGTCTGAGACCTGTTCAGGGCCCCCGCCAACCAACTCCAGTTTTCATGATTATTGGTAGTACCCTGATATATGGGACCTTCCAACACCTTTACTACCCTTACACCCTGGACTAGTGAGACTTGCACAATTTTGCCAGGGGAAGAGGAACATTTTCTTCCCTGATTCACCTTACTATTTGAAGGGTCCAGATCATTAGTAAGGTGCTGTCCGGGTAGGAGTGTTAGCTTATCCCATACTGGGATAACGTCTATACCCCTACGCTGGAGATGGGCACAGTTGTCCAGGATTAGTTTCAGAACAATTTTAGAAGAAAACCATACCTTTGCCTTACACCCCCCTATACTGTGGTCAAGAAAGACCCTCACAATATCGCTACTTCCAATTAATTTGAGTTCCCTTATTTCCGAAAAGCACCACAGTAGAAAGGAATGATTTAAGCTTATGTTAGAGTCAAATATAGTCAAAATCTCCAAGCTGTCCGGAGACTCCAGGTGGCCAATCGGGGCATTATCTCTTCTAAGTTTTTCTCCCCCATTCTGAGTAACTCCTCGAACACAGGTGGCCATAGCTCTTAATGGGGCGGTGTCAGACGATATTACATCGATTGAATCAAATGTGACACTAGGGAGTCCCAAAGAATGTGTCTGTTAGGAATCACCTCCTCTGACCCGCTCTGGAAGTTCCCCGTTGACGGAGCCAGTTCCGGCACGTCCAAACCATTCTCCTGCTCTCATTCCTCGAACTTAACCTTCCTTGTCTTCTTTTTAGTGATTCGCCGGTTCCTTTTTTTACCCGCCATTTTCCTTCCTATTTTCGTTACTTCACTGGCCTTTTTCATCTCGATTTCATTTTGTTCCATCAGCTATGTGGATGAGTGATCTTTGAGAAGGAAAATTGGGAATGGAGCTGCTTGGGCATTTAAAGCAGGTTCCTTATTCTGGACATCTTGATTCTCTGATAAAATATTACACACTGAACTCATGCTGGTAAAAAGATTGTCCAGAGAATATACCTCTGGGCAGGCGGATTCACTAGCATTAAAACTGCTTTATCCAGTTGTGTTTTGCAAGCTTGAGTTCCTTTGTTGGAATGGATGGACATGTTGTTGTCTATGTTCGCCAAATCTCTAACAGATGAGGACTGTAGACATGTACCATTTATGTTTAATCCCAATCCTTGACATCTTTCCTTTGCAGTTATCTTGACCATCTCATCAGGGAGATGGCTCACATTTTGTTTTATCAATAGAACCTTTAAAATGGAAACAAGAAAGTGTATGATCAGAATTTTTTATACATTTTTCAAAAAGTTCCAAAATAGACGAGAGAATTCTTTCCAGACACTTGAAGGATTCAGAAAGGACTATATTTTGATCTGATGGACCATTGGGAAAGTTCACCGCATAGACTGAATCTGGGATTTCTGAAGGCCCTATATCCGACAGGAAGTGGTCTAAGGGAGTACTACTGAAGAATAGCATTGCATTCTTTTTTCTTCCCCTGCTCAAAGACTCATTGGCATTGAGGTGGCAACTGCTGATTTGGGCACAGTCTCTGGGGATAAACTGAACATCGGCAAAACCCAGGTTATAACCTTCTACTTTGTAGGCCCTGTAAATTCCTGCCATGTGAAAGAAGCTACTTATTCAGGAATTTACATTTCTTCCTGTTGGTGGAATATGGCTGAGCTTAGTATGTATTCCTGACTCTTTTTTCAGAAATGGGATAAGCGTCATCTGGGGTTGATTGGCTGCTACAATTTTATTAAAATGGTAATTTTGCTTCGGTTTTTGTACCTCTTCCAGTCTATACTATTGCAGCTTCCCTAATTAAGACATATTGCAGCATGGAAAGGCAGCACATCCCAGCCCCCAGCACCGACACTAAATAATTTTTCATTTTGGCTGACAGCTGAGACTTAATTTCAAAAACTTGATTCAATTCATATGGCTTTATTGAAAAACTTGACTTGCACTTTATTTTGGTTTGTCGTCTGTGTTGGGTGGGTGAGTTTGATACTTTTTGCTTTTCATTCAGCATCCTCTGGTCCACTGCAGTTTGATTGGCTGATTGAGCAGAGGTTGTGCTGGCACTTACACTCTCTTCTGGTTTCGCGCTAGTAGACCATTTTGTTCAGTCATCAGTCTAGTTGTTTTGGCTGTCGCCTTAACAGCACCCTAATTAAGGTGCATGGCAGCATGGATACAAAGCAGATTATGCCCCCCATCACTCACTAAGTAATTTTTAACTTTGGCTGAGCATATGTATTTCTGAGACTTGATTTCCAAAGCTTGATTGATTTTATAAGGCTTTAAAAAAAGTTGACATGCACTTTATTTTGATTCGGGGTCTGTGTTTGGTTAGTGGGTTTATTACTTTTTGTTTTTTGTTTGGCACCCTCTGGTCCAGCACAGTTTCATTGGCTGATTAAGTGGAGAGTGTTCTGCCACTCACTCTCTAGGTTGGTGGCCTAGTTGTTTTGGTGGTCTCCTTCATGTCACCCTTCTTAAGGTGCATGACAACACGGACTTGCAGTGGATGAGTGCAATGGGTGTGCTGTTGGCACGTGGAAAGCACTCCTAAGGCAAGCCATCTGTGCCTGTCAGAGCCAGGGGCCATGAATGTTGTCTGTTTTGGGACAGAGCAGAGTCAGATCTCGGGTAGGTGATTTTCTCGCAAACAGCTTTTGGACCTCTGAAACCATACTTCAGTTTGCTATTACACCGTGGACTTCTCATACCTTAATGTTGAGTATTACCCTAGTTGTAATTTTCACTTTATCACTAACTTGTGATAGCACATCAGGGAGCTTCTGTTAAGTGTAAAATATGGCTCTCCAGTGGATCCATGTTCTGAAAAAATGTTCCATCTGGCACCAGAATTAATTGCCGATTTTCTGCAGAATATGTCTGTTCACATACTGCAATCTGGAGTCCTTCCTACTCCATGGAAGGAAGCCATTGTGACAGCATTATTGAAGAAACCAAACACACCTTTTCGTTACTCCCTTGGCCAGCCAAGATCCTTGAAAAATTAATTAACCAAGAACCTGTGAAATTCATTAAAAGCAGATTATATTTTGGATCCCTCGCAAAATGATTTCAGGGCTGACCATAGTACAGAGTCCGGTTTTGAAGGTAGCAGATACCATTCGCTGCCAGGTCGATCAGAGGGGTGCTGCCATTCTTCTAGTGCTAGATCAGTCTGCAGTATTTAATATGGTCTGGCTGGCACGGATGATTCAACGGCTGCAGAAGATTGGAATTGAGGGCTTAGCCTTTTATCTTCCTTCCTTAGGAACAGAGATCAGATGAACAGCTGCAATGGTTCCAAGGCAACGGTCTTTAGCTTTCCATGTGGAGTTCCTCAAGGATAAATTCTTAGTCCAGCTCTTTTTAATGTATATGTTGCTCCACTGGCAGATCTGATGTGTTTGTTTGGATTTAAAGCGCTGTTGTATGCTGATGAGACTCAAAACATTGTATCTCTCTTCAACAATCTGACCTTGGTCACCCAAAAATTCTGTAAGTGTATGAACAGCATTAGCAAATGGATAAAAGTCAACACCCTCACACTTAATGTTGGCAAGGCTGAGGTTTTGGTCTTTGGGGCCCAAAAACTGGTTTGGTCTAATAATTGGTGGTCACAAGAGTGTGGGTCTCTTCCCACCCCAGTCAATTTAGCCAAGAACCTAGGCATTGAATTTGACAACACTCTCAGGAAGATGTTTCCATTGAATCCCAGAGAATCTGCACCAGGTGGTTACCATAGCACTAATTACTTCACATTTGGACTATTGCAATTCCCTTTATCTTAACAACAACAAGTCCTGCATCAACAAACTTCAGGTTGCTCAGAACACAGCTGAACACCTCATTCTGAACATTCCAAGGCATGTATCGGTTAATAAAGGTATATATTTACTCCACTGGCTTCAAGTTAAAAGGAGGATTGTTTTTAAGGCTCTATATTTGGTCTTTTTGGCTTTACTTAAAAAAGCTCCAACCAGATGAATTCCTTATTTCACTGGTACTGTCCAGGTAGGACGCTCAGGTCCATTTCTCGGAAACTGGTGCAAAGCCCTATGAGGTGGTAGGACTTTTTCAGTGGCAGCAGCAAAGCTCTAGAACACTCTGCCATGTCATATCACAGAAACTGCCTCTTTTGTCATTTAAAAAAAATTAAATATCTGGCTTTTTAGTCTACATCTCATTTAAGTAGTGCTCTTGCCTCTGATCGGGTTTCCTTCACTAGCGCTGTGACACCTTAGGGTTTAGTGCACTCTATAAAGTTTATATAAATACGTAAATACAAGCAGGTTTTCATAATGGTTAGGACTACCTGTCAGGGATTTATGTGGAGGTATAAAAAACCTGGTGTGTAATATGTTCACAAAGCAGTGACATTGGATGGGAAAACACATGTGAGAAAGAGATTTCCATCTAGTGGCTGAATGGCGGAATGTGAAATAAGAAATCTTGGTATCAAGCCCAGCTTTCCCTTCTGTCCAAACTGTGAGAACCTAGGCAATTATTTTATTTCACATTCCTTCCTTTACGTCTGTACTGCATATGAAAGATCTCAACACTCAGTTTGTGTGGTGTACAAAAACATTTCCAGCATTTGAGTAATTAGACTATACTGTTGCTTGATTATAGAAACCTAAGCCACATAGAGGGTTCACCTGATAACCCACTTACCTCTCCACCTATCTCTACCAGACACAGACACACTCTTACAAGCACTTTCCCTGCTAAAACACACACACAGAGACTTAAGTACAAAAAGTTTTACACACTAGACAAATGCACACATGTACACATACATATCAGTGCCAGTCTGCCCACCATTACCCTGCAGCAGAAATGCTTTTTCATCCAAAATGACTGCAGCATGGAGCGCAATGGTAGGGGTGACACTTCTTTGATTGTACTTTAAAAAGAGCTTTAAGAAGCACTACTAAAAGATGAGCTCTGATTCGTCCACATGTAGATCTTACTCCAACTGAATTTGATGTGCTTCCTCTGATAAAAGAATGTTTGTATTGCACAGATTATGCTCTATAACATAGGCCTTTGTTGATTATGGTGACACATCATTAGGAACAAATAGGTCTGATTTGTTTAAGGTGAAAAGTTATGAAAACAGAAATAAGCATAAAATATTCATGGTAAAGTTCATATGTTATTGGTGGATTGTTTTTACACTGTGTTGAAGCATGTTGTCAAGTATTTTCTAACATGGATTTCCAAATCTTAACCTGATAGCAATATGGCCATCTGTTCGCCGAAAAGCCAGGAGTAGCAGAGGGTAAATTACGTATCCTTCCCCCTTAAGGACATTCACAGGAAGTAAGATCCTTGGCCCTGATTGTTTTCCAAGAAGGCATATAGCATAACCCTAAGTTCACAACAATTCACATTGCTGAAGTTCCATAGTAATAGTAACAATAAGACCTTAACACAGACATGTGTATTTTAGGAACCACACATTTTATGGTTCTGACTTCATGTTTGAATATTCTGGGGGGATAATACTTGTCTTGAACTAAAGTGAGTGAGCAAAGTGAGTAACCCAGGGCTCTTTTTGTGGGTTTATCTCCCTGAGAAAAATGTTAAAAGAATGCAGTGAAGTTGTGCATTTTAAAGCACATTTCTCACATACATTTTTTAACATGCCATAGGCACTGAGAGGGCACTCATTACATACTCCTTTCATGATGTGCCATGCCAACGAAACTTAATGTTCTCCAGGAGCTGGACCCATTTTTTTCAAAGTGTTCTATGGCTGACCCAAATGTAAAAAATTAACTCCATTGTGCTGACCCCAGTACTTTGTCATGGGTGCCCCCATATTCCCTAGCAGCCTCTTACATAAAAAATTACTTAGAATATGCCAGTGTCAGAATTTTGGGATGTGTGCCGCCCATATACCATAAGTGATCCTTATGTTAAAAATTACCTCAGAATGTCAGGGTCAGTAATTTTGTCATGGTTGCCACCCTAGCATATGCCAGGTAGTCCATATGTTTCCCAAAAATTAACTTTATTGTGCTAGTGTCAGCATTTTGCCTCAGGTGTCCACATGAAAATAATTTCTTCAAGTATGCCGGTATTTTCCACAGGTGCCATATATGCCACACATTTCCTTTGAATTGCCAGTACAATTATATTACCAATGATGCCCTTTATGCCAATAATTACAATAGTGTGCCAGTATTTTGTCACAGATGTCTGCCATGCTTAGAACTTCTGCAAGTGTGCGAGCCCCAATATTTTGCCCTGCCTAACAGTGAGATTATAATGACCTGCAGCATGCCAGGACCAACGACAAAGCCACAAGCATCACACACGTTCTCGCTCACAATCGCATATACACAATCTCACTCTTTTTCCCACTCACATTCACTCACACTCATTCATTCTCACTCCCACTCTTCCACACCCTTGTGCTCATTCCTATTTATTCTCACTCACTTAAATTCACTCTTAATCTCACTCATTCTCACTCACTCACACTTACTGACACTCAGGTCCCGGTTCATAATGTTTTTTGCTGTGTTTGCATCACTTTTATAATGCAAACTGTGAGAAAACAGGGCTGATTGCAGAGGCCCCATAACTTTTTGCCCCCATTTTCCACTTTTTGCTGGTGTTTTCCTGACTTTGATGGTGCCCTGGGTACTGCTAACCAGTCCCAGGGCCTGTGCTCTGTGTAAAATGGATATGCAAATTAGGCTAATTATAATTGGCTAAGTTAACCTACCTATAAGTCCCTAGTATATGGTAGGGCATGTAGGTTTAGGGACCACAGCATAGGTGGTGCACACCTAGGTGCACTGCTGAGGTGCCCAGTGTCATTTTAAAGGCAGGCCTGCCTTGCTGGCTGCTTTTAAATTAAAGTTATATGCAAATTCGACTTTGGAATTAAAAGTACTTCCAAAGTCTTAAACTACCTTATTTTTACATATAAGTCACCCCTAAGGTGTGCCCTATGTGCCCCTAGGGCTGGGTGCCATGTAACTATAAGCAGGGACTTTATAAAAATAGATTTATAAGCCCTGGTGAGGTAAAAACAGACACATTCGTTTTTCCCTCATTGAAGTAAATGGCCTTCATAGGCTAGAATGGGCAGACTTTATTTTAAATTTTAAAGTCTCCTTAAATGTTACATACCAAGAATTTGGTATCAAATTAATTGTTGTAATAAATCCCACAACTTCCAGTTGTTGGATTTAATATAACTTGTTCAGGTAAAAAGTTTAGACTTTACCTAAAAAGTTGCCAATTTCAGCTCTGCATTGTTTTTGCTGCTGTGCTCTGATTGGCCAGCCTGCAGCAGCTTCTGCCAGGCTGCCTTGATGAGGTGTGAAGTGGCCTGGCTTCACACAAAGGAATGTGCTTAGGGGAGAGAATCTCCCCTCAGCAGATGGTGAGACAGGAAGGGGGAGGGCGGCCAAACTGGTCTTCAAAGGCAGAGAAGGACATTTGGAGCACCCAGCAACACCCCCACATCCTGCAACCCCAGACAATTAGGTGCCCCCTTGATTAGATTAGGAGAGGGCAGGAGAGGGGTGTGTTTATGATTTTTAGCCACACCAGTGGGTGGGCTCAGCCAGATGTAACCTCCAAAAATCAGATTCATCCATCTTGGATTTTTAGAGACTGTTGCCTTCTGGGATGGATTTTTGCCACACTTCCCAGGAAGTGGTCATCACAGGGGGACGACCCTGTCCCTGATTGGAGAACCAGGACTCCCCTGCTTTTCACCCAGGAGCAAGGATAAAACTGGCAGACCTGCACCCACACCTCAGATCCACACCAAATTTCAAGAAGAAAGAACTTAAGGAGAAGAAGGACTACCCTGCTGGACCCCTGGCCTGCACCTGGAACCTACACTCAGAAGGACTGCACCAGCTGCACACTTGGGCTTCACCACAAGAAGGACTTTGCCTGGCTTCAACTGGTTCAAGGAGGGACTCCCTGTTTGCTACAGGTGAACAATTGCTAACCAGAGTCCCCTGCACCAACTCCTGAAGAAAGCGACCAGCTGACCACTGTCCAGTGGCCAAAAAGGAGTTTGCGCCAGGTGCATTCTGGGAGTTGAAGTACGCACCCCCCAAGGACCATCACAGAACTTCTTGACCCTTGGGGTGAGCTGTGGACCCCAAAAGAACCTTAAAAGAACATCTGGGTGAAGCCCCAGAAGTTTGGAAAAGATTTGAGAATTTTTGGAAAAAAGCTCCAGAGAGGGACCGACCCGCCGCGGAAATTCTAGCCGGCTTGCCTCAACCGCGACCCGGCCTGACTTCGTGGTTCGTCCCGGTAAAAAAAAACATCCAAAAAAGAGACTAAGTCCGAACGTAAAAAGTTGACCGGGACCTCCCAGCCATCGTATCCGAGAAGGGCTCCATGGACCTCGGATCAAGATCCAGGTTTACCCCGGTCGAAGGATTTTCATCTCGAAAAAACGACTAAGTCCGAAGGTAAAAGTCTCCACCGAGGAAACCCACATCGCGTATCCGGACAAGGGCTCCAGGAGGTCGGATTCAACTGGCAGGTTCGTCCCGGTGAAGAAAAACGTCAAAATAAAGACTAAGGCCCTCATTCTGACCTTGGCGGGCGGCGGAGGCCGCCCGCCAAAGTCCCGCCGTCAGATTACCGTTCCGCGGTCGAAAGACCGCGGCGGTAATTCTGACTTTCCCGCTGGGCTGGCGGGCGGTCGCCTTCAGACCGCCCGCCAGCCCAGCGGGAAAGAGGCTTCCACGATGAAGCCGGCTCGGAATCGAGCCGGCGGAGTGGAAGCTGTGCGACGGGTGCAGTTGCACCTGTCGCGTATTTCACTGTCTGCGCAGCAGACAGTGAAATACATGTAGGGGCCCTCTTACGGGGGCCCCTGCAATGCCCATGCCAGTGGCATGGGCACTGCAGGGGCCCCCAGGGGCCCCGCGACCCCCCCTACCGCCATCCGGATCCCAGCGGTCGGACCGCCGGGATCTGGATGGCGGTAGGGGGGGTCGGAATCCCCGCGGCGGTGCAGCAAGCTGCGCCGCCGTGGAGGATTCAATGGGGCGGCGGTACACTGGCGGGAGCCCGCCAGTGGTGCCGGTCCGACCGCGGCTTTACCGCCGCGGTCGGAATCCCCATTGGAGCACCGCCGGCCTGTCGGCGGTGCTCCCGCGGTCCTCCGCCCTGGCGGTCAAAGACCGCCAGGGTCAGAATGAGGGCCTAAGTCAGAAGGTAACTTTTTAACCGAGGCCTCCCGCGACCTGTAGCCGAGCAGGGCTCCATCGCGGTCGGCCTGAAAGTTTGACTTTGCCCCGGTCCTGGTGCAACCAGATGACCCGATTGGCGCTTTTTGTTTCTAAGCGCTAGAAAAATAGTAATTCTTTAAAAATTCATATCTCCGGTTCCCCTGAACCGATTTTAATCGTTTTTGTGTCATTTTAAAGATAAAAATATAAACTATTGTTATAAATTGGTTTTGGATTTTTAAACTGTTTCCTGTGTTTTATTTGATTACTGTTTTGTGATATTTGAATGCTTTACACTTTGTCTCCTAAGTTAAGCCTTGACGCTCGTTGCCAAGCTACCAAGGGTTGAGCTGGGATTAATTTACTGAGACCTAACTGTACCTAGGTGGAGGTTAGTGGCTTGTTGCTAGGTGTAGGTACCTACCTGCCCTAAAAATAACCCATTTTCCAACATAATTGGAAGCAGCGACGGGATCCTGTACTTGTGTTCAATATCACGTTACAGTTTTAGGTAAAACAAATTAAAAATCCTTTAAATTGTCCTAGTGCAAAAATTGTTTTTAATTTTTGCAAAAAGTTTTTGTTGACACAAAACTAGGGAACCATGGAGCTTGATCTGGCTATTCTACCCACACTGACAGTAGTCCAGCTTAGGGGGTTGTGTTTTGAAAGAGGGTTGCCTGCAACCACTGATCTCAGGAAGCAAATCCTGATCAAATCCCTGACAGCATGGGCTGAGGCCCAAGAGGTAGAGTCAGAAGAAGCATCAGAGGAGGGAGAAAGAAGGGAGGATGCAAGCTCTAACCACTTAGGGGAGGGAAGGCATCTGAGCCCAAGTGAGGATGAGGAAGAACGGTCCTCAGTAAATACAGTCACTAGGGGCAGATGCAAAGCTAGTGGTGGGAAGGGGGTCCTTTCAGGGGGAGAGAACCCATCCATCAGAGAAAGAGAGCTGGAGGCCCAGCTAGCATACATAGCTTTGGAAGCAGAGAAGCTGGCCCTAGAAAAGAAAAAGTGGGCATACAAAGAGAAAAGAGATGGAGGCAGCGATAAAGAAGCTGAGGTGTCCAAGGGTGGGGGAGTTTGCCCCAGATTACCCAAGGGGGTGGTTCCTGCTTATGTAGAGGGGGATGACATAGATAAGTGGCTGGGGGCCTTTGAGAGGGCACTCCAAATGAGAAGGGTTAGGCCTCAATACTGGGGTTCCCTTTTGTGGGAGTTGGTCCCCAACTCAGGGAGGGATAGGCTTCTGACCTTAAAGGGGGAGGAGGCAGATTCATACCCTAGTATGAAGAGGTGCTTAGCCAAGAAGTTTGGTCTGACCCCAGAGCAATATAGAATGAAGTTCAGGGACACCCAGAAGGTCAGTACCCAGTCTTGGGTTGAATTTGTGGACATTTCACTAAAGGCACTAGAGGGCTGGATTATTGGTAACAAAGTAGATACTTATGAGGGGTTATACAATCTGATCATGAGAGAGCACATCTTGACCAATTGTACCCAAGAAAGGTTACGCCAGCATCTAGTGGACTCTAAGCAGACCAACCCTAGAGAGCTAGGGGAGGCAGCTGATGAGTGGTTGAGAACCAGGGTGGTTGTCAAGTCCCAGGGGGGAGACTCCAAGAAGGGGGGGTCAGGTCCCCAAAAACCTAAGGAGGGAGGTGGTAAGCCCACCACAGAGACTACCTCTGTACCCCAGAACCCTAAAAAGGAGGAGAGTAAATCCCACTCCCACTCTGACATGCAGAGACAGGGAGACCCAGGGTTAAAAAAACTCTTGGACAGTAGGGCTTGCTTTGACTGTCAGCAGACAGGTCACTTCAGAGGAGATGCAGCCTGTCCAAAGAAGGTGGTTAGCATTGGGCTGTCCAGTGTAGCCATAGAGGAGGACTCCTCAGATGATGAAGTCCTCCTAGCAATGAGCTGGGAGACAGGACCAGATGGTAAGCTGGTGATCCCTGAGGGTGGGAGTAGGCACCTCCACCACATTCAAGTGAATGGGATCCCTACCACTGGCCTGAGAGACACCTGTGCCAGTCACACTATAGTGAGTGACCAGTTAGTGACCCCAGACATGTATGTCCCAGGAAAGACAAAGAAAGTCAGGATAGCCACAGGGGAGGTCACCCCAAACCTGTAGCCATAGTGCCCCTAGAGAGGGAGGGTATCCTTGACTGGATTAGGGTGGTAGTCAGTGCTGACCTTCCCCTAGATTGTATCCTGGGCAATGACCTCCCAGAGGTGAGTCTGGTCACAGATGGGGTGGTCGCCCAGGGCGCCCCCCCAACCCAAAGTCCTGGGGAGTCAGTCCCTACAGTTAGGAGACAGGGGTCCCCAAGAAAAGGAAAGAAGAAAAGGAAGGGTAGGCCACTCTTAAAGAGAGTTCCAGGGAGCCAAGGGCCTTCTGCCCCAGTAAGGGGGGAGCCCAGAGTTGGCACTGGTGAGGCCTCACCTGACCCCAAGGAAGTCCTGAGTAGTCAGGCAGCTGTCCAGATGCAAGGTGTTGCCCCTGCACTGACAGAAGAGAGAGTGGAAGGAGGGTGTCTGCCACAGGAGGTGGTAGCCCCCCACTCTAGACAGCAAGAGGGGTGCCAGGACCCCAAAGAAGCCCCTAAAGCAGCTCAGCCACCTGTCAGTGGAGAGCTTAGGGTGTGGTTCTGGGTACTGACAGCTGTCAGTAGCCTCTGCTGGGTGCTAGCCTTCCTGGCAGCAATGTACTTGGCCTGGGAGGCAGACCCCAGGGCCAATAGCAAAGTAGGCCCCCTGACCCTATTGGTCATGGTGGGGTTGCTCAAGTGTTGGGTGACCTCTTTGGGTAAGCTAGGTGTTGCCCTAGCAAAGTTTGGAGTAGGGGAGGTGGGCACCTCACTACCCAAGTTGGCAGAGAGAAAGGAGGAAGACCCCCCTAGAGGGAAGTTTCAGTTTGAGTTGGGTCCTTTTACTGTTGGGATGGCTTCACTACCCAGAGGGAGTGACCCTGACAGGAGGATGTAAGGCAGAGTAGGCCCTGCAAAGGGACAGCCAGTTTTCTTCACTGTCTTCCTCGCCTAACAAGCCAGGAAGACTCTCCCAGGGTTGGGCTGAGTCTCCTGGGTGTGTGGGCTGGGGGGGGTTGTGTGAGAAAACAGGGCTGATTGCAGAGGCCCCATAACTTTTTGCCCCCATTTTCCACTTTTTGCTGGTGTTTTCCTGACTTTGATGGTGCCCTGTGTACTGCTAACCAGTCCCAGGGCCTGTGCTCTGTGTAAAATGGATATGCAAATTAGGCTAATTATAATTGGCTAAGTTAACCTACCTATAAGTCCCTAGTATATGGTAGGGCATGTAGGTTTAGGGACCACAGCATAGGTGGTGCACACCTAGGTGCACTGCTGAGGTGCCCAGTGTCATTTTAAAGGCAGGCCTGCCTTGCTGGCTGCTTTTAAATTAAAGTTATATGCAAATTCGACTTTGGAATTAAAAGTACTTCCAAAGTCTTAAACTACCTTATTTTTACATATAAGTCACCCCTAAGGTGTGCCCTATGTGCCCCTAGGGCTGGGTGCCATGTAACTATAAGCAGGGACTTTATAAAAATAGATTTATAAGCCCTGGTGAGGTAAAAACAGCCAAATTCGTTTTTCCCTCATTGAAGTAAATGGCCTTCATAGGCTAGAATGGGCAGACTTTATTTTAAATTTTAAAGTCTCCTTAAATGTTACATACCAAGAATTTGGTATCAAATTAATTGTTGTAATAAATCCCACAACTTCCAGTTGTGGGATTTAATATAACTTGTTCAGGTAAAAAGTTTAGACTTTACCTAAAAAGTTGCCAATTTCAGCTCTGCATTGTTTTTGCTGCTGTGCTCTGATTGGCCAGCCTGCAGCAGCTTCTGCCAGGCTGCCTTGATGAGGTGTGAAGTGGCCTGGCTTCACACAAAGGAATGTGCTTGGGGGAGAGAATCTCCCCTCAGCAGATGGTGAGACAGGAAGGGGGAGGGCGGCCAAACTGGTCTTCAAAGGCAGAGAAGGACATTTGGAGCACCCAGCAACACCCCCACATCCTGCAACCCCAGACAATTAGGTGCCCCCTTGATTAGATTAGGAGAGGGCAGGAGAGGGGTGTGTTTATGATTTTTAGCCACACCAGTGGGTGGGCTCAGCCAGATGTAACCTCCAAAAATCAGATTCATCCATGTTGGATTTTTAGAGACTGTTGCCTTCTGGGATGGATTTTTGCCACACTTCCCAGGAAGTGGTCATCACAGGGGGACGACCCTGTCCCTGATTGGAGAACCAGGACCCCCCTGCTTTTCACCCAGGAGCAAGGATAAAACTGGCAGACCTGCACCCACACCTCAGATCCCCACCAAATTTCAAGAAGAAAGAATTTAAGGAGAAGAAGGACTGCCCTGCTGGACCCCTGGCCTGCACCTGGAACCTGCACTCAGAAGGACTGCACCAGCTGCACACTTGGGCTTCACCACAAGAAGGACTTTGCCTGGCTTCAACTGGTTCAAGGAGGGACTCCCTGTTTGCTACAGGTGAAAAATTGCTAACCAGAGTCCCCTGCACCAACTCCTGAAGAAAGCGACCAGCTGACCACTGTCCAGTGGCCAAAAAGGAGTTTGCGCCAGGTGCATTCTGGGAGTTGAAGTCCGCACCCCCCAAGGACCATCACAGAACTTCTGGACCCTTGGGGTGAGCTGTGGACCCCAAAAGAACCTTAAAAGAACATCTGGGTGAAGCCCCAGAAGTTTGGAAAAGATTTGAGAATTTTTGGAAAAAAGCTCCAGAGAGGGACCGACCCGCCGCGGAAATTCTACCCGGCTTGCCTCAACCGCGACCCGGCCTGACTTCGTGGTTCGTCCCGGTAAAGAAAAACATCCAAAAAAGAGACCAAGTCCGAACGTAAAAAGTTGACCGGGACCTCCCAGCCATCGTATCCGAGAAGGGCTCCATGGACGTCGGATCAAGATCCAGGTTTACCCCGGTCGAAGGATTTTCATCTCGAAAAAACGACTAAGTCCGAAGGTAAAAGTCTCCACCGAGGAAACCCACATCGCGTATCCGGACAAGGGCTCCAGGAGGTCGGATTCAACTGGCAGGTTCGTCCCAGTGAAGAAAAACTTCAAAATAAAGACTAAGTCAGAAGGTAACTTTTTAACCGAGGCCTCCCGCGACCTGTAGCCGAGCAGGGCTCCATCGCGATCGGCCTGAAAGTTTGACTTTGCCCCGGTCCTGGTGCAACCAGATGACCCGATTGGCGCTTTTTGTTTCTAAGCGCTAGAAAAATCGTAATTCTTTAAAAATTCATATCTCCGGTTCCCCTGAACCGATTTTAATCGTTTTTGTGTCATTTTAAAGATAAAAATATAAACTATTTTTATAAATTGGTTTTGGATTTTTAAACTGTTTCCTGTGTTTTATTTGATTACTGTTTTGTGATATTTGAATGCTTTACACTTTGTCTCCTAAGTTAAGCCTTGACGCTCGTTGCCAAGCTACCAAGGGTTGAGCTGGGATTAATTTACTGAGACCTAACTGTACCTAGGTGGAGGTTAGTGGCTTGTTGCTAGGTGTAGGTACCTACCTGCCCTACCAATAACCCATTTTCCAACACAAACCTGGCACAAAGTCCATGGGAAAACCTGCGGGGTTTGATTCAAATCTCTATCTACAAACAGGAGACTAGAATGTGTGCCAAAATCTTACATCTTTTCGAGGCAAGCACAACAAGGAGGAATGTTTATATTTCTTCTTGTTTTTCCACATTTAAATGTGTGCTGCATAGTAAAACACACATACAAAGAGGTAAGAGTCTTAAAGCATAGTCTTTGTGTTGGAATGAAACCCATCCAGTCGAAAACCAATACTTCAGACAGGTCTAATTTTTAGTGTGCAGAGTTTTCTGCCCCAACTGTGGAATCTCTGCGCGTGATGCCTTACTATTAAAATGCAGTTTTGTGAATAGAGAAAAACGTAAACTTACGCAAATGTACATTCACCTTTGTGAACCAGACCTTGAGTCATCTCCAAATCATCAATGGGTGTTTTAGCAATTGCAATTTGACAGAATTCAATCACATATCCGATCATTTGTCAACTTTCAGATTTTGTGACATGCTTGAAAATAACTTTTCTTCTGTCTACTTTTTTCAGGGTGGTACTATGCTAGGATAATTGAAACTCTTGGCAAATAATAATAATATATATGCATTTTCTGAATGTTGATGTTATACTCATTGAGAACAGGTGCAGCATATTTCTCTAGATCTCAAGAGTTATTTCCCAAATTATGGTTTAGCAAAGCCATTTTCCCATGTACCACACACACTTGTATAATTATTAATCATCTACTTCTATCTGATCATCCTCTTCGGAGGCACTCCTGTAGACTTCAAGAAGAATCACAGTGGCACAATATTTTGCATGGTGATTGATGTGATGTGATGTGAGGTGAGGTGACTTGAGGTGAGATGAGATGGGAGGAGATGATAACAGGTATTTATAAAGTGTACTGCCACTCAAAACTGAGTATCCTGGCACTAGCTCAGAAACAAACAAAGTAAACCAACACCCAACACAGAAAAATGTCATATTAAATCCTGATGGAAATAAAGTCCGATATCTGCAAGAATAATCAGATAAATAGAAAAGCCAAGTTTGGAGATGTTTCCGAAATGTTTCACTATTTATAAATCTGAGTGGGCTAGGGAGCTGATTACGGATTTTAGTGCCCAGTACAAAGAAATATGTTTTTTACGTCTGAAAACAGGGATGGCAAGGAAATTGAGGTGCGAAGTTCTCAAGGTTCTTGAAAGCTTTTAACATTTTAAGATACAGAGTGCTTAAACTGTGAAAGGCTCTGAAAACCAGTCAGAGTCGTAAAAAGAAACCAATTATGCAAACGGAAGCCAATGTAGCATCATAAGTCTCTGAGAAATTGAACTATTGCCTGGGAGTTTCAGAACTAATCTGACTACAGCATTTTCGACCACTTGAAGTTTATGTAGCAAGTGTTTAGTAATTCCTAGACACGGGTTATAACAGTTGCACAATCGTGAAGTGATAAACGCTAGGACTTCTGTTTTCCTCGCTGTCAGAGAATGGTACTCAAAAAATGTCTTTAACGATTTGATCAAGGAGGAACAAATACCGGAGGCAGTTACTACTTAAGAATGAAAAGAAAGTGAGCAACCACATTTGAAACTTAGATTGAACGCCACTTTAACTGAAGAGAAAGGGGGTGGGAAATTGTCAGGCCACTCCAGCTGAGAAGATAAATGATCCAGGCGAAGTAAAAGTCTCTCCATCTTGGCAGTATAGCATTTCAGGGAACTAGATTACATCCAACAGATAATACTTTAAAACAGCTTTAAAAATTGCGCTAAAGGTCTAAAGCCAGAACCAATGTGGTATTGTCAGCATAAGATGTAGACACAATACCAAAAGAATCAATAAAAATCATTAGACGAGATCAGCAGACATTAAAAAGGGTCGGACTCAATGATGAACTCTGTGGAAACCTAGAATTCAGTTTTTGTTTCCTTTTGAGGAGAACTGATCAATAGATATAACCTGCCTCCTGTCTTCCAAGTTAGCCACAATTGCAATGAACTTCATCCTCTGACTGGCATACATTATTTCCCCCTCCTCGTTACACTCCCTGGATGCTTAAACATGCATTAGTCTGCTTTTCACCTAACATTCTAATGGATAATATTGACACTGTATATTATGGCAATTGAGCGTGTCTGACCTCACCAGTTCCCAGCTGCTCCTCAAAGGTGACCAGCGAAGTTTCTAAGTAAAATTATGTCCTTAGTGTCCTGTCACTGTCTGTCTGAAACAACTCTTAATGTCATACATGCCACTGACTGAAAAATAGCTTTAGTGTTGAACTGCTGGGGTCTTCCTGAAAGGTACCCCAAGTAACGTCAATAGAACTCACAGTGTCACAGGTGTGTCTTGGAGCCTGCAATACCTCCTACATTCCTTCACACCGCCAGGCTTTTTCGTTATGATCATCTCCCTACTCCTACCAGAGAGCCCCCATCTTTATTGTCTGTAACTTCTGCTCTCCACTCAAGCCACTTTAGATAATAAGACATATCCTTGCTTGTGCTGCTTAGTCAGCTTCAACGGAATTCCTTTCTCTCTTTGTCCCTGCTGAAGCATTATTATGAGATGCGGTGCCGCTTGTCAGTGGAACTCAGTTGTCTCTTGCGTTACAACTGGGTCGTCTTCTTTTCCTCCTCCTATGCATGCACGTTGTCTTTTTTCCTCGCACGCATGTACGACAATGTTGTGCCTCTGAGAGTGCAGCGTGCATAACATTAAAGCAAGCCCCCTGGTTTTGCAAATGTTTGTGTTTATTATTGAGTAGTCTATGCACAAAAGGAAAAATAGAAAAGTAGCAAGGATTTTTCTTACCGGATTGAATCTGTGCATTGATTTGCTACCTGGCAGTTTTGAAAAGTAGTGTTTTTAAGATTCATGGTATATGTACAAAATATGCAGCCTCAGCTTCCTGAGGGTGCTTCTGCTGGTTAGTTCAGTTGCAGTGGAATTTATCTGTTCATAATCTTCTTTATGAAAAAGGCAGCTTTAGAGGATTAAGTATAGAAAAATAGCTGACCATCTTGCCACTACTACTCATCCATTTTTCATTACACGATGTATCTTGATAGAACAAAGTCGTCTTCAGTCTGACCTTGGGATGAGCTGCAGTCTTTGCTCTATCATGAAAATATTGGTGCAGGCTGTGCATTAATATTTCAATACAGAGGACACTTTGATTTCCTTTCAAGCCACATTCTAGAATATGGACACACAAATGCTCATACACATCACGTGACAAGAGACCAAAAATGTAAAGTTTAAAAAAACAGTTAACATAGCATTGAGCAAATAAATTGGTTAAATCATCTAAAAAGGAAACTAAATGGCACAACTGTTACATTCAATAAACTGCCTAAAAAGTACTCTTTTTACCTCATACAGGTAAATATGGTGGTGAATTGCGGCACACTTTTATATGCTCTATAAATCACTTACAATATCATGAAGTCTATTAGTTTTCTAATTGAAAGCAGGTTTTCAATGTCATAGGTCTGATTTATGAACTCATAGCTTTGTCAGTTATCATAGAGTAGTACTAAACATCATCCTAATAAAAAGATCGGTATGCAAACTCTATTCATTCTGCGCAACCACATCTTCACAAATCTATTCTGGGGACGTTTTGCTTTGTGAATGTAATCTCGATGGACACACTGGACAAAACACACTTCTGCAGAATAGTTCATACAACATAGAAACTCATAGTGTTGTGTTTAGCTACCAAAGGAATATATGTTTCAAAACCCAATTATGCATTGAACTTTCATCACGACAGTGAAAACGAGTTTTGCTTTTCTCTGCTCTGACGGCAGGCCAGTAGAAATCTAGGTGTTGAAACACATATTGTAGCAAACGCTGATCTAAGTCCTCAATTTAGTCCAGAGACGTAATAGGAGCTTAGGAATAGTGGCTGATAGCTTTCTTTTTCACACAACTCTTCTAGTACAGCTAAAAATCGAAAAAGGTCGGTGGTTGTCACCTGCCGCCTTTTCTGTCACTCAGTCAAAAATTATGAGTACTACTGTTGTAGGACTCCTGTCATAGTAACACGACTGCTGGATTTTGGGCGTCAGCACCACTGACTATGGGGTACTGATTCTGATCTCACACTGTGTGACAGCTGTCAGCCTAACCCTTCTGGGTAGCTAGCAGTACCTCACCAGCACTGGAGGTAAAAGCAATTTGTGGGAGCCTATCGCATGACACTCCTCGGGGAAGTTGTAGTAGAAGAGATCGTACCCCTTTCTCTCCGTTACACTAGTCTCATACATGCAAAGACAAACAGAAGCAGAATCTTGGTTCAATATTTTTTATTAAAGCAACTTAATTCAATACAAAAGGACATGAATTGCGATTATGAGGATAATGAAACACAACAGTATTACAGCAGTGACCAGGAAAGTGAAATACAGGAAGAGTCCCACCATACTGTCACCATAGTTTATCTAATAACACTACATACACTACTAAGTTTCTACACAAGCGCAAATAGCAGTGCTAGCCCTTATCTGCCCACCTAGTCCCGGGAAGGAAGCCCAATTCCCATATCTGTGTTAGAAGTTACAAAGAGGTCTGTTAGTCTGATGGGAGACCTCCCACGTAGATGAAGACGAAGCATGAGGTTTCAGCAGAAACTGCGACAACCCACAGCATGAGAAGGCAGGCTCGCTGGAATGTCCCCTCTGACTTATTTTGGGCAGCCTGTTGCTTTATGATAAAACATGTTGTTGTTCTGAGAACTGTCCTGATATGATAATGCATGTTTTCTGTGTAAGGGACACATTTCACTCTCTGGACTGACAATACCCAGGAAACTCTGGTGTATAGCCTTGGAATGAGCACAGGATGAAATGCCATGCAGAGAAATGAATAACAATTCTGCATGAAAGGGCAACAGATATCACAAAATAAAAAATTGCCACTAAAAATGAAGCCTTGCTAAAATAATAAGAGGAATAAAATGAAAAGTGACTAGGGGCCTCATTACGAGGCTGTCGGTCTTGAGACCTCCACCCTCACAATGGAAGTCAAGACTGTCGCTGCTGAGGCGGTCCAACCACCACATACCAACCATGGCAGTCAGATGGACAGAATACAGCCGTCTCTGCCAGGATCGAAAATCCTGATGGGCTGAGGGTGGCTGGAATCAGCCAGGGTGGACTACATGCCTTGCCACCCTGCAGATTATGACCTGGTTCTCCGACAGCCTTTTTATGGCGGTATCACTGTCATGAAAAGGCAGGCAGAGAACATGTGCAGTGGGGCCACAGGGGGACACCTGCACTGCCCGTGCACTTGGCATGGGCAGTGCAGATGTCCACCTGACCAGCACCCTTGCAATGCTCATGCAAGGGTGTTGGTGTCCCCTGTGGTGTTGTAGTGAATTCTAGTTTGTTTTAATGGGTTAACAGGAGTTAGCTTAGTCTTTGGCTTGCAGACTCGTGCCCCCGTCACCTAGTGACTTTTAACCTACTTAGCTTGCTCTGTCATAGCCCATTTAATTTTTTAATTCTTCTAAGATGGCTGCCTTGTTTATAGTTAGGACACTTGTTATGCTTTGCATTATCAGTGCCACCGCGTTAAGGCATCAAGATCAAGTGACGAAGACAAACAAACAGTTGGTGTTCACACTTAGGGACTTTCACTCTCTATACTTTCGAGGGAATTGTTTATATAAATTGCCGCCCGAAGCATGCCTGTTATCTATTGTTTGGGAACACACCTACGTCAGGGGTCCTGGTAGATCTGTACGAATACATCACACTTTAGACAGATAATCAGAGGGATTCCGATCAGAGGGCATCGCCACCATCGCTGATATCGATGCTGCATGTCGTCTTGACGCTGACCCAGTCTTCGTGTCCCTGCGGAGTCTGAGATAGAGACCTCATTCCAAGATAACGAGAGTTGGGGTCTCCTCTCATGGACATGACATTGGCAGATTAGATTTAACAAACCCAGGTCTCCTTTAGGTAGGAGGTTAGGCCTATCATATTAGGGTATTGGGACATATTACACACCTTATGTCTTTTCATGCTATTGCAAGATGGTGGGGGTCTTTGTAATAATGACTCTTGCCTTTACAATTCTGTTTCTTGTATTGTTCATTATCCTAATCATTGCAGCCCATGCAACTTATCGCAGATTGCAGTAGTGTTAAATAAAAACTATTGAAACTTTGCTGCATCTTCGTTATTGCCTGTGTTTGGATGAGACATGATGTATCTGTGAGAAAGGGGTAATCTCTGTTTAACCATGACACTCCCTGAGATGTCATACTCTCGAGTCCATGCGTAAAGGCTGCCACAAATCACCTTTTACTATTTAGGTTTTTGGTGAGGTGCTGCTAGTGAGTCGGAAGGGTTGGGATGACAGCTGCGACTTGTTGTAGGATAGGCATAGTCACTCACAAACATAAGTACTGTCATGCTTAAACCAGCAGTCTTGCCTAGAGCAAGAGTCCAAACTACGACATGGCGCCACCAACTATGGTATTTAGGCACTAATTTACGGATACCCTGACTATCACTGTCTCACAGACAACAGGTACCCCAAGTACCATTAAACAGAGACGTCCGTGGTCTTTGGGAAAATCCTCCTCAGCTGAAAAGGTAACACCTGATTAAGCTGTAGGTTGTTAGAGCTCGAACTCATAAAAGGGCTATACTCCCCATTTTGGTGTTCCGTCTCTCTAAAACGAACATGGCTAATGTCATACAAATTCCTGAAAATGTTAAACAAGCACTAACACAACACCTACTAGCGCATGGCCTTACACCAGAGGGCAGGGATGTTACTCTGATATAGAACCTAATTAGGCATACCAAACAGAAACATTTTATTGTTGGGTCACCTTTCCCAAGGTAGACCAAAGAACACATACATTCCACACATACGAAATTGCAAACGCACCTCAACAGTATCGAGCATACCAGTATCATGAAATATTGCTCACATACCAAGAGCATCAGAACTGGGTTGAAGGCACCCTACCACATGTATTACAAAGAGTGAGGCTAGGTCCTTTAAGTAATAATGGACCAACGTGGCTTATGTTTGCCATATACACACCTCACCCAGACATACCAAATATGCAAATAGCAGATCTGCAAAATTTATATAAAGAATTAGTGACACTATATAGACGACTATTTCAGTTCGTAATGCGAACTTTGAACACAACACCAGCGCGTCCAGCTCCACCAGCACCTGGTGGATACCAATTGGCTACTGGGATTATTCCACAAACAGTGCATACTATCATGGGTAAAATACCCACAGAACGAGAGAAAATACCTTTCTGTATAGCCCAGAAAACAAACTAGCGGGAAGCTGTGTTTCCCCCTACGGGACCACAGGGAAAACATAGACTCCTCACTAGGTGCTTGCCGTTTGGGATGGTTCCCTTGGTGGATGACTGTGCCACATTGGGTACAGCCTTCGCTGCTAGATACACTACCACACATGGTACCCCGACACTTGCCAATTTACCGGAAGTGTTAAAACAAATACAGAATGTGCACGGGGCTGCACTAGCCTTAGATTTGGGGATGAAGTTAATGCGTAACTTTGACGCAGTTCCCTCAACAATACTCAGTAATATTAAAGGGGAAGCAGTAGCACTGGCAATACACCAGCATCTCCGAGAAGCTCCACAATTGGAACAGGTAGAGACAGCTACCAAAAATAATTTCCTACACCTATACCAGTATAGGGCAGGATAGTTTAGGATCCAAGCTGAAGAAATTGGAATTACAAAGTACCACCCTTAAGGAAGGTACGAAGCAGGCACAACAGGGTTCTAAAAAGGGCTGGGAAAAACAGAAAGAATTTAAGGAGATAAGAAATAGAGGAGCTGATTTTCCACACCCAGAGAAAGGAGATACAATCTCAGAAATAGGGAGAATATTAAAACTCCAGACAGATATACTGATTCAATTCCCTCTCATTCCTTTCAGGATGCACCAGATAGATGTAGCGAGAGAGGAGGCCGTCCTGATCGACGTCCTGAATACATGAAACAAAAGAAAGACTCAACGCAGTCTACAATTAAAAAAGAAGAAAAGACTCCTCAGTGTTGGAAAATGGGTTATTGGTAAGGGCAGGTAAGTACCTGCACTTAGTAATAGGCCACTAACCTCCACTTATGTCCAGTTAGGTCTCAGTAAATTAAACCCAGCTCAACCCTTGGTAGCTTGGCAACGAGCGACAAGGCTTAACTAAGGAGACAGAGTGTAAAGCATTCAAATATCATAAAACAGTAATTAAATAAAACACAGGAAACAGTTTAAAAATCCAAAATCAATTTATAAACATAGGAAATATTTTTATCATTGAAATGACACCAAAACGAATAAAATCGGAGAAGGGGAACCGGAAATATGGATTTTTAAAGAATTCATGCTTTCTAGCGCATAGAGGCAACTAGCGCTCAAATGGTAAAAAAAAGGTCGCAGTGGAAAGGAACAAAGTCCAGAGTTCAGGCCCCCCATGAGGTAACACTGTCACACTTACTTTCAGAAGTGTTTGATTCAGGAAAGTGGTCCACAGCACCAGCCAAGGGTTCAGAGGCTCTGGTATGCCTCTTGGGGTCTGGGATTACAACTGCCACAATGCACCTCGTCAATTTATGGAGTTGCTCCAAACGTCTCCAAACTTCTGGATCTTCTTCCAGAGGTCCTTTTTGTGCCCTTGAAGTGTCCACAACTTGATCCAAGGTTTGAGAAGCTCTGAGTTGCTCCTTGGGAGTTGGGACCACAATTCCCAGAATGCACCTGGTCAGAATCCTCAAATGGCCACTGGACACTGGTCAGCTGGGCAATGCTTGCAGGACTTGATGCAGGGGACTCTGGGCAGCTCCTTTGTACCTGTAGCAAACAGGGAGTCCCTTCTTGAAGCAGTAGAAAACAGGTAAAGTCCTTTTAGTGGTGAAGCCCAAGTGTGCAGCTGGTGCAGTCCTCCAGAGTACAGTGTCCAGGTCAGGGGTCCAGCAGGGCAGTCCTTCTTCTCCTGTAGTTCTTCCATGTTGGAATCTTATAGGGATCTGAGTTGTGGGCGCAGGTCAGCCAGTTTTATCCTTGCTCCTGGGTAAAAAACAGGGGGGTCCTGGTTCTCCATTCAGGTGCAGGGTCATTCCCTCTGTGGTGACCACTTCCTGAGAAGTGTGGTAAAAAATCAATCCCAGGGAGCAACATTCCTCACAAATCCATCATGGCTGAAAGTGATTTTTGGAGGTTACATCTGGCTGAGCCCACCCACTGGTATGGCTAAAAATCCTAAACACACCCCTCTCTTGCCCTCTCCTAATCTAATCAAGGGGGCACCTAATTGTCTGGGTTTGCAGGATGTGAGGGTGTTGCTGGGTTGCTCCAAATGTCCTTCTCTGCCTTTGAAGACCAGTTTCGCAGCCCTCCCCCTTCCTGCTTCACCATCTGCTGAGGGGAGATTCCTTCCCTCAGTCACATCTCTTTGTGTGGAGCCAGGCCACTTCACACCTCATCTTTGCAGCCTGGCCAGGCTGCCAGAGGCTGGCCAATCAGAGCACAGTAGTAAAAACTCTGCTGTGCTGAAGTTGGCAACTTTTCAGGTAAAGTTTAAAACTCTTTACCTGAACAAGTTATATTAAATCCCACAACTGGAAGTTGTGGGATTTATTATAACTACTAATTTGATGCCAATCTTCTGGTATCTGTTACTTAAGGGGACTTTAAAAATTAAAATAAAGTCTCCCCATTCTAGCCTATGGAGACCATTCACTACAATGAGGGGAAAACAAATGTGGCTGTTTTACCTCACTAGGGCTTATACAACTATTTTTATAAGGTCCCTGCTTATAGTTACATGGCACCCATCCCTAGGGGCACATAGGGCACATCTTTGGGGTGACCTATATGTAAAAATAAGGTAGTTTAAGACTTTGGAACTACTTTTAATTGCAAAGACGAATTTGCATAGAACTTTAATTTAAAAGCAGCCAGCAAGGCAGGCTTGTCTTTAAAATGACACTGGGCACCTCAGCAGTGCACCTATGGGTGCACTACCTATGCTGGGGTCCCTAAACCTACATGCCCTACCATATACTAGGGACTTATAGGTAGGTTGACTTAGCCAATTATAATTAGCCTAATTTGCATACTGATTTTACACAAAGCACAGGCCCTGGGACTGGTTAACAGTACACAGGGCACCATCATAGTCAGGAAAACACTAGCAAAAAGTGGAAAATGGGGGCAAAAAGTTAGGGGGTCTCTGCAATCAGCCCTGTTCTCTCACACTCAGCAAATGCCACAGTTTAATAAGAAAAAGGTGGCAGCACTGTCAGCTAAAGATTCCAGTACACTTGAGAACACTGTTGAGGAACAAGACGTGAGCAGTGACACTGTTAGACAGCGCAGCAGAGGTCACGATATGTCACCAGAGTCTGAAAGATTATCTGGATGTGACAGCAACTAGCGATTTTATTGCAGTTGAGACTGCGGATGGCCACGTTCTCCCACCCGACAGGGTTTATGATTTAAAAATGTAAATAGAGGGAGACGTGGAGTGCACCATTCAGGGGATATTCTGGGACGAACTCACAATTGACATCCTATTGGCCGAAAGAGACTGGCCAGCTGCTCCCACATGAGGAAGATGTAATTTTGCCTTCTTTCTCTAATCTTGTTCCGAAAGCAGAAAAACAAGCCTATGCCACTGAATGAGCTTTAGCGCAGGCACCTGCATAATACCGCAATCATGTAAGTTGGGACAAGGAATCTCCTTGTCATGTTATTCCCATTAGGTCTACACCCCAACCGCAGCCACAATATCCTGTCAAACATGAAGCAAAAGCTCCAGTGAGGGAGATCCTCACTCAGCTCGAGTATCAGGGAGTAATTGGGCCCTGTACATCTGCAATGAAGAACCCGTTATTCCCCGTTGCAAAGCCAGACCAGTCCTAAAGAATAGTCATTGATTACAGACATTTAAATAGTCATACACATACATATGTCATACAAAACTCACATAGTACGGCACTAATAAACAATATAGTGCGTAAAAAATATAAAACAACATTAGATATTTCTAATGGATTTTTCTGCCAGAATTTAGCACATGAAAGTCAGGACCTGAGTGCATTCTCATTTGGCTCACAGAAAAGCTTGTGTCATTTACCCCGAGGCTATAAGAACAGCCCAGGGCTGTTTTCAGCCAGTGTAACATCAATATTACATGATATTGATCCAGAGGCCTTATCCTACATGGATGACATATACCTCACGGATGACGACCTCAACATTCACCTTGTAATAGTTGATCGGATGATTTTGGGATTTGCAGACCTCGGTTACAAATTCAACTTTGAGAAAAGTAAGATTGCCTTTCTCAGTGTACTGTTCCTGGGATTTGATCTGTTGAACGAGGGGAAGAGCCTGGCCCGCACTTTCTAGAGAAATGTGCACAATTGCACCCTCCTAACACTCTCAAGAAGCTACAGTCATTACTAGGTTTCTTCAATTTTGTAAGAACGTATATTCCAGACTATGCACAACGTATCAAGCCACTTTATGACTTGGTTCAGCCCAATTTGTCTAGCAGACACTGGACAGTTGAACGCACACGCATCCTTAAGGAATTGCAACAGGACATGCTAGAAGCTAAACACTTGTACACATGTGACAATAAAACAAATTTGGTCTTCAGAATAATTGCTGGTGCCATTGGATTGACTTATGTCACCTTCAATGAAGGCGACACAGTACCCATAGCATATAAATCACATTTGTACTCAAACGCAGAACAACGTTTTGCACCTACAGAAAAGATTCTGACTGCAGTTCAGATGGCTGTCATTAAGGAGAGGCCACTTGCCCAGAGGAAACGCATTATTGTCATTACCCCGGTGCCGGCCTTAGAGGTTGTCACCAAAGCAAGCGCTCCCATCGCTAAAGCATTACATCCACTTTGGATTCAGTGGGCAACATCCCTGACCGCCACTGATATTGATTACATCTTTGATCCAAAACTTCAGACACAAGAGTTTCTCCAGTACGAACAGGAGTACCCCGCTCCTCTAAATATCTTCCCACTGGACAGATACCATACCGTCATATACACTGATGGTTCAGCACAGGCAGCTGTAGGTACTAAACATCAATACTCAGCCGCTTGCGCATCCGTGAGTGGAGTGAGGGAGGATGGAGTTTTCCAACCTCACAATACCTACACGCAGACCCTAAGGGACTGCACAGCTCAGTTGGCTGAACTTAAAGCTCTTATATTAGCGCTAGAACACACAGAGCCAGGATGCCTGACTTTAATAGTCTGTGACTCATACTACTGCCTACAGTCATACAATGATTATCTTAATCATTGTAAGCTAAACGGGTTTAGAGATTCTAATGGTAACACCATTAAACACAACACATTGTCGGGGAGGGTGGCTGATCTTAAGGATAAGCTACCATGTGTCCATGTAGTACATACATTGGGCCATCAACATGTAGGAGTACACATTACCGGCAACACTTTGGCTGATGAAGCAGCCAAATCTGCAGTAGCTACGGCTTCTGCGGTTGTGGTGACTCGTTCACAAATGAGATTGGATAATGAAATACTGACTGCCGTGAAGGCTTCGGCTGCAGGCAAGTCTCTTCCAAAAGGATAACCAACAAATTATTCTTATCATATCAGTGCACAGAATGTTGCCTATGCAACGATTCCTGGGGTGATCCCCAATGAAGAACAGAGATTAGATCTAGTAAAAGCAGCGCATGAGGGTGTCACGTCTGCACATGCTGGTATTCCGGCCACTATGACACTCTTACAGAAAAGCTTCTGGTGGCCTGATCTATGTAGAAGGACAAAGAAATATGTCCTTTGTTGTGACATTTGCCAGCAAATAAAGGGCTCCAACATCAAACGCCCACCACAGACATCCCTCTTAATGTCTAGCAGGCCACTACAATGTGTGCACCTGAACCATTGCGGTCCACTCCAACCTGATGGTGCACACAAATACATCTTAGTCGCTGAAGATTCTTGTTCTGGATTCCTGTGGGCATGGCCGCAGCGGTCGGCTGACGCTCGAACTGTTATAAAAGACTTGCTGATCTTTATTGGTACATATGCGGTTGCAGTATTCCATTCGGACCAGGGCCCTGCAGTTGCCTCTAAGGCATTCAGGGACACCATGGGGACGATCGGTGTTGAACTCCATTACTCCTCACCATACCATCCCGAGGGAAATTCGGTCGTGGAGAGGCGGAAACATGATCTAAAGCAGTCCTTAACAGCTCGAGTATTAGATTCAGGCCGCAATTGGCTTCATCACCTATATGGGAGCCAGAGAGCACTAAATAATCTGCCAAAACGTCCCTTGGGGGACACACTCCTTATGAGGTTCTCTTTGGGATACCTATGTACACCTGTCTAAGATGTGGCTGTTTTTTACACTGACACTTCACAGACTGATGACACCGTCCACCAAGAGCCTCCACACGAAGTGGACCAATGTACAAGCAATGCATCTGCTCCTTCATTTGCAGACACTGCCTCTGGCTATTTCGTAGTTATTGATGACTTTTCCTCAGACTCATCCACTATTGTGATTGACAGTGTTTCAAAAATACATAAGCTGTATCAATGGCTTGAAATGAACTATTTAAAGTACCCATGGAACTATTTATGGTTCTGTTTGACATTTTCAGCATTATTTTTTGGGGTTGGTTTTGTGACTGTTTTCTTTTTGCTTATAAATGGTCATTATATTCCTGAACGCTCCTCTGTTGAGCCTGTGGATGAGATCCTAACTCCATATCATGCCTCACATAAGGTCCGAAGAGACTTGTCCCTTGAGAATATTACAGCAATACCGATTTCTGATGGAATTGTATGGGACAATGTTCCCTTTGATATATACGTGCCTACTGAGGTTATTCAAATTCCATACGTGTTCAAAATATCTATGACAGATGTGATTACACCTGATGTTGTATCTAATGGTTGGGACGTACAAACAGTTGATTCCATGCTAACTGAAATGGAGGACTATTCCGTATTTGAAAGTGATGATGTATATGAACATACAATGAATTATGGGGAAATGTTCTGTTACAACAATTGGGGACATTACTACCTACACCGTGCCACTAGACACAGGCCAGTGTTAAATTATACACAGTGGGAACACTGTTCAACACCACCAGTGGGGAGTCCAAAACACTATACAGATAAATATACATATTTCACTGGGCATGACACAAAGAATGCAGAGTCATATTACTTCAAATTGCCTCCTTCACAAATTAGGAACATTTTGCTAACACAAAACTGATTTATTCAGATCCCTTTGTTTCCCGGCTCGCAGTTGAAGGTTACGAATACTGGAAGAGCACTACTGACTTAAAAAGTGTATGGGGAACACAAGATTGGCAGATACAGGGTAAGGAAGCTTTATTTAGAGCATGCCTGATACCTGTGCAAATGATCTTTTTAAATGACACAATTCAACAAACATCCTGTCTGGGATTAGCAAAAATTAAAGACATGAACACGCCCAGTATCCCCACACCGGCAAAGTTTAATGATTGGCAATATTTCCTTAATATCACAGAGGAAACGCTAGATGCAATGGTTAAGGCTGGTACCTATTATTCTTCACTTTCCAGTCCCGTCGGGTGGTTAATATGGCCAACTGACACCAATAGGTGTCAATCGCATTTTGTGAACTCTTCAGGGGGTTTTTCAATTCACTGGCCAGACCCTCGATTTGTATCGGGTCAACATGCACGTATAATTAAAACATACAATGTGGGTAAACTGTGCCAACAGTGGGTGCAGACTAACACGTTAGCCGCAGTTAAAAAACATCTTAACACTCTTTCTGAAGATGTCGACTTACAGGATTTTCTGTTAGGTCCTAGGAAACAGCACTCTAAAAGGTTCCTATATGCTATGTATAATGAGATCTGGAAACTTTCTCAGATAGAAGTTGCTGCACGTTTTGAGGCAACTAGATAAGGAAAACTTAGAGAAGTCTTTAGCAGTTGTTGACAACGGCATGAACACTCTGTCCAACAGGATTTATTCACTATCAAACATTGTGTCATCTGCTATTGATATTACTCAGACAGACTTGACCCAGTTATATCATGGACAAACACAGCTACGTTCCACCATGCATCTGGGTTGGACATTACAGACGCAGAAAAATGGCTGCATTCCATGGAACTATTTTAACAGTAGTGAATTGTTCACTGCTTTTAATCTTTCCGTGGGACAACAGACAATGGCTACAAGGGAAGCTAGTTCACCATGCTTCATATCGAGAAGTTAGACAAGTTTCCCTTCACGGTAGTAGAGAGTCCTTCAACTATTTGGCTCTTACATGGCGTAATTAACTTGCCCATTTCGACCTTTCGTTTCTCACATTGCTTGACACATTTTGCAGAGGGCAGGTTTGAGAAACTAGGCAATAGCTATATTAAGGAAGAGTTGGAGCTGCCCTTTGATGATAAATGTTTGAACGGCAAAACAGAGATTTTTCTGAGCGGAAGCGAATGTGAGACTACTGTTAGTCATTCAATGAAATGTAAGCAGGTGTCCCTTCACGGCCTTTGCAATGTGTGGGTCGCAAACTTGGCCTGTTTTCTGAAGGGTACTCCCATCCCTTTGATTAGACCGGTATTTCATATGGAAGTTATGTGGTACAGAGGGATCAAAGTTGTTACAGCATACAACCAGGAATTGCCTATGCAATCTCGGTCTCTAAGGTCGTTATGTGTTGTGGACATGTTTTATTCCCTCCCACACAAGAGATAAAAGTATCTGACATGTGGCCCCACATAGATATTATTAATGTAAATTATGACAAGCTGAGCAGACTAAAGGCGCTAATGTTTCAAAAACAGGTCGCGTTGACATCCGCTAGAGAGACGTATGCTCTCCAGATAGCGAGATCATCAGCCGAGATACAATCCCTTCTAAATACCAACTTCACCAAGCACTTTGGAGAACTGCTAACCAGAATAGTCAATGCTTCAAGCACTGCTGGGATTGTCCATTTCTTTAAGGCTGTCCTGTCTGGTTTCGTGTCCATCTTCCAGACTGCTTTCGGAGTCATCCCATCAGCCATCAATTCGCTCTTTTCAAGCGTGTTTGGTGGTTTTCCAATTATTTTGGCATTGATTGGCAGACTACTACTACTATTTCTTCTGATTCACAGTGGTTGTTTCTTTCCAGCTACGCAGAGCAATGGAGCCGCTCCCACCACCTCAACTGTGCGGTGAACACATGGTTCGGATCTTCGGTGCCCCCTTGCTGGTGGAATTGGAGCATGATTGGTCGTTGTCATTTCGGTCTCTTCTCTGGTGCGTACAACCAGTTTTCTGCTGCGTGTCGCTCTTCGAACACCTGCCTATGGTGTGTCTTGCTGTTGCACCGGCATCTCCTGTGGACCACGAACTGCTAATGTCACCGATTAGGGTTCATACGCGGTCATGCCCCTTGAAACTAAGGTTGCTCCGCGAGGCCACTTATGAGCCTTCCATTCTAATGTCTACCATGGACGAGGACACTGCTGCAGATGGCTCTACACTAGAGACTGACACGCACTACTGCTCTGTGGATCCGTTTGCCCGTCCGGCGATCGATTTAACATCTGATGATGTGGACTCATTTTTGAGGTCCTTGGTTGGTGACTTCGATGACACTCTTCGACATCACACGTAATGCAAATAATTTGATGAATTGACTTGCCATTCCCGATTAAAAGTATGCATTCAAATTGCCTTTACTTTGGACTGCTGTGCCTGTCATGGTTGACATTAACATTCTCTGTATGTATTTTAGCTAATATTTTTTACTATCTTTTAACATATTTTAAACGTTTTTTTAGCTAGTTTTATGCTTTTAACTATTTAGTTCAAAGCAATTTTAGCGTTTGGATTCCTGTACCTTCGTCATACCCGTTACAGCAATGAGGAGGGTGTAGTGAATCCTAGATTGTTTTAATGGGATAGAGACCTCATTCCAAGGTAACGAGGGTCGGGGGCTCCTCTCATGGACATGGCATTGGCAGATTAGGTTTAACAAACCCAGCTCTCCTTTAGGTAGGAGGTTAGGCCTATCATTGTCTTTGTAATAATGACTCTTCTCTTTACAATTCTGTTTCTTGCATTGTTCATTATCCTAATCATTGCAGTCCATGCAACTTATTGCAGATTGCAGTTGTGTTAAATAAAAACTATTGAAACTTTACTGCATCTTCGTTATTCCCTCCGTTTTGATGAGACATGATGTATCTATGAGAAAGGGGTAATCTCCGTTTAACCACAACACTCCCTGAGATGTCATACTCTCAAGTCCGTGCGTAAAGGCTGCCACAAATCACCTTTTACTATTTGGGTTTTTGGTGAGGTGCTGCTAGTGAGCCGGAAGGGTTGGGACGACATCTGCGACTTGTTGTAGGATAGGCATAGTCGCCTACAAACATAAGTACTCTCATCCTTAAACCAGCAGTCTTGCCTAGAGCAAGAGTCCAAACTATGACAGTGTCAGCATTGCCTCTGGCTCGATTATGAGACAGCGACAATGCTGCTGCCACCTTACGCCGGGCTGGGCCATCAGCCCAGCAGGAAAAGTCATAATGGGTCCGGTGGGGAGGTAGCCAGTATGGCAGCAACCTCCCCGTCTGAAGTTTAGCTGACTCCTTATCAGCCACTGAGTGAGATGGCATAGGCTTCAGACCAAAGCTAAAATAAATGTGCCTACATAAATGCTAAAATAACCTCACAACACTACGGGGCTACCGGAGTGAACAGAGCCAAGATTCAAAGAGGCTTCTGGTGTTCTAGCCCTTAGATCCTTCTGTCATGCCAACAGCCCTGACATAATTGCAGTGCAAGCACCCTTCAGTGTCTTCAGTTCTGCACCCCAAATCCTGCACTCTTTCTGTGAGGGATTGCATCAGACAGCGGAGATCGGATGTAGCAGTTTGACATTCAACAATTGTCTTTTTTGATTGGGACACTCTGGGGGTCATTCTAATTCTGGCGGGCGGCGGAGGCCGCCCGCCAGAATTCCGCCCCCATAATACCGCTCCGCGGTCAGAAGACCGCGGAGGGTATTATGAGTTTTTCCCTGGGCTGGCGGGCGGTCTCCAAAAGACCGCCCGCCAGCCCAGGGAAAAACTCCCTTCCCACGAGGATGCCGGCTCGTAATCGAGCCGGCGGAGTGGGAAGGTGCGACGGGTGCAGTAGCACCCGTCGCGTATTTCAGTGTCTGCAAGGCAGACACTGAAATACCTTGCGGGGCCCTCTTACGGGGGCCCCTGCCGTGCCCATGCCATTGGCATGGGCACGGCAGGGGCCCCCAGGGGCCCCGCGAACCCCCCTACCGCCATCCTGTTCATGGCGGCTTTCCCGCCATGAACAGGATGGCGGTAGGGGGGGTCAGAATCCCCCATGGCGGCGCAGCAAGCTGCGCCGCCATGGGGGATTCTGAGGGCAGCGGTAAACCGGCGGGAGACCGCCGGTTTACCCTTTCTGACCGCGGCCAAAGCGCCGCGGTCAGAATGCCCTGCGGGGCACCGCCGGTCTGTCGGCGGTGCTCCCGCAGACCCTCGCCCCGGCGGTCGAAGACCGCCGGGGTTAGAATCAGGGCCTCTGTCTGCCAGCTCCTGATGGTCATCGCAGAGAAGGTTGATATCAATAATTATGGAGACAATTTTAGATTCCAGGTACGTTTTTGTACTTTCAATAGCAGTCAATATTTGATCAAGTTTGTTATGGTTATCCGAGGGCCGGTATGAAATTCACTGAGGGAAGCATCTCAGTTTCCGTAAATGTCAGGGTTTGCATGTCTCAAACGGGTCGTGCCGTGGGACCTGGCGATGGGGGTCACAGGGATGAAGGATGAAAACAACTGCCCCTGCTGGATCCCCAGGTCATCTTGTGTAATGGGCACCAAGGATTGCTCCGAATGTGCAAGCAGGTGATCAGAGTCATATCGGAGTGATACCACCATGTTCATGCCGCCATGCCCAATCAAATATACTCTCCTAAACGAAATTGTTTGTGTTACTCTATAATAATCGTTATCTTTTGTCTTTCATCATTCTCCCTCTCTTTCTCTCACTCTCTCTTTTAACTTGCGTGATGACATATATTTGTATCCACATTTTGCTGTGTACTTTGTAAACTTTTCAATTTCTTAAAAATCACTGCATGCAAATTAGTCACTGTATTTTCTTGATTTTTTTGTTAACAATAACCTAAATGGATTTTTTAAAATAATTATTTAGGAACTCTATGAACTACTCCACTCCTTTGCTTGAAATCTGTTATAATGCCTACGCTGACAACAGCAAGTGTTTTTTTGCATTGCGTAAACATCAAATGCTTCCCCAAATTTTTAAAAAAAGATGGAAAAATATTCAAGCAATTCATTAGTCAATCAGATCTTAAGAAAACATTAAACGTGACTGGGAGAATTCATGAGTATCATGCTTACAGAAGCAACCACTAAAATATACAAAAGTATTGAAGTTTTCAAGCCTACACATTAACTTTTTCATATACAAACCTCTGAGCTTAAACGGACCTACCTTAAACACGGTGTCTTAGATAACTTTTATTTTTATACCAAAGGAAGCAGTCCAGCAAATGTTAATGTTTACTTGTTGCCACTCAGTTGACAAGAAACAAATCACTTTAGCTTGGACATTGATTCTCCTAAAAACAGGTAGTGGAAGTGACATCACATGCCCTTTTATCGCATTATGGCATCACTACATGTGATCTAATGTGATGAAGCCTTGGCCTTTGTGGCATTACAGAAGTGTTTTGACACGAACCTTGCCCTCATGTCAGTGTTAAATTGTAACAATAAACTGCTAGAGCAGGTAGATGTTTGTCAGGGATGCAACCCCAAATCAGTAATATGAAGGCCCAGATTTCCTACCACTTTGCACAGGGTTTAAGTCACAAAATTGACACAACCTTGATATAAAGTGCTGTTGTGAGATTTACTTTGCAACACAAATCATGATTTGAATTGGAAGTTGCTTAAAGTGTAACTCAAAGTATCCCTTTGGTCTTCTTTTGCTACATTGGGTCAAGGAGTTCCACCATGGGTGGACAATGGATTTTGATGCCATCCCTATCTACAGATATTTGTAGACAATTTTATGCAAATGTCCTCCTTGAGGCAGACATAACCCTGGAGCAGCTATTAAATGTATCCAAATGTTTCCAACTTTACATATGCACCGCCATGTACTGCAATCATACAAAATGTGAAAAGTAGGAAAGCTTGCTTTTACTACTATATGGTTCCCTTCCTGTAATGAAAATGATATGCTTCATAGAATGCACACAAACGTATAACCAAAAGTGTGTGGCACCTCTAGGGGGAGGAAAACAGCACACTGATTTTCTCACACCCTTTGATGTAGCGTACCATCTTTGATTATTGCTCTGTGTTGTGCCAAAACTTTGTAAATGTGCCCTAAATTGTATAAAACCTAGGAAAGTTGAAAGGATGTCCCTGACTCTTCAAGACTCAAACATGTGAGCCTGCAAGTATTCATATCCAGAGAAAGTGCATTGACCAGTTAAACTCAGTAGTTGGGAGCGTATTTGAAATCCATTATGTCAAATTTAATTTTAGAACATTGAGAGTGTCTCAATACTGAGATATTTCAACAAATTTCACTTCAAGATAGAACATTCTGTGTGCTCCCACTTTTTTCAGACATGGCAAGGTCTCCCTTTGTGCAACCGTAAGTTAACTCATGTTATGTATATACCACTTCTGATCGTGCTTTACCTTTAATTCACCATTCAGTGGTACTCTACTCCGCATGAATATCAGCAGTTTTTTTGCAATGTGTGTGAATGCCCTGCTATTCGAATAATGGTTCGTGTGCAGATGAGCTATAAGATGGTTTCAGTATTAGTGTTGGGTACCACTGAGCACAGACATATGATATGAGATCACAGTGGGTGTTCGTAAAGCCTGTGTCCATCTCAGGTATGATATAATACTAAACAATATAGGTAATGTAAAAGTAACTTATAAATCTCTTTATTGCCTATAACGGCACCTGGTGATAATGATACTGGACATTAACTGTTGGAACAGGGTCAACCTTTTTATTACTGGTCGCTTCTGCCTCAGGGTCAAGGGCCTGTCAGAGCCCTCCCATTTCTTTGGCGGCAGCCATATTGAGGTAGGGGACCAGGTAAGCAGACTAGCTGCTGGACCTGTGTTCTCTGAATGAAGTGACCATTGGTATGTAAACCGATTGGGTCGTGGCTGTGCATGGGTTTCATGCAAGTGAGTGTGGGCTATCTTGGAATTGTGAGTTTAGCGTTTGTAAGCTCGATACTGTGATTTTTAATATCCCTACATTGCGTTGACTTGTTTTCTGCCTCGCTGTGTCTCTTTCACTTTATTTGACGAAACACTAAAAAAAACTACAAAAACTTGTGTCCCTTTCTAAAACTTTACTTTTTATTACTGGTTACTTCTGCCTCAGGGTCAAGGGCCTGTCAGAGCTCTCCCATTTCTTTGGCGGTGGCCATATTGGGGTAGGGGACCAGGTCAGCAGACTAGCTGCTCGACCTGTGGTCCATGAATGAAGTGACCATTGGTGTTTAAACCGATCTGTTCTTGGCCGCACTACTGCCGTGCCACTGGTGCGCCAAAGGCGCACATAAGGCCAGCCCATATGCACCCGTCTGTGTCTGACCGGGTCTGGGGGCCATGGACTCTGCCCATACTATTCGGCCTACAATACCCCCGACAGCGTCTTATGACTTAGCCACTAGGCAGATCTGAAGGGGCTGCGAGCAAGCCTGCCCAGATCAGATAGAGAGCTGGAAGTGTTCACTGTAGGTTTGTCTGTACTTTCCAGCAGGACCAGTCACATTTGCCTAAGGGATGGGGATGATGATGTGAGACACTTAAAATGAGGTCTGATTAACACACGCTCACTGATTAAACATAATGTTTAAATTGGAGATATGATTGAATCCTTGGACCTAGACTGCTTGTTTATCACAGAAACCTGGGGTAGGGAAGACTCCAGCCCTGATTTTATGGCAGCCTCCCCACCTGGTTATGTGTTCTCCAGACTCAATAGAACCTGTATGAGGGGAGGGGGGTTTGCAGTGATCTTCAGGACTAAACTTCATTGTGTATTAGAATCTATCAATGTTAGCCCAGAAATTTGCTGTTCACCTGAAGAATACGATGTTCTTCAATGTCCTTCTGACTTATCGCCCCCCTGGCCCTAAGAACTCTTTTCTTCTTCACTGGCTGTCCATCATTGAGCCTTTTGTTGCTGCCTCCAGGTGCATTGTGTTGGGATACCTTAACATTCACCTCAAGGATATGCAGGATGTTGCGACATGCGTGTTCCTTGATCTTATGACAAATCTTGACTGGGACCTTAAGGTTACATCAGCCACCCATCGAGCTGGACACACCCTGGATGTTTTTTTTCACTCGCCACGATAGTTGCACTTTTTTGGAGAATGTGGTCCTAGATTGGTCATATCATCATCTGCTTACCTTTAGTGTGGTGTGCAGGAAGGCCCTCACCCACATTTTTCTGCCCCCGAGTTAATTAGACAATGGGGCAAAATTGAGGAGCAGAATTTGGTACCAGCCTTGAAGGCAGGCTGGGAGCAGGCCAGGGAATGGTTTAGCTTGGTGGTAGAAAGATACAATCATGGGATAAGGGCAGCCATCGATCTACTTGCCCCTCTTAAGAAATCTAAACCCATGGCCTATAAGAAAGAATCCTCTCCCTGGTATATCAAGGGACTCAAAGATCTGCAAAGCTCAGGTCTCTGCTTAGGGACTACAAACTGGCAAATAAAAAGCCAAAATAGACTATTTCACTCTTAAAATTAAGAAAGCAGACAATGCACCTAGGGAACTCTTCTAAGTGGTCCGCTTTCTTACTTCTCCAACCTCCCCTACCAGAATTGGAGAATTCCCAAGCCTTCTGCAGCAAGGTCGCTGACTTCTTTAAAAACAAAGTCCTCAAGATCCATGCTAATTTTGCTCAGCACCTTATGGATCTCGACCCTAATGCTCAGAGGAGAGGCTTGGTAACTAACAACGGTCCAAAACCTTTATCAGCTAATAGGATTAAAGTATTTGTTATCTGGGGTTAAGTCCAGGTCCTTCAACGATCCTTACCCCCCTAATGTACTAAAGCTTGGTCCGGACTTGGTATCCGCAGCACTAGAATTAGTCTACCAGGAGATATTGAACCTTGGGGTCTTTCCACCCCCTTAGAAAGAGGCAATTGTTATCACAGTCAAAAAGAAACCAGGAGGTGCCCCAAATGACCTTAAGAGTCTTCGCCCCATAGCCTTATTACCTACCCCAGCTAAGATTCTTGAAAAACACCTCAATATTGAACTGGCCGACTTCTTACAGGACACTGGCTGGGGTGCTTAAACCCCTCACAGCATGGGTTCCGTAAAGCGCACAGCACAGAATCCTCACTCCTTGCCACCTCTAATTTGATCCGTAGACTGGTAGATCAAGGGGATAGAGCCATTCTAGTATTGTTAAATCTGTTGGCTGCGTTCAACACCATCTCCCCGCAATTGATGGTACAGAGCCTTAACCAAGCTGGAGTGAAAGATAGTGCCCTGGATATTCTGAAGTCCTTTCTGTTTGGGAGATCAACCATTGTGAGCTGTGGGGACTTCAGAGCCGCCCCGTTTCAACTTCCTTGCAGGGTTCCCCGGGGGTCCTCTCTTATCCCTACCTTGTTCAACCTGTACATGGCCCCACTGGCCAAGCTGATCTGTTCCTTTGGCTTTCAGGTTGCCTCCTATGCTGACGACACCCAGCTCATTATCCCAGTCAATAAGAACTTGGAAGAGGTAGTGAACAGGTTTTACAACTGCATGAGCAAGATTAATAAATGGATGGGTCCTAATTGGCTCAAAATGAATAAGGAAAACATGGAAAATCTATTTTTTTGGGTCTAACAGTTCTTTATAGAATTCCTGCTGCTGGCCGCAATCCTGTGGCGATCTGCCAGCATCCATTCCATTGGCAAGAAACCTTGGGATCATATTTCACAAAGCCTTATCTTTTGATCATCAGGTGAATCATACCATTAAAACTTGTTACTGGACTATAAAGCCCTCCAGAAAATTCTCCCCTACCTACACAAGGAACTCCGAATCTCTGTGATCCTGGCTCTAGTTATTTCCAAACTGGACTATCACAACACCTTGATGTTGAACATCAAAAAAGGGTCTCTTCACAAACTGCCATTGATTCAGAATACCGCAGCCCATCTGGTACTGGATCTTCCATACCCAGCTTCCGCTGGTGGCAGCTTGAGGCAGCTGCACTGGCTACCAGTAGAGAAGTGCATTACTTTTAAAGCCCTCTGCCTAACACATAAGGTGCTCCACACTGAAGGGTCCAAATACCTTTGTTACTCTCTGCAATGTCATGTGCCTAGCTGCCAGGTTAGATCATCCGGTCACCATCTGGTCTCTGTCCTCTGCAGCCGGAAGTGTAAATGGGGGAACAGAGCCTTTTTGATGGCAGCAGCCAAACTCTGGAACACTCTCCCGCTTCCTATTAGGAAAGAGGACACTTTTATGCCTTTCGGAAGCTGCTTAAAACTTGGCTCTTTCCTGGCTAATAATTTCTGTCTCCCTACCCAGTCTTTCTTTTCCTTTGACTATCTTCGCACTCACTTGCACTTCTCCTCGCTTAGCGCTTCGATGCTACAGCCGGAATGCGCTTTGCAAATACAAATACAATACAACCTGGAGGCAATATATAAAGTATTAATGTAGTATTAAAAACACAGCACAAGAAAAATCTCAAATCATTTTGAGGAAACTAGAGATTATTTAAATAAAAAAAATGATACAAAAACAAAAATGATCCAAAAAGAAGAAATTAAGATATACATTTCTAAATTATAAATTAAATTAAGAATGGCACCAAAAAAGTACTAAGCACTAACTGTAGTTAACTAGTTGTGCTAGAGCACGTGAAGGTCAAAAGCTAAGGCTGACCACAATAGATCGTTGGTTGGAAATAAGGGCCAGGTTTCTACTGTGGAAAGTTCACCTTCTGAGTTAAAAAGTGTGAGTAATTGGGCTGTTGGTTCCATGGGGGGTGAGCACGGGTCTATCAACAGTCACAAATACCTTTCAGGGTGAACAACAAAAAGTCACTTATTTAACCTGTGCTTAGCCATGGGTAGCGTGGCAGAAAAAGCAGTCAAGCCAAACTTAAAGGCAATCTGTTAAAAATGTATGCAGCACACAAACTGAAACACAGTGAAAACACAACGCAATAAACTTCCCAAATCATGTTTAAAAAATAGAACACATTTTAATAAATTATTTGAAATCAAGATGACTAAAATCCAATCAGAATCAGAGATATGCATTTTTAACGTTTTAGGTGCAAAATGGCGCTTAAATGCAAAAATCGACAACCGCAGACATCTGGTTCACTAGACGGGCGCAAAGTCGAAAGTTAAGGTAGACCGCTATGGAGTGCAGTTTGGGTACGTGAAGTGGATTGGACCCCATCAGTGCTCATCTTCAGACTTAGTAAGGAGTGTCCGAAGAGGAAACATCATCGTAGGAGAGCAGTGCAGCAAAGCTGTGGTGAAGATTTAGAAGGCTATAGTTGAAGACAGTTCCACGAGGTCGGATACCCCTTTTGTGAAGGACCAGTGAACTGGATTTGCTGCTGCGCATACAAGATAGTGGGAAAAGTCAAATTGACCGGCGATGCACCTCAGACAGATAGGCGAGCAGGTTGGTCCAAGTCTCCTCCTGTTTCCCAGATAACATTTTGGCGAAATGTTGTCTAAGTCTTCAGTTTTGGAAATTGGGCATCTCAGTAACTTTAACACCACAACCAAGTTTGAATAGTAAACATGAAGCCACCCTCTTCATGTATGCAGTATATGTGCTTTCCCCAATGATGCTGTGTTAGAATAGTAAATAGAACAGCAAATATGATACCCTGGCACTTTTATTTATCTTCCTGATGTTGAATTGAAATTACTTGAATACAATAGATTACTTAAGCTACCCAAAAAGGCATCCTGAGGTTATCAAAGGCAACATTGAAAAGAAACATCCTGTTTGACTACAAAGACAATTAAAGGAGTTGGATTTGTTAATGGTCCAATTATTTGTACCATTGTCTAACACCATGGGTATGGGGCATTAACTGACATGGGTAAAGGCCCCTGAGCTTCAATTTTATCTTACATGGCTCAGTGGAAATAGGATCCATTTTGTAGCGGGCTTTCCCATACTAGGTACTGGTTACCTTTACATTATATTCCTCCTTTATATCATGGTTTCTTCGTCCCATTCCTAGAGGAAGTCATTTTGGCAATCACCAGGAGTGCTTGCTCTTTCTTCAGTCCCTTGAGTCCCATTCCATTTTCTCTGTAACCTGAGTAATGTCAGTGTTCTAACACTGAATGTATTTTTGTGACAGGTCCATTTTAAATGTAATTTTTGTTTGGACTATTGTACTTATGTATTTTGTTATAAGGGGACATATTAATTAAACCATTCACAGTCTGATTATAATATGGTTTTATTTCAGCAAGATGCTTTTTAATCATGTTTTTATTGTCATTTTATGTTTGATTGACTGAATAGAGTTTTTTTATCTGAACTGATTAAAATAACCACATGTTGATCAGTTCCCCAAATATACCATAGGTACTGGTGTAACTGGTGGCTAAAGAAAGGAAATTCCATAATTTAGTAAATAGAAAAAAGAAAAGTGTTAGACTTTTCCTCTTTGGCTTGGTCTCCCTTAACTTTTTGTCTCTGCTTCCCAGGTTGTTGATGTATGGTGGACTCTGATTGTGCTGTTTTTGTTACTCTAGGCACTTTACCACTGCTAACCAGTGCTAAAGTGAAAGTGCTCCTATACAACATGTGTATGTAATTGGCTTTCCCATGATTGGCATATTTGATTTATTAATAAGTCCCTAGTACAGTGCGCTAGAGGTGCCCAGGGCCTGTAAATCAAATTCTACCAGTGGGCATGTAGCACTGGTTGTGCCACCCACATAAGTAGCTCTGTAATCATGTCTCAGACCTGCCACTGCAGTGTCTGTGTGTGCAATTTTAACTGTAAATTCAACTTTGCAAGTGTACTTACTTGCCAGGCCTAAACCTTCCTTTTCTTACATGTAAGACACCCCTAAGGTAGGCCCTAGGTAGCCCCAGGGGCAGGGTGCAGTGCCTGGTTAAGGTAGGACATATGGTAATGTGTTTTATGTGTCCTAACAGTGAAATATTACTAAATTAAGGGCCATATTTATACTTTTTGACGCAAAACTGCGCTAACGCAGTTTTGCGTCAAAAAAATTAGCGCCGGCTAACGCCATTCTGAAGCGCCATGCGGGCGCCGTATTTAATCAATGACGTTAGCCGGCGTTAGCCGCCGGCGCTGCCTGGTGTGCGTGGAAAAAAACGACGTACACCAGGCAGCGCCGGCGTAGGGGGATATGGGGCTTGGGCGTCAAAAAATGGGGCAAGTCAGGTTGAGGCAAATTTTTTGCCTCAACCCGATTTGCGCCATTTTTTCGACTCCCAACCCCCATAGAAATGACTCCTGTCTTAGCAAAGACAGGAGTCATGCCCCCTTGCCCAATGGCCATGCCCAGGGGACTTCTGTCCCCTGGGCATGGTCATTGGGCATAGTGGCATGTAGGGGGGCACAAATCAGGCCCCCCTATGCCACAAAAAAAAAAAAAAATGACTTACCTGAACTTACCTTAATGTCCCTGGGATGGGTCCCTCCAGCCTTGGGTGTCCTCCTGGGGTGGGCAAGGGTGACAGGGGGTGTCCCTGGGGGCATGGGAGGGCACCTCTGGGCTCCTTCAGAGCCCACAGGTCCCTTAACGCCTGCCTTTTCCAGGCGCTAAAAAACGGCGCAAAAGCGGCCGTACGTCATTACCTGAACTTACCTTAATGTCCCTGGGATGGGTCCCTCCAGCCTTGGGTGTCCTCCTGGGGTGGGCAAGGGTGACAGGGGGTGTCCCTGGGGGTATGGGAGGGCACCTCTGGGCTCCTTCAGAGCCCACAGGTCCCTTAACGCCTGCCTTTTCCAGGCGCTAAAAAACGGTGCAAAAGCGGGCGTACGTCATTTTTTTTTACCCGCCCATTCCCGGGCGTGAATTTTGCCCGGGAGTGTAAATACGGCGCACATGCCTCGGAGTCAATTTTTTAGACGTGAACGCCTACCTTGCATCTCATTAACACAAAGTAGGTGTCCACGCTAAAAAATGACGCCAACCTCATGGACTTTTGCGCTAGACGCGTCTAACGCCAAAGTATAAATATGGAGTTAGTTTTGCGTCGGAATTGCGTAAAAAAAAACGACGCAATTCCGGCGCAAACGGAGTATAAATATGCCCCTAAGTTTTCACTGTTGCAAGGCCTGTCCCTCTCATAGGTTAACATGGGGGCTACCTTTAAATATGATTAAAGTGTACATTCTGTAAGGGAGCGGATGGACATGAGGAGTTTGGGGTCTCTGAGCTCTCAATTTAAAAAATACATCTTTTAGTAAAGTTTATTTTGAGATTGTGTGTTTGAAAATGCCACTTTTAGAAAGTGAGCATTTTCTTGCCTGTACCATTTCTGTGACTCTGCCTGTTTGTGGATTCCCTGTCTGGGTCAGTTTGACAGTTGGGCTGGTTGCACCTCATACTAGACAGTGACACAAGGGGAGCTGGGATGTAGTCTGCATTTCCTGATGAGCCATCTGTGCTAGGAGGGAGGGGTGGAGTGGTCACTTAAACCTGAAAGGGCTGTGCCTGTCCTCACACAATGCAGTCTCCAACCCCATGGTGAGTGTCTGGGGCCTGGCCTGGGCAAGGCAGGATTTCACATTCAAGAGAGGCATTGCTTTGAAGTAGGCCTACTTCAAAGGAGAAATTTGGTATAAGAAGGGCACCCAAAACCACAGACTTCAGAACACTTCTGGAAACCAAGTGGACCCTCTGCCTGGAGAAGAGCTGAAAAGCTGAGGAAAAAGAGCTGCCCTGCCTGTGACTGTGCTTTGTGAAACTATCCTGCAGTTGCTGCTTCTGCCAGTGTAAGATTGCAAAGACTGGACTTTGTGTGCCTTCCATCTTGTGAATATCTCCAAGGGCTTGATTTAGAGTTTGCCTCTTGTTGTTTGAAGTCTCACAGACAGCAAAGACTACTCTCTGCCAGCACCTGGAGTTTCTGGAGAGACTCCTACTTTGCCCTGTGGTGCACATCCAGTTCGTGGGACCCTGAAAGGAGAAGCTGGCAGCCTAAGAGGAAGAAATCCACGCACAGAACGGCATGCGGGGAAAAGATCGACGTGACTCCGATCTGCGGCTGAAAATTCGGCGCGCCTCCGGCTTCGCTGCTGAAAATCGACCCTCGTCTGCATTCTGCTTTGTTTCAAGGCACTGCAAACAATGATTAGGTAGACCTGGGTATAAGGAATTTCTGTTATTCAGTCTAGAAATAACAATGCTTAGATCACTGTTTTCCAAGCAGAGATGGGAGTTGCAGGAAAATTTTCTTGCAGAAACTACTGTCTTTGGAAACAGAGGGCTGTTGCACAGGAAATTTGCTGTAAGAAATATAACTGTTCATCAAAGATATTGGCTAGATTTTTTGGCAGAGCTAGTGGAGTAGGATTGGGATGATATATCATATCATATTATATTATATTATATTATATTATATTATATTATATTATATTATATTATATTTAATTATATGTGTGTGTATATATATATATAGAGAGAAGGGGGGTGCCAAAACACGTTTTCCTCATGTATTTTCCAATATGGATTTTGAACATGACTACAGCCCAAACCTCTGGACGGAATAACACCAAATTTGGCAGGAAGCTAGCTCTTGGTCCTGAAAGTATGCTTTTTGTAATTTGGTGGAGATCCTATTTTGTAGTTTTTGAGGTATTAGAGATTTAAAAAGATAGATACCCAGAAACACAGATGTTCTGCGGATCCAACTGTACCAGTGATGATATCTGTTTGGCTGCTCAAAAGAAATAAAAGAGGTCAGGGTGGGGTTACCGTGAGGACCGAGCCTTGGTCTAAGGGTCACTGATTGACTCTGCTAGGGCTAAAAAGTGTTTTTTTTAAATCTCAGAAAAGTCAGTGGATCTGGATTTGCGCATTTTTCATAGATTTTTCTTAAAATAAGGGTGGTCTTCAGCCCTTTTATTTTATTTGGCACCCAGGTAGGCTAGGTGCTCGGGGAATTAGTGGAATGAAAAAGGATGGGATGCACGATTAGTCCCAGGGACAACCACTCTCCCTGGGCAATCATGAAGAAATGTGTGGGGCAGCCACATGGCCTTGCGCCCCAGAGACCAACACCTCACTGGGGCAAAATCTTTATTTCAAATGAGGAAGGCCCGTATGGCCTTCTCCCCAGCCCTACGGATTGCCACCTTCCCGGGGCTGAAATATCTTGATGGCAGGGGTCTGCTATGGACCCCTTAACCCAGATACCACCACTTCCCTGGGGTTAAATTGAAAGGTTGGAGGGGGGGCCTCACATTCTCCCTCATGGAGCCGATGACAGCCACCCCCAGGACCAGCTCCTGCTATGTGCCAGGGTGCCCACCCTGGGACATAGTTGTTTGCTCTGACTTGGTGAGAGCTGTTAAAAACCTCTTGCCCGCTGGAAGCAGAGGTTCAATCTCTTTTTCTATGTGCAGTAATTGGCACAGGGAGGGGGGCCACGTGGGTCCTGCTGAATGGGGTCTCCGGGGCTGAAATCTGCCTGTGAAAGGGGGATGGGCACCCCCCAAACCCTAGAGTCCACATTTTTCTCTTTAAATTACTACAATTATGGAAATGTGCAAATCAACTGAAAGCCACACCCACTTGGCCTGCTATTTACCTTAGTAGTATGCTAAGGTGTTCCTGCCTGTTACCAGGATGATGTACAGCTTACCAAGAGGCCCCTAGTGCATTTCCAGCAAACTTTGATGCTGTGTTCTTGATGCCGAGGAATATGAGGACTTCACCACAAAACAAAGAAGTGCTTAGGTCATTTAACTAAGAGGAAGGACCTTGGTTTGGTGCTGATTTACATCTTTGTAGCCTTGAAGGCGTCTCTATAGCAGGATTCAAGTTATCACAAAATTCCTGGAGAAAGAGGCATGAGGAATAATCACATTGATAAACGCACACAAGGATGCCTGGAGACATTTCTTCATGATTCATTACACAGCTGTAGGGTAGAATACATACTGGACTTTTACCCAACAGAGTAGCACTTACTAATTAACTGGCAGAAAGTACTTTAGTTGGGTAGACATTTTGTGCAGGTCTCTTGTTGTGTAAATGGGCAGGTGCAATTCCTTTGTGGCTGAGTCACTCATGCAGCTACTGAAACACCCACACAGACACTCAGAGACCCACTCAGGCTCATGCACCCACACAAAGACCCATTCAGAGACTCATGCACTCACTCACATACCCACTCAGAAACTCACAGATGCACTCAGAGACTCATGTACGCACTCACAAATCTACTCAGACACTCACAGACCAACTTAGACACACACACACACCTACTCACAGACCCACTCAGAGTCTCACATACCCACTAACAGACCACTCAAAGACTCACAAACCTACCCAGAGACCCACTCAGAAACTAACACCCCCACGTGCAGACCTACTCAGACACACATTCACCCACTCAAAGACACACTCAGTTACTCACAACTCAGAGGCTTATTCACTCAATCACAGAGCCACTCAGAGACTCACACCCCCCTCGAAGACCTACTCAGACACTCATGCACCCACTCACAGACACACTCAGTAACTCAAAACTCACGCACCCTCTCACAGACCCAGTTAGACATTCACTCTCCCAGTCAAAGACCCACTCAAACTCTCACACGCCCACTCACAGGCCCACACAGTCACTCAGTCACCTACTCACAGAGACATTCTCACACTCACTCTCACACCCAGAGACACCATTTCACATCTACTCTCATACCCAGAAAGACACTATCATACCTACATAGACCTGCTCACACCCACTCTCACACCCAGGCCGACACTATCATACCCACTCTTACACCCATTCTCACACCTAGAGAGACATGCCCAGTGGACAACACCCACCACGCACGGTCAAAGGCCATGTGAGGCACAGGGATCGGTGGTTAAAGGGGGTTGGACACAGAGCCTTGCCTCACACCCTAACCATGCACTGCTTATTATCTCTAAAATTACAGCACTGATGACAACTCCCATGACGTTATTAAAAGAAAAAAAATTAAGCATTAGCAGTGAAATTAATGAAGAAAACACTGTGCATTGTGGGCTCTCGAGTTATAGTTACCTTAGGGCATGAGTTATAGTTACTTGAAATACCTCTAACTGTAACTGCTGAATTTTTAAGTTTATTTATGAGTAAATTCAGATTCTAACTATAACATCCCTGTAACCTTTGTTTTTTTAATTGTGTATATATATATATATATATATATATATATATATCAAAAAACGAGCACCCGATTTACCAAGGCTCTATTATGGCGGTCTTGATATGGGATCGGGTATCCCTTATAATATTTGTAGGTTCACTCATTCAATCCAACGAGAGATCAAGACACCAAACGAATAGTTCCAAAATATATTGTAAAGAATAAGAAAGAAATAGTGTTCCTCCCAACGCGTTTCAGCCATAGCCTTATTCACGGGTGGGGGTGTGTAACAAACAACAGGTGTAAATACAAAATCACAAACCTAAAAGAAGGACTAATTACAAAATACAAAGTATATATACAGGTCCTTCTAAGAAAACATGAGTGCCATCTTATAGAGGTATGTAAGGCGAAATGCATACCAAAAAGAATCATGTACGTATGGGACCTATTCTTTAACCGATGCATTTGAATTTAACACATCTTGTTAACTCAACTTGTGTATAAACATGAATACATACCATAAGTTCTGAGTTGTATATTCAATGTCTAATATTGCAGTATGCATTTCATATTACCGCCTAATCCTACTAACTTCATCCTGGTTAGACACTCATAATTACATAACACTTAAAAAAGTGTAAAATTATCAGCATAGAAGCTCGAAGACTAGAGCCTTACTGATATCAGAATCATATCAACTACCCAGATGGGTGTTCATCTCCTCACTCAAATTTAACCCATTAGGCGACAGAGTCATGAATTTGATAATATATTTTGATTCAAGGGCACGTAACATTTTTTGTCTATCTCCACCTCTCAAGTTGGATTTCATTTGATCACAGACCACATATGTCAGTTGTTTTTCATCGCCTTGATGCACTACGTGAAAGTGGCGTGCCACAGGGTAATTACGATCAAAATTACGAATAGCTCTTACGTGCTCCAGCATTCTCTTTTTCGCCTTGTGGATTGTGCTACCCACATATATCTTATCACATGGGCATCGTAGGCAGTATACACAGCAAGGCAAGGGTCGCTCCCCTTGGGGGAAAATTATATTTTGGCCATTTCTGCCCCCCTTGGGGGCAGATTGGCCTATTTTGATGAGGCCAATCTGCCCCCAAGGGGGGTAGAAACCACTAGACACCAGGGAATTTTTTCTTTGCGTGAATTTCACGCAAAGGGAGCGACCCCTTAGGCAAGGGTCGCTCCCTGGGGGGGAGGGCAATTTATTTTAGGCCATTTCTGCCCCCCCGGGGGCAGATCGGCCTATTATTAGGCCGATCTGCCCCCAGGGGGGGCAGAAACCTCTAGGCGCCAGGGCACATTTTTTTTTTGTTTTTTTTTTTTTTGTTGTTTTTTTTTTTAGAGATGGGGAGCGACCCATCAGGCAAGGGTCGCTCCCCTGGGGGGCAAATTGTATTTAGACTATTTCTGCCCCCCTGGGGGCAGATTGGCCGATTTTAGGTCAATCTGCCCCCAAGGGGGCAGAAACCACTAGGCACCGGGGATTTGTTTTGTGGCGCCAATGATACGCAGGGGGAGCGACCCCGTAGGCAAGGGTCGCTCCCGGGTGGGGTGGGGCTAGGGGGGGCAAATTTATTTTAGGCCATTTCTGCCCCCCCGGGGGCAGATCGGCCTAATATTAGGCCGAACTGCCCCCAGGGGGGGCAGAACCCTCAGGGCAAATTTTTTTGTTGTGTTTTTTTTTTTCTTCGAGATGGGGAGCGACCCATCAGGCAAGGGTCGCTCCCCTGGGGGGCAAATTGTATTGAGGCCATTTCTGCCCCCCTTGGGTGCAGATTGGCAGATTTTAGGTCAATCTGCCCTCAAGGGGGCAGAAACCACTAGGCACCGGGGATTTGTTTTTTGGCGCCAATGTCACGCAGGGGGAGCGACCCCGTAGGCAAAGGTCGCTCCCGGGGGGGGGGTGGGGGCTGGGGGGGCAAATTTATTTTAGGCCATTTCTGCCCCCCCTGGGGGCAGATCGGCCTATTATTAGGCTGAACTGCCCCCAGGGGGGGCAGAACCCTCAGGGCACCAGGGCAATTTTTTTTGTTGTGTTTTTTTTTTTTTTTTTTTTTTTTTTCGAGATGGGGAGCGACCCATCAGGCAAGGGTCGCTCCCCTCGGGGGCAAATTGTATTTAGGCTATTTCTGCCCCCCTTGGGGGCAGATTGGCCGATTTTAGGTCACTCTGCCCGCAAGGGGGCAGAAACCACTAGCCACCGGGGATTTGTTTTTTGGCGCCAATGTCACGCAGGGGGAGCGACCCCGTAGGCAAAGGTCGCTCCCGGGGGGGGTGGGGGCTGGGGGGGCAAATTTATTTTAGGCCATTTCTGCCCCCCCTGGGGGCAGATCGGCCTATTATTAGGCCGAACTGCCCCCAGGGGGGGGGCAGAACCCTCAGGGCACCAGGGCAAATTTTTTTGTTGTGTCTTTTTTTTGTTTGTTTGTTTTTTTCGAGATGGGGAGCGACCCATCAGGCAAGGGTCACTCCCCTGGGGGGCAAATTGTATTTAGGACATTTCTGCCCCCCTTGGGGGCAGATTGGCAGATTTTAGGTCAATCTGCCCCCAAGGGGGCAGAAACCACTAGGCACCTGGGATTTGATTTTTGGCGCCAATGTCACGCAGGGGGAGCGACCCCGTAGGCAAGGGTCGCTCCCGGGGGGGTGGGGGTGGAGGCTGGGGGGGGCAAATTTATTTTAGGCCATTTCTGCCCCCCCTGGGGGCAGATCTGCCTATTATTAGGCCGAACTGCCCCCAGGGGGGGCAGAACCCTCTAGGCACCAGGGCACATTTTTTTGTTGTGTTTTTTTTTTTGTTTGTTTGTTTTTTTCGAGATGGGGAGCGACCCATCAGGCAAGGGTCGCTCCCCTGGGGGGCAAATTGTATTTAGGCCATTTCTGCCCCCCTTGGGGGCAGATTGGCCGATTTTAGGTCAATCTGCCCCCAAGGGGGCAGAAACCACTAGGCACCGGGGATTTGTTTTTTGGCGCCAATGTCACGCAGGGGGAGCGACCCCGTAGGCAAGGGTCGCTCCCGGGGGGGGTGGGGGCTGGGGGGGGCAGATTTATTTTAGGGCATTTCTGCCCCCCCCTCCCGGGGCCGGCTGAGCTAGAGGCCAAACTCCACAGGTAGGCACTTTGCAAAAAACACCTCTGTTTTCTGTGAAAAAATATGTTCTGTCCACGTTGTGTTTTGGGCCATTTCCTTTCGTGGGCGCTAGGCCTACCCACAGAAGTGAGGTACCATTTTTATTGAGCGACTTAGGGGAACGCTGGGTGGAAGGAAATTTGTGGCTCCTATCAGATTCCAGAACTTTCTGCCACAGAAATGTGAGGAACATGTGTTTTTTTAGCCACATTTTGAGGTTTGCAAAGGATTCTGGGTAACAGAACCTGGTCCGAGCCCCGCAAGTCACCCCATCTTGGATTCCCCTAGGTCTCTAGTTTTCAGAAATGCACAGGTTTGGTAGGTTTCCCTAGGTGCCGGGTGAGCTACAGGCCAAAATCCACAGGTAGGCACTGTTTTCTTTCAAAAAATGGGATGTGTCCACGTTGCGTTTTGGGGCGTTTCCTGTTGCGGGCGCTACGCCTACCCACGCAAGTGAGGTATCATTTTTATCGGGAGACTTGGGAGAACGCTGGGTGGAAGGAAATTTGTAGCTCCTCTCAGATTCCAGAACTTTCTGCCACAAAAATGTGAGGGACATGTGTTTTTTTAGCCAAATTTTGAGGTTTGCAAAGGATTCTGGGTAACAGAACCTGGTCCGAGCCCTGCAAGTCAGCCCTCCTTGGATTCCCCTAGGTCTCTAGTTTTCAGAAATGCACAGGTTTGGTAGGTTTCCCTAGGTGCCGGCTGAGCTAGAGGCCAAAATCTACAGGTAGGCACTTCGCAAAAAACACCTCTGTTTTTTTCCAAAATTTAGGATGTGTCCACGTTGCGCTTTGGGGTGTTTCCTGTCGCCAGCGCTAGGCCTACCCACGCAAGTGAGGTATAATTTTTATCGGGAGACTTGGGGGAACGCTGGGTGGAAGGAAATTTGTAGCTCCTCTCAGATTCCAGAACTTTCTGCCACAAAAATGTGAGGGACATGTGTTTTTTTCGCCAAATTTTGAGGTTTGCAAAGGATTCTGGGTAACAGAACCTGGTCCGAGCCCCGCAAGTCAGCCCTCCTTGGATTCCCCTAGGTCTCTAGTTTTCAGAAATGCACAGGTTTGGTAGGTTTCCCTAGGTGCCGGCTGAGCTAGAGGCCAAAATCTACAGGTAGGCACTTCGCAAAAAACCCCTCTGTTTTTTCCCAAAATTTAGGATGTGTCCACGTTGCGCTTTGGGGTGTTTCCTGTCGCCGGCGCTAGGCCTACCCACGCAAGTGAGGTATCATTTTTATCGGGAGACTTGGGGGAACGCTGGGTGGAAGGAAATTTGTAGCTCCTCTCAGATTCCAGAACTTTCTGCCACAGAAATGTGAGGGACATGTGTTTTTTTAGCCAAATTTTGAGGTTTGCAAAGGATTCTGGGTAACAGAACCTGGTCCGAGCCCCGCAAGTCAGCCCTCCTCGGATTCCCCTAGGTCTCTAGTTTTCAGAAATGCACAGGTTTGGTAGGTTTCCCTAGGTGCCGGCTGAGCTAGAGGCCAAAATCTACAGGTAGGCACTTTGCAAAAAACCCCTCTGTTATTTCCCAAAATTTAGGATGTGTCCACGTTGCGCTTTGGGGTGTTTCCTGTCGCCGGCGCTAGGCCTACCCACGCAAGTGAGGTATCATTTTTATCGGGAGACTTGGGGGAACGCTGGGTGGAAGGAAATTTGTAGCTCCTCTCAGATTCCAGAACTTTCTGCCACAGAAATGTGAGGGACATGTGTTTTTTTAGCCAAATTTTGAGGTTTGCAAAGGATTCTGGGTAACAGAACCTGGTCCGAGCCCCGCAAGTCAGCCCTCCTTGGATTCCCCTAGGTCTCTAGTTTTCAGAAATGCACAGGTTTGGTAGGTTTCCCTAGGTGCCGGCTGAGCTAGAGGCCAAAATCTACAGGTAGGCACTTCGCAAGAAACACCTCTGTTTTTTCCCAAAATTTAGGATGTGTCCACGTTGCGCTTTGGGGTGTTTCCTGTCGCCGGCGCTAGGCCTACCCACGCAAGTGAGGTATCATTTTTATCGGGAGACTTGTGGGAAGGCTGGGTGGAAGGAAATTTGTAGCTCTTCTCAGATTCCAGAACTTTCTGCCACAGAAATGTGAGGGACATGTGTTTTTTTTAGCTAAATTTTGAGGTTTGCAAAGGATTCTGGGTAACAGAACCTGGTCCGAGCCCCGCAAGTCAGCCCTCCTTGGATTCCCCTAGGTCTCTAGTTTTCAGAAATGCACAGGTTTGGTAGGTTTCCCTAGGTGCCGGCTGAGCTAGAGGCCAAAATCTACAGGTAGGCACTTCGCAAAAAACACCTTCGTTTTTTCCCAAAATTTAGGATGTGTCCACGTTGCGCTTTGGGGTGTTTCCTGTCGCCGGCGCTAGGCCTACCCACGCAAGTGAGGTAGCATTTTTATCGGGAGACTTGGGGGAACGCTGGGTGGAAGGAAATTTGTAGCTCCTCTCAGATTCCAGAACTTTCTGCCACAGAAATGTGAGGAACATGTTTTTTTTTAGCCAAATTTTGAGGTTTGCAAAGGATTCTGGGTAACAGAACCTGGTCCGAGCCCCGCAAGTCAGCCCTCCTTGGATTCCCCTAGGTCTCTAGTTTTCAGAAATGCACAGGTTTGGTAGGTTTCCCTAGGTGCCGGCTGAGCTAGAGGCCAAAATCTACAGGTAGGCACTTCGCAAAAAACCCCTCTGTTTTTTTCCAAAATTTAGGATGTGTCCACGTTGCGCTTTGGGGTGTTTCCTGTCGCCGGCGCTAGGCCTACCCACGCAAGTGAGGTATCATTTCTATCGGGAGACTTGTGGGAACGCTGGGTGGAAGGAAATTTGTAGCTCCTCTCAGATTCCAGAACTTTCTGCCACAGAAATGTGAGGGACATGTGTTTTTTTAGCCAAATTTTGAGGTTTGCAAAGGATTCTGGGTAACAGAACCTGGTCCGAGCCCCGCAAGTCACCCCTCATTGGATTCCCCTAGGTCTCTAGTTTTCAGAAATGCACAGGTTTGGTAGGTTTCCCTAGGTGCCGGCTGAGCTAGAGGCCAAAATCTACAGGTAAGCACTTCGCAAAAAACCCCTCTGTTTTTTTCCAAAATTTAGGATGTGTCCACGTTGCGCTTTGGGGTGTTTCCTGTCGCCGGCGCTAGGCCTACCCACGCAAGTGAGGTATCATTTTTATCGGGAGACTTGGGGGAACGCTGGGTGGAAGGAAATTTGTAGCTCCTTTCAGATTCCAGAACTTTCTGCCACAGAAATGTGAGGAACATGTGTTTTTTTAGCCAAATTTTGAGGTTTGCAAAGGATTCTGGGTAACAGAACCTGGTCCGAGCCCCGCAAGTCACCCCTCCTTGGATTCCCCTAGGTCTCTAGTTTTCAGAAATGCACAGGTTTGGTAGGTTTCCCTAGGTGCCGGCTGAGCTAGAGGCCAAAATCTACAGGTAGGCACTTCGCAAAAAACACCTCTGTTTTTTCCCAAAATTTAGGATGTGTCCACGTTGCGCTTTGGGGTGTTTCCTGTCGCCGGCGCTAGGCCTACCCACGCAAGTGAGGTAGCATTTTTATCGGGAGACTTGGGGGAACGCTGGGTGGAAGGAAATTTGTAGCTCCTCTCAGATTCCAGAACTTTCTGCCACAGAAATGTGAGGAACATGTGTTTTTTTAGCCAAATTTTGAGGTTTGCAAAGGATTCTGGGTAACAGAACCTGGTCCGAGCCCCGCAAGTCAGCCCTCCTTGGATTCCCCTAGGTCTCTAGTTTTCAGAAATGCACAGGTTTGGTAGGTTTCCCTAGGTGCCGGCTGAGCTAGAGGCCAAAATCTACAGGTAGGCACTTCGCAAAAAACACCTATGTTTTTTCCCAAAATTTAGGATGTGTCCACGTTGCGCTTTGGGGTGTTTCCTGTCACCGGCGCTAGGCCTACCCACGCAAGTGAGGTAGCATTTTTATCGGGAGACTTGGGGGAACGCTGGGTGGAAGGAAATTTGTAGCTCCTCTCAGATTCCAGAACTTTCTGCCACAGAAATGTGAGGAACATGTGTTTTTTTAGCCAAATTTTGAGGTTTGCAAAGGATTCTGGGTAACAGAACCTGGTCCGAGCCCCGCAAGTCAGCCCTCCTTGGATTCCCCTAGGTCTCTAGTTTTCAGAAATGCACAGGTTTGGTAGGTTTCCCTAGGTGCCGGCTGAGCTAGAGGCCAAAATCTACAGGTAGGCACTTCGCAAAAAACACCTCTGTTTTTTCCCAAAATTTAGGATGTGTCCACGTTGCGCTTTGGGGTGTTTCCTGTCGCCGGCGCTAGGCCTACCCACGCAAGTGAGGTATCATTTTTATCGGGGGACTTGGGGGAACGCTGGGTGGAAGGAAATTTGTAGCTCCTCTCAGATTCCAGAACTTTCTGCCACAGAAATGTGAGGAACATGTTTTTTTTTAGCCAAATTTTGAGGTTTGCAAAGGATTCTGGGTAACAGAACCTGGTCCGAGCCCCGCAAGTCACCCCTCCTTGGATTCCCCTAGGTCTCTAGTTTTCAGAAATGCACAGGTTTGGTAGGTTTCCCTAGGTGCCGGCTGAGCTAGAGGCCAAAATCTACAGGTAAGCACTTCGCAAAAAACACCTCTGTTTTTTTCAAAAATTTAGGATGTGTCCACGTTGCGCTTTGGGGTGTTTCCTGTCGCCGGCGCTAGGCCTACCCACGCAAGTGAGGTATCATTTTTATCGAGAGACTTGGGGGAACGCTGGGTGGAAGGAAATTTGTAGCTCCTTTCAGATTCCAGAACTTTCTGCCACAGAAATGTGAGGAACATGTGTTTTTTTAGCCAAATTTTGAGGTTTGCAAAGGATTCTGGGTAACAGAACCTGGTCCGAGCCCCGCAAGTCACCCCTCCTTGGATTCCCCTAGGTCTCTAGTTTTCAGAAATGCACAGGTTTGGTAGGTTTCCCTAGGTGCCGGCTGAGCTAGAGGCCAAAATCTACAGGTAGGCACTTTGCAAAAAACACCTCTGTTTTTTCCCAAAATTTAGGATGTGTCCACGTTGCGCTTTGGGGTGTTTCCTGTCGCCGGCGCTAGGCCTACCCACGCAAGTGAGGTAGCATTTTTATCGGGAGACTTGGGGGAACGCTGGGTGGAAGGAAATTTGTAGCTCCTCTCAGATTCCAGAACTTTCTGCCACAGAAATGTGAGGAACATGTGTTTTTTTAGCCAAATTTTGAGGTTTGCAAAGGATTCTGGGTAACAGAACCTGGTCTGAGCCCCGCAAGTCAGCCCTCCTTGGATTCCCCTAGGTCTCTAGTTTTTAGAAATGCACAGGTTTGGTAGGTTTCCCTAGGTGCCGGCTGAGCTATAGGCCAAAATCTACAGGTAGGCACTTCGCAAAAAAACCCTCTGTTTTTTTCCAAAATTTAGGATGTGTCCACGTTGCGCTTTGGGGTGTTTCCTGTCGCCGGCGCTAGGCCTACCCACGCAAGTGAGGTAGCATTTTTATCGGGAGACTTGGGGGAACGCTGGGTGGAAGGAAATTTGTAGCTCCTCTCAGATTCCAGAACTTTCTGCCACAGAAATGTGAGGGACATGTGTTTTTTTAGCCAAATTTTGAGGTTTGCAAAGGATTCTGGGTAACAGAACCTGGTCCGAGCCCCGCAAGTCAGCCCTCCTTGGATTTCCCTAGGTCTCTAGTTTTCAGAAATGCACAGGTTTGGTAGGTTTCCCTAGGTTCCGGCTGAGCTAGAGGCCAAAATCTACAGGTAGGCACTTCGCAAAAAACCCCTCTGTTTTTTCCCAAAATTTAGGATGTGTCCACGTTGCGCTTTGGGGTGTTTCCTGTCGCCGGCGCTAGGCCTACCCACGCAAGTGAGGTATCATTTTTATCGGGAGACTTGGGGGAACGCTGGGTGGAAGGAAATTTGTAGCTCCTTTCAGATTCCAGAACTTTCTGCCACAGAAATGTGAGGAACATGTGTTTTTTTAGCCAAATTTTGAGGTTTGCAAAGGATTCTGGGTAACAGAACCTGGTCCGAGCCCCGCAAGTCACCCCTCCTTGGATTCCCCTAGGTCTCTAGTTTTCAGAAATGCACAGGTTTGGTAGGTTTCCCTAGGTGCCGGCTGAGCTAGAGGCCAAAATCTACAGGTAGGCACTTCGCAAAAAACACCTATGTTTTTTCCCAAAATTTAGGATGTGTCCACGTTGCGCTTTGGGGTGTTTCCTGTCACCGGCGCTAGGCCTACCCACGCAAGTGAGGTAGCATTTTTATCGGGAGACTTGGGGGAACGCTGGGTGGAAGGAAATTTGTAGCTCCTCTCAGATTCCAGAACTTTCTGCCACAGAAATGTGAGGAACATGTGTTTTTTTAGCCAAATTTTGAGGTTTGCAAAGGATTCTGGGTAACAGAACCTGGTCCGAGCCCCGCAAGTCAGCCCTCCTTGGATTCCCCTAGGTCTCTAGTTTTCAGAAATGCACAGGTTTGGTAGGTTTCCCTAGGTGCCGGCTGAGCTAGAGGCCAAAATCTACAGGTAGGCACTTCGCAAAAAACACCTCTGTTTTTTCCCAAAATTTAGGATGTGTCCACGTTGCGCTTTGGGGTGTTTCCTGTCGCCGGCGCTAGGCCTACCCACGCAAGTGAGGTATCATTTTTATCGGGAGACTTGGGGGAACGCTGGGTGGAAGGAAATTTGTAGCTCCTCTCAGATTCCAGAACTTTCTGCCACAGAAATGTGAGGAACATGTTTTTTTTTAGCCAAATTTTGAGGTTTGCAAAGGATTCTGGGTAACAGAACCTGGTCCGAGCCCCGCAAGTCACCCCTCCTTGGATTCCCCTAGGTCTCTAGTTTTCAGAAATGCACAGGTTTGGTAGGTTTCCCTAGGTGCCGGCTGAGCTAGAGGCCAAAATCTACAGGTAAGCACTTCGCAAAAAACACCTCTGTTTTTTTCAAAAATTTAGGATGTGTCCACGTTGCGCTTTGGGGTGTTTCCTGTCGCCGGCGCTAGGCCTACCCACGCAAGTGAGGTATCATTTTTATCGAGAGACTTGGGGGAACGCTGGGTGGAAGGAAATTTGTAGCTCCTTTCAGATTCCAGAACTTTCTGCCACAGAAATGTGAGGAACATGTGTTTTTTTAGCCAAATTTTGAGGTTTGCAAAGGATTCTGGGTAACAGAACCTGGTCCGAGCCCCGCAAGTCACCCCTCCTTGGATTCCCCTAGGTCTCTAGTTTTCAGAAATGCACAGGTTTGGTAGGTTTCCCTAGGTGCCGGCTGAGCTAGAGGCCAAAATCTACAGGTAGGCACTTCGCAAAAAACACCTCTGTTTTTTCCCAAAATTTAGGATGTGTCCACGTTGCGCTTTGGGGTGTTTCCTGTCGCCGGCGCTAGGCCTACCCACGCAAGTGAGGTAGCATTTTTATCGGGAGACTTGGGGGAACGCTGGGTGGAAGGAAATTTGTAGCTCCTCTCAGATTCCAGAACTTTCTGCCACAGAAATGTGAGGAACATGTGTTTTTTTAGCCAAATTTTGAGGTTTGCAAAGGATTCTGGGTAACAGAACCTGGTCTGAGCCCCGCAAGTCAGCCCTCCTTGGATTCCCCTAGGTCTCTAGTTTTTAGAAATGCACAGGTTTGGTAGGTTTCCCTAGGTGCCGGCTGAGCTATAGGCCAAAATCTACAGGTAGGCACTTCGCAAAAAAACCCTCTGTTTTTTTCCAAAATTTAGGATGTGTCCACGTTGCGCTTTGGGGTGTTTCCTGTCGCCGGCGCTAGGCCTACCCACGCAAGTGAGGTAGCATTTTTATCGGGAGACTTGGGGGAACGCTGGGTGGAAGGAAATTTGTAGCTCCTCTCAGATTCCAGAACTTTCTGCCACAGAAATGTGAGGGACATGTGTTTTTTTAGCCAAATTTTGAGGTTTGCAAAGGATTCTGGGTAACAGAACCTGGTCCGAGCCCCGCAAGTCAGCCCTCCTTGGATTTCCCTAGGTCTCTAGTTTTCAGAAATGCACAGGTTTGGTAGGTTTCCCTAGGTTCCGGCTGAGCTAGAGGCCAAAATCTACAGGTAGGCACTTCGCAAAAAACCCCTCTGTTTTTTCCCAAAATTTAGGATGTGTCCACGTTGCGCTTTGGGGTGTTTCCTGTCGCCGGCGCTAGGCCTACCCACGCAAGTGAGGTATCATTTTTATCGGGAGACTTGGGGGAACGCTGGGTGGAAGGAAATTTGTAGCTCCTTTCAGATTCCAGAACTTTCTGCCACAGAAATGTGAGGAACATGTGTTTTTTTAGCCAAATTTTGAGGTTTGCAAAGGATTCTGGGTAACAGAACCTGGTCCGAGCCCCGCAAGTCACCCCTCCTTTAATTCCCCTACGTCTCTAGTTTTCAGAAATGCACAGGTTTGGTAGGTTTCCCTAGGTGCCGGCTGAGCTAGAGGCCAAAATCTACAGGTAGGCACTTCGCAAAAAACACCTCTGTTTTTTTCCAAAATTTAGGATCTGTCCACGTTGCGCTTTGGGGTGTTTCCTGTCGCGGGCGCTAGGCCTACCCACGCAAGTGAGGTATCATTTTTATCGGGAGACTTGGTGGAACATAGATTAGTAAAACAAGTGCTATTGCCCCTTGTCTTTCTCTACATTTTTTCCTTCCAAATATAGGAGAGTGTGTAAAAAAGACATCTATTTGAGAAATTCCCTATAATTCACATGCTTGTATGGTCACCCCGGAATTCAGAGATGTGCAAATAACCACTGCTCCTCAGCACCTTATCTTGTGCCCTTTTTGGAAATGCAAAGGTTTTCTTGATAGCAATTTTTTACTCTTTATATTTCAGCAAATGAATTGCTGTATACCAGGTATAGAATGAAAACGCACTGCAGGGTGCAGCTCATTTATTGGCTCTGGGTTCCTTGGGTTCTTGATGAACCTACAAGCCCTATATATCCCCGCAACCAGAGGAGTCCAGCAGACGTAACGGTATATTGCTTTCGATAATCTGACATTGCAGGGAAAAGTTACAGAGTAAAACGTAGAGAAACATTTATGTTTTTTTCACCTCAATTTCAATATTTTTCTTTTTCAGTTGTTATTTTCTGTAGGAAACCCTTGAAGGATCTACACAAATGACCCCTTGCTGAATTCAGAATTTTGTCTACTTTTTAGAAATGGTTAGGTTTCTGGGATCCAGCATTGGTTTCATTCCTGTCACTGACTGGAAGGAGGCTGAAAGCACAAAAAATTGCAAAAATGGGGTATGCCCCAGTAAAATGCCAAAATTGTGTTGAAAAATTGGGTTTTCTGATTCAAGTCTGCCTGTTCCTGAAAGCTAGGAAGCTGCTGAGTTTAGCACTGCAAACCCTTTGTTGATGCCATTTTCAGGGGGAAATCCACAAGCCTTCTTCTGCAGCCACTTTTTCCAATTTTTTTTAAAAAAACGAAATTTTCACTGTATTTTGGCCAATTTCTTGGCCTCCTTCAAGGGAACCCACAAAGTCTGGGTACCTCTAGAATCCCTAGGATGTTGGAAAAAAAGGACGCAAATTTGGCTTGGTTAGCTTATGTGGACAAAAAGTTATGAGGGCCTAAGCGCGAACTGCCCCAAATAGGCAAAAAAAGGCCTGGCACAGGAGGGAGAAAAGGCCTGGCAGCGAAGGGGTTAAAGAATAGCTCCCATACATACATGATTCTTTTTGGTATGCATTTCGCCTTACATACCTCTATAAGATGGCACTCATGTTTTCTTAGAAGGACCTGTATATATACTTTGTATTTTGTAATTAGTCCTTCTTTTAGGTTTGTGATTTTGTATTTATACCTGTTGTTTGTTACAACCCCCACCCGTGAATAAGGCTACGGCTGAAACGCGTTGGGAGGAACACCATTTCTTTCTTCTTCTTTACAATATATTTTGGAACTATTCGTTTGGTGTTTTGATCTCTCGTGGGATTGAATGAGTGAACCTACAAATATATATATATATATATATATATATATATATAAGCACACTTTGTACTTGTTTTCCAGTAAAGGGCCGAAGTCTTCTACGGTGAACAAAACTTTTATTGAGGAGCTGCTGTCAAATGCGTTTCTGTTACTCCTGTGACCTTGATAGTTGACAAAAAAGCAGATTGCATTACCACATAACAACAGTTTACAGCATGTGACATCATCATTACACCTGTGAAAAGACTAACCCAAGTGTATTAAAAGTCACCTGTACCATACATGGGTATAAATGAATTAATTTCATTATCAGATGTAGGAAAATCACAGGAAAATCTAGTAAACAGCAATAAATTAACACTTCTATTTTTAGAATTAAAAGTTCAGGTTTAGATGCCCCCACATTCATATGGCGAGCATCGCCTGCATAGGTATAACTGCAGAGCCTCACATGACATTGCACAAACTATTGTCAATACCAAACAGGCTCTAAACCGGTCCCAGGATGCTTGTTTCCAGTCCAGGGAAGACCTGGCCTAGCAGTTCGGGCTGGACTGTTCCCCTGGGGAACAGGGTCAAGACTGATTTGCATATGACTGGGTCCAAACTGGAATGGCATGGGCAGCAAAAAAATGATGGATTTAGGCCCAGATCACTGTACTGGGGGTGAATGTTTGACAATGTTCAGCATTCCGTCCATCACTTGTTGTTTTTGCTTTGTCGCCCTAAGTGGGAAGGGTATGCCCAGACGTGGGTCCCGTGCTTCCCATGCCACTGGATTCAAGCTAGCCTGGCTGATGAGGGGTGAAACCCCGAAACCGGTCCCAGGATGCTTGTTTCCAGTCCAGGGAAGACCTGGCCTAGCAGTTCGGGCTGGACTGTTCCCCTGGGGAACAGGGTCAAGACTGATTTGCATATGGCTGGGTCCAAACTGGAATGGCATGGGCAGCAAAAAAACGATGGATTTAGGCCCAGATCACTGTACTGGGGGTGAATGTTTGACAATGTTCAGCATTCCGTCCATCACTTGTTGTTTTTGCTTTGTCGCCCTAAGTGGGAAGGGTATGCCCAGACGTGGGTCCCGTGCTTCCCATGCCACTGGATTCAAGCTAGCCTGGCTGATGAGGGGTGAAACCCCGAAACCGGTCCCAGGATGCTTGTTTCCAGTCCAGGGAAGACCTGGCCTAGCAGTTCGGGCTGGACTGTTCCCCTGGGGAACAGGGTCAAGACTGATTTGCATATGGCTGGGTCCAAACTGGAATGGCATGGGCAGCAAAAAAACGATGGATTTAGGCCCAGATCACTGTACTGGGGGTGAATGTTTGACAATGTTCAGCATTCCGTCCATCACTTGTTGTTTTTGCTTTGTCGCCCTAAGTGGGAAGGGTATGCCCAGACGTGGGTCCCGTGCTTCCCATGCCACTGGATTCAAGCTAGCCTGGCTGATGAGGGGTGAAACCCCGAAACCGGTCCCAGGATGCTTGTTTCCAGTCCAGGGAAGACCTGGCCTAGCAGTTCGGGCTGGACTGTTCCCCTGGGGAACAGGGTCAAGACTGATTTGCATATGGCTGGGTCCAAACTGGAATGGCATGGGCAGCAAAAAAACGATGGATTTAGGCCCAGATCACTGTACTGGGGGTGAATGTTTGACAATGTTCAGCATTCCGTCCATCACTTGTTGTTTTTGCTTTGTCGCCCTAAGTGGGAAGGGTATGCCCAGACGTGGGTCCCGTGCTTCCCCTGCCACTGGATTCAAGCTAGCCTGGCTGATGAGGGGTGAAACCCCGAAACCGGTCCCAGGATGCTTGTTTCCAGTCCAGGGAAGACCTGGCCTAGCAGTTCGGGCTGGACTGTTCCCCTGGGGAACAGGGTCAAGACTGATTTGCATATGGCTGGGTCCAAACTGGAATGGCATGGGCAGCAAAAAAACGATGGATTTAGGCCCAGATCACTGTACTGGGGGTGAATGTTTGACAATGTTCAGCATTCCGTCCATCACTTGTTGTTTTTGCTTTGTCGCCCTAAGTGGGAAGGGTATGCCCAGACGTGGGTCCCGTGCTTCCCATGCCACTGGATTCAAGCTAGCCTGGCTGATGAGGGGTGAAACCCCGAAACCGGTCCCAGGATGCTTGTTTCCAGTCCAGGGAAGACCTGGCCTAGCAGTTCGGGCTGGACTGTTCCCCTGGGGAACAGGGTCAAGACTGATTTGCATATGGCTGGGTCCAAACTGGAATGGCATGGGCAGCAAAAAAACGATGGATTTAGGCCCAGATCACTGTACTGGGGGTGAATGTTTGACAATGTTCAGCATTCCGTCCATCACTTGTTGTTTTTGCTTTGTCGCCCTAAGTGGGAAGGGTATGCCCAGACGTGGGTCCCGTGCTTCCCATGCCACTGGATTCAAGCTAGCCTGGCTGATGAGGGGTGAAACCCCGAAACCGGTCCCAGGATGCTTGTTTCCAGTCCAGGGAAGACCTGGCCTAGCAGTTCGGGCTGGACTGTTCCCCTGGGGAACAGGGTCAAGACTGATTTGCATATGGCTGGGTCCAAACTGGAATGGCATGGGCAGCAAAAAAACGATGGATTTAGGCCCAGATCACTGTACTGGGGGTGAATGTTTGACAATGTTCAGCATTCCGTCCATCACTTGTTGTTTTTGCTTTGTCGCCCTAAGTGGGAAGGGTATGCCCAGACGTGGGTCCCGTGCTTCCCATGCCACTGGATTCAAGCTAGCCTGGCTGATGAGGGGTGAAACCCCGAAACCGGTCCCAGGATGCTTGTTTCCAGTCCAGGGAAGACCTGGCCTAGCAGTTCGGGCTGGACTGTTCCCCTGGGGAACAGGGTCAAGACTGATTTGCATATGGCTGGGTCCAAACTGGAATGGCATGGGCAGCAAAAAAACGATGGATTTAGGCCCAGATCACTGTACTGGGGGTGAATGTTTGACAATGTTCAGCATTCCGTCCATCACTTGTTGTTTTTGCTTTGTCGCCCTAAGTGGGAAGGGTATGCCCAGACGTGGGTCCCGTGCTTCCCATGCCACTGGATTCAAGCTAGCCTGGCTGATGAGGGGTGAAACCCCGAAACCGGTCCCAGGATGCTTGTTTCCAGTCCAGGGAAGACCTGGCCTAGCAGTTCGGGCTGGACTGTTCCCCTGGGGAACAGGGTCAAGACTGATTTGCATATGGCTGGGTCCAAACTGGAATGGCATGGGCAGCAAAAAAACGATGGATTTAGGCCCAGATCACTGTACTGGGGGTGAATGTTTGACAATGTTCAGCATTCCGTCCATCACTTGTTGTTTTTGCTTTGTCGCCCTAAGTGGGAAGGGTATGCCCAGACGTAGGTCCCGTGCTTCCCATGCCACTGGATTCAAGCTAGCCTGGCTGATGAGGGGTGAAACCCCGAAACCGGTCCCAGGATGCTTGTTTCCAGTCCAGGGAAGACCTGGCCTAGCAGTTCGGGCTGGACTGTTCCCCTGGGGAACAGGGTCAAGACTGATTTGCATATGGCTGGGTCCAAACTGGAATGGCATGGGCAGCAAAAAAACGATGGATTTAGGCCCAGATCACTGTACTGGGGGTGAATGTTTGACAATGTTCAGCATTCCGTCCATCACTTGTTGTTTTTGCTTTGTCGCCCTAAGTGGGAAGGGTATGCCCAGACGTGGGTCCCGTGCTTCCCATGCCACTGGATTCAAGCTAGCCTGGCTGATGAGGGGTGAAACCCCGAAACCGGTCCCAGGATGCTTGTTTCCAGTCCAGGGAAGACCTGGCCTAGCAGTTCGGGCTGGACTGTTCCCCTGGGGAACAGGGTCAAGACTGATTTGCATATGGCTGGGTCCAAACTGGAATGGCATGGGCAGCAAAAAAACGATGGATTTAGGCCCAGATCACTGTACTGGGGGTGAATGTTTGACAATGTTCAGCATTCCGTCCATCACTTGTTGTTTTTGCTTTGAGGCTCTAAATAATGACTGAATGATCCATTGTTGCCACATTATTGTCAGTTTCAACACGCTAAAGAATAAAACAATATCTATACAAAAGTTATTCCCAAGTGGACACTTTTGACAAATTGCCATACTAAAATTATAACCACTCATACGGCACCCATTACCAAATAAGCTGTATGCTTGAAAATTAGTGAATGGCCTCTGAAATGAAAGAATTCTTTAGTAAGAATGCATTTGATGTAGCCCAAGTGGGAATGGCAGTGCAATCCTTATGAAAATAATTTATATTAAACATAATTATCAACATAACTGAAATCATTTTTCTCTCACGAACAAATCAACTCTACACTTTATAAACAAAATGTTAATACTGCAAAGAAAGTCTCAAACCCAAATAAACAAATTGACACAGTTAAATAAGACACAGCTTTAGGACCTTCAGGGTATAACATAGTTGCAACTGATTAGAAATAAGTATGTAAATCTTCCTCACAATTGAGGTCATGAAGACTTTTAGTATTGAGCTCTATGATGTATCTAGATTCCGTTCCTCTAAGAGCTCACTCCCTGTCACCTCCTCTGCTTTTCAAAGCTATTGCATCAATAACTAGTTTAAACACTAGGCCATGTGGTGCCAAGAGTTAGCTATGACATTAAACCCAAAGATTTTGAGTGAAAAAAGACATCAATTTGACATCACTAGAAATGTTTCATAGTCAAAACACTGGAAGATAAATAGACACACTGACAGTCCAAGACCTTTACCCATACACCAGAAGTGACACTGTTCTGCTTTACCTCAAATGGAAGTATAACATTCTAGCAAAACACTTTGCAAGAGTGATGCTTTGAAGTCATTGCATGGAGTGGCCACTAAAATAACAATCTCTCTCTTTCATCCCATAAAGGGTGGCTGGGCTATGGGGGAGCCTCAAGGCCCCACGGTCCTAGCTGGCTCCCCCTATACTGCAGGATCCGGCATTGTTCTGACAAGCAGGGAGCTGCTTTAAAAAGCAGCTCCCTGTTGGCCGTACCAATTTTTTATCTTTTCCGTGAAAGCATATTTGTGTGCAGGAAAACAGATAAAACTCCACTTTCTGAAAGCAAGAGCTGTCCACTTGCAGAAAGCGGAGTATTTGCTCTGACCTAGCAGGAGCTGACAAAGTTCCCACCAAGTGGGTGCCCACCCCCGCACATAGCAGGATCTGGCCCTGGGAGGTAGGGGGTCCCAGTGCCATCTATAGCTCCTCAAGAGGGTCGCCAGGCCCCTTTTGGCATTCCATTTGCCCTGGGGCTCGGTGGTCCGCAACAGACTCTGTTCATTCTTTTATTGTAGCCAGAGGGAAGTGGTGGTCTCTGGGGCTGTGGGGGGGGGCTGTGCACCATCCCCAGCCTACATAGGCCCTCATTACAACCCTTGCGGTCAGTGACAAAGTGGCGGTAATACCACCAACAGGCTGGCGGTAACTACCGCCAAATTATGACCATGGCAGAAAGATCTCAGATAGACAGCCACTTTACCACATCGACTGCCAGGGCGGAAACAACAGCCACCACAGCGGTAGCAGCCTACAGTCAGGCAGAATTCAATGTTTGGCCCACCAAATTATGGCACCTGAAACCGCCACCTTTTCCGGGCGGTACCAACAACAGCAAAAGCCTGGCGGAAAGACTGCACAGAAGGGACAGGACTCACCTTTGGAGACACAGGGAACAACCAAGACATCATGGAGCCTGAGCTGAAAATCTTTCCCATGATATTTTCATCCACCTAGAACACAGGGGAGGAGGAGAGGAAAAAGACAGTAACAGGCACAACACACCCCCCCACCTCCAACACCATAAACACAATCAAATGCAGTAATAAAACATATTTTCCCCATACCCTCAGGAATAATGAAAGGACAACACGAATGGATGAAAGTGAGTGTAATATAATAAATACAGTAAACATACGAACATTCAATCCAAAAGTATATACATATGTACAGTTCAAGGGACACTGCGCAGACTCAATGTGCGTGGGCCACAGGGTAAATGACAAAGTCCAAGGCCCCACCTGTCTTGTGCACCAACACAGAAAGAACACTGCAGGGGCATCAGATGGAAAATAGGCAGGCACCTCAGGGGGATGGGGTACAGGGGGCACCCCAGCCAGCATATTGAACAAATCCACTAGTTCTGGAGGGGGAAACATGACCTGTGCTTGGTCCTGGGGTGTGCAAGGCCACAGTCTCTCAAGGGGGTGACTTGCCCACTGTCTCTGGAGGGGGCAACGTGCCCTGTGCTTCTGTTCCTGGGAAGGATGGAGTGAGTGGGTGTCATACCCACTGCTTCTGGAGGGGGCATCATGCCCTGTGCTTCTGATCCTGGGGAGGATGGGGTGAGTGTGTGTCATACCCACTGGTCCTTGACGGGGCAACATGCCCTGTGCTTCTGATCCTGGGGAGTGCTAGTTCACAGTCTCTCAGCTGGGTGTCATAGCTACATGATTTACAGGGGGCAGGCCGCACAACAGCCCATGGAGGCAAGTCTACAGACCGTCCTCGGGCAGTGACTGCTGCTCAGTGGTGGTGGTGCTGCTGCTGGTGGCGGTTGGGGGAAGCTCCTGCCCATCCCCTGCAGCCTTGGACAGCTGCCCACTTCTGGTGGTGGTGTTGCTGATGCTGGTGGCAGTTGTGGGGAAAGCTCCTGTCCATCCCCTGCAGCCTTTGACAGACACCTCCTACAACCATTCGCTCTTCCTCTACTCCCAAACCTTCTCCTTCTTCCGGCCCCAGTGTCCCTAAGAAGGTTTTCCTCACCAACATTGACCTTTTCCCTACCCCTCCCCCCGTCCTTCACCTCGGGCCAGGGTGGCCAGACCCCAGCCCAGCACCTCAGCCACCCAGTCCACAGCCACTGTGGTTTCTGCAGCTGTGAGAGGCTCCAAGGAGGCACCCGTCAGCCCAGCCAGTGTGCCAGCAACACCTGTCAAGGCCAAGAAGGGTCCGCCACCTGGCAAGGGTAAGAAGGGGACAGCAGCCAGCAAGGGGAAGGAGGCACAACCAGCCAGCAAGCCCAAGTTAAAGACTCCAGCTGGCAGAAGCAAGGAGGCACCACCATCTGCGAAGGTCAGGAAGGTGCACAGAACACCAGCCATGGCTCTTCAGCTGTCCGAGGCTGCAGGTGAAGGCCTGAAGGCCTGAAGGCTACCACCACAACTGCTAGCACAGCCATCTGCACCGCGGCCAGCACTGCCACCTGCACCGCGGGCAGCACCGCCACCTGCACCACAGCCAGCAACGCCACCTGCCCCGATCCAAGCAGCACCACTACCAGCAGCAGCAGCCTCAGTGGGCAGCCGTCCGAGGCTGCAGGTGAAGGCCTGGAGGCTACCACCACAACTGCCAGCACCGCCGTCTGCACCGTGGCCAGCACCACCACCTGAACCATGCCCAGCACCGCCCCCTGCACTGCCGCCAGCAGCACCACTGCCAGCAGCCCCAGTGGGCAGCTGTCCAAGGCTGCAGGTGAAGGCCTGGAGGCTACCACCACAACTGCCAGCACCGCCACCTGCAGCACAACTGGCATCCACTAAGCAGCCATCACCGACAGAGAGCAGTGTGTAGTGGTGACTACATGGGCTACAGTGCATCCTGGCCCCTGCAGAAGCTGTCATTGTGACACCCAGGTGAGAGACTGTGACCTTGCACTCCAAAACATCTGCATCACAGGGCACAATGCCCGCTCCTAACCCAGTGGAAGAAGACATCCACTCAGCCCCTCCTTGCCAGGATGATGCACACTGGGCACAAGGCCCCCTCCAGAACCAGTGGAAGAAGGCATCCACTCAGCCCTTCACTGCCAGGATGAAGCACACTGGGCACAAGGCCCCCTCCAGAACCAGTGGAGAAGCCATCCACTTGAGAGACTGTGGCCTTGCACTTCCCAGGACCAAGCAGTGGGCAAACCACCCACTTTAGAGACTTGAGAGACTGGCTTTGCACTCCCCCGGACCAAGCAGTGGGCAAGCAGTGGGCAAACCACTCACTTGAGAGACTTGAGAGACTGTGGCTTTGCACTCCCCAGGACCAAGCAGTGGGAAAACCACCCACTTGAGAGACTTGAGGGACTGTGGCTTTGCACTCCCCAGGACCAAGCAGTGGGCAAACTACCTACTTGAGAGACTGTGACATTTCACTCCCCAGGACCAAGCAGTGGGCAAACCACTGAATTGAGACACTGTGGCTTTTCACTCCCCAGGACCAAGCAGTGGGCATGTAGCCCCCTCCAGGAGCAGTGGCGTTGTCCCAGCTTCCGGCTGAGGTGCCTGTGTGTTTTCGACCTGATGCCCCTGCAGTGTTCTCTCCGTATTGAGGCAGGAGTCAAGTGTGGCCTTGGACTATGTGGTTTGACCCAGTGGGCCACGGACAATTTTTGAGTGGGCATTTTCCCGCCTTTTGTACATATTGTATATATTGTACATACTGTTTTATCTTTCTGAATGTATTTCTAAAAATTACTAGTACACTAATTTTACTCCATTCCTATTGTCCTTGCATTATTCCAGAGGATTACAGAGAGTATATGTAATGTTGTTACATATGTTTGTGTGTATGGTGTTGAGGGTGGGGTGGAGGGGTTGCGTGTTGCGTGTTGCGTGTTGCATGTGTGTGTCACTCTCTTTTTCCTCCTCCCCTCCCTTGTGTGCTAGGTGCAGTACTCATGTTCCTGGTATATGAGATGATGCACCAGCATGGTGAACACCTGCAGCTCGGGCTCCATGGCTTCCTGGCTCTTCCTTGAGTGTCGAGAGGTGAGTGGTTTCCCTTCAGTGTTCTGATTCCGCTGTGCTTTTGATGGCGTTGGTACCCCGGAAAGGCTGGCAGATGGGCGGGTTGTAATTCTGTGGTCGGTACATTGTCTTCCGCCTGGCTGTTGGCGGGTACCACCACGGTTTTTGTTGCTACCGCCATGGCAGTCAGAATGCTAAAGTGGCTATCTGTGTTGGTGGTTTCCGCTGTGGTCATGATTCGATTTTTTTTCCGCCGGCTTGTTGGCGGTGGTACGACTACTTTATCACCGGCTGCCAGGGTTGTAATGAGGGCCTAAGTGTTGCACAAATATTTTACACATTGCCTCTTAAGTTAATCCTTACTGTACCGTGCCAAACTACCAGAGAGTGAGCATAGGTTAATTTTGGTGCTGTATGTGACTTACTCTGACTCAGATTGTGGTCCCTACTTGGACAGGGTACATATCTCTCCAGCTAGAGATCCAATTTCTAACAGAAGTTCAGAGCTTTGTTTTTTAATTAAGGGATGGTGGCAAAATGTATTCACCAATAGCAATGGCTGCCCGAAGCCATAGCTCCTTGGCACCACACCCTGCCAGAGAGCCTACTGTGCCGTCCCAGGGTGCATCGAAGACCTGGGTACAGTCCCCATGTCACTCATCCTTCGGTGCAGGCCCAGACATTCTTTATAGCCTGAGTAGGTTTTCAGGGTATCACAAGGAGGACAGATACAGTGGGGCATGGCTCGGTGTCTCAGCTTGCAGGCTGAGCTTTGACCTCATTACCTCCTAACTCCTAACTCGCCTGCAAATGATGGTGCCATCAACAGGCTTCTTGATCTTCCTTGCCTCTGCTGTTAGGGGTACCTCTGTTGTTGGCTCAGGCCCACACAATTGACCATTTCATGTTTTCTGTTGTCTCTTATCATTGCTGGGTTCTTTGTTTTTTGGGGACTGTTATGTTGCTATGTGTTTTTCCATTGGGGCTGTGGCGCTCTTGTTTGCTTTTCTGCTTTCTATTGCTTCATTGAGTGGTGAGGGGTTTTATGATGCATTGTGGGGGCCCCTTATTATGGTTTCTTGTTTTTTTGCCTTTAGCTGTGCTCACTACATATCACATTGTGGGCCTTCCGGTGTGGCTGTTCAGGATAGCCGAGTGCCCTTGTCATTGGCCTGGGGATCCTCCAGCCACATGACGAGAGAGCTACAGGACCCCCTCCTCCCCTCAGCACCCCTCACTCCCACCCCTATGGGTTCACTTGGATGGATGGGGGATCTTCTCACCTCTCCCCACCATTGTCCCTCTTGTCTTGCCTGGCAAAGTCATGTTGGTCCTTCAAATCCATGGGTCTCTGACATTTCTATGACCAGGGCCCTCCAATACTGCATTTCATACTCCCTTCATTTTCCATCTGTCCAGCCTGACCCGATTTTAAGGTCCCTGGGAAGAAGGTAGTTTTAGCATTGCCAGTTAAACAGTTCTTCCCTATCCCTTGTGAGAGGGGTACCCAGCTTTCTTTTCTTTCCTTCCTTCCCTTCCTCCCCCCGAGCTGCTCCCTGCCTGCCACTTCCTCTCCTCCCCCCCACCTCCTTCCTCCACTCCTGGCCATGACTCATGTGCCCTTTCCTGGTTTCTCCTCTCTGTGGGCTCTCTGCTGCCCTACTTCTCTTCCCTCCTTCTTCCTTTCTGTGTCCCCTTCCAACTGTGGCTTGTTGTCTATGGAGTCAGCACACGTGACCGTCCTGTCCTAGAATGTCCATGACCTCAGGCACTGCATCAAGAGGAAGAAGGTCTTGGCCTATCTGAACTTGAAGAGAGCTGATATAGTCTTGTTGCAGTAGAAACACCTTGTGAGGCCAATAAACTTGAGTGGGACTGGGTAGAGATGCACCCCTCCCATGCAAGTGCAGGGTGGCTATCCTGCTGCACAGGTCTCTCCCCTGTTCCATTGTCAAGACATGGCCAAATTCCATCAGGAGGTAGTCTTAGTTTTTTCTCATGCACAGCTCACTAACTTTAGGTTGGTGGGTGTGAGCAAGAATTTGAGTCACCTAAAGCGATTTTCAGGTGCTAGAAAGCCTCCTGTGAGATTTCTCAATGCAGGTGGTTGCAGCAAGTCACAGCCATTCTTGTTGAGAAAGCTTCAGTTTCAATGGAATATCTACTCGAGTGGCAGAAAGAACCAATGCCCTCTAATGTACCAGGTGGTGCCTTTTGTGATGACTTTGCAGCATGGAAGGACCTTTTGATGCTAAAAATCAGGTACATGCCTGATTCTACTTCAAATTTTCATATAAACTCAGGACGTTTTTCTGTTATTTTTCAGAATTATGAAAGAAGTGAAAATCTGTGAGTTCCACCCAGGTCTAGTTCCCCCCACCTCAGTACGGGGGGAATTTTGCTCTGCATCCTGTCCTGAAATGTACTGGCCCATTTGACAGGATGGCAAACCTGGATAGGGCCCTCATGCATGACCTTCAACAAGACCATGGTCAGTTGGACTTCTGGCACCTCTGCCATCCGACTGATAAGTCGTACATGCACCTGTTGCCGATGCATGGCAGTCAGTCTTGGCTGAACTATTTCTTGGCCTCTCACACCCTCATGCCTGTAGTGAATGATGCCTGAATTTTGTAGAGCTTGCTTTCAGACTATTCCCCGACTAGCCTGTCGCTCGACCTAGACTTGACACGTCCGATCCAGAATCCTTGGATGTTCAACGTCTCCTTTTATTGGATGCAGGACTGAAAGCAGCTTCTCTGATTTCATCTCACAATGCACCTTGATGACAATAAGGACTCGGTGGCATCCGTGTGCATGCTTTGATTGGTGGTGAAGGACACCATAAGGGAGCAGCTCATGTGGGATGCGGCTCTCCACAACAAGTACAATGTGTTGCTGCAGGCTTTTCTGGAGGCTTCTGTCCAGGATGTGACCAGACTCTATACTTTCTGTCCCATGAATCAAACCTGCAGGGGGCTGGAGAAGGCTCAGCTGACCTCAACTTACTATTTACAGCTCAGGCAGAGCATGCTTTCCACAAATTCTAGTGTCAAGACTGTGAACAGGGCAAGAAGGCAGGCCAGTTACTTGTGGCCCAGTCCACGAATGCTAGGCGGCCTTGCCTGTTCCAGCTATCAGGGACCCTACAGATCACATCCTTACACACCGCTAGGGGATTGCGGATACCCTTGCAGATTACTATAGCCACCTCTATACATTACAGATTGTGACTGACATAATGAATATACATTGCTTCCTGGATGTGGTCACTTTCCTTCAGCTGAAAGAGGCTGACAGGGCACTGCTCCCCTTTTTCCTGGCCCTAGAGCCCTTGGCTACAGCAGTACATTATTCATCAGGGCTAGTGGGTATTCTGACTTCGGGTGGTCCCTTCTCTGTCCTTCTTTACATTGTCTTTGCCAAATGAATGCACCCCAATCTCTCACTCTGTGAGCATGCCCAGGCAATCAAGATGGTTACCCTCCCCTGCTTTTCATATGTTTTCGGTATATTGGCTTTCCAGATCCCGATCTCTCTCCTCCGCTCCATGGATTCCTTCATCAAGGGCTTCATATGGGGCACTGCATAAATGCAGTTGGCACTCTCCAAACTGGCTGGCCACAGAAATTATGGTGAGTTGGGGCTCTCCTCAGTGGAACATTATGCTGTAGTGCTTCACCTGGCACAGCTCACTTATATGCAGTGGGGAGTGGTGGACTCCCTCTTGTGGTTTCTGATAGAACAAAGTCCCCCCAATAGTCCATCCAGATTTTCCCCACTTTCTGTATGACGCCCTCAGGCCATGCTCTACCAACCCCATGTTACTGGTGATAGCCAATACCTGGAAATGGGTGCACTCCCTCTTCTCGGTTGAACACTGTTTATACCCTGAGGCTCCCCTATGGAGGAATGTGGGCATCTGTATCAGGGGTACCAGCTTGACTAGCCTGAATGGCGGCAGGTGGGCATAAAAACAGTCTCCCAAATGATTTCTGATGGGTCCCTTACGTCTTTAAAGCCCTATGTGATGAGCTTCACCTACCCATTGGCCAGGATAGGTGATGTTCACAACTCTGCCATGGTCCCATTCACCACCTGAGGTGCTACCATGGGACCTGGGGTCCTACTCCTTTGTTGCTTACTTCTGGGTGAGGGACAGCAAATGAGCTGTAATGTTTGCTCCGTCAAATTTGATGGTTCATCTCAAATATTCCCTCCCCAATCGTTCGGACTGAAGGCATAGTGGCAGGCGCTCCTGCAGGTTGAGTATGATAAGGAGGACTGGGCTGAGATCCTTGAGGGTCTTGATGGGGCCATGCAGGAGGCCAGAATGACGTTTTATCTCTTTAAATTGGTGCACGATTGGTACTGGATGTCTTCCAAGTTGGAGTGCATAGACCTTCTTCACCACATGGACTGCTTGTGCTGCACCCTCCCAGGCTGTAACATTCCACACATCCTGTTCATTTGTCCTGTCCTTCAGAGGCTCTGGGTGGAGGTGCAGGACAAACTGTGTCAGACTCTCCTTGTTACCACTCCACTCTCCCACCCCACTATACTCTTACCTGACCTCACTGCTGTTCCCTAGTTGTTTCTGCATGCACAATGGTTCCTGACCACAGTCTTGACATTAGTAAAGCTGTGTCTCCTCCGGAAATGGAGCTCCTTGCATGTCCCAGTGGATGTGGAATGGCTGATGGAAATGTTTAAAATAGAGCCCTATGAATGGCTCTTTTATTTACTTATTGATCAGCTGAATGTCTAATTAGGCTCAGAAAGGGAGGTCACGCATCTCCTTCCTTTATAAACTGCTCACCTCGGGGAAATCCAGTCCCAGGGGCCTAATAAGGGTCAGGGGAGAGGGACCATGAGGCCCGCTTCCCTTTCATAATGCAATGTAGCCCTGGTGGATGTGGTCCCTAGGGCCTAATAAGGCTCAGGAAGCAGGCCATGCATCCATTGTTCCCTTTTTAAAAACTAGATGGCACTGTGGGATGGATTCTCGGGTCCAAAAGAGGACTGGGGAGAAGGGCTGGGTGACCTCCCCTCCTTTGTTATTGTATTTGACACCAGGATAAGGGTCCCACAGGCCTAGTAAGGCTTGGGGAGGGGGGCTGCAAGCCCTCTTTCTCTACTTAATTGTATTTGGCTCCAGGGGGTAGGGTCCCTGGGCCAATTAAGGGTCAAGGGAGATGCTCCCCTTATATAGAAGTTTTGCCCCGGAGAATGTGGTCCCCGAGCCAACCCTACGCTGTTCATGCCAAAGGCTGTGCACAGTGTGGGGTTAGAAGCTGGCTGTGAATTTAGTCACAGGGCGTGGAAGCAGGCCAAGCCCCCCAGGGCCTATAATTTAAGAATGCTGCTCAGCCTTATTTTTTTCCAATCCTGCGGGAGTCCAACTGGACTGAGGTAAAAATTTCCAATAGTTTTTTATGTTTTGGCTCGAGGGGATCCCTCTGTGTACCACATGGGGCCTGAGGAGGAGGCAGGATATTATTAACCTATCCTCGTATATCACGACAGGATAGGGGACTAAATCCCTGAGTCCTATACTGGCTGCCAGCAAAATGTTTCTGATTTTGCTGGCAGCCATTCAGAGCAGGGGAGACTTGCCTCAAGGGACATAAAGCTTATGTGGCAATCAGAATACTCAATGTTTGAATTTTTGCTCCCAGGAGAGTCTCTTGAGCCTCTTTCATACCCAAATGTCCAAATGTCCAAATATTTTTACCATGCCTAAAGAAGTCTCTGGAAATTGTATGGATATTTTACATTTTGGGACCCCTCTTTTTTTCTCAGCCCCTACTTGACTAATCATACCGAAACCACCTTACATTAACTAGTTAAAAAGTAACACTTTTTGGAAAGTTTCATGGAGATTTGTCAAATGAGGAAAAGTTATCAGCAACACAAAAAAATTATTTTCTATAGAACAGCTTACCTAACTATAACAATAATAATAATTACATGTATCTATTAAAATAATAACATTTACTACTTTAAACTCTATATTAAAAATAACAATATTTTGGTACTGACTATTCTAAGTATAGGGGCATACAATTATAGTAAAATTGTATTTTTGACATAATATTTTTGTGAACTACATCTTTACTATGATATTGTGTCAGTGATTTGATGCCAGATGGCTTCTTCCCACAGGAAAGAATGGCAAACATTTCCTCACCCATTTATTCTTTCCGTTCTTCTTCCTTTAAGTTCAGGTTCAGAGTGAGGAAAATGCACAGGATTTACTACCACAACATGAACCTGCAGGTTATACATACCACGTATCACATATGTTCCTGCCTCCAAAGTACATCATGGATGATAGCCAATGACAATCCATCCCGGAATTCCCTCTGAGGTGGAAAGCTCTGCCCCAACCAGGTTGGTTAGGGATCAAATTTTAAGAATGCTGAGGCACTGAATTGAGGTAGGCTGCTCCCAAATGTCAAGGCAGGTAAATATAAGTTAGAGCTCCACTCCAGCTCATGGATTATCTATACCAATGCAGACCTGCATAGACACTGTTGTGAATCTTTCTAAACCAATCCAGCTAGACTGTTCCTATTGGAGCAGGATCATGACTTATTTCCGTGTGGCTGGGTTCAAACTGATGTGGCATGGCATGTAAAAAAATGATGGTTTGGAATGTTACCCTGAGTGATTACCAGTGGTTAGATTTATTGTAAACATTCCTCCCATCACATTGTGTGTTTTTGATGCACCACCCTACGCAACAAAGGTATATCTAGACACGGGCTCACTGTGACATTGGAACCAAGCTACATCCCACTGATGGGCCCTTATCAGGGTGACAAGGGTCTAGGTTTGCTTGTGTTCTAGTTCAGGGAGGACCTGGCCTGGCAGTTTGGTCTGAACTGCTCCTACTGGGGCAGGGTCTAGAATAATTTGCATATGGCTTGGTCCAAAGTGAGGCGGTGTGGTGGGCAAAGGAACAATGGGTTGTAATTCTGCCCTGAGTGACTGATTACCAGTCATTTGACCTATTGCAAGAATTCCTTTTGACATCATCTGTATGTTTGATGTAATCTTCTGAGTGGCAAGGGTATGCTCAGACATGAGATGTGTGCTCACTGTGCAACTGAAACCAAGATATGCTGACTGATGAGCCCCAGTCAGGGCAAAACCGGCCTTGGGTTGCTTGTGTTCTGGTTCACAGAGGACCAGGTCTGGTAGTTTGGGCTGGACTATTCCTATTGGAGCAGGGTTAAGACTGATTTGCAGATGGCTGGGTCCAATCAGAGGTGGGATGGTGGCCAAAATAACAATGGGTTGGAAACCTATCCCAGACTATTTCCAGGTCCAGACTTATTGCAGGCATTTCTCTCATCACCTTTTGCATGTTTGGTATTTCTTGAGTGATAGAAAGGATGGCTTAGTTAGTTATTGTGTGTGTCTGTGTTCCTGTTACCCCACGTATGGAGGGCCAGGCAACTGTTTTTCCATGTACCAGTACTTAGACCTCTGCCCCCTGACTGTGGAGCAATTGCACCAGTGTTGGTAGGATCGCCTGGCAATAAGATATCTACTATTCAGTTACCAGCAGGGAATAGCCCTTAATTAGGAGATAAACATATTTTACTGATTCCATAATCTTGAATGGTATTCTTTCAAACATTGAAATTGACTCTTGTGGGAATGGTTCCTTCCAATTAGAGTTTGTATTTTCAGTATATCTCTGGGATTTGCAGCCAAATATTGACAGTAGTCTTTCAAACTATGAAATTTACTCTTGTAGGAATTGTTCCTTCCAATTAGAGTTTGTATTTTCAGTATGTCACTGCGGTTTACAGCCAAATATCGACAGTGAAGAAGGCTTAGAGAGTTAATGTGATTTGGGATATGATTGCCCTGTGATATTCATGTCTCGTTTTAGTTACTCTGTATCAATGTTACTTCTTCTAATACATCTCATCTGCGTCCACACCGGTTTTTCCCCAATCTTTTTGATTCAATAATATAAACCTATGTTTAGTACATTCTCCTTTAACAACTATCAAGAGTCCTCTGCAAAATTGTTCATGATGTGGGGATTCAGATCTCTGTATTATCACTGAAAAACCTCTGAAATTCACTAGTTATGGCTCACTGCACATATCATATCTTTGGCCACTGCCATGAACTTCATGTGATGCCACACCTCTCATTGTTGATAACACAATAAGTGACAGCATTGACAATATCACTGATTACATCACTGATGACATCACTGCATGTTGTAACAATGGGGGTCATTCCAACCTCGGCGGTCGGTGTTAAATCGGCGGCAAAACCGCTAACAGGCTGGCGTTAATCTGGACAGCATGGAACCCGAACTCCACATCCTCCCAGCGATTGTCTTCCTGGTCCTCTACCAGGAGCACGAACGCCGGCGCAGAAGACAATGGTGAGTACTGCACCTACGACACAGGGGAGGGGGGAGGCAAAAAATTACGGGGACACACATATGCGACACACCCACCATCACCCTCACCCACTACAACACACACATCAATGCATAGCAACACATCACAGTTACCCCCCCAAACCCCCCGGAAGAATGCAAAGACAAAAGGAAATGATTATAAACTTTGGAATATATTGTATGACTGAGTATAAAATATATCACACATCTAAAACTTTATATACATAAATTGTCAAGTCCGATATGTGTATCAGGCATTGTTCGTGGGCCACTGGGCCCAAATCACATGGGCAAAGCCCACACAGGATACCTGACTCCAACGGAGAGAACACTGCAGGGGCATCCGATAGGAAAACTACAGGCACCTCAGGGGGAAGGGAAGGGGGGGCACCTCAGCCAGATGAGACCACAACGCCAGATCCACCAGGGGCCTCCATGGCCACTGTTCCATCCTGGGGAGTGCAAAGCCACAGTCTCACAAGTCTCTACAGTGGGTGGCTTGCCCACTGTGCCATCCTGGGAGTGCAAAGCCACAGTCTCTCAAGTCTCTACAGTGGGTGGCTTGCCCACTGTTACATCCTGGGAGTGCAAAGCCACAGTCTCTCAAGTCAATATCAGTCTCCACTGGTACTGGAGGGGGACTAGTGCCCAGAGTGCTTCATGCAGTCCTGCCTGACACAGATGCGGGCCTGCCCCTCCGTCAATGGGCCAGCGGTGCTTGAGATGAAGGGCCCAGCAGAGCGGTGCTTGAGATGAAGGGCCCAGTTCAGCGGTGCTTGAGATGAAGGGCCCAGCGGAGCGGTGCTTGAGATGAAGGGTGCAGTTCAGCGGTGCTTGAGACGGCGGTGCCCAGCGGAGCGGTGCTTGAGATGAAGGGCCCAGCAGAGCGGTGCTTGAGATGAAGGGCCCAGCGGAGCGGTGCTTGAGATGAAGGGCCCAGCAGAGCGGTGCTTGAGATGAAGGGCCCAGCGGAGCGGTGCTTGAGATGAAGGGCCCAGTTCAGCGGTGCTTGAGACGGCGGTGCCCAGCGGAGCGGTGCTTGAAATGAAGGGCCCAGCAGAGCGGTGCTTGAGATGAAGGGCCCAGCGGAGCGGTGCTTGAGATGGCGGTGCCCAGCGGAGCGGTGCTTGAGAAGAAGGGCCCAGCGGAGCGGTGCTTGAGATGAAGGGCCCAGTTCAGCGGTGCTTGAGACGGCGGTGCCCAGTTCAGCGGATCAGCCCATGGCGTGGAGGTCATTCGCCACCTGACCTGTGGCTGGCTGCGCCTTCCTGCCCACCTGGGATGGGCCTGGTGGGGCCCTCCTGGGCTGCAGTACCGGGCCTGTTGGTGTCCTGTTGGTGTCCTCCTGCCCACCTGGGATGGGTCATGCGGGGCCCTCCTGCACAGCTGGGCTGCTGGCGGTCTTATCAGGCGTGCTGCCCTTCCCAGCCTTCCCTGGTCGCCTGTGGCCCTTCCCAACCTTTGGCGGTGTGCCAGGTGGCACCACACTCCCTGCCGGAGCCATGGTAGGGATTTTGGTCCCAGGTGTTTTAGGCCTCTCGCGCCGGGCACTGACAATCTTCGCATGTTTTCGCGGCGGTGGGCTGACCGTGCCTCGGCTCCCTACTGAGCTGTGTGCCCTTGAGGGTGGGGGACTCCACAGTCCATGGCAGACTGTCTTCACAGGGCCCGCTGTTGTGGTGGCTGAGGTGCTGACTGGAGTCTTTTTAGATGGACGGGGTGGGGGAGTTGTTGGGAAGAGGTCAAGTTTGGAAAGGAAAATAAGTTTAGTAAGAGAGGGACAGGTAGGTGTAGTAGGTATGGGAGTGGAGGAAGAGGTTGTGGTTGTAGGAGTTTGAAGTCTGGTGTCTTTGGGTGCAGGTGCTTGGGCTGGGGGCTGTTGTGAGGTGGATGGCTGTTGGGTGGGTGGCTGCCTGCGTTTGTGTATCTTGGAAGAGGGGGTGACAGACACACTGGGAGAGGACACAGGGGACGTGTAAATGGTAGTGGGGGTGGTGACTGCACGTGTGTTCTGGTGGGTGTGCTGGTGATGGACGTAGTGGCTGAAGATGTTGTGCATGCAGGTGTGAGTGGAGATGTGACAGGGAGGGAGGAGGGAGACGAGGAGGAGGGGGACACAGTGGAGTCAGTGGGTGTTGGTATGTCTGTGTGTGGATGTTGCTTGTGTGAATGCTTGTGTGATGTGTGGTGCTTATGTCTGGATGAGCTTCCCTTGGGTGTTGAGGTGTGTGCAGGCTGGTCTGATGGTGTGTCTGGGATAGGCAGAGGTACAGGGGAATGGGTCTGGGTGGAGGAAGTTGGAGGGGGGAGACAGGGACAATTGCTGCCATCAGTGCTGAGGCCAGAGTGTTGAATGATCGCTGATGGGCAGCCTGACCCGAATGAATGCCCTCCAGGTATGCATTACTCTGGTGCACCTCCCTTTCTACACCCTGGATGGCATTCAAAAGGGTAGACTGCCCAACAATGATCGTCCTCAGGAGGTCAATGACCTCCTCACTGAGGGCAGCATGGGTGACAGGGGCAGGGCCTGAGGTGCCTGGGGCGAAGGAGATGCCCACCTTCCTGGGTGAGCGGGCACGGGGCAAACGCTGAGGGGCTGCTGGGAGGGCGGTGCTGGTGCGCTGGGTGGCGGCTGTACCTGTTGTAGTGGGGGGCACGGATGTTGCCGCCACCACAAGGGAGCTCCCTTCAGAGGACGAGTCGCTGTCACTGACATCCGCACGAGTCCCTGCTGTGGAGCTCGCCCTCCGTCTCACTGGTGAAATCCGAGTCAGTTGCATGGCCCGCCATGGCCATGTGAGATGCTGCTCCCCGTGCTCCGATGCCACTTCTCCTCCGCCTGATGATGCTAATGCACAAATGAACAGGAAGACAACAAAAATAGGGGGGTGGGGAAAAATAAAGAAATGTTGAGTGCATGCATTGGCAACACCGTTGGTGGACTGGACAGACACAGAAGCCCCCTGCACTACGCTGCGCACTTAGGGTCCACTACGCAATCCGTGGGACATGGCCTACAAGCCTATGGGCGACCCCTGCTCACATACATGACACAGGGCAATGAATAGCTGCACTTGGCACCCTACAGAAGTGGTGGGCGGGGGCACAGGGCCATGCCTTACGGAGGGGCCTAGCCTACAGATATCGCCCTGGCCTAGGGATACCCACAGCCCTCCTCCCCCACCCAGACACCTCCACTGCACGCAAAGTCACCAGGATTTGAGTGTACTCACTCCCTTGTCTCTGCTGTGATGTCCTCACGCGCCCATCCAAATCGGGGTAGGCCACCGCCAGGATCCGGGACATCAGGGGGGTCAAAGTACGACTGGCACCCCTCCCACGTTGGGAGGCCATCCCCAGCTGAGCCTCCGCCATCTTCCTGCTCCAGCGTCGGATGTCCTCCCATCTCCTCCTGCAGTGGGTGCCCCGTCTCTGGTGGACCCCCAGGGTCCGGACGTCCTTGGCGATGGCACGCCAAATAGCGATTTTCTGGTGGGCGCTGACCTATGTGACATGTACAGGGAGAGAAGAATAATCATCACCTTCTGCATGCTCGTTGTGAGTGGCCCCCCCATCCCCACCCTTCCCATGTGGCACATGCTCTCATCCGTCGTTTGATCCATGCCTCAATCACTCCCCTCCCCACCATCTTTCATCCAACCCACTCAACACAGGCATTGGCCACAAAGCATGGTCCCAGTGTACTTACCTGTTGGTCTGGAGGACCGTAGAGTAGAGCATACTGGGGGAGGACCCCATCCACGAGTTTCTCCAGCTCCTGAGCAGTGAAGGCAGGGGCCCTTTCCCCAGTCGCATGAGCCATTGTCTCTTCCAGACCGTGGTCACAGCAGCACTTGCAGTGTAGGTCCTCTCCTGTGGAAGATCAGGTATCGAGTGATTAAGCAGATAGAAAATGGCGGTCACGCACGCGGCGATGCGTACCGCGGCGGTGCGTACCGCGACCGCCGGCGCACATCGTCATTGGCTCCTGAGACCCATAGGCTTCAATATTAACCAATGCAGCTTTGCGCCGCGGTCTTCGACCGCCTACTGCCACGGTGTCCCACGCCAGCGCATTGACCTCACATCCCATTGTCGCACTTCACAGGTCAGGCAGCCGCCATTTCAAGGGCCCACATGCCTTATTTTATACTGCGTCACACATACCTAGGCCTTGCATCAACACTCATACAAGCCATTCAATGCATTGGGAATCGTGTTATGTACAAGCTGTGGTTACGTACCTGTGGGTTGTTTGACTCTGTGCTCACTGTTGTCCTTCACAGGCACTGTCCGCTGGGACATGCGAGGAGATGGAGAAATCTTCCTGTGTACAGACCGCTGGTGGACCTGTCGACAATGGAGGAAAGACATGTCATACTGACATACAGGCTTGACCGAGCCACTATACAGGAACTATGTACCCAGTTGGAGCCAGACCTGATGTCACCAATCCGCCAACCCACAGGGATCCCCCCTCTAGTGCAGGTGCTGTCAGTACTCCATTTCCTAGCAAGTGGGTCATTTCAAACAACAGTGGCCATATCATCAGGGATGTCCCAGCCCATGTTTTCCAAGGTGTTGTCCAGAGTGTTGTCTGCCCTGCTCAAACACATGCGGAGCTACATCGTCTTCCCTGAGGTGGGGGATTTGGCTACAGTGAAGGCTGATTTCTATGCCCTTGGACATATACCCAACATCTTTGGTGCCATTGATGGGACACATGTTGCTTTGGTCCCCCCCACCTGGAGTGAACAGGTGTACAGGAACAGGAAGAGTTATCATTCCATGAATGTCCAGATGGTGTGTTTGGCTGACCAGTACATCTCCCATGTTAATGCCAAGTTCCCTGGGTCAGTGCATGACGCGTACATCATGCGGAATAGCAGCATCCCTTACGTGATGGGTTAACTCCAGAGGCACCGTGTGTGGCTATTACGAGACTCTGGTTACCCCAACCTGTCATGGCTACTGACCCCAGTGAGGAATCCCAGGACAAGGGCAGAGGAACGGCAGAGGAACGGTACAATGAGGCCCATGGGAGAACTAGGAGGGTGATAGAGCGGACCTTCGGCCTCCTGAAGGCCAGGTTTAGGTGCCTCCATATGACTGGTGGATCCCTAATGTACTCACCAAAGAAGGTGTGCCAGATCATCGTGGCCTGCTGTATGCTTTACAACCTGGCTTTGCGACGCCAGGTGCCTTTTCTGCAGGAGCATGGTCCAGATGGTGGTGTTGTAGCAGCTGTGGAGCCTGTGGAGAGTGAAGAGGAGGAAGGCGAAGAGGACGACATAGACAACAGGAACACAGTAATACACCAGTATTTTCAATGACACACAGGTAAGAATCCACACCGGCATATTACATATACTTAACCCCTACAACCTCTCTACTGTCTGTCCTTTTCCCCCAGTGTATTGTAACTGAGTTGTGACTTTCCCTTCCGATTTCAGAGATGTGGGCCCCACTGCGTGACATCTGTTTTATTTCCCCATGGACTACAGCTGTGTGACATTGGTATGTTGGCATCACAATGTGTATATGCCATTTGGCACGGTAATGTCTAATACATTTGTACAAAATCCCAGCCAGACTCCAGATTGTTTTATGCAATAAGTGTGTTTATTACAGTGCTCAAAATTGGTGGGTGGTTGCAAATCGTTGAGGTGTGATGGTGGAGGATTGTCCATGGCAGAGTCCAGACTATCAGTATCACAGGTGCATTGTCCAGATGCCTGTGGAAAGTGGAGCAGGGGCAGTGTAAGGTTGGACAGGGTGTCAATGTGGGACAGTGGATGACAATCAGGGAGGTATCCTTTGCTGGCGGGGGTCTTGGTTCTCCTTCTGCAGGGGGTGGGGTTCTGGTGGCCTGTTGGTCTTGTGTCGGGGCCTCCTGTCCACTAGCGCCGGCGGAGGTGGTAGGCAGTTCTTGGTCCATGCTAGTGTCAGGGGCCCTTTGTGGTGCAACAGTGTCCCACAATGTGGTGACTACCTGATTCAGAGCCACTACGATGGTGCCCATGGCGATACTGATGTTTCTTAGTTCTTCCCTGAACCCCATATACTGTTGCTCCTGCAGAAGCTGGATCTCCTGAAACCTTGCCAGGACCGTGGCCATCGTCTCCTGAGAGTGGTGGTATGCTCCCATGATGGAGGAGAGGGCCTCGTGGAGGGTGGGTTCCCTAGACCTGTCCCCCCCTGTCGCACAGCAGCCCTCCCAGTTCCCCTGTTTCCCTGTGCCTCTGTCCCCTGGACTGTGTGCCCACTACCACTGCCCCCAGGTCCCTGTTGTTGTTGGGGTGGTGGGTTAACCTGGGTGCCCTGTAGGGGTGGACACACCGCTGATTGACGTGTCCTGGGGACAGAGATATGGGCCTGCTGGGTGGGTGCTGTGCTGCTGTTTCCAGAGGGGGGAAGGTCTGCTGTGGCCTGTGGCTGTCTGAGGGGAACCGACTGTCCCGAGGTCCCCGATGGGCCGGGCTGGTCATCTAGATCCAGGGAGACAGAGGTGCTGTCATCACTGTGGGCCTCTTCTGGGGGTGGATTGGACATTTGTGGACCCTTCTGCGCGGTGACGTGGCGTTCGGGTCCTGCAGGGGTATAAATGTATGATTATTGCTTCTGTGTGTGCCATAGCGTGCAATGGGTGGGTGCCCGTGTACCCCTGTGTTGCATTCCTGTGTGGGGGCTTTTGTGACGGTGGTTTGGGGGGGATGGGTATGTGCAGTGGGCATGCTTAGGTGATGGGTGTCCATGCTTTGTGGTCGCATGCAGGGCTTGGTGTTGGGATGGGTGGGTTGTGAGGGTGAGACATTTGCAAGGAGTAGGTGTGATGGGGTGGGGGTGAGGGTGGGGGTATGGGTTGGCATGCTGGTGTGGTTGGGGGGATGAAGTAGTTAAGATTTGACTTACCAGAGTCCATTCCTCCGCCTACTCCTGCGAGGCCGTCAGGATGCAGGATCGCCAAGACCTGCTCCTCCCATGTTGTAAATTCTGGGGGAGGAGGTGGGGGTCCGCCGCCAGTCTTCTGCACCGCGATGTTGTGCCTGGATACCATGGAACGCACCTTCCCCGTAGGTCGCTCCACCGCTTCCTGATGTCGTCCCTATTTCTTGGGTGCTGTCCCACAGCGTTGACCCTGTCCACTATTCTGCTCCATAGCTCCATCTTCCTGCCAATGGTGGTGTGCTGCACCTGTGTACCGAAGAGCTGTGGCTCTACCCGTACAATTTCCTACACCATGACCCTGAGTTCATCGTCAGAAAACCTGGGGTGTCTTTGCGGTGCCATGGGGTGGTTTGGGTGATGTGTGGGGTGGATTGTGTGGTGCTAAGTGTGGTGATGTGTACTGGTGTGTAGTTTGAAGTGCGTGGTAATATTGCTGGGTGACAGTGAATTGCGCGTCTGGGTGCTCGGGTCTCTTATCTCTGTGCGTGTTCACGAATCTCTAGGAGTAGGGGTTTGTGGGTGATGTGGGTGTGTGTTTTATATTGTATTGGGTGTGTGGGAGTGGTGTGTGTGTGTGTCTCACGTGTGTGTATTTCGATTTATCCAATGTGGCTGTGTTTAGTAAGAGTGTGTGTATTTTGAGCGCAGCGGTGTGTACCGCCAATGTAATACCGCGGTTGAAAGACCGCCGCGTGGATTCGTGTGTCGCAATAGTGCGGGCGTATTTCTGTTGGTGTGACGGTGGAGGTTTGGTCATCGCCAGTTTCTCGCTGGCCTTTGGTGTGGCGGACTTTTGTGGATGTCTGTATTTTGGCGGTTTGGTTGTTGTGGGTCAGAATGACTGTGGCGGTTTACCGCGGCTGCGGCGGTGTTATGGCGGTCTTCTGCACGGCGGTAAGCGCCTTTTACCGCCGAGGTTGGAATGACCCCCAATGTGTTTTGTTATTCAGCACTTACATTTTAATGTAATATTTTACTCCTGAGGTCTTTACTGTTTCTTGTGAGTCTTGAAACAACTTTAGAGAAGTAGTTATGGTTAATATGATAATTGTGGTTTACTGTATTAAATGTTCGTGGAGGGTGTATTTCTATGTTGTTGTTAGAACTATTTTTGGACAGATAGAATAATGTTTGTGTTTGAAAGAGGAGAAACATAAAGAGCCATGTATGATGCTAGCATGTAGAAAATAATACTATTCAGAGGTGGCAGCATTCTTCTCCCTCACTTAGCATCAACAGTTGCTTACTTTATTTTTATCCTTCATTTTCAATGAAATAAATCACATTTTCAGATCAGATAAGCTGATTAAACCCTTACGAAATAAATACTTTTAAACAAAATAGGTCATTCTTTGCTAGTGTTCTTCTGTGTCCTAGAAACTCAATAGGATAAGTAATTTGGGATGTTTTAGAGTAAATGTTTAATGTATAAGTGCACCACAAGTGGGAAATTTAGGAGAAATACAGCCATTCATGCACAAGTAATACATTTCAAGTGCACTGTTCAATATTTGAGTATATGCTTGCAGGACAAATTGCCTGTCACTTTTCTGGCTGTTTGACATAACTTTCATTTCAGTACATTAGCGAGCGTTTGGTTGTTTCAATGCCAGTACAAATAAAATTTGAGAAGAAGATGGCCTGTTTGGCTTGCTTTGAGAGCAAAGAAGTAAGCTTTTCATTTTATGTGGCCCTGAATATGCAGTATCCCTTGTCTCCGAATTAATCATATGATATCAGTAATTGCGGGAGCTAAAAAAATCCCAATATTTAGAAGGTTGGCATGAAGATTCTCTTACATATGTACAATTAAGATGGTTACCAGAGCCACGTGCCTGGTTTCAATAGTGTAAAAAAGTGGGGGGGGGGGCATAATTAGAATAATATGATACCTTTCATCTAAATAAAAGTGATAGTTAGCACTTCCCAGAAGTGATGTAACTTCTGTGGCCTGAGGGCCCATCCCGGGCCACATGGCATTGTGGTGGTCACATGGGGTGTGACATCACCTTAGTCATGTGACCTGTGGTGGGGTCACAAGGGTGTGACATCACCTTAGTCCTGTGACCTGTGACCTGTGGTGTGGTCATATGGGGTGTGACACCACTTTAGCCATGTGACTGATCTTCTGATAATGTGATGTCATGATTGAGCTCTGACCCAGAAGAGCATGTGACCCTGGCTGTGACATGCTCTTAGTCAACTGACCAGTCACATGGCCCCCAATGGGCATGTAGGAAACACTGGGTAGAATTCAATTCTTGTGATGTACAACACTATGAGGTATATCTTGTGTGGTTTTATAGAAGCTCCAACATATGAGCAAGTGGGGTATAATGTCAGTGTAGGCATGTGCAAGCAGAAATCCACCTTGAGGCCTAGATCAACATGCATCATAGCTTACAGGGTACAACTCAGCTGTCTTTATTGCAACCCTTTTGAGCAGGGGTGCAACAAGGCTCGGCCATATTTTGCTCGAGATGTACCCCATTATCATGCAGGGTCATGGTAGGTGATTTTGTTTTTCAAGCAAGAACAAACGGGTGTCTGATACTCATGCAATATATGCACACATGGGTGCCAGAGCTTGCTTGGGACTGAGAGACAGAGCAAGAGTCAGCGAGAAAGGCACACAGAGAGGCAAAGACAGGGCAGGAGACAGAGAGAGAGAAGCAGAGTGAGAGAGAGAGAGAAAGAGAGAGGGAGAAACACAAAGTGAGAGAGAGGCATAGAAAAGGCAGAGAATGAGAAGGAGAGAGAGAGACACACACACATAGTGAGAGAGAAAGAGAGATAGTGAGAGAGAGAAAAGCGAGCAAATCTGCCTCCATGGTATGTGGTACTTTTCTAAGACAAGTTAGGGAGCTGAGAACTCAGCTCTCCTCTCTTCTCTGTGAATCCCACATGGCCTCATTATGCATGTAGCAAGTTTCAGTGCATTGGAATCACTTCATTATTAAAAAAGAAGAAGCAATTAAGCATGTTATACTTGGGAACTTCCCTATTGTTGGAAAACTAGGCATAAATAAAACTATTGTTGAGAAAAATACAAATAAATTATTTATTGTGTTTTTAAATAAAGCCCTTCTTTATTAAACAGTAAGCATAAATTAGGAGTTAGGGTTCCACGGTCCCCACTGAGGGAACTCCGAGCTCCTTTGTCCTAAAAAGGGCACAAAAAAAAGAACCCTGCAGTGTAAATCATCCCTGGGAGACTCATTCTAGTCTATATTTCCTGCAGCTGGAAAACACACATTTTTGGAGACAGCAGACCCCTGGAGCCTGTGACAGGATGGAAAACTCTGAACCATGCTATCTCAGCTGCACAGACCTTTAAGAACTTTGAGAGGCAGACACTCAAGCATCTTTTCTGGAGGTAAAACATTTAGATATTACGGCCCTCATTACAACCCTAGTGGTAAATCCCGCTAACCGCTGTGCAGAAGACCGCCAACATACCGCTGCTGTCGCGGAATTCCGCTACAGGTATACAACCCACAGCCTGGCGATAACAAAACCGAGACCGTCACGCCAACAGGAATACGCCCACAGTATCACGACCCATGAATCAACGCAGCGGTCTTTCATCCGCGGTAATCCATTGGCGGTACATACCTCCGGGCTCAAAATACACACACATACACAAAACACAACCATATTGGACATTTAGAAATACACACAACTGATACACATATACACACCATACCAACACACCCAATCAAATATAAAGCACACACCCACATCACCCACAAACCCTTACTACCAGAATTTTGAAAGCACGCCAGAGAGAGACACTACCTAAAACAACACCAGCATCCACAGACACACAACACCATCACTCACACAACATCCACGCACCTCAAACAACACACACCAACATACATCCTCACACATCACAACAGACACCACCTCACATATCACCCACACCACATCATGGCACCTCAACGACACCCCAGGTTTTATGAGGAGGAGCTCAGGGTCATTGTGGAGGAAATCGTCCAGGTAGAGCCACAGCTATTCAGATCACAGGTGCAGCAGATGTCCATTGAAAGGAAGATGGAGCTATGGCGCAGAATTGTCGACAGGGTCAACGCAGTGGGACAGCATCTAAGAACACGGGGATGACATCAGAAAGAGGTGGAACGACCTACGGTGGAAGGTGCGTTCCGTGGTCTCCAGACAACAGATTGCTGTACAGAGGACTGGTGGTAGACCCCCACCTCCTCCCCCACAACTAACAACATGGGAGGAGCAAGTCACGGCAATACTGCATCCTGAGGGCCTCGCAAGAGTAGCAGGAGGACTGGACTCTGGTGAGGCAAATTTTTACTACCTTTTTCCCCCACCCCACCTGCATGACATCACATACTCCCACCCTTACCCTCACACCCATCACCCCAACAACCCACAGATACCACACCAACACAACCCACACATCCCAAAACCAAGCCCTGCATGTAACACCAATGCATGGACACCCATCACCCAAGCATGTCCACTACAGAGACTCACTCATGCCCCAAAATCACCAATCACACAAGGACCAAGCCAATAATCCAAGCACTGGAGTAGAGGGTCAACCACCCATTACACACGATGGCACACACAGATACAATAATTATGCATTTACACCCCAACAGGACCCCTACCCAACGTTACCGGACAGGAGGTGCCAGACATATCCAGTCACCCCAAAGAAGCGGCCCACAGTGATGACAGCAGCTCTGCACAACTGGATCAAGATGACCAGCCCGGCCCATCTGGGACCTCGGGACAGTTGGTTCCCCTGACACTGTCACAAGCCACCACAGAGCCTCCCCCCTCAGGAAACACCAGCACAGCACCCGCCCAGCGGGCCCATCCCTCTGTCCCCAGGACACATCAATCAGCAGTGTGTGCACCACTACAGGGAACCCAGGCAAACCCACCAATCCAAGAAAATCAGGGACCTGGCGGCAGTGGCAGTGGGCACACGGTTCAAGGGATAGAGACACAGGATAACAGGGAAACTGGGAGGACTGCTGTGCGACAGGGGGAGGACAGGCCCAGGGAACCCACTCTCCATGAGGCACTCTCCAACATCATGGGAGCTTCAGGAGACCCAGACACTACCTTGGGATCAGGGAGGACTTGAAGTCAATTAACACCAGCCTGGTCACCATTGCAGGGGTGCTGGCAGATCTTCTCAACACCAGGAGGAATACAGTGGCACAACAAGGGGCCCCTGTCACTAGCCTGGACATTGAACAGCCCTCCACCGGCACTATTGGACAGGAGGTACTGCCACAGGAACAACAGGACACCAGAACCCCACCCCCTTCAGATGGGGAACCACCCCACAAACGGTCCCTGAGATCCAGGAACAAGACAGAGAACATTGCCAAGACCCCCACCAGGAAATGAGACCCCCCTGAATGTCACCCTTCTGTCCCACTGTTTAACCCTGTCCATCCTTAAACTGCCATTGCTCCACTTCCTATGCCCCTTTGGACAATGCACCTGTGAAACAAATAGACTGGACTCTGCCACGGACATTCCTTCACCATCCCCCAGCCCATTTCACAACCTCCTCTACTTATTAGCACAGGAATAAAAACACTTCAATCACAAAACAATCTGGAGTCAGTCTGTGCTTTCACAAATGTGTAATTGCAATAACTATGGAATATAGCAATATCAATTTACTTGTTCACATACCAATGTAACACAGCTGTAGGCCAGCAGTAAGCATAGCAGATGGCACAAAGTGGGACCCACATCTGTGAAATGGAAAGTCAAAGTGACAAGTTAGGGTCCATACACTAAATGAAAATAACACACTTATGCTAGTTCCAACAATAGAATGAGATGTGGGAAGCAGTGGCATCTTCTTACCTGTGTCTCACTGGAAGTATTACATGATGATGTTGTTTCATTTGTCGATATCCTCTTCTTCTGCTTCCTCTTCTTCACTGTCCACGGGCTCCACAGCTGCCACAAGACCACCATCTGACCCATCCTCCTGCAGAAGAGGCACCTGGCGTCGCAAAGCCAGGTTGTGCAGCAAACAGCAGGCCGCGATTATCTGGCACACCTTCTTCGGTGAGTAGTATAGGGAGCCACATGTCAGATGTAAGCACCGGAATCTGGCCTTCAGGAGGCCGAAGGTGCATTCGATCACCCTCCTAGTTCGCCCATGTGGCTCATTGTAGCACTGGGGTCAATAGCCATGACAGGTTGGGGTAACCAGAGTCACCTGCAAATGTAGAGGGACAACTGTTAGACAAACACTGACCCTTAGGGACAGCCCCATACCCAGACACCTATGTCAACTGTATTGGGACCTTGGCCTCACCTATTTGCCACACACGGTGCCTCTGGAGTTGGCCCATCACATAAGGGAAGCTGCTATTCCTCAAAATGTAAGCGTCATGCACAGAGCCACGATACTTGGCATTCACATGGGAGATGTACTGGTCTGCCAAATTCACCATCTGCACATTCATAGAATGGTAGCTCTTCCGGTTTCTGTACACCTGTTCATTTTTGCGTGGGGGTACAAATGCCACATGTGTACAATCAATGGCACCAATGATGTTGGGGGTATGTCCCAGGTCATAGAAGTCACCTTTCACTGTGGGCAAATCCTCCACCTGAATGAAAACGATGTAGCTGCGCATGTGTTTCAGCAGGGCAGAAACAGTTTGGACAACACGTTAGAGAACATTGGCTGGGACATCCCTGATGCCATGGCCAATGTTGTTTGAAAAGACCCACTGGCCAGGAAATGGAGTACAGACAGGACCTGCACTAGAGGGGGGATTCCTGTGGGATGGCAGATAGCTGACATCAGGTCCGGCTCCAACTGGGCACACAGTTCCTGGATTGTTGCAGGAAGTCTGTATGTGACCAGGATGTGTCTCTCTTCCATTGTCGACAGGTCCACCAGGGGTCTGTACACCGGAGGATGCCACCATCTTATCACCTGCAGCAGCAGACATGCCCTATGGAAGAGAACAGCGAGCAGCGAGTCATCCAACACTGAGGTATCACAATGTCTTATTTTCAGAAACTTTATTAATCCGCAATGTGCCGGTATCTGTCTATATTCCCGGCCTAGATAGGTGTGACACAGTTAACATCCATCCCATGTGGCCTCCTCAAATGGCAGCTGCCTGACCTGTAAGGTGGGAAAAGGGGATATGAGGTAACTGCGCTGGCATTGTACACCGTCGCAGTGTGCGGTCAAAGACTGCGGTGCAATTCTGCATTGGTTAACATTTGGCCCTACGGGTGCCAGGAGCCAATGACGATGTACGCCAGTGGTGATGGTACGTACCGCTGCGGACATGACCCCCATTTTGTGTCTGTTCACTCACTTGATACCTGACCTTCAACAGGAGAGGACCTACACTGTAAGTGCTGCTGTGACCTCAGTCTGGAAGTGACGATGGCTCATGTGTCTGGGGAAAGGGCCCCTGCCTTCACTTCCGAGGAGTTGGAGAAACAAGTGGATGGGGTCCTCCCCAGTACACACAACTGTACGGTCCTCCAGACAAACAGGTGAGTACACTGTGAGCATGCTGCATGGGTAATGCCTGTTTTGAGTGGTGTGGATGGAAGATACATGGGGGGGCTGAGGGCTGCATGTGTGGATGGTGAGTGTATGTGCGTCAGGGCAAGGGTGGGAACTGGGGGCCAATGAGTATGACGGTCGGGACAGGTAAGTAATTTTCTTTCCCCCTGTACCATTCCTCTAGGTCAGCACCCACCAGAAGAAGGGTATTTGGTGTGCCATCGCCAAGGACGTCCGGACCCTGGGGGTCTACCACAGATGGAGCAGCCACTGCCATAAAAGATGGGAGGACCTGCGCAGCTGGAGCAAGAAGACGGCAGAGGCCCAGCTCGGTATGGCCTCCCAACGTGGGAGGGGTGCCCGTCGCACCATGACCCCACTGATGTTCCGCATCCTGATGGTGGCCTATCTGGAGTTGGATTGGCGCTTGAAGGCATCACAGCAGCCACCAGGGGGTGAGTACACTCTCATTCAGCTGGCTCTGCACGCATTACGAGGTGTCTGGGGGGGTGGGCAGTGGATTCCCCTAGGACAGGGCAAAGTTGGTAGGCAAGGTCCCTTGTGAGGCAGGCTATGTGGCACCCCAACCCCACCAGTAGTAAGAGCCATCTACACCTAGTCAGGCTCCTGTGACTTCCAGGTGTCCAGCAATTGGTCTTAAGCCTCGTACCCCATGGTCAGTTGAAATTCCTAGGAACTGTTAGTGCATGGCGTAGTGCAGAGGGCTGCTCCCTGTGTGTTTTGTCCGCCAATGGTAGTGGTGTTGCATGCACTGAACATGTCTTTCTTCTGACTTTCCCCCTTTTTGAGGTCTCCCTGTTCTTGTGTGCAATAGCATCATCAGGCAGAGGAGCACTGGCACCGGAGCAGGAGGGAGCTGCAACCCACTTGGTCCTGTAGGGTGAAACAATGGAGTCTGAAGCCACCAGTGGGACGGAGGGCGAGGGGTGCTCCACAGCAGGAACAGGAACAGAAAGCAGTGACAGCGACTCCTTCTCTGATAGGAGCTCCCTTGCGGTGCTGGGCACCTCTGTGCCCACCGCATCAACAGGTACAGCCGCCACCCCGCCTATCAGCACCGCCCTCCCAGCAGCCACTCAGCGTGTGTCCCATGCTCGCTCACCCAGGAGGGTGGGCATCTCCTTCGCCCCAGGCACCTCAGAACCTGCCCCAGTCAGCCCTGCTGCCCTCAGTGAGGAGGCTATTGACCTCCTAAGATCCCTCACTGTTGGGCAATCTACCATTTTGAATGCCATCCAGGGTGTAGAGAGGCATTTGCAACAAACAAATGCATACCTGGAGGGCATTCATTCTGGCCAGGCAGCCTATCACAGAGCATTTCAGGCTCTGGCCTCAGCACTGATGGCAGCCATTGTCCCTGTGTCCAGCCTCCCCCCTCCAACTTCCTCCACCCAGACCCAATCCCCTGTACCTCAGCCAATCCCACGCACACCATCAGACCAGCATGCACACTCATCAACACACAAGAGTGGCTCAGTCAAACATAAGCACCACACATCCCACAGTCACTCACACAAGCACCATCCCCATGCAGACACAGCAACATCCACTGCCTCCACTGTGTCCCCCTCCTCCATGTCCTCTTCCCCCCTCCCTGTCTCATATCCACTCACACCTGCATGCACTACATCCTCAGCCACTACCTCCATCACCAGCACGCCCATCACCACACACCGCTCACCTGCACTCACCCCCTACTACCATTCACACATCCCCAGTGTCCTCTCCCACTGTGTCAGTGAGCCCTCCTCCCAAAGTACACAAACGCAGGCACACACCCACCCAACAGCCATCCACCTCACAACAGCCTCCGGCCAATGCACCTTCACCCAAATTCAGCAGACGTACACCTCCTACAACCACTACCTCTACCTCCACTCCCAAACCCCCTCCATCTTCCCATCACAATGTGTCTAAAAAACTCTTCCTGGCTAACATTGACCTCTTCCGTACTCCTCCCCCCGGTCATTCCCCTAGGGCCAGCCTTTCCAGGTCCCAGCCCAGCACCTCAGCTACCAAATCAACAGGCACAGTGGTGCCAGCAACTGCGTGGTCATCGAGTGCGCCACACATCAGGGCTGCCAGTGTGCCAAGTAGCGAGGGCAAGGACATTCTGCCACCTGCCAAGGTGAAAAAGGTGCCCACATCCCTGAGGGAGAAGCTGAAAGTACCTGCCACCAGGGGCTCAGCAAAAACCAAAGGGTATAGTGGCAAGACAACTGCGGCACCATCAAAGCTGGGGAAGGGCCAAAAGCTGAAGAGCAGGTGAAGAGAGGGCATGGTGGCACCGACTGAGGGACCAGTGTCACACTTTCTGTTCACCATCCCCAGTGGTCAGTCGTCTGAGGCTAAAGGAGAGTTCCTGAACATTGGGCAGCTTCCATGAGGCATTTCTTCCATCACTGTTTACACCCGTAGGTGGAAGGCGCAGCTGCAGCAGTGTGGGGTATGTCGCTGCCTCCATGGTGTATCATGCTACCTCAACCTCGCAAATCTCATGGCACGCACACCCAAGTGAAGGAATTGTACCAGCCAAACGGCACGTGGAGCACTCTGGGCACCATGCCCCCTCCAGAACCAGTGGAGTATCACATCCACTACCTCAGTCCTTGGCAAGATGAAGCACTCTGGGCACCAGGCCCCCTCCAGAACCAGTGAAGTATCACATCCACTACCTCATTCCTTGGCAGGATGAAGCACTCTGGGCACCAGGCCTCCTTCAGAACCAGTGGAGTATCACATCCACTACCTCAGTCCTTGGCAGGATTAAGCACTCTGGGCACCAGGCCCCCTCCAGAACCAGTGGAGACTGTTATCCACTTGAGAGCTGTGGCTTTGCACTCCCCAGGATAAAAGCAGTGGGCAACCCACCCACTGGAGAGACTTGAGAGACTGACGCTTTGCACTCCCCAGGATAAAGCAGTGGGCAACCCACCCACTGGAGAAACTTGAAAGACTGTGGCTTTGCGCTCCCCAGGATAAATCAGTGGGCAAACCACCCACTGGAGAGACTTGAGAGACTGTGGCTTTGCACTCCCCAGGATACATCAATGGGCATGGAGCCCCCTCGTGCAGCAGTGGCGTTGTGCATTAATCAGGCTGTGGTGCCCCCCCCTCTCCCTCCCTCTGCCTGAATATTTCCGATCTGATGACCCAGCAGTGTTCTCTCTGTTTCCAGTCAGGTATCTTGTGTGGGCCTCGCCCATGCATTTTGGGCCCAGTGGTCCACGGACAATGATTGGGACAATATCCGGAATTGGGTAGTTGGTGTACATATTTGTATATACTGAATTGTGACTTTTGACTAATGGATTTTTCATGATTACAATTGTTACAATCATTTCCTTTTGTCCTTGCGTTCTTCCAGGGGGTGGGGGTATATATGTAATGTTGCTGCATGTATTTGTGTGTATGTTGTTGTGTGTGAGGGTGGGGGTGTTGCATATTGCATGTGTGTGTCACTCTCTTTCCTCCCCTCTCCCCTGTGTTGAAGGTGCAGTACTCACCATGGTCGCCGCCGCCGCCGCCGTTCGTACTCCTGGTAGAAGAGGAGGTAAACCAACATGGGCAGTACGTGTAGTTCGGGCTCCATGGCGTCCTAGTTCCTCATTGGGTGTCGAGAGGTGAGTGTTTTCCCTTCTGTGTACTGTTTCCGCCGTGCTTTTGATAGCGTTGATTCCGCCCCAGAAAAGGTGGCGGATAGGCCTCTTGTAATAGAGTGGGTGGTACTTTGTCTCCCACCTGTTTGTTGGCGGTGTCTGTTTCTACCGCCGTGGCGGTCGGATTGTTAAAGTGGCTGTCTATGTTATCGGCTTCCGCCATGGTCGTAATCCCATTGTTTTCCGCCGGCCTGTTTGCAGTATTACCGCAGCTTTAACACTGACCTCCAGGGTTGTAATGAGGGCCTATACCTTTGATGTGATGAGAGGCAAAGCTCAGCTGTATTGGGCTGAAAAGTTTTGTTAAGCAGAACAACATGTTTGAAAAGCCACTAGACCTTGAATTAATCCATTAATTTGATCATGTGCATTTGTTTTTACATTTGAATGTGACTGAAAGCAAAATGAAAAATTTATATTGGGTGAACATGACAAATTGTAGAACAATTATAAACAGATTTTATTTATGGGAGTTTACTGGATTTATAACAGGGAGTTGGTTATCAATGAGCCACGGTAAAAGCCAGGGCTGTTACTTTAAATTGATTGAAGGGTCCTTTTTTTGCAAGGTTTAGACGATAGGGATTGTGTGCAGCACAGTGTGGAAAAATGTGATTAATAAAAATGTTCCAGGAATACCATCTTTGCATGCTGTAAAGTGTAATACAGTGCTTAGTATTTTGAAATGTTAGTTTCTACAGGATGGCTTTGTAGGGCCCATTTTCATATAAAAAGGGTAATTTAACTCTTTGAGAACAGGACAGTGTTTACAAAAGAATGAGTTAATAGGATTAGCGTGGTTAGTGAGGCATGAAGGGAGAAAGCTGTCAGGTGGGAGTTTTGATATATGAGGGGGGCTACTGAGGCATACCACAGCTGATGTATGCAGTATGTGTTTAAACAATGTAAAATTAATATGGTGTAGAATTCTGATGTATCTATTTTAAGTTTGAGGCATTTAAGGGCCTACATTTTCAGCCCTATAACATTAAACTTCTGAAGTGTCACTTTTTTAAAAGGTGCTGTGTATGTATTATTATGTGTGTGTAGATAGTATGTACTATTACTGAAGAGGGGTGATTACATCTCTTTATTTTAATATTTATGTGTGATAAAATGGTTTGTTCGTGCTTTATACTCAAAGAACAAATTAAATCAATCCACATGTGTCTAGGAGAGTTGATATCTAAATACAAGTGTTGCACATGTGTGTGTATGCATGTGTGTGTGTGTGTGTGTGGTGTATGTGTGTGTATTATTATATACGTAGACATAATGCACAAACATTGAACAGGGGTAATTACATCTCTTTATTTTAAAATTTATATGTGAGAAAATGCTTTGTTCATACTTTATTCTCAAAGAATGAAATCAATCCACATGTGTCTAGGAGAGTTGATATTTAAATACAGGTATTTTGTGTGTGTGTGTGTGTGTGTGTCCATATATTTAGGTGCACTTATAAGCAGGCAGGAACTTAATAGTGATGCATGAGATGTTCCGTCTGCCTGCAGCCAGAATGACTATTTAGATGCTACAAAGCCTTCTGTTTAAAAATGAGTTTGTTTCTAATCGCCTGCAATAATGCTCTGGTGTAATTCAAACATGTTTTAGAGTTGATTGATTCTGGGCATTTTCAAGCAGATAATTGTAATGTAAACTGTGTTTCAAAAGACCTTATGGTCTTGAAAGCCCTCTGTTTTAAACAAAGTGACTTGGCTGTAATCTTTACAAAGGGCTTGGTAATGAGATTTGTGCATGTTGTATCTGTTGTCAGTGCTCTCAGGTTAATCTTTTATGTGAAACAAGGCATATTGAATCTGCTGTGGAATCCTTCATTTGCGGTGTGCTGTTGAACAAGGCAAATTGAATTTGTATGCTGTAAAGGGTGTAGTGGGCTGAGGATTCTAGGGGTTTAACAGGGCAGAGACTGAGAGCTTGAGCTAACAGTTCTAGGATTCACAGGATTTCAAACCTTCATCCTTCCTAGCATGATAACAGGCTTCTGGTGTGACACCTTTTGAAAGGGTGACTTAACCCCTTCGCTGCCAGGCCTTTTTCCCCCTCCTGTGCCAGGCCTTTTTTTGGCTATTTGGGGCAGTTTGCGCTTAGGCCCTCATAACTTTTTGTCCATATAAGCTAGCCAAGCCAAATTTGCGTCCTTTTTTTCCAACATCCTAGGGATTCTAGAGGCACCCAGACTTTGTGGGTTCCCCTGAAGGAGGCCAAGAAATTAGGCAAAATACAGTGAAAATTTCGTTTTTTGGGGAAAAAGTGGCTGCAGAAGAAGGCTTGTGGTTTTTTCCCTGAAAATGGCATCAACAAAGGGTTTGCGGTGCTAAAATTACCAGCTTCTCAGCTTTCAGGAACAGGCAGACTTGAATCAGAAAACCCAATTTTTCAACACAAATTTGGCATTTTACTGGGACATACCCCATTTTTATGATTTTTTGTGCTTTCAGCCTCCTTCCAGTCAGTGACAGAAATGGGCATGAAACCAATGCTGGATTTCTGAAAAGTAGACAAAATTCTGAATTCAGCAAGGGGTAATTTGTGTAGATCCTACAAGGGTTTTCTACAGAAAATAACAACTGAAAAAGAAAAATATTGAAATTGAGGTGAAAAAAACAGCAATTTTTCTCTACGTTTTACTCTGTAACTTTGTCCTGCAATGTCAGATTTTTTAAAGCAATATACCGTTACATCTGCTGGACTCTTCTGGTTGCGGGGCTATATGGGGCTTGTAGGTTCATCAAGAACCCTAGGTACCCAGAGCCAATAAATGAGCTGCACCCTGCAGTGGGTTTTCATTCTATACCGGGTATACAGCAATTCATTTGCTGAAATATAAAGAGTGAAAAATAGCTATCAAGAAAACCTTTGTATTTCCAAAATGGGCACAAGATAAGGTGTTGAGGAGCAGTGGTTATTTGCACATCTCTGAATTCCGGGGTGACCATACTAGCATGTGAATTACAGGGCATTTCTCAAATAGACATCTTTTTTACACACTCTCTTATATTTGGAAGGAAAAAATGTAGAGAAAGACAAGGGGCAATAACACTTGTTTTGCTATTCTATGTTCCCCCAAGTCTCCTGATAAAAATTATACCTCACTTGTGTGGGTAGGCCTAGCGCCCGCAATAGGAAATGCCCCAAAACAAAACGTGGGCACATCACATTTTTTGACAGAAAACAGAGGTGTTTTTTGCAAAGTGCCTACCTGTAGATTTTGGCCTCTATCTCAGCCGGCACCTAGGGAAACCTACCAAAACTGTGCATTTTTTTAAAACTAGAGACCTAGGGGAATCCAAGATGTGGTGACTTGTGGGGCTCTGACCAGGTTCTGTTACCCAGAATCCTTTGCAAACCTCAAAATCTGGCTAAAAAAACACATTCCCTCACATTTCGGTGACAGAAAGTTCTGGAATCTGAGAGGAGCCACAAATTTCCTTCTACCCAGCGTTCCCCCAAGTCTCCTGATAAAAATGATACCTCACTTGTGTGGGAAGGCCTAGCGCCCGCGATAGGAAATGCCCCAAAACACAATGTGGACACATCACATTTTTTTAAAGAAAACAGAGGTGTTTTTTGCAAAGTGCCTACCTGTAAATTTTGGCCTCTAGCTCAGCCGGCACCTAGGGAAATCTACCAAACCTGTGCATTTTTGAAAACTAGAGACCTAGGGGAATCCAAGATGGAGTGACTTGTGGGGCTTTGACCAGGTTCTGTTACCCAGAATCCTTTGCAAACCTCAAAATTTGGCTAAAAAAGCAAGTTTTCCTCACATTTCGGTGACAGAAAGTTCTGGAATCGGAGAGGAGCCACAAATTTCCTTCCACCCATCGTTCCCCCAAGTCTCCCAATAAAAATGATACCTCACCTGTGTGGGTAGGCCTAGCGCCCGTGACAGGCAATGCCCCAAAACACAACGTGGACACGTCACATTTTTTGACCGAAAACAGAGGTGTTTTTTGCATAGTGCCTACCTGTAGATTTTGACCTATAGCTCAGCCGGCACCTAGGGAAACCTACCAAACCTGTGCATTTTTTAAAACTAGAGACCTAGGGGAATCCCAGATGGGGTGACTTGTGGAGCTCTGACCAGGTTCTGTTACCCAGAATCCTTTGCAAACCTCAAAATTTGGTTAAAAAAACACCTTTTCCTCACATTTCGGTGACAGAAAGTTCTGGAATCTGAGAGGAGCCACAAATTTCCTTACACCCAGCGCTCCCCCAAGTTTCCCGATAAAAATGATACCTCACTTGTGTGGGTAGGCCTAGCGCCTGTGACAGGAAATGCCCCAAAACACAACGTGGACACATCAAATTTTTTGAAAGAAAACAGAGGTGTTTTTTGAAAGTTCCTACCTGTAGATTTTGGCCTATAGCTCAGCCGGCACCTAGGGAAACCTACCAAACCTGTGCATTTTTTAAAACTAGAGACCTAGGGGAATCCAAGATGGGGTGACTTGTGGGTCTCTGACCAGGTTCTGTTACCCAGAATCCTTTGCAAACCTCAAAATGTGGCTAAAAAAACACCTTTTCCTCACATTTCGGTGACAGAAAGTTCTGGAATCTGAGAGGAGCCACAAATTTCCTTACACCCAGCGTTCCCCCTAGTTTCCCGATAAAAATGATACCTCACTTGTGTGGGTAGGCCTAGCGCCCGTGACAGGAAATGCCCCAAAACACAACGTGGACACATCAAATTTTTTGAAAGAAAACAGAGGTGTTTTTTGCAAAGTGCCTACCTGTAAATTTTGGCCTCTAGCTCAGCCGGCACCTAGGGAAATCTACCAAACCTGTGCATTTTTGAAAACTAGAGACCTAGGGGAATCCAAGATGGAGTGACTTGTGGGGCTTTGACCAGGTTCTGTTACCCAGAATCCTTTGCAAACTTCAAAATTTGGCTAAAAAAGCAAGTTTTCCTCACATTTCGGTGACAGAAAGTTCTGGAATCGGAGAGGAGCCACAAATTTCCTTCCACCCATCGTTCCCCCAAGTCTCCCAATAAAAATGATACCTCACCTGTGTGGGTAGGCCTAGCGCCCGTGACAGGCAATGCCCCAAAACACAACGTGGACACGTCACATTTTTTGACCGAAAACAGAGGTGTTTTTTGCAAAGTGCCTACCTGTAGATTTTGGCCTATAGCTCAGCCGGCACCTAGGGAAACCTACCAAACCTGTGCATTTTTGAAAACTAGAGACCTAGGGGAATCCAAGATGGGGTGACTTGTGGAGCTCTGACCAGGTTCTGTTACCCAGAATCCTTTGGAAACCTCAAAATTTGGCTAAAAAAACACCTTTTCCTCACATTTCGGTGACAGAAAGTTCTGGAATCTGAGAGGAGCCACAAATTTCCTTACACCCAGCGTTCCCCCAAGTTTCCCGATAAAAATGATACCTCACTTGTGTGGGTAGGCCTAGCGCCCGTGACAGGAAATGCCCCAAAACACAACGTGGACACATCAAATTTTTTTAAAGAAAACAGAGGTGTTTTTTGCAAAGTTCCTACCTGTAGATTTTGGCCTATAGCTCAGCCGGCACCTAGGGAAACCGACCAAACCTGTGCATTTTTTAAAACTAGAGACCTAGGGGAATCCAAGATGGGGTGACTTGTGGGTCTCTGACCAGGTTCTGTTACCCAGAATCATTTGCAAACTTCAAAATTTGGCTAAAAAAGCACGTTTTCCTCACATTTCGGTGACAGAAAGTTCTGGAATCGGAGAGGAGCCACCAATTTCCTTCCACCCAGCCTTCCCCCAAGTCTCCTGATAAAAATTATACCTCACTTGTGTGGGTAGGCCTAGCGCCCGTGACAGGAAATGCCCCAAAACACAACGTGGACACGTCACATTTTTTTAAAGAACACAGGTGTTTTTTGCAAAGTGCCTACCTGTAGATTTTGGCCTCTTGCTCAGCCGGCACCTAGGGAAACCTACCAAACCTGTGCATTTTTGAAAACTAGAGACCTAGGGGAATCCAAGATGGGGTGACTTGTGGGGCTTTGACCAGGTTCTGTTACCCAGAATCCTTTGCAAACCTCAAAATTTGGCTAAAAAAGCAAGTTTTCCTCACATTTCGGTGACAGAAAGTTCTGGAATCGGAGAGGAGCCACAAATTTCCTTCCACCCATCATTCCCCCAAGTCTCCCAATAAAAATGATACCTCACCTGTGTGGGTAGGCCTAGCGCCCGTGACAGGCAATGCCCCAAAACACAACGTGGACACGTCACATTTTTTGACCGAAAACAGAGGTGTTTTTTGCAAAGTGCCTACCTGTAGCTTTTGGCCTATAGCTCAGCCGGCACCTAGGGAAACCTACCAAAACTGTGCATTTTTGAAAACTAGAGACCTAGGGGAATCCAAGATGCGGTGACTTGTGGGGCTTTGACCAGGTTCTGTTACCCAGAATCCTTTGCAAACCTCAAAATTTGGCTAAAAAAACACCTTTTCCTCATATTTCGGTGACAGAAAGTTCTGGAATCTTAGAGGAGCCACAAATTTCCTTACACCCAGCGTTCCCCCAAGTTTCCCGATAAAAATGATACCTCACTTGTGTGGGTAGGCCTAGCGCCCGTGACAGGAAATGCCTCAAAACACAACGTGGACACATCAAATTTTTTGAAAGAAAACAGAGGTGTTTTTTGCAAAGTTCCTACCTGTAGATTTTGGCCTATAGCTCAGCCGGCACCTAGGGAAACCTACCAAACCTGTGCATTTTTTTAAACTAGAGACCTAGGGGAATCCAAGATGGGGTGACTTGTGGGTCTCTGACTAGGTTCTGTTACCCAGAATCCTTTGCAAACTTCAAAATTTGGCTAAAAAAGCACGTTTTCCTCACATTTCGGTGACAGAAAGTTCTGGAATCGGAGAGGAGCCACCAATTTCCTTCCACCCAGCCTTCCCCCAAGTCTCCTGATAAAAATAATACCTCACTTGTGTGGGTAGGCCTAGCGCCCGTGACAGGAAATGCCCCAAAACACAACGTGGACATGTCACATTTTTTTAAAGAAAACAGAGGTGTTTTTTGCAAAGTGCCTACCTGTGGATTTTGGCCTCTAGCTCAGCCGGCACCCGGGGTCAGAAATGGCCTAAATACAATTTTCCCCTCCAGGGGAGCGACCCATGTCCAAGGGGTCACTCCCCATCTGTAAAACAAGACAAAAAAAATCCCTGGTGCCTAGGGGGGCAGAAATGGCCTGCTCCCCACCTCCAAAAATACAGAACAACACAAAAAGGAAAAAAAAATAATAATGATCCCTGCTGCCTAGAGGTTTCTACCCCCCTGGGGGCAGATCGGACTAATAATAGGCCGATCTGCCCCCAGGGGGGGCAGAAAAGGCCTTCCAAAAAAATGCTTTGCAATCCGGCTTTTGAAACGCAGAGAGAGACTTCAAAGGGAAGGAAATAACTTTCCTTCCCTTTGTAGCCTCTCTCGGCCTCCCCCACGTGATCGGAAGAGAAATGCAAAGCATTTCTCTTCCGATCGCGCTGGAAGCTGAGCTTCCAGTGCGATGGGAGGATGCCCTGTGACAAATCGCACGCTGACGTCACGGGGGGGTGTGGGGGGGTCGGGGGTGGAAGGGGAAGGGCTTCCCCTTCCATCCCTGCCTTGGGGGGGTGGGTGGGGAGCACAGGGGGGGAGCACTAGCGCTCCCCCCAGTTCCCGGGTGCAGGACGAGGTGATCTCATCCAAGGCACCCGGGAACCGGTGCCTTGGATTAGATCACCTCGTCCAAGGCACCCTAGGGGTTAAGAAAACAACCAAATCAGCGTTGGAGATGTAGATTCTCACTGTAGCATCTTTTAATCTTGTAATCAAATCTGTTGGTATTTTGGTGCAGGCTGTTCAGCCCTCAGAGTGGGACACTGAGGAACTACTCACAAATGTAAAAAGGTACAAATGTATGTTTAGGGCTGCATAGCTCTAATCACATTGCAAGCCTTATTAGCGCACTGTAGGAAAGTACCATCTTGCCTGGCATGTTACCCCCATTTTTCACTGTATATATGTTGTTTTAGTTGTATGTGTCACTGGGACCCTGCCAGCCAGGGCCCCAGTGCTCATAAGTGTGCCTGAATGTGTTACCTGTGTTATGACTAACTGTCTCACTGAGGCTCTGCTAATCAGAACCTCAGTGGTTATGCTCTCTCATTTCTCTCAAATTGTCACTAACAGGCTAGTGACCAATTTTACCAATTTACATTGGCATACTGGAACACCCTTATAATTCCCTAGTATATGGTACTAAGGTACCCAGGGTACTGGGGTTCCAAGAGATCCCTATGGGCTGCAGCATTTCTTTTGCCACCCATAGGGAGCTCTGACAATTCTTACACAGGCCTGCCACTGCAGCCTGAGTGAAATAACGTCCACGTTATTTCACAGCCATTTTACACTGCACTTAAGTAACTTATAAGTCACCTATATGTCTAACCTTTACCTGGTAAAGGTTGGGTGCTAAGTTACTTAGTGTGTGGGCACCCTGGCACTAGCCAAGGTGCCCCCACATTGTTCAGGGCCAATTCCCCGGACTTTGTGAGTGCAGGGACACCATTACACGTGTGCACTACATATAGGTCACTACCTATGTGTAGCTTCACAATGGTAACTCCGAATATGGCCATGTAACATGTCTAAGATCATGGAATTGCCCCCTCTATGCCATCTGGCATTGTTGGTGCAATCCCATGATCCCACGGGTCTCTAGCACAGACCCTGGCACTGCCAAACTGCCTTTCCCGGGGTTTCACTGCAGCTGCTGCTGCTGCCAACCCCTCAGACAGGTTTCTGCCCTCCTGGGGTCCAGCCAGGCCTGGCCCAGGAAGGCAGAACAAAGGACTTCCTCAGAGAGAGGGTGTTACACCCTCTCCCTTTGGAAAATGGTGTTAGGGCTGGGGAGGAGTAACCTCCCCCAGCCTCTGGAAATGCTTTCATGGGCACAGATGGTGCCCATTTCTGCGTAAGCCAGTCTACACCGGTTCAGGGACCCCTCAGCACTGCTCTGGCGCGAAACTGGACAAAGGAAAGGGGAGTGACCACTCCCCTGTCCTGCACCTCCCCTGGGAGGTGCTAAGAGCTCCTCCAGTGTGCTCCAGACCTCTGCCATCTTGGAAACAGAGGTGCTGCTGGCACACTGGACTGCTCTGAGTGGCCAGTGCCAGCAGGTGACGTCAGAGACTCCTTCTGATAGGCTCCTTCAGGTGTGTCTAGCCTATCTTCTCTCCTAAGTAGCCAAACCCTCTTTTCTGGCTATTTAGGGTCTCTGCTTTGGGGAATTCCTTAGATAACGAATGCAAGAGCTCATCCGAGTTCCTCTGCATCTCTCTCTTCACCTTCTGCCAAGGAATCGACTGCTGACCGCGCTGGAAGCCTGCAAAACTGCAACAAAGTAGCGAAGACGACTACTGCAACTCTGTAACGCTGATCCTGCCGCCTTCTCGACTGCTTTCCTGGTGGTGCATGCTGTGGGGGTAGTCTGCCTCCTCTCTGCACTAGAAGCTCCGAAGAAATCTCCTGTGGGTCGACATAATCGTCCCCCTGCAACCGCAGGCACCAAAGAACTGCATCACCGGTACCCTGGGTCTCCTCTCAGCACGACGAGCGAGGTTCCTTGAATCCAGCAACTCTGTCCAAGTGACTCCCACAGTCCAGTGACTCTTCAGTCCAAGTTTGGTGGAGGTAAGTCCTTGCCTCCCCACGCCAGACTGCATTGCTGGGAACCGTGACTTTTGCAGCTACTCCGGCCTCCGTGCACTTCCGGCGGAAATCCTTTGTGCACATTCCAGCCTGGGTCCACAGCACTCTAATCTGCATTGCACGACCTCCTAAGTTGTCCTCTGGCGGCGGGGGACTCCTTTGTGCAACTTCGGGTGAGCACCGTTTCACTCCACTTCGTAGTGCCTGTTCCGGCACTTCTGCGGGTGCTGCCTGCTTCTGAGTGTGCTCCTTGTCTTGCTCGACGCCCCCTCTGTCCTCAGACGCAATTGGCGACATCCTGGTCCCTCCTTGGCCACAGCAGCATCCAAAAACCCTCACCGCACGACTTGCAGCTAGCAAGGCTTGTTTGCAGTCTTTCTTCAGGAAAACACTTCTGCACAACTCTCCCCGGCGTGAGGGATCCGTCCTCCGAAGGGGAAGTTCCTAGCCCTTGTCGTTCCTGCAGAACCTTCAGCTTCTACTGTCCAGTAGCAGCTTCTTTGCATCCACAGCTGGCATTTCCTGGGCATCTGCCCATCTCCGACTTGCTTGTGACTTTTGGACTTGGTCCACTTGTTCCACAGGTACCCTCGACTGGAAATCCATCGTTGTTGCATTGCTGGTTTGTGTCTTTCCTGCAGAATTCCCCTATCACGACTTCTATGTCCTTTGGGGAACTTTAGTGCACTTTGCACTCACTTTTCAGGGTCTTGGGATGGGCTATTTTTCTAACCCTCACTGTTTTCTTACAGTCCCAGCGACCCTCTACAAGGTCACATAGGTTTGGGGTCCATTCGTGGTTTGAATTCCACTTTTGGAGTATATGGTTTGTGTTGCCCCTATCCCTATGTGTCCCCATTGCATCCTATTGTAACTATACGTTGTTTGCACTGTTTTCTAATACTATACTGCATATTTTTGGTATTGTGTACATATATTTTGTGTATATTTGCTATCCTCATACTGAGGGTACTCACTGAGATACTTTTGGCATATTGTCATAAAAATAAAGTACCTTTATTTTAAGTATATCTGTGTATTGTGTTTTCTTATGATATTGTGCATATGACACTAGTGGTACTGTAGGAGCTTCACTCGTCTCGTAGTTCAGCCTAAGCTGCTCTGCTAAGCTACCATTATCTATCAGCCTAAGCTGCTAGACACCCTATACACTAATAAGGGATAACTGGGCCTGGTGCAAGGTGTAAGTACCCCTTGGTACTCACTACAAGCCAGTCCAGCCTCCTACATTGGTTGTGCAGTGGTGGGATAAGTGCTCTGTAACTACTTACCACTTTTGTCATTGTACTTTTCATAAGAGAAAAATATACAAAACAAGTTCAGTGTATGTACACCTAACCAAAAAGTTTTGCATTTCTTTTCTCACTCCTTTTCTAAAGTGCTGAAAAGTACCTCTAACTTTCTAAAAAGTTCTTTAAAAGTTTTAAAAGTTTTTTCTCTGTCTTTTCAAAAGTTCTGAAAAACTTTTTCTTCCCTTTTCTATCACTTAAACACTGTGTAAAATGTCTGGCACAGGCCAAACTGTTGATCTGTCCAAACTTGTTTATGATAACCTTAGCTGGAAAGAAGCAAGGAGTCTCTGCATAGAGAGAGGTTTAAGTGTAAGGAAGAATCCCTCTAGAGAACTGTTGGTAAATATGCTTGTTGAACACGATAAGGCCAGAGCTGGCACTCCTGTGGAAAATTTAGCTGGTGGTTCCCACTCTGATTCTGGGGCACCCCTAGCAAAAGAGGTGGGAGGGAAACTTTCAAGCCTGCCCCCTAGCAAACCACCTAGCATAGCTGGTACTGATGAAGAGTCACACCATACTGATAGTGTTGTCTCACATCACAGTAAGAGTATCCCTTCTCATCATAGTAGAAGTGCTGTTTCTGTTAGTCAAGTTATGAAGGTGCCATCTGTTAGGGCCAGGTCTCCTTCTGTTTTATCTCAGCATACTTCTGTCTCTAGACATGCCTCACCCACCCACCCTGATGACAGAGTGTTAGAAAGGGAGCTCAATAGATTGAGCGTGGAACAAACCAGACTGAAGCTCAAGAAGCAACAGCTGGATTTGGATAGGCAGTCCCTAGAGGTGGAAAGGGAAAGACAGAAATTGGGTTTAGAAACCCATGGTGGCAGCAGCAGTATTCCCCATAGTCATCCTGCAAAAGAGCATGATTCTAGGAATCTGCCAAGATAGTTCCCCCTTATAAGGAGGGGGATGACATTAACAAGTGGTTTGCTGCACTTGAGTGAGCCTGTGTTGTACAGGATGTCCCTCAAAGGCAGTGGGCTGCTATCCTATGGCTATCATTTAGTGGAAAGGGTAGGGATAGGCTCCTTACTGTGAAAGAAAGTGATGCCAATAATTTTGCAGTTCTTAAGAATGCACTCCTAGATGGTTATGGCTTAATCACTGAACAGTACAGGATGAAGTTCAGAGAAACCAAAAAGGAGTCTTCACAAGACTGGGTAGACTTTGTTGACCATTCAGTGAAGGCCTTGGAGGGGTGGTTACATGGCAGTAAAGTTACTGATTATGAAAGCCTGTATAACTTAATCCTGAGAGAGCATATACTTAATAACTGTGTGTCTGATTTGTTGCACCAGTACCTGGTGGACTCTGATCTGAACTCTCCCCAAGAATTGGGAAAGAAGGCAGACAAATGGGTCAGAACAAGGGTGAACAGAAAAGTTCATACAGGGGGTGACAAAGATGGCAATAAGAAGAAGGATGGTAAGTCTTCTGACAAGGGTGGGGACAAATCTAAAAATTTGTCTTCATCAGGCCCACAAAAACACTCTGGTGGGGGTGGTGGGCCCAAATCATCTTCTAATCAAAACAAAGAAAAGAAACCATGGTGCTATTTATGTAAAATAAAAGGCCATTGGACAACAGATCCCAGTTGTCCAAAGAAAAGCACCAAGCCTCCTACCACTACAACCCCTGCTGCTACACCTAGTGCCCCTAGTAATAGCAGTGGTGGAGGGAGCAAACCTACTAATAGCCAATCCAAGGGAGTAGCTGGGCTCACTTTTGGTAACTCAGTTGGGGTTGATCTTGTTAGGGAGACCACAGAGGCTGTGTTAGTCTCTGAGGGGGCTATTGATTTAGCCACCTTAGTTGCTTGTCACCTTAACATGGATAAGTACAAGCAACTACCCCTAATAAATGGTGTTGAGGTTCAGGCCTACAGGGATTCAGGTGCCAGTGTTACAATGGTAATAGAGAAACTAGTCCACCCTGAACAACACCTACTTGGTCACCAGTACCAAGTAACTGATGCTCACAACAACACACTTAGACACCCCATGGCTGTTGTAAATCTCAACTGGGGGGGGGTTACTGGTCCAAAGAAAGTTGTGGTTGCCTCAGATTTACCTGTAGACTGTCTACTTGGAAATGATTTAGAGACATCAGCTTGGTCAGATGTGGAGTTGGAGGCCCATGCAGCAATGCTGGGCATCCCAGGGCATATTTTTGCTTTAACCAGGGCTCAGGCCAAAAAGCAAAAAGGACAGGGTAACTTGGATCCTGGAACAATGGACCAAGTGCTCCCTAAAGCTAGGGCTAGTAGAAGTAAAGCACTACCTACTATTCCTCCCTCTACAGTGGATTCTACTTCTGAGGAAGAAGAATTTCCACCCTGTGCAGAACCTACACCCTAGGAGCTGGAAGCAGACACTGCTGAGCTTTTGGGTGAAGGGGGGCCTGCCAGGGAGGAGCTGAGTGTGGCACAGCAGACCTGTCCCACACTAGAGGGTCTAAGACAGCAAGCTGTCAAACAAGCAAATGGGGATGTCAGTGACTCTCACAGAGTTTACTGGGAGGACAACCTCTTGTACACTGAAGCAAGGGATCCTAAACCTGGAACTGCCAGGAGGTTAGTGATTCCTCAGGAGTACAGAAAGTTCCTCCTAACTCTAGCCCATGACATTCCCTTAGCTGGACATTTGGGGCAAATGAAAACTTGGGACAGGCTTGTACCCTTGTTTCATTGGCTTAGAATGTCAGAGGACACAAAGGAATTTTGTAAGTCCTGTGAAACCTGTCAAGCCAGTGGCAAGACAGGTGGCACTCCAAAGACACCCCTTATTCCACTGCCTGTGGTTAGGGTTCCCTTTGAAAGGGTAGGGGTTGACATAGTTGGCCCCCTTGACCCTCCTACTGCTTCAGGCAATAGGTTTATCTTGGTGGTAGTGGACCATGCCACCAGATATCCTGAAGCAATTCCTCTAAGGACCACTACAGCACCTGCAGTGGCAAAGGCCCTCCTGGGAATATTTTCCAGGGTGGGCTTCCCAAAAGAGGTGGTATCAGACAGAGTAAGCAATTTCATGTCTGCTTACTTAAAGGCCATGTGGAAGGAGTGTGGTGTGACATACAAGTTCACTACACCCTATCATCCACCAACAAATGGACTGGTGGAGAGATTTAACAAAACTCTCAAAGGCATGATTATGGGACTCCCTGAAAAACTCAGCAGGAGATGGGATATCCTTTTACCATGCCTCCTTTTTGCTTACAGGGAGGTACCCCAGAAAGGAGTGGGCTTCAGCCCCTTTGAAGTCCTATTTGGACACCCTGTGAGAGGTCCTCTAACACTTGTTAAGGAGGGTTGGGAACAACCTTTAAAAGCTCCAAAGCAAGACATAGTGGACTATGTACATGGCCTCAGATCAAGGATGGCTGAGTACATGAAAAAGGCCAGTAAAAACCTTCAGGCCAGCCAAGAGCTCCAAAAGCAATGGCATGACCAGAAGGCTGTTTTGGTTCATTACCAACCAGGGCAGAAAGTGTGGGTCTTGGAGCCTGTAGCCCCAAGAGCACTCCAAGATAAATGGAGTGGACCCCACACAATTGTTGAGAAAAAGGGTGAAGTCACCTACTTAGTTGACTTAGGCACTGCCAGGAGTCCCCTTAGGGTGCTCCACGTCAATCGCCTGAAACCCTACTATGACAGGGCTGATCTCACCCTGCTCATGGCAACTGATGAGGGACAGGAGGAAGAGAGTGACCCTCTCCCTGATCTCTTCTCTTCCACAGAACAAGTTGCTCTGGTGGAAGGTGTAGTACTAGCAGATTGTCTTACTGCTGAGCAGAAAGACCACTGCATAAATCTCCTGGGTCAGTTTTCTGAACTCTTCTCTACTGTGCTAGGTACCACTTCTTGGTGTGAGCACACTATAGATACTGGAGACAGCTTGCCTGTCAAAAGTAAAATCTATAGGCAGCCTGACCATGTCAGAGACTGCATAAAGCAAGAGGTGCAGAAAATGTTAGAACTGGGAGTGGTTGAGCACTCTAAAAGTCCATGGGCTTCTCCTGTGGTACTTGTACCAAAACCTCATTCCAAGGATGGAAAGAAGGAAATGCGGTTTTGTGTACACTACAGAGGTCTCAACCAGGTAACCAAAACTGATGCTCACCCTATACCCAGGGCAGATGAGCTCATAGATACACTGGCATCTGCCAAGTATCTAAGCACTTTTGACTTGACTGCAGGGTATTGGCAGATCAAATTATCAGAAGATGCAAAAGCAAAAACTGCATTTTCAACCATTGGAGGCCATTACCAATTCACAGTAATGCCTTTTGGATTGAAAAATGCACCTGCCACTTTTCAGAGGTTGGAGAATACAGTCCTGCAAGGGCTGGAAGCTTTTAGTGCAGCATATCTGGACGATATAGCTGTCTTTAGCTCCAGTTGGGATGATCACCTGGTCCACCTATGGAAAGTTTTAGAGGCCCTGCAAAAGGCAGGCCTCACTATCAAGGCTTCAAAGTGCCAGATAGGGCAGGGGAAGGTGGTTTATCTGGGACACGTGGTTGGTGGGGAACAGATTGCACCACTTCAGGGGAAAACCCAAACTATTATAGATTGGGTTCCCCCTACTACTCAGACTCAAGTGAGAGCCTTTTTAGGCCTCACTGGGTATTACAGGAGGTTCATTAAGAACTATGGCTCCATTGCAGCCCCTCTTAATGACCTCACTTCAAAGAAAATGCCTAAAAAGGTATTGTGGACAGCTAGCTGTCAGAAAGCTTTTGAGGAGCTGAAGCAGGCCATGTGCTCTGCACCTGTCCTGAAAAGCCCCTGTTACTCGAAGAAAATAATTGTCCAGACTGATGCATCTGAATTAGGGGTAGGGGCAGTCCTTTCACAACTTAATTCTGAGGGCCAGGATCAACCTGTTGCTTTTATCAGCAGGAGGTTGACCCCTAGAGAAAAGCGTTGGTCTGCCATAGAGAGGGAGGCCTTTGCTGTGGTCTGGGCACTGAAGAAGTTGAGGCCATACCTGTTTGGCACTCACTTCATTGTTCAGACAGACCACAAACCTCTACTTTGGCTAAAACAAATGAAAGGTGAAAATCCTAAATTGTTGAGGTGGTCTATATCCCTACAGGGAATGGACTATACAGTGGAACATAGACCTGGGAGTACCCACTCCAATGCAGATGGACTCTCCAGATATTTCCACTTAGACAATGAAGACTCATCAGGTCATGGCTAGTCTTATTGTCCTTCGTTTGGGGGGGGGGGGTGTAGGAAAGTACCATCTTGCCTGGCATGTTACCCCCATTTTTCACTGTATATATGTTGTTTTAGTTGTATGTGTCACTGGGACCCTGCCAGCCAGGGCCCCAGTGCTCATAAGTGTGCCTGAATGTGTTACCTGTGTTATGACTAACTGTCTCACTGAGGCTCTGCTAATCAGAACCTCAGTGGTTATGCTCTCTCATTTCTTTCAAATTGTCACTAACAGGCTAGTGACCAATTTTACCAATTTACATTGGCATACTGGAACACCCTTATAATTCCCTAGTATATGGTATTAAGGTACCCAGGGTATTGGGGTTCCAAGAGATCCCTATGGGCTGCAGCATTTCTTTTGCCACCCATCGGGAGCTCTGACAATTCTTACACAGGCCTGCCACTGCAGCCTGAGTGAAATAACATCCACGTTATTTCACAGCCATTTTACACTGCACTTAAGTAACTTATAAGTCACCTATATGTCTAACCTTTACCTGGTAAAGGTTGGGTGCTAAGTTACTTAGTGTGTGGGCACCCTGGCACTAGCCAAGGTGCCCCCACATTGTTCAGGGCCAATTCCCCGGACTTTGTGAGTGCGGGGACACCATTACACGCGTGCACTACATATAGGTCACTACCTATGAGTAGCTTCACAATGGTAACTCCGAAACTGGCCATGTAACATGTCTAAGATCATGGAATTGCCCCCTCTATGCCATCCTGGCATTGTTGGTGCAATCCCATGATTCCACGGGTCTCTAGCACAGACCCTGGCACTGCCAAACTGCCTTTCCCGGGGTTTCACTGCAGCTGCTGCTGCTGCCAACCCCTCAGACAGGTTTCTGCCCTCCTGGGGTCTAGCCAGGTCTGGCCCAGGAAGGCAGAACAAAGGACTTCCTCAGAGAGAGGGTGTTACACCCTCTCCCTTTGGAAAATGGTGTTAGGGCAGGGGAGGAGTAGCCTCCCCCAGCCTCTGGAAATGCTTTCATGGGCACACATGGTGCCCATTTCTGCATAAGCCAGTCTACACCGGTTCAGGGACCCCTCAGCCCTGCTCTGGTGCGACATTTTTGAAAACTAGAGACCTAGGGGAATCCAAGATGCGGTGACTTGTGGGGCTTTGACCAGGTTCTGTTACCCAGAATCCTTTGCAAACCTCAAAATTTGGCTAAAAAAACACCTTTTCCTCATATTTCGGTGACAGAAAGTTCTGGAATCTTAGAGGAGCCACAAATTTCCTTACACCCAGCGTTCCCCCAAGTTTCCCGATAAAAATGATACCTCACTTGTGTGGGTAGGCCTAGCGCCCGTGACAGGAAATGCCCCAAAACACAACGTGGACACATCAAATTTTTTGAAAGAAAACAGAGGTGTTTTTTGCAAAGTTCCTACCTGTAGATTTTGGCCTATAGCTCAGCCGGCACCTAGGGAAACCTACCAAACCTGTGCATTTTTTTAAACTAGAGACCTAGGGGAATCCAAGATGGGGTGACTTGTGGGTCTCTGACTAGGTTCTGTTACCCAGAATCCTTTGCAAACTTCAAAATTTGGCTAAAAAAGCACGTTTTCCTCACATTTCGGTGACAGAAAGTTCTGGAATCGGAGAGGAGCCACCAATTTCCTTCCACCCAGCCTTCCCCCAAGTCTCCTGATAAAAATAATACCTCACTTGTGTGGGTAGGCCTAGCGCCCGTGACAGGAAATGCCCCAAAACACAACGTGGACACGTCACATTTTTTTAAAGAAAACAGAGGTGTTTTTTGCAAAGTGCCTACCTGTGGATTTTGGCCTCTAGCTCAGCCGGCAACCGGGGTCAGAAATGGCCTAAATACAATTTTCCCCTCCAGGGGAGCGACCCATGTCCAAGGGGTCACTCCCCATCTGTAAAACAAGACAAAAAAAATCCCTGGTGCCTAGGGGGGCAGAAATGGCCTAAGGGGTCGCTCCCCACCTCCAAAAATACAGAACAACACAAAAAGGAAAAAAAAATAATAATGATCCCTGCTGCCTAGAGGTTTCTGCCCCCCTGGGGGCAGATCGGACTAATAATAGGCCGATCTGCCCCCAGGGGGGGCAGAAAAGGCCTTCCAAAAAAATGCTTTGCAATCCGGCTTTTGAAACGCAGAGAGAGACTTCAAAGGGAAGGAAATAACTTTCCTTCCCTTTGTAGCCTCTCTCGGCCTCCCCCACGTGATCGGAAGAGAAATGCAAAGCATTTCTCATCCGATCGCGCTGGAAGCTGAGCTTCCAGTGCGATGGGAGGATGCCCTGTGACAAATCGCACGCTGACGTCACGGGGAGTGTGGGGGGGTCGGGGGTGGAAGGGGAAGGGCTTCCCCTTCCATCCCTGCCTTGGGGGGGTGGGTGGGGAGCACAGGGGGGGAGCACTAGCGCTCCCCCCAGTTCCCGGGTGCAGGACGAGGTGATCTCATCCAAGGCACCCGGGAACCGGTGCCTTGGATTAGATCACCTCGTCCAAGGCACCCTAGGGGTTAAGAAAACAACCAAATCAGCGTTGGAGATGTAGATTCTCACTGTAGCATCTTTTAATCTTGTAATCAAATCTGTTGGTATTTTGGTGCAGGCTGTTCAGCCCTCAGAGTGGGACACTGAGGAACTACTCACAAATGTAAAAAGGTACAAATGTATGTTTAGGGCTGCATAGCTCTAATCACATTGCAAGCCTTATTAGCGCACTGTAGGAAAGTACCATCTTGCCTGGCATGTTACCCCCATTTTTCACTGTATATATGTTGTTTTAGTTGTATGTGTCACTGGGACCCTGCCAGCCAGTGCCCCAGTGCTCATAAGTGTGCCTGAATGTGTTACCTGTGTTATGACTAACTGTCTCACTGAGGCTCTGCTAATCAGAACCTCAGTGGTTATGCTCTCTCATTTCTCTCAAATTGTCACTAACAGGCTAGTGACCAATTTTACCAATTTACATTGGCATACTGGAACACCCTTATAATTCCCTAGTATATGGTACTAAGGTACCCAGGGTACTGGGGTTCCAAGAGATCCCTATGGGCTGCAGCATTTCTTTTGCCACCCATAGGGAGCTCTGACAATTCTTACACAGGCCTGCCACTGCAGCCTGAGTGAAATAACGTCCACGTTATTTCACAGCCATTTTACACTGCACTTAAGTAACTTATAAGTCACCTATATGTCTAACCTTTACCTGGTAAAGGTTGGGTGCTAAGGTACTTAGTGTGTGGGCACCCTGGCACTAGCCAAGGTGCCCCCACATTGTTCAGGGCCAATTCCCCGGACTTTGTGAGTGCAGGGACACCATTACACGTGTGCACTACATATAGGTCACTACCTATGTGTAGCTTCACAATGGTAACTCCGAATATGGCCATGTAACATGTCTAAGATCATGGAATTGCCCCCTCTATGCCATCTGGCATTGTTGGTGCAATCCCATGATCCCACGGGTCTCTAGCACAGACCCTGGCACTGCCAAACTGCCTTTCCCGGGGTTTCACTGCAGCTGCTGCTGCTGCCAACCCCTCAGACAGGTTTCTGCCCTCCTGGGGTCCAGCCAGGCCTGGCCCAGGAAGGCAGAACAAAGGACTTCCTCAGAGAGAGGGTGTTACACCCTCTCCCTTTGGAAAATGGTGTTAGGGCTGGGGAGGAGTAGCCTCCCCCAGCCTCTGGAAATGCTTTCATGGGCACAGATGGTGCCCATTTCTGCGTAAGCCAGTCTACACCGGTTCAGGGACCCCTCAGCACTGCTCTGGTGCGAAACTGGACAAAGGAAAGGGGAGTGACCACTCCCCTGTCCTGCACCTCCCCTGGGAGGTGCTAAGAGCTCCTCCAGTGTGCTCCAGACCTCTGCCATCTTGGAAACAGAGGTGCTGCTGGCACACTGGACTGCTCTGAGTGGCCAGTGCCAGCAGGTGACGTCAGAGACTCCTTCTGATAGGCTCCTTCAGGTGTGTCTAGCCTATCTTCTCTCCTAAGTAGCCAAACCCTCTTTTCTGGCTATTTAGGGTCTCTGCTTTGGGGAATTCCTTAGATAACGAATGCAAGAGCTCATCCGAGTTCCTCTGCATCTCTCTCTTCACCTTCTGCCAAGGAATCGACTGCTGACCGCGCTGGAAGCCTGCAAAACTGCAACAAAGTAGCGAAGACGACTACTGCAACTCTGTAACGCTGATCCTGCCGCCTTCTCGACTGCTTTCCTGGTGGTGCATGCTGTGGGGGTAGTCTGCATCCTCTCTGCACTAGAAGCTCAGAAGAAATCTCCCGTGGGTCGACATAATCGTCCCCCTGCAACCGCAGGCACCAAAGAACTGCATCACCGGTACCCTGGGTCTCCTCTCAGCACGACGAGCGAGGTTCCTTGAATCCAGCAACTCTGTCCAAGTGACTCCCACAGTCCAGTGACTCTTCAGTCCAAGTTTGGTGGAGGTAAGTCCTTGCCTCCCCACGCCAGACTGCATTGCTGGGAACCGTGACTTTTGCAGCTACTCCGGCCTCCGTGCACTTCCGGCGGAAATCCTTTGTGCACAGTCCAGCCTGGGTCCACAGCACTCTAACCTGCATTGCACGACCTCCTAAGTTGTCCTCTGGCGGCGGGGGACTCCTTTGTGCAACTTCGGGTGAGCACCGTTTCACTCCACTTCGTAGTGCCTGTTCCGGCACTTCTGCGGGTGCTGCCTGCTTCTGAGTGTGCTCCTTGTCTTGCTCGACGCCCCCTCTGTCCTCAGACGCAATTGGCGACATCCTGGTCCCTCCTTGGCCACAGCAGCATCCAAAAACCCTCACCGCACGACTTGCAGCTAGCAAGGCTTGTTTGCAGTCTTTCTTCAGGAAAACACTTCTGCACGACTCTCCCCGGCGTGAGGGATCCGTCCTCCGAAGGGGAAGTTCCTAGCCCTTGTCGTTCCTGCAGAACCTTCAGCTTCTACTGTCCAGTAGCAGCTTCTTTGCATCCACAGCTGGCATTTCCTGGGCATCTGCCCATCTCCGACTTGCTTGTGACTTTTGGACTTGGTCCCCTTGTTCCACAGGTACCCTCGACTGGAAATCTATCGTTGTTGCATTGCTGGTTTGTGTCTTTCCTGCAGAATTCCCCTATCACGACTTCTATGTCCTTTGGGGAACTTTAGTGCACTTTGCACTCACTTTTCAGGGTCTTGGGATGGGCTATTTTTCTAACCCTCACTGTTTTCTTACAGTCCCAGCGACCCTCTACAAGGTCACATAGGTTTGGGGTCCATTCGTGGTTTGCATTCCACTTTTGGAGTATATGGTTTGTGTTGCCCCTATCCCTCTGTGTCCCCATTGCATCCTATTGTAACTATACATTGTTTGCGCTGTTTTCTAATACTATACTGCATATTTTTGGTATTGTGTACATATATTTTGTGTAAATTTGCTATCCTCATACTGAGGGTACTCACTGAGATACTTTTGGCATATTGTCATAAAAATAAAGTACCTTTATTTTAAGTATATCTGTGTATTGTGTTTTCTTATGATATTGTGCATATGACACTAGTGGTACTGTAGGAGCTTCACTCGTCTCGTAGTTCAGCCTAAGCTGCTCTGCTAAGCTACCATTATCTATCAGCCTAAGCTGCTAGACACCCTATACACTAATAAGGGATAACTGGGCCTGGTGCAAGTTGTAAGTACCCCTTGGTACTCACTACAAGCCAGTCCAGCCTCCTACATTGGTTGTGCAGTGGTGGGATAAGTGCTCTGTAACTACTTACCACTTTTGTCATTGTACTTTTCATAAGAGAAAAATATACAAAACAAGTTCAGTGTATGTACACCTAACCAAAAAGTTTTGCATTTCTTTTCTCACTCCTTTTCTAAAGTGCTGAAAAGTACCTCTAACTTTCTAAAAAGTTCTTTAAAAGTTTTAAAAGTTTTTTCTCTGTCTTTTCAAAAGTTCTGAAAAACTTTTTCTTCCCTTTTCTATCACTTAAACACTGTGTAAAATGTCTGGCACAGGCCAAACTGTTGATCTGTCCAAACTTGTTTATGATAACCTTAGCTAGAAAGAAGCAAGGAGTCTCTGCATAGAGAGAGGTTTAAGTGTAAGGAAGAATCCCTCTAGAGAACTGTTGGTAAATATGCTTGTTGAACACGATAAGGCCAGAGCTGGCACTCCTGTGGAAAATTTAGCTGGTGGTTCCCACTCTGATTCTGGGGCACCCCTAGCAAAAGAGGTGGGAGGGAAACTTTCAAGCCTGCCCCCTAGCAAACCACCTAGCATAGCTGGTACTGATGTAGAGTCACACCATACTGATAGTGTTGTCTCACATCACAGTAAGAGTATCCCTTCTCATCATAGTAGAAGTGCTGTTTCTGTTAGTCAAGTTATGAAGGTGCCATCTGTTAGGGCCAGGTCTCCTTCTGTTTTATCTCAGTATACTTCTGTCTCTAGACATGCCTCACCCACCCACCCTGATGACAGTGTTAGAAAGGGAGCTCAATAGATTGAGCGTGGAACAAACCAGACTGAAGCTCAAGAAGCAACAGCTGGATTTGGATAGGCAGTCCCTAGAGGTGGAAAGGGAAAGACAGAAATTGGGTTTAGAAACCCATGGTGGCAGCAGCAGTATTCCCCATAGTCATCCTGCAAAAGAGCATGATTCTAGGAATCTGCCAAGATAGTTCCCCCTTATAAGGAGGGGGATGACATTAACAAGTGGTTTGCTGCACTTGAGTGAGCCTGTGTTGTACAGGATGTCCCTCAAAGGCAGTGGGCTGCTATCCTATGGCTATCATTTAGTGGAAAGGGTAGGGATAGGCTCCTTACTGTGAAAGAAAGTGATGCCAATAATTTTGCAGTTCTTAAGAATGCACTCCTAGATGGTTATGGCTTAATCACTGAACAGTACAGGATGAAGTTCAGAGAAACCAAAAAGGAGTCTTCACAAGACTGGGTAGACTTTGTTGACCATTCAGTGAAGGCCTTGGAGGGGTGGTTACATGGCAGTAAAGTTACTGATTATGAAAGCCTGTATAACTTAATCCTGAGAGAGCATATACTTAATAACTGTGTGTCTGATTTGTTGCACCAGTACCTGGTGGACTCTGATCTGAACTCTCCCCAAGAATTGGGAAAGAAGGCAGACAAATGGGTCAGAACAAGGGTGAACAGAAAAGTTCATACAGGGGGTGACAAAGATGGCAATAAGAAGAAGGATGGTAAGTCTTCTGACAAGGGTGGGGACAAATCTAAAAATTTGTCTTCATCAGGCCCACAAAAACACTCTGGTGGGGGTGGTGGGCCCAAATCATCTTCTAATCAAAACAAAGAAAAGAAACCATGGTGCTATTTATGTAAAATAAAAGGCCATTGGACAACAGATCCCAGTTGTCCAAAGAAAAGCACCAAGCCTCCTACCACTACAACCCCTGCTGCTACACCTAGTGCCCCTAGTAATAGCAGTGGTGGAGGGAGCAAACCTACTAATAGCCAATCCAAGGGAGTAGCTGGGCTCACTTTTGGTAACTCAGTTGGGGTTGATCTTGTTAGGGAGACCACAGAGGCTGTGTTAGTCTCTGAGGGGGCTATTGATTTAGCCACCTTAGTTGCTTGTCCCCTTAACATGGATAAGTACAAGCAACTACCCCTAATAAATGGTGTTGGGGTTCAGGCCTACAGGGATTCAGGTGCCAGTGTTACAATGGTAATAGAGAAACTAGTCCACCCTGAACAACACCTACTTGGTCACCAGTACCAAGTAACTGATGCTCACAACAACACACTTAGACACCCCGTGGCTGTTGTAAATCTCAACTGGGGGGGGGTTACTGGTCCAAAGAAAGTTGTGGTTGCCTCAGATTTACCTGTAGACTGTCTACTTGGAAATGATTTAGAGACATCAGCTTGGTCAGATGTGGAGTTGGAGGCCCATGCAGCAATGCTGGGCATCCCAGGGCATATTTTTGCTTTAACCAGGGCTCAGGCCAAAAAGCAAAAAGGACAGGGTAACTTGGATCCTGGAACAATGGACCAAGTGCTCCCTAAAGCTAGGGCTAGTAGAAGTAAAGCACTACCTACTATCCCTCCCTCTACAGTGGATTCTACTTCTGAGGAAGAAGAATTTCCACCCTGTGCAGAACCTACACCCTAGGAGCTGGAAGCAGACACTGCTGAGCTTTTGGGTGAAGGGGGGCCTGCCAGGGAGGAGCTGAGTGTGGCACAGCAGACCTGTCCCACACTAGAGGGTCTAAGACAGCAAGCTGTCAAACAAGCAAATGGGGATGTCAGTGACTCTCACAGAGTTTACTGGGAGGACAACCTCTTGTACACTGAAGCAAGGGATCCTAAACCTGGAACTGCCAGGAGGTTAGTGATTCCTCAGGAGTACAGAAAGTTCCTCCTAACTCTAGCCCATGACATTCCCTTAGCTGGACATTTGGGGCAAATGAAAACTTGGGACAGGCTTGTACCCTTGTTTCATTGGCTTAGAATGTCAGAGGACACAAAGGAATTTTGTAAGTCCTGTGAAACCTGTCAAGCCAGTGGCAAGACAGGTGGCACTCCAAAGACACCACTTATTCCACTGCCTGTGGTTGGGGTTCCCTTTGAAAGGGTAGGGGTTGACATAGTTGGCCCCCTTGACCCTCCTACTGCTTCAGGCAATAGGTTTATCTTGGTGGTAGTGGACCATGCCACCAGATATCCTGAAGCAATTCCTCTAAGGACCACTACAGCACCTGCAGTGGCAAAGGCCCTCCTGGGAATATTTTCCAGGGTGGGCTTCCCAAAAGAGGTGGTATCAGACAGAGTAAGCAATTTCATGTCTGCTTACTTAAAGGCCATGTGGAAGGAGTGTGGTGTGACATACAAGTTCACTACACCCTATCATCCACCAACAAATGGACTGGTGGAGAGATTTAACAAAACTCTCAAAGGCATGATTATGGGACTCCCTGAAAAACTCAGCAGGAGATGGGATATCCTTTTACCATGCCTCCTTTTTGCTTACAGGGAGGTACCCCAGAAAGGAGTGGGCTTCAGCCCCTTTGAACTCCTATTTGGACACCCTGTGAGAGGTCCTCTAACACTTGTTAAGGAGGGTTGGGAACAACCTTTAAAAGCTCCAAAGCAAGACATAGTGGACTATGTACATGGCCTCAGATCAAGGATGGCTGAGTACATGAAAAAGGCCAGTAAAAACCTTCAGGCCAGCCAAGAGCTCCAAAAGCAATGGCATGACCAGAAGGCTGTTTTGGTTCATTACCAACCAGGGCAGAAAGTGTGGGTCTTGGAGCCTGTAGCCCCAAGAGCACTCCAAGATAAATGGAGTGGACCCCACACAATTGTTGAGAAAAAGGGTGAAGTCACCTACTTAGTTGACTTAGGCACTGCCAGGAGTCCCCTTAGGGTGCTCCACGTCAATCGCCTGAAACCCTACTATGACAGGGCTGATCTCACCCTGCTCATGGCAACTGATGAGGGACAGGAGGAAGAGAGTGACCCTCTCCCTGATCTCTTCTCTTCCACAGAACAAGTTGCTCTGGTGGAAGGTGTAGTACTAGCAGATTGTCTTACTGCTGAGCAGAAAGACCACTGCATAAATCTCCTGGGTCAGTTTTCTGAACTCATCTCTACTGTGCTAGGTACCACTTCTTGGTGTGAGCACACTATAGATACTGGAGACAGCTTGCCTGTCAAAAGTAAAATCTATAGGCAGCCTGACCATGTCAGAGACTGCATAAAGCAAGAGGTGCAGAAAATGTTAGAACTGGGAGTGGTTGAGCACTCTAAAAGTCCATGGGCTTCTCCTGTGGTACTTGTACCAAAACCTCATTCCAAGGATGGAAAGAAGGAAATGCGGTTTTGTGTACACTACAGAGGTCTCAACCAGGTAACCAAAACTGATGCTCACCCTATACCCAGGGCAGATGAGCTCATAGATACACTGGCATCTGCCAAGTATCTAAGCACTTTTGACTTGACTGCAGGGTATTGGCAGATCAAATTATCAGAAGATGCAAAAGCAAAAACTGCATTTTCAACCATTGGAGGCCATTACCAATTCACAGTAATGCCTTTTGGATTGAAAAATGCACCTGCCACTTTTCAGAGGTTGGTGAATACAGTCCTGCAAGGGCTGGAAGCTTTTAGTGCAGCATATCTGGACGATATAGCTGTCTTTAGCTCCAGTTGGGATGATCACCTGGTCCACCTATGGAAAGTTTTAGAGGCCCTGCAAAAGGCAGGCCTCACTATCAAGGCTTCAAAGTGCCAGATAGGGCAGGGGAAGGTGGTTTATCTGGGACACCTGGTTGGTGGGGAACAGATTGCACCACTTCAGGGGAAAACCCAAACTATTATAGATTGGGTTCCCCCTACTACTCAGACTCAAGTGAGAGCCTTTTTAGGCCTCACTGGGTATTACAGGAGGTTCATTAAGAACTATGGCTCCATTGCAGCCCCTCTTAATGACCTCACTTCAAAGAAAATGCCTAAAAAGGTATTGTGGACAGCTAGCTGTCAGAAAGCTTTTGAGGAGCTGAAGCAGGCCATGTGCTCTGCACCTGTCCTGAAAAGCCCCTGTTACTCGAAGAAAATAATTGTCCAGACTGATGCATCTGAATTAGGGGTAGGGGCAGTCCTTTCACAACTTAATTCTGAGGGCCAGGATCAACCTGTTGCTTTTATCAGCAGGAGGTTGACCCCTAGAGAAAAGCGTTGGTCTGCCATAGAGAGGGAGGCCTTTGCTGTGGTCTGGGCACTGAAGAAGTTGAGGCCATACCTGTTTGGCACTCACTTCATTGTTCAGACAGACCACAAACCTCTACTTTGGCTAAAACAAATGAAAGGTGAAAATCCTAAATTGTTGAGGTGGTCTATATCCCTACAGGGAATGGACTATACAGTGGAACATAGACCTGGGAGTACCCACTCCAATGCAGATGGACTCTCCAGATATTTCCACTTAGACAATGAAGACTCATCAGGTCATGGCTAGTCTTATTGTCCTTCGTTTGGGGGGGGGGGGTGTAGGAAAGTACCATCTTGCCTGGCATGTTACCCCCATTTTTCACTGTATATATGTTGTTTTAGTTGTATGTGTCACTGGGACCCTGCCAGCCAGGGCCCCAGTGCTCATAAGTGTGCCTGAATGTGTTACCTGTGTTATGATTAACTGTCTCACTGAGACTCTGCTAATCAGAACCTCAGTGGTTATGCTCTCTCATTTCTTTCAAATTGTCACTAACAGGCTAGTGACCAATTTTACCAATTTACATTGGCATACTGGAACACCCTTATAATTCCCTAGTATATGGTACTAAGGTACCCAGGGTATTGGGGTTCCAAGAGATCCCTATGGGCTGCAGCATTTCTTTTGCCACCCATCGGGAGCTCTGACAATTCTTACACAGGCCTGCCACTGCAGCCTGAGTGAAATAACATCCACGTTATTTCACAGCCATTTTACACTGCACTTAAGTAACTTATAAGTCACCTATATGTCTAACCTTTACCTGGTAAAGGTTGGGTGCTAAGTTACTTAGTGTGTGGGCACCCTGGCACTAGCCAAGGTGCCCCCACATTGTTCAGGGCCAATTCCCCGGACTTTGTGAGTGCGGGGACACCATTACACGCGTGCACTACATATAGGTCACTACCTATGTGTAGCTTCACAATGGTAACTCCGAAACTGGCCATGTAACATGTCTAAGATCATGGAATTGCCCCCTCTATGCCATCCTGGCATTGTTGGTGCAATCCCATGATTCCACGGGTCTATAGCACAGACCCTGGCACTGCCAAACTGCCTTTCCCGGGGTTTCACTGCAGCTGCTGCTGCTGCCAACCCCTCAGACAGGTTTCTGCCCTCCTGGGGTCTAGCCAGGTCTGGCCCAGGAAGGCAGAACAAAGGACTTCCTCAGAGAGAGGGTGTTACACCCTCTCCCTTTGGAAAATGGTGTTAGGGCTGGGGAGGAGTAGCCTCCCCCAGCCTCTGGAAATGCTTTCATGGGCACAGATGGTGCCCATTTCTGCGTAAGCCAGTCTACACCGGTTCAGGGACCCCTCAGCACTGCTCTGGCGCGAAACTGGACAAAGGAAAGGGGAGTGACCACTCCCCTGTCCTGCACCTCCCCTGGGAGGTGCTAAGAGCTCCTCCAGTGTGCTCCAGACCTCTGCCATCTTGGAAACAGAGGTGCTGCTGGCACACTGGACTGCTCTGAGTGGCCAGTGCCAGCAGGTGACGTCAGAGACTCCTTCTGATAGGCTCCTTCAGGTGTGTCTATCCTATCTTCTCTCCTAAGTAGCCAAACCCTCTTTTCTGGCTATTTAGGGTCTCTGCTTTGGGGAATTCCTTAGATAACGAATGCAAGAGCTCATCCGAGTTCCTCTGCATCTCTCTCTTCACCTTCTGCCAAGGAATCGACTGCTGACCGCTCTGGAAGCCTGCAAAACTGCAAAAAAGTAGCGAAGACGACTACTGCAACTCTGTAACGCTGATCCTGCCGCCTTCTCGACTGCTTTCCTGGTGGTGCATGCTGTGGGGGTAGTCTGCATCCTCTCTGCACTAGAAGCTCCGAAGAAATCTCCCGTGGGTCGACATAATCGTCCCCCTGCAACCGCAGGCACCAAAGAACTGCATCATCCGTACCCTGGGTCTCCTCTCAGCACGACGAGCGAGGTTCCTTGAATCCAGCAACTCTGTCCAAGTGACTCCCACAGTCCAGTGACTCTTCAGTCCAAGTTTGGTGGAGGTAAGTCCTTGCCTCCCCACGCCAGACTGCATTGCTGGGAACCGTGACTTTTGCAGCTACTCCGGCCTCCGTGCACTTCCGGTGGAAATCCTTTGTGCACAGTCCAGCCTGGGTCCACAGCACTCTAACCTGCATTGCACGACCTCCTAAGTTGTCCTCTGGCGGCGGGGGACTCCTTTGTGCAACTTCGGGTGAGCACCGTTTCACTCCACTTCGTAGTGCCTGTTCCGGAACTTCTGCGGGTGCTGCCTGCTTCTGAGTGTGCTCCTTGTCTTGCTCGACGCCCCCTCTGTCTTCAGACGCAATTGGCGACATCCTGGTCCCTCCTTGGCCACAGCAGCATCCAAAAACCCTCACCGCACGACTTGCAGCTAGCAAGGCTTGTTTGCAGTCTTTCTTCAGGAAAACACTTCTGCACGACTCTCCCCGGCGTGAGGGATCCGTCCTCCGAAGGGGAAGTTCCTAGCCCTTGTCGTTCCTGCAGAACCTTCAGCTTCTACTGTCCAGTAGCAGCTTCTTTGCATCCACAGCTGGCATTTCCTGGGCATCTGCCCATCTCCGACTTGCTTGTGACTTTTGGACTTGGTCCCCTTGTTCCACAGGTACCCTCGACTGGAAATCCATCGTTGTTGCATTGCTGGTTTGTGTCTTTCCTGCAGAATTCCCCTATCACGACTTCTATGTCCTTTGGGGAACTTTAGTGCACTTTGCACTCACTTTTCAGGGTCTTGGGATGGGCTATTTTTCTAACCCTCTCTGTTTTCTTACAGTCCCAGCGACCCTCTACAAGGTCACATAGGTTTGGGGTCCATTCGTGGTTTGCATTCCACTTTTGGAGTATATGGTTTGTGTTGCCCCTATCCCTATGTGTCCCCATTGCATCCTATTGTAACTATACATTGCGCTGTTTTCTAATACTATACTGCATATTTTTGGTATTGTGTACATATATTTTGTGTATATTTGCTATCCTCATACTGAGGGTACTCACTGAGATACTTTTGGCATATTGTCATAAAAATAAAGTACCTTTATTTTAAGTATATCTGTGTATTGTGTTTTCTTATGATATTGTGCATATGACACTAGTGGTACTGTAGGAGCTTCACTCGTCTCGTAGTTCAGCCTAAGCTGCTCTGCTAAGCTACCATTATCTATCAGCCTAAGCTGCTAGACACCCTATACACTAATAAGGGATAACTGGGCCTGGTGCAAGTTGTAAGTACCCCTTGGTACTCACTACAAGCCAGTCCAGCCTCCTACATTGGTTGTGCAGTGGTGGGATAAGTGCTCTGTAACTACTTACCACTTTTGTCATTGTACTTTTCATAAGAGAAAAATATACAAAACAAGTTCAGTGTATGTACACCTAACCAAAAAGTTTTGCATTTCTTTTCTCACTCCTTTTCTAAAGTGCTGAAAAGTACCTCTAACTTTCTAAAAAGTTCTTTAAAAGTTTTAAAAGTTTTTTCTCTGTCTTTTCAAAAGTTCTGAAAAACTTTTTCTTCCCTTTTCTATCACTTAAACACTGTGTAAAATGTCTGGCACAGGCCAAACTGTTGATCTGTCCAAACTTGTTTATGATAACCTTAGCTGGAAAGAAGCAAGGAGTCTCTGCATAGAGAGAGGTTTAAGTGTAAGGAAGAATCCCTCTAGAGAACTGTTGGTAAATATGCTTGTTGAACACGATAAGGCCAGAGCTGGCACTCCTGTGGAAAATTTAGCTGGTGGTTCCCACTCTGATTCTGGGGCACCCCTAGCAAAAGAGGTGGGAGGGAAACTTTCAAGCCTGCCCCCTAGCAAACCACCTAGCATAGCTGGTACTGATGTAGAGTCACACCATACTGATAGTGTTGTCTCACATCACAGTTAGAATATCCCTTCTCATCATAGTAGAAGTGCTGTTTCTGTTAGTCAAGTTATGAAGGTGCCATCTGTTAGGGCCAGGTCTCCTTCTGTTTTATCTCAGTATACTTCTGTCTCTAGACATGCCTCACCCACCCACCCTGATGACAGAGTGTTAGAAAGGGAGCTCAATAGATTGAGCGTGGAACAAACCAGACTGAAGCTCAAGAAGCAACAGCTGGATTTGGATAGGCAGTCCCTAGAGGTGGAAAGGGAAAGACAGAAATTGGGTTTAGAAACCCATGGTGGCAGCAGCAGTATTCCCCATAGTCATCCTGCAAAAGAGCATGATTCTAGGAATCTGCCAAGATAGTTCCCCCTTATAAGGAGGGGAATGACATTAACAAGTGGTTTGCTGCACTTGAGTGAGCCTGTGTTGTACAGGATGTCCCTCAAAGGCAGTGGGCTGCTATCCTATGGCTATCATTTAGTGGAAAGGGTAGGGATAGGCTCCTTACTGTGAAAGAAAGTGATGCCAATAATTTTGCAGTTCTTAAGAATGCACTCCTAGATGGTTATGGCTTAATCACTGAACAGTACAGGATGAAGTTCAGAGAAACCAAAAAGGAGTCTTCACAAGACTGGGTAGACTTTGTTGACCATACAGTGAAGGCCTTGGAGGGGTGGTTACATGGCAGTAAAGTTACTGATTATGAAAGCCTGTATAACTTAATCCTGAGAGAGCATATACTTAATAACTGTGTGTCTGATTTGTTGCACCAGTACCTGGTGGACTCTGATCTGAACTCTCCCCAAGAATTGGGAAAGAAGGCAGACAAATGGGTCAGAACAAGGGTGAACAGAAAAGTTCATACAGGGGGTGACAAAGATGGCAATAAGAAGAAGGATGGTAAGTCTTCTGACAAGGGTGGGGACAAATCTAAAAATTTGTCTTCATCAGGCCCACAAAAACACTCTGGTGGGGGTGGTGGGGCCAAATCATCTTCTAATCAAAACAAAGAAAAGAAACCATGGTGCTATTTATGTAAAATAAAAGGCCATTGGACAACAGATCCCAGTTGTCCAAAGAAAAGCACCAAACCTCCTACCACTACAACCCCTGCTGCTACACCTAGTGCCCCTAGTAATAGCAGTGGTGGAGGGAGCAAACCTACTAATAGCCAATCCAAGGGAGTAGCTGGGCTCACTTTTGGTAACTCAGTTGGGGTTGATCTTGTTAGGGAGACCACAGAGGCTGTGTTAGTCTCTGAGGGGGCTATTGATTTAGCCACCTTAGTTGCTTGTCCCCTTAACATGGATAAGTACAAGCAACTACCCCTAATAAATGGTGTTGGGGTTCAGGCCTACAGGGATTCAGGTGCCAGTGTTACAATGGTAATAGAGAAACTAGTCCACCCTGAACAACACCTACTTGGTCACCAGTACCAAGTAACTGATGCTCACAACAACACACTTAGACACCCCATGGCTGTTGTAAATCTCAACTGGGGGGGGGTTACTGGTCCAAAGAAAGTTGTGGTTGCCTCAGATTTACCTGTAGACTGTCTACTTGGAAATGATTTAGAGACATCAGCTTGGTCAGATGTGGAGTTGGAGGCCCATGCAGCAATGCTGGGCATCCCAGGGCATATTTTTGCTTTAACCAGGGCTCAGGCCAAAAAGCAAAAAGGACAGGGTAACTTGGATCCTGGAACAATGGACCAAGTGCTCCCTAAAGCTAGGGCTAGTAGAAGTAAAGCACTACCTACTATCCCTCCCTCTACAGTGGATTCTACTTCTGAGGAAGAAGAATTTCCACCCTGTGCAGAACCTACACCCTAGGAGCTGGAAGCAGACACTGCTGAGCTTTTGGGTGAAGGGGGGCCTGCCAGGGAGGAGCTGAGTGTGGCACAGCAGACCTGTCCCACACTAGAGGGTCTAAGACAGCAAGCTGTCAAACAAGCAAATGGGGATGTCAAAGACTCTCACAGAGTTTACTGGGAGGACAGCCTCTTGTACACTGAAGCAAGGGATCCTAAACCTGGAACTGCCAGGAGGTTAGTGATTCCTCAGGAGTACAGAAAGTTCCTCCTAACTCTAGCCCATGACATTCCCTTAGCTGGACATTTGGGGCAAATGAAAACTTGGGACAGGCTTGTACCCTTGTTTCATTGGCTTAGAATGTCAGAGGACACAAAGGAATTTTGTAAGTCCTGTGAAACCTGTCAAGCCAGTGGCAAGACAGGTGGCACTCCAAAGACACCCCTTATTCCACTGCCTGTGGTTGGGGTTCCCTTTGAAAGGGTAGGGGTTGACATAGTTGGCCCCCTTGACCCTCCTACTGCTTCAGGCAATAGGTTTATCTTGGTGGTAGTGGACCATGCCACCAGATATCCTGAAGCAATTCCTCTAAGGACCACTACAGCACCTGCAGTGGCAAAGGCCCTCCTGGGAATATTTTCCAGGGTGGGCTTCCCAAAAGAGGTGGTATCAGACAGAGGAAGCAATTTCATGTCTGCTTACTTAAAGGCCATGTGGAAGGGGTGTGGTGTGACATACAAGTTCACTACACCCTATCATCCACCAACAAATGGACTGGTGGAGAGATTTAACAAAACTCTCAAAGGCATGATTATGGGACTCCCTGAAAAACTCAGCAGGAGATGGGATATCCTTTTACCATGCCTCCTTTTTGCTTACAGGGAGGTACCCCAGAAAGAAGTGGGCTTCAGCCCCTTTGAACTCCTATTTGGACACCCTGTGAGAGGTCCTCTAACACTTGTTAAGGAGGGTTGGGAACAACCTTTAAAAGCTCCAAAGCAAGACATAGTGGACTATGTACATGGCCTCAGATCAAGGATGGCTGAGTACATGAAAAAGGCCAGTAAAAACCTTCAGGCCAGCCAAGAGCTCCAAAAGCAATGGCATGACCAGAAGGCTGTTTTGGTTCATTACCAACCAGGGCAGAAAGTGTGGGTCTTGGAGCCTGTAGCCCCAAGAGCACTCCAAGATAAATGGAGTGGACCCCACACAATTGTTGAGAAAAAGGGTGAAGTCACCTACTTAGTTGACTTAGGCACTGCCAGGAGTCCCCTTAGGGTGCTCCACGTCAATCGCCTGAAACCCTACTATGACAGGGCTGATCTCACCCTGCTCATGGCAACTGATGAGGGACAGGAGGAAGAGAGTGACCCTCTCCCTGATCTCTTCTCTTCCACAGAACAAGTTGCTCTGGTGGAAGGTGTAGTACTAGCAGATTGTCTTACTGCTGAGCAGAAAGACCACTGCATAAATCTCCTGGGTCAGTTTTCTGAACTCTTCTCTACTGTGCTAGGTACCACTTCTTGGTGTGAGCACACTATAGATACTGGAGACAGCTTGCCTGTCAAAAGTAAAATCTATAGGCAGCCTGACCATGTCAGAGACTGCATAAAGCAAGAGGTGCAGAAAATGTTAGAACTGGGAGTGGTTGAGCACTCTAAAAGTCCATGGGCTTCTCCTGTGGTACTTGTACCAAAACCTCATTCCAAGGATGGAAAGAAGGAAATGCGGTTTTGTGTACAATACAGAGGTCTCAACCAGGTAACCAAAACTGATGCTCACCCTATACCCAGGGCAGATGAGCTCATAGATACACTGGCATCTGCCAAGTATCTAAGCACTTTTGACTTGACTGCAGGGTATTGGCAGATCAAATTATCAGAAGATGCAAAAGCAAAAACTGCATTTTCAACCATTGGAGGCCATTACCAATTCACAGTAATGCCTTTTGGATTGAAAAATGCACCTGCCACTTTTCAGAGGTTGGTGAATACAGTCCTGCAAGGGCTGGAAGCTTTTAGTGCAGCATATCTGGACGATATACCTGTCTTTAGCTCCAGTTGGGATGATCACCTGGTCCACCTATGGAAAGTTTTAGAGGCCCTGCAAAAGGCAGGCCTCACTATCAAGGCTTCAAAGTGCCAGATAGGGCAGGGGAAGGTGGTTTATCTGGGACACCTGGTTGGTGGGGAACAGATAGCACCACTTCAGGGGAAAACCCAAACTATTATAGATTGGGTTCCCCCTACTACTCAGACTCAAGTGAGAGCCTTTTTAGGCCTCACTGGGTATTACAGGAGGTTCATTAAGAACTATGGCTCCATTGCAGCCCCTCTTAATGGCCTCACTTCAAAGAAAATGCCTAAAAAGGTATTGTGGACAGCTAGCTGTCAGAAAGCTTTTGAGGAGCTGAAGCAGGCCATGTGCTCTGCACCTGTCCTGAAAAGCCCCTGTTACTCGAAGAAAATAATTGTCCAGACTGATGCATCTGAATTAGGGGTAGGGGCAGTCCTTTCACAACTTAATTCTGAGGGCCAGGATCAACCTGTTGCTTTTATCAGCAGGAGGTTGACCCCTAGAGAAAAGCGTTGGTCTGCCATAGAGAGGGAGGCCTTTGCTGTGGTCTGGGCACTGAAGAAGTTGAGGCCATACCTGTTTGGCACTCACTTCATTGTTCAGACAGACCACAAACCTCTACTTTGGCTAAAACAAATGAAAGGTGAAAATCCTAAATTGTTGAGGTTGTCTATATCCCTACAGGGAATGGACTATACAGTGGAACATAGACCTGGGAGTACCCACTCCAATGCAGATGGACTCTCCAGATATTTCCACTTAGACAATGAAGACTCATCAGGTCATGGCTAGTCTTATTGTCCTTCGTTTGGGGGGGGGGGGTGTAGGAAAGTACCATCTTGCCTGGCATGTTACCCCCATTTTTCACTGTATATATGTTGTTTTAGTTGTATGTGTCACTGGGACCCTGCCAGCCAGGGCCCCAGTGCTCATAAGTGTGCCTGAATGTGTTACCTGTGTTATGATTAACTGTCTCACTGAGGCTCTGCTAATCAGAACCTCAGTGGTTATGCTCTCTCATTTCTTTCAAATTGTCACTAACAGGCTAGTGACCAATTTTACCAATTTACATTGGCATACTGGAACACCCTTATAATTCCCTAGTATATGGTACTAAGGTACCCAGGGTATTGGGGTTCCAAGAGATCCCTATGGGCTGCAGCATTTCTTTTGCCACCCATCGGGAGCTCTGACAATTCTTACACAGGCCTGCCACTGCAGCCTGAGTGAAATAACATCCACGTTATTTCACAGCCATTTTACACTGCACTTAAGTAACTTATAAGTCACCTATATGTCTAACCTTTACCTGGTAAAGGTTGGGTGCTAAGTTACTTAGTGTGTGGGCACCCTGGCACTAGCCAAGGTGCCCCCACATTGTTCAGGGCCAATTCCCCGGACTTTGTGAGTGCGGGGACACCATTACACGCGTGCACTACATATAGGTCACTACCTATGTGTAGCTTCACAATGGTAACTCCGAAACTGGCCATGTAACATGTCTAAGATCATGGAATTGCCCCCTCTATGCCATCCTGGCATTGTTGGTGCAATCCCATGATTCCACGGGTCTCTAGCACAGACCCTGGCACTGCCAAACTGCCTTTCCCGGGGTTTCACTGCAGCTGCTGCTGCTGCCAACCCCTCAGACAGGTTTCTGCCCTCCTGGGGTCTAGCCAGGTCTGGCCCAGGAAGGCAGAACAAAGGACTTCCTCAGAGAGAGGGTGTTACACCCTCTCCCTTTGGAAAATGGTGTTAGGGCAGGGGAGGAGTAGCCTCCCCCAGCCTCTGGAAATGCTTTCATGGGCACACATGGTGCCCATTTCTGCATAAGCCAGTCTACACCGGTTCAGGGACCCCTCAGCCCTGCTCTGGTGCGAAACTTGACAAAGGAAAGGGGAGTGACCACTCCCCTGAACTGCACCTCCCCTGGGAGGTGCCCAGAGCTCCTCCAGTGTGCTCCAGACCTCTGCCATCTTGGAAACAGAGGTGCTGCTGGCACACTGGACTGCTCTGAGTGGCCAGTGCCAGCAGGTGACGTCAGAGACTCCTTCTGATAGGCTCCTTCAGGTGTTGCTAGCCTATCTTCTCTCCTAAGTAGCCAAACCCTCTTTTCTGGCTATTTAGGGTCTCTGCTTTGGGGAATTCCTTAGATAACGAATGCAAGAGCTCATCCGAGTTCCTCTGCATCTCTCTCTTCACCTTCTGCCAAGGAATTGACTGCTGACCGCGCTGGAAGCCTGCAAAACTGCAACAAAGTAGCGAAGACGACTACTGCAACTCTGTAACGCTGATCCTGCCGCCTTCTCGACTGCTTTCCTGGTGGTGCATGCTGTGTGGGTAGTCTGCCTCCTCTCTGCACTAGAAGCTCCGAAGAAATCTCCTGTGGGTCGACGTAATCGTCCCCCTGCAACCGCAGGCACCAAAGAACTGCATCACCGGTACCCTGGGTCTCCTCTCAGCATTACGAGCGAGGTCCCTTGAATCCAACAACTCTGTCCAAGTGACTCCCACAGTCCAGTGACTCTTCAGTCCAAGTTTGGTGGAGGTAAGTCCTTGCCTCCCCACGCCAGACTGCATTGCTGGGAACCGTGACTTTTGCAGCTACTCCGGCCTCTGTGCAATTCCAGCGGAAATCCTTTGTGCACAGTCCAGCCTGGGTCCACAGCACTCTAACCTGCATTGCACGACCTCCTAAGTTGTCCTCCGGCGGCGTGGGACTCCTTTGTGCAACTTCGGGTGAGCACCATTTCACTCCACTTCATAGTGCCTGTTCCGGCACTTCTGTGGGTGCTGCCTGCTTCTAAGAGGGCTTTTTGTCTTGCTCGACGCCCCCTCTGTCCCCATACGCAATTGACAACATCCTGGTCCCTCCTGGGCCACAGCAGCATCCAAAAACCCTCACCATACGACTTGCAGCTAGGAAGGCTTGTTTGTGGTCTTTCTTCAGGAAAAGACTTCTGCACGACTCTCCACGGCGTAAGGGATCCGTCCTCTGAAGGGGAAGTTCCTAACCCTTGTCGTTCCTGCAGAACCTTCAGCTTCTACTGTCCAGTAGCAGCTTCTTTGCATCCACAGCTGGCATTTCCTGGGCATATGCCCATCTCCGACTTGCTTGTGACTTTTGGACTTGGTCCCCTTGTTCCACAGGTACCCTCGACTGGAAATCCATTGTTTTTGCATTGCTGGTTTGTGTCTTTCCTGCAGAATTCCCCTAGCACGACTTCTATGTCCTTTGGGGAACTTTAGTGCACTTTGCACTCACTTTTCAGGGTCTTGGGGTGGGCTATTTTTCTAACCCTCACTGTTTTCTTACAGTCCCAGCGACCCTCTACAAGGTCACATAGGTTTGGGGTCCATTCGTGGTTCGCATTCCACTTTTGGAGTATATGGTTTGTGTTGCCCCTATCCCTATGTGTCCCCTTTGCATCCTATTGTAACTATACATTGTTTGCACTGTTTTCTAATACTATACTGCATATTTTTGGTATTGTGTACATATATTTTGTGTATATTTGCTATCCTCATACTGAGGGTACTCACTAAGATACTTTTGGCATATTGTCATAAAAATAAAGTACCTTTATTTTTAGTATATCTGTGTATTGTGTTTTCTTATGATATTGTGCATATGACACTAGTGGTACTGTAAGAGCTTCACTCGTCTCCTAGTTCAGCCTAAGCTGCTCTGCTAAGCTACCATTATCTATCAGCCTAAGCTGCTAGACACCCTATACACTAATAAGGGATAACTGGGCCTGGTGCAAGGTGTAAGTACCCCTTGGTACTCACTACAAGCCAGTCCAGCCTCCTACACACACCATCCTGTTCACCCTGCTACATGTCTACCTCATCCATGCTACAGTTTCAAGCCTTATGCTGTACCTATTAGCACGCCCCAATTCCCCCCACCCTGTTCTTGAATGCTATCTTTCAGTCCTTCTGCACTACACACAGCATGTCCTGAAGTAAAAAATGAACAAGTACATCAATCTAGTAATATGAAAGCTTAATGCAGATTTTAAAAGTGCTCTTTTGTTCCTGCATGTTTTTTCAGACAGCAATACACACATTGATGTTCCGGTTGAGGAGTTATTCCAATCTCTTACCTTCAGAGAAGGAGTACCTTGCGTATCACAGTTTAACCAGAGTTCAGTGTAACCCTCCTCTTACAGGTAGATAACACAGATTTTGTTACCTACAGCTGAGTAAAGATACTTGTGTGTCTGTTTGCCTACCTACACCCGGCATCCTCTAATCCTAAAGAGTCTCATCAGATTCTGTTAGAAATATTAGCTGTGTGATCCCCTGCACTGTCTACCCTGGCACAGTAAATAGAACTGCACTTCTGACCAGTGACATTGCCTCCCTAGAAAGCCATGATCCTGACCCAGCCATAGCTCTGGACCTTTCCTTTAAAAAGAAACCTCAATGCATCCCACAACAACCTGCATCATGACACCTGTCCTTAAACCATAACCATCTCTAGATAATCCCACAGAACATCTTCCAGCCCCTGAGAGCCTGAATGAGCTGCACACTCCACAGGGTGTTGAAGCACACAAGGTGTCTGAGATGTCTGCTATATATATTTGGAGATCTTAGTGAAGTGCAACAGATCGCTGAGATGCTCCGTGCAACATCATTGTCTGACAGTCTGTCTTTTAACGTAGACCAGGAGGATCATCAGATGGAAGCTCCCAGTTCAGGAGAGGCCCAAGGCAGTGCAGATCTTACCTATTGGGATCACGATATGCATTACCACATGTTTTGTCCCTGGTTACACCACCACAAACATTATCCTCAGTTAGCCCCGCAGCAACGGTAAACCCTGCCACTTTGTAGTATTCTTATGTTAATTATAGCGTGCTTCAAATTGAACAAATCTATGATGTAATTTTGAACTCCTCTTGAGAAGTTCGATTGACTCCTCATTCCACAGTATTCAGTTATTCTGTGGATTTGGAGCTGATTGGAGGCCTTGGTCGTGAGTTCATTCTTCCCTTTGAACTTTTCTGGAATAAATCTTGTTTGTAAGTAAAAATCTTATCTGGACATCCTGTGTTTCCTGTATCGATACAACATTTGGTACCAGGAGTGGGGTAACGAAGATTCTTCAAACGACAAACTCACAGGTGAAAAGAAAAGAAATTCAGAGGAAAGGAAAACTTACCTTTGCGCTCAAAAACAGTGAGTTTCCATCATATCTGGCTGATATCGTGGAGTACAGCATTTTGAAATTGAGGCGCAGTATTGAACTTGTTGTTGCATTTGAACCTGTGAGAGTGTTCTACGTTCAACCTGACGCATGTGCATCTTGAAGTGACGCGTGCATCATCACGTGTGCGTCTGAAGCTGTGCGCTTGTTCAACCTCACATGCAGTGCATCCTGGGACATAAAGGGAACCGCAACGATAGGCTTTTAGTTTAAGTTGAGTGCGGGTTCAATCCCACACGCAGAGCAACCTGGGACATATTTAAAAAAAAAAAAAAAGAACAAGGGATAAATAAATAAAAGAGAGGAAAGCGCTTTTAGCTTTATGTGCAGGACATTCTGAAAACTTTGTGAACAGAGACTCATCAGTTTTTCGTTTTGGTAGCCATTTCGAATTGGGACACAGTCCATTTACATTACACTCATCAGCTGTTCGTTTTGGTGCCCATTTTGAATTGGGACACTTAATCTTTTTTATAAAAAAAGATATATAGTAAAAGAGTAATAGGTGGATTTTAACTATATTGCTTGAATCACAAGGAATAACTCAACCACCACATTCTTGCAAAAACACGGTAAACCTACATAAAATGGAAGGAGTGGTTACGTATTTTTGAAAATTACATCACGGCTATGGACGCAAGTGAATGTTCTCGGGTCAGGAAGATGGCTTTGCTTTTTAATCATTTAGGTATAGCTGGGCAAAGAGTTTTGGATAATCTTCCAGTTATACCTGCCCCTACTAATGAAAACACTCCCTGGAATGTGTACTTGGAAGCAAAGGAGAATATGTGCAAGCAATATTCAAAAGAACCAAGTGTTCTTTTGGAAAGAGATAGCTTTTTCAAATGTAAACAGTCTTGTGACAAGTCTGTGGAGGAATACATTGCCACATTAAGAGTTTTGGCTTCCAAATGTGAATTTGAAAATAGCATGGATATTTACATAAGGGATCAATTTGTTTTCAATTGCTTTTCAAAGAAAATATAAGAAAGACTTTTCACTTGCAGGAACCTATCTTTAATAAAAAAAACTATAGACATAGCAAAGAGTATTGAGAGGTGTATTGTTGCTAACCAAGTGATGTCAAACCATGGGAAGGAACACCAAAGTCAGAACGGTTTGTCTCCTATTATTTGTATTTCAAATGAAAGCTCATCTATATGTGCTTTGAAGAAGGAAAACAAATTCCAGAAAAACAGCAACACTTGCTATAGGTGTGGATCTAAGAATCACATTGGAAATTCTTCATTGTGTCCTGCACAAGGAAATAAATGTAACAGATGTCACAAGATAGGTAATTTTCAGTCTGTATAAAGAACATCGGTGGGAGTCTACAACAAAATGAAGATCAACAGTCTCAGCTTACCTGATGAGGAAGAAAATGTGCAAGACTGTAGAGATAAATTTTCAAATGTGCTATTGACAATAGACTTGGACTCGAGAGAAAAAAATCTTTTAAGTATTGAAGAAAGTAAAACTAAAAGGGGACCTTTTTGTCAAGTGACTATTGATGAAAAGAAGATTACAGTACTGGCGGGTTCAGGTGCTCCTATAACTATTCCGGCTGATTGTACCTTTTACAAACTATGGCATAAGGGTACAAAACTAATACCGGCTGATATATGTCCGAAAGCATTTGGAGAACAAGATGTAGACTTGTTAGGTTATTTTATCTCTAACCTTTAATGCCTGAGTAGAGTGATCAATACTAAGATTTATGTGGCTGTTAAGGGACGAGACATTGTGGGGTGGAAAGATTTGTCGAGATTAGGTATACACCTGTGTCCTGGCCATAGGGAACCAGTTGTACTGGGTGACATGCCTATTTTAGACATTGAGAATGAGGAAAATATCAAACAGTTAATGGCACAGAAGTTTCCTGAAGTATTTAAAGATGCCATATGTAGAGTAGAAGGGTTTGAACATCATATTAAATTCAAAAACTGAGCTGTTCCAGTTGTACATAATGTCAGAGCAGTACCTTTGAATATGAGAAGTGATTTAAAGAAACTTATAGAAAAATTGACAGAGGAAGGATTAATTACAACCAATGATTCATCCGAGTGGGTTTCACCAATTGTTATCACAAATAAAAAGTAAGGTGATTTAAGACTCTGTGTGGATCTTAGATCACTTAATCAAAATATAGTAGTGGACTGTCATCCATTACCTCACATACAAGAGATGTTAGCTAATGTAGGAGATGCCAAGTATTTCACAACTATAGACCTGCATTCAGCCAACCATCATATAGTTCTTACATCTGATTCTCAGTCTTTGACGACATTTGGTACACCTTTTGGGGCCTATAAATATTTAAGATTACCTTTGGGTCTTGCTTCAGCGGCAAACGTGTTTCAGAAGTTGAAGGACAATATGTTTAGTGAAGTGAAACAGGTTCAAGCGTTTCAAGATGATATTCTTGTTTTCACCAAAGCGAAAGATGAACATGTGGTTGTGCTGGGAAAGGTTTGGGCATATTGGCATATCATGGAATGAGAGTTAAGTTAAATAAATGCAAATTCATGACAAAAGAGGTAGAATACTTAGGGCATACAATTTCAGAGTCAGGAATCAATCCCAAAGCTTGTAATGTGAAGGCTTTAGTGGATGCCCCTCCACCCACAGACAAGGATCACTCAAGTCCTTTTTGGGGCTTTGTGAATATTATGCTAGATTTGTCTCAGGTTACAGTTTATTAGTGCAGCCTTTACACTCTCTTATCAAAAAAGAAGCCAAATTTGTTTGTCAGAACAGGTAGATCTAGCTTTTAAAGAGATAAAAAAAACTAGTTGTATCAGCACCCTCTCTAAAGCCGTTTGAACCACTAGGTAAGTCGTTCATCATAGTAGATGCTAGCCTCAAGGGAATAGGGGCAGTGTTTGGACAATGGTTATGAGAAAAGGAGAATACAGTAGTTTTTGCTTTGAGAACTCTTTCAGAGGCTAGCACTATAGAGAGAGGCATTAGCTTGCATATGGGCAGTAGAGAAATTTAAAACATATGTTTGGGGTATGTAATTTGATTTGTACACGGATCATAAACCTCTTGTTTATATTTTGAGTGGGAATGGCCTAGGTTAAGCATCTGTGCGTCTGATTAGATTGTTATCCAAACTCCAAGAGTATAATTTTAGTATCAAATATCTTCAAGGAGGAAAGAAATATCATGCAGATTTTTTGTCAAGATTACCCTTAGATGAGAAAGAGGGTAGTATGTTTGAAGACGAAGAGTGTGTTGTAGCTGTGATGGATGTGCTCGTTCTGTGCAAGGTTGTGATTTCGGAGCGAGAGTGGATAAGTGCCACTATGCAAGATGAGTGTTTGCAGAAAGTGATTCAGTATATTAAATCTGGGTGCCCACCTATAAAGTCACTATCACGTGACTTAAGGTGCTTTGTGCAAGTGGCTTCAGAATTGTCGATTGAGAACCATATTTGCACACGCAACAGTTTATTTGTACCTCCTTTTTCATTACGTGCACGTCTCACTGAATTAGCACATACAGGGCATCTGGGTATTTCAGCTACATCCAAGAAACTTAAACAGTATTTTTGGTGGTCAGGTTTAGATAAATCAGTTTCTATTTTAATAGAACAAGGTCCATAGTGTATTGTTACTGACAAGTATTGGAAGTCCACTCATAAACCATTATTGCTGGTATCTCTTCCAGAGAGTACTTGGTCAACTATTTATATATAGTGGATATATTTTGAATTTGTTGAGGCACATTGTACCAAATCAGCTATTGAGTTTATGGATAAACTTTTTCTAATTGAAGGCAATCCCAAATACATTGTTACAGATAACGGCACACACTTTTTGTTGAAAGAAATGAAAGATTTCATGCATAAACATGATATTGTTCATTTACAAGTAGCGCTGTATAGTCCATCACCAATGGTTTGGTTGAGAGAGTCAAAAGAAGGTTTTCTGTATGGGAGCAATTTTGGAGAGGAGGTTTTGACAAATCAGACTTAATAAAAGGAGTAACATGATGATAAACACAATACTAGTGAAGTTTGTATACAAGTAAACGATTGGGTTCTAATCAGGAAATCCAACAAGTTAAGAAAAGGAGAATCAAAATTTACTCTACCTGGAAAGGTGATTAAAACGAGTAAAGCGGCTGTTTTGTTAAAAAAATAAAGGGTGGTGGAAAAAGGACAGTGTGGAACAGTTTCTAAAACACAAACTGAATTGTTTTTCAAAACGTGTTGTAATAATGAGGAGGACAATTCTATGCTTTCTACTGATGTTTGTTCACATACCACACAGTCTGAAAAGGTTAATAGTACAAGTTTAATGCTTCATGGAGGATCTATTGTTGAAGATGCAGATCAATGTGGTCGATGTTTGCAAAGATCCAGACCATCTGTTTTACCAGCAAGATTTCAGGATTTTGTGATGTATTGTTCCAGGATTTTGTGATGTATTGATTGCTATAATATTATGTAATAGGCTTGAATGCATTTTTCTTGTTTATCTCTTTATGATTTTTTATTTAATCTTAGTCATTGTTTGTTAAGGGAAGAGGGTGGTGTAGTATTCTTATGTTAATTATAGTGTGTTTCAAATTAAAAAAATCTATGATGTAATTTAGAACTCCTCTTGAGACGTTTGATTGACTCCTCATTCCACAATGTTCAGTTATTCTGTGGACATGGAGCTGATCGGATGCCTTGGTCGTGAGTTCATTCTTCCCTTTGAACTTTTCCAGAATAAATCTTGTTTGCACGGAAAAAATCTTATCTGGACTTCCTGTATTTCCTCTATTAATACAACACACTTCCACGTCTTCGATCTACGACACTAGTACAGATTGGCCCTGGGGTCTTAATCACAGCTTTGAACCAGAGAGCCTCACAGAATTATATCAGGGAAAGGGGGCCAATTATCACTTGTGGTGTTCTGGGCGTGGTTTGGATTTACTTGATCAGGCTTTGTCAGGATAACAGGATGGTGCTCCGGGTGGTGAGACGAGAGATACACTCAAGGAGATCCAGGGTAATATACACCCTAACCCTATTCACAACACTAACACCCCACAATATGGGGTTTTGGACCTGAAAAATGAGTTGGGAACATGTTTAAAGAGATGCAAGGGGGTCTAAGAAAACTATAATGACTCTGTAACGCTAAAGCTGTTAAACCATGGAAGAAGCAGGTCTGTGCAGGTAATGAAATCTACACAGAGAGTGGTAGACTTTGTGAGATGATCCGTATATTACAACATTGTAAAAGTGAGGCTCTAAATTCCAGTGAAACACCTTGTAAGACTTGCACACTATTTCAAGATGAGTCCTAATGCTCCAGAGTATTGTTTTGTTTAAAAGGCCCAGACAAACACACCACTTTAAAAAGAAGACGTGGGAGATTGTTTCTAAAGCTCAGTGATTCCTAGGAGCCACCTGGTCCAAAAAGACCATACCACTTGCTAGAGGTGATCTAAAACATACAAACACCTTGCCTAAGCCCCCTAAAATGCAGTGGCGGAGAACCCAGAATGCTAATTTAGGAGGCAGCTACAGACCCTCCAAATGTTTCAAGAGCTCACAGCACAGAGCCAGAAATGCCCAAAAAAAAGACATATTTGTGGCAAACAATGGGGACACAGTGATAGCGGAGACTTCAATGAGTACTCTTGTGACCGTACAAACGGGTACAGTAATAGTGTCTGAAAAAGGGTGTGCTAGCAAAAGTGGGCTAGTAGCACCAAGCAGTGTAGGCTTTTAATTAATAAATTAAAGAAAGCCAGAATTATTGTCACAAAACATATTAAAAGGGCTACTCATGAGAACCTGACTGAGCCTCTCCAATATGATTCAGTGGAGATCGTGGTCCCCCGTTCAGTTCCCCAATTTCAGGATTCAGAGACAGGTGTTTTTATAGAGCGTCAGAAGGTACCAGAGAAATGTGGAGAGATTTTGAACAATGGAGTATTATGAAGAGTTTTGCTTTGTTAACTTAGAATGCACAAGATCACTGTTTTTTAGCTATGCACCAAGCCATACAAACTCTTATAGATTGTTTGTTGCAAGGAGTAGGACCAAATAATTTTTTCAAACATGACCAGAGTCTTGACAGTCCTTTCTTCACAAAACTGTCCTCGCGGGACGTATTTGATGCTGTGTGTTTTGGAAAACCTTGCTAAACTTCTACAAGGTAAAGAAGAAGTCACTTTCAGCACCTTCAGAATAGTGGCCCTTATTGCCCATTGGTGTGAGGGGGGTGTACAGAACCTTTTCAGCAAAGTCACTGAAAAAAACCCAGCGGTGGTTACTTAACATTAACCGCAGAGAGGCTAACACGTGTCTGGCTGCGAGGGTCGCGGGTCTACTCACGGACAGGAGCACTTCGGACACTGTTGTATTGTCTAGAGTGACACAAGCCCACGCTGATCTTGACATGCAGCCTGATGGACTGGTCAGCTTTGGTGAATTGGGCCTGTTTGAAAATTACTTTGATGTGACAGTAAACGTTCTGTACCACAGTGGCTCTTGGAAGTATTTCACATCCGGAGAGCCTGTCAGAAGTTTATCTTCAACATCATGAAAATCATTTTTTTGGTATCTTGAATCAGAAGGGTTTTTAGGAGCTAACTACATGTGTGCACACTGCGACCACATCCACAGTAACAAGACTGCTCATCAGTGCAAAATGAATTTCAAAGTGTATCACAGGGATGGGTGCATCGAAGACAAGGATGGAAAAGTAAGATGCCCCTGTTTTAATCTATTCTATTGCTCCCAAAACTGTCTGATTATACAACCAAAAGTGGTGAGAGCAGCTGTGGTTCAGTGCACCTCAAAAGCTGACTGCTCAGTATGTGGTCGATACATCGCCATTGACAATGACAATGAAATTCCCCGTTGCAAGCAACATTTTCCACCAGCAAAAAAACACGTGTTACATGACTAAAGGCTGCCCTGAGACCAAAACAGAAAACTATATAGTGTTTGATATAGAATGTACTCAAGAAATTGTTGTACATAAGCCCCACTACATATTCTCCTAGCATGTAACTTCAGATGATGCCTAGGAGTTTGCAGGATCACCATGAGCGAACAATTTCCTAAACACATTCCTGCAAACTAAATGCAAGTAGTATACGCTGATGGCCCACAATTCTTAAGTCTGTGACTCATTCTTTACCTTACAAAGAACAATTCGGACAAAGGTTCCGTAGATCTCATCACACAGGGTTCCAAATTGAAGTTGCTCCCGCAGTTCCTCCCCATATAAGATTCATAAATACGCTGAATTTTCCGGCAATGAAATTGAGTATGATTCCAAAAGCCTTCGCTTTTCCAGGGTCTAAAGGTTATTTCACACATTTTTTAACACCTGGGCAAATCAAAATTACATGAGGCCCATGCCACCACCCAACAGCTACTCTGTGGAGCATATGATTCCTGACGAAAAAGAGAGTTTTTTTAAAATGGTCTCATGAAAATTGTGAAAAGATATTCAATTTTCAAGCTGAGTTGAAAACTTACATTCCGGAAGATGTATTGATCTTGAGGCAAGCTTGCAACCTCTTTACAGATGGGGTTGTAAAGATGATGATGCAAAAAAAAATTCTGAATCCTGACACCCCTGAGATGACGAAAAGTGGAGAGTACATTGACCTTTCTTAAACAAGTGACTCATGCTTCCATGTGCATGGCTACCTACAAGAACATGTTTTTGCAGCCTGAAAGCATAGTGTTGGTACCCCCAGACCTCTATAATGGTAAACAAAAATGTTATTCTACACCCTCTATTCAGTGGCTTATGTACGTCTCTGAAAAGGAAAATATATTTATTCAGCATGCTTTCCAGGGTTGGGACTACCACCTGGGGGTGTATTTCCTAGACGTTTACACTGTAATTAGCGGCATACCAACATCCTTTGAATACAACAGTTGCTTTTACCATGGTTGTCTGCACTGTTACAAGCCCCATGAGTTTACCTCGCTGTTGGGTGCCCTTTTCGAGCACCTGCACTGTCGTACATTGCTAAAGGCATAATATGTTGAGAATGGAGGATTTGTTTGGAGATCCCTTTTGGAGCATGAGTGGCATGATATGCTAAAATCAGATGCAGAACTGTGCTCTTTCATTAAAAGCAGGGATTTACCAGAAGCTCTTAAACCCCGTAACACCTTTTTTGAGGAATGTACTAACTCTATACGGCTGTAAAAGCTTGTGTGCGAGGAGGAGAATATCCATTACTGCAATTTTACCAGTCCGCATCCTTACATTAACCAGATGAATCTGTACCCCCTAGATCACCCGCCCATCATATATAGGGACTTTAAGGACATCAACCAGTACTTTGGGTTAATAAAATGTCAAGTCTACCCTCCCAGGAGACTTTATTTCCCAGTTCTGCTGTATAGGGTCGAGGGTAAACTATTGTTACCCCTATGTTGAACGTGTATGTAAAATAAACACACTACCATGTGCAAACACTCTGATGAAGAAAGGGCAATCATGGGTACCTGGTGTAGTGCTGAGATGCAAGATGCCCTGGAGGAAGGCTACAGACTTGAAAAAAAACACAAAATACAGCCTTTTGAGCTGACTACAGCCAAATTGCTTTCTGAGTATATTAATTTATTTCTCAGAGAAAAGCAGGAAGCATCTGCCGTTCCAGAATGGTGTGTAACAAGACCATAAATAAGAAATATATTGATGATTACCACACTCATAAGGGTAGATATTCGAGGAAAGAACATATTGAAATCAATCCCACCAAACGGCAGCTAGCTAAACTTTTCTTCAATTGTCTATGACGAAAGTTTACCCAGTGCACAAACTTGTCAAATACCGTGATCGTCACAGATCTTAACAAGTTGTTTAAGTATCTTTTTGGCTCATGTTCTTATGTGTCCAGCTGCAAGTTTATATACAATGAAACCACATATTTGTGCTGGAAGTACACAAATGAATATTCAATAACTTCTAACAATGTAAATATTTTCCTAGCGTGTTTCACAACAGCGCACACTCGCTTGGAGCTTTGTAGCATCCTGGATAAGCTTCAAGACAAATACCTGTATCACAATACAGTATCACTGGCTGACTGCCAGAAACATCATAACACGATGTTTCCACCTCCTCTCTGCAGCTTAGACGGTTGGCTCAATCGACCACCAAAGTCATTTTGAGGCCCTAAATCTGAACACAGAAATCTTCACGGCGGCTTCATCCAGCAGTTCCCTGACAATGACACTCCTTCTTTGGACACCTCCTTCAGCCTTTTCCTTCTGAGCTTCACCTTTGCAGAACATTTAAATCGAAATTTCATCTAAGTCACAAGGTACACACTGAAGAGGCCCAATCAACTTTTTTGTTTTTAACTTGAGCTCCATCGCAGTCATGCAATATTTTTCAACTTTGACCTGGTCTTGTACACCTAAATGTCCGCGGGGGGCATTTTTCACTTTAGGGGCTATTTTTTATCTTACAATTCTTGATTTCAGTTCTGCTGATTGTATGTCAGTTGTTTCATGTCCAACAATTTAAAAAAAAAAATGAAATGGGATTTTTCTTGTGTTGTGTATTCACTTATTGCTGTTTGTGGGCTGCATAAATACTTTACACATTGTCTGTAAGTTAAGCCTGTCTGCTTGTGTGCCAAGCTACCAGAGAGTCAAGCACAGACTAGTTTAGGGACTTTTGTGGTTCACCCTAGCTGCGATTGGTGCCTTTGCTTGACTAAGGTTAACACCCCACTCAACCAACAACCCAATTTCTCACAATCCTGCCTGGCGACTTAACAATCCAGCCTGATTCATTTGGACCAGTGAGTATCTTACTAGAACTCCTATTCAGATTTGCACCAGGCAGACCATGAACCTGAGACATAACAGTTGCATTTTTACTCAGTTTAATAATCTTTTTCAGATGGGAGGCCCATCAATTCTTGCCATCAATGTTTTATCATGAGAGCATTTTTTCCCCTGCTGCATTTTGGGCACTGTAGGCTGATCATTTCTTGCTGAGTTTACCTAAAGAATCTGCTGCTTTAAAACACCAGTAGACCCTTCAATTTGTGAGGACAAATGAAATGTTATATATTGAAAATCCTAATTTAAAATGGACTATGCCTCTGATTTTACATTACTACCAACATTGGCCTATGAGAGACATGAATTCATAACTTTGTGTAGCTCTGAGAAACTGGGGGCTGAGATTTGGGTCATCATAGACATAGACAAGGGATGTTCCTTTATATTTCAAGAAATAAATGGATTGAAATATATTAAAACCAATTCCTGTCTTGTGTCCTCTAGCAGAGTGAGCTGAGATTATTGTTTTTATTTAAAGATAATTGTGTTGCAAGGATTCCTTAAATCGTTCTCTGTAATATAATTATTCGACCAATCATATAAGCAATGTTGGGGATGGTGAGTTTCAGGGATTTCCTTCTCCCATAGATGGATCAATGTTTTCAGATTTTCTATATATTTTAACTGAGATCTAATGTAAATCGAAAGCAATGAATAATTTCTTCTTCTGTTTTTGAGAACCCTGATTACAAGAAATGACTTGAAGATAGTTAATTTGGCAGGGCAGAAATTTTGGGGATGACAACAGCATGGGGCTCTTTAAAGGGACCTTAGAATTGTTTTTCTTCTGTTTAGACAACACAAGGAAAGAGCATTTATGAGCACAATCATGCATATCATTTTTATTGACATAAGGTAATATTTTAATCAATCCGTATTAGTATAGCATGGCACTGTCATCCCGAGAGATATCTGGGCACTGCTGGTGTAGCGTCTCTGTCAAAGAGCCAGGTCTTTTTTCCTGAAATCCACCAGGAAGGGTGCTGTACGAAGATTGAGGTGTAGTTGTTCCAGGTCTTGACGGCGATGTAGGAGAAGAAGCGACCCCTCATGCGAGTGCGATGGTTGCAGGGGCTCTGTGATTGGGCTAGTGAGGTGGAGCGCAGGTATCTTGTGGGTAGGTGGTAGTTCAGTCAATTATTAATGTACGCTGGGCCTTGATCATGCAGAGTTTTGTATTTGGGATGCCAGTTCAGGATCTGGCATCTTTTCAGAATAGGGTGCCAGTGGAGGTTTCTGAGGTTGGTGGTGATGTGGGTCCATTTGGGGAGGTCCAAGATGAATTTGGCTGCAGCTTTCTGTATGGTCTGAAGTCTTTTGATGAGCTTGGTGGAGATGCTGGCATGGAGAGCGTTGCCGTAGTTGAGGCAACTGTTAGGGTTTGTGCACAGCAAAGAGCATGTCCCCTCTCACTGCACTAGTGGGTTCTGTAATAGCTCCCTTTTAAACTTACTATTGAAAGCCTTTCTTGTTATCTCACCTTCCCCCCCCCTAGGCTTCTGTGTATGTTGTTTAATGTGCTGTTTTGTTTACACATTGGGCCTTGCTTTTACCAAGGCTTCTTTAAAACACTCCTCCCTAGGCCATGTGTTAATTCAACTCATTTGCATAATAACTGAAACTCTGCACACCTTTCAAAAACATGTGCAGCATGTGAGGACCACACCCAGCTCTTCAAACCACACCCAGCTCTGCACACCTTTCAAGAACATGTGCAGCATGTGAGGACCACACCCAGCCCTTCAAACCACACCCAGCTCTTCAAACCACACCCAGCCCTGTCTATAAAAGGCAGCCCCCGAGCCTCACCCAGTGCTTGTGCTCGTCTACCTCCCGCTTACCTGAGAACAGATCCCTCGGCGCTGACACTCCTGACTTTCATTGGCTTCAATGGGCGCAGCTGCTGGCTCTTCCTTCTTCTGGTTTCCGGTTCCTCCTTGCCTCAGCCTCTCTCCTACGAGCAACCTGCAAAAGAGAAAGAAGACAAGGTTAGACTGATCGATATCTCTTGCCAGCAACAAGTAAGTGCAAAACTTTTTATTACCTGAAAGAACTTTGACAACAATTTCTGGATTCGTCTATAGACAATTGGAAACAAGATACCTTCCACGAACATTGTGATTCAAACCCTTTGTTACAAGAACACTTTGCGGAACTTTGTAAACAAACATTGTTTTTTTTTATGGAACTTTTAAGAATCGAACAGTGGAAACCATTAACAGCAAGGCAAACAGTAAATCAAGGACTTGCACAAATTACATGCTGTATTTTGATGTAAAAGTACAGTATTTGTTTTATAAAAGATTCTGGAAATATGGGAAAAGTGAGTCTGCTATTGGGAATTTAGGCTTTAGTTATATTATGAGGAATGTTTGATATTGGTAATTCTGATAACGGTATTTGTGTAATGTTTTAGAAGCTTTACAGTAATAGAAAACACATCCCAGAGCAGTAACACATTCCAAACCTGGAAACTAGAGACCAGGATCCAAGAGGTACTATTAGAAGAGAATTTCTAATAAATAAAGAGATAGTCAGGAACCCATTTAGGAATAGGTTGCACTTATCTGTTCTTTATTTATGTTTCATTAGGCACCAGTTTCTACAGAAGTCAGAAAGGGCCGCAGATTTGAGCAGCACTTCAACAGTGGAAACGCAAGAACGGTGTTGTCTCTTTTTTTTATTTTATCCACTTCCCCCCTTCCCTTGAGCTTCTGTTCTTAGTGCACTGTTTTAAAAACTAGTGTGCTGGAACAAGCAGTTTCAGGGTGGGGTCGGATTGTCTTCGACCTCCATCAGAACTGAACAAGAACTCAGGTGAGCTGGGCTTTGACAGCTGGTGACAAAGGCCTGAATGATGTTCTTTCTGGAGTTAACCAGGATCCATCTGAAGATTCTGTGGAGCGTGTATGGAAGCAGGAGGAGGTGACTGAATTCATTTGATACTTCATAGTTAGTTCACTGTCGGGATGATAACTATGTTACATGCATGGCCTGTGGATGTTTGTCTGAGTTCTGCTGCCCACCAGCTGTGGTCCCATATGGAGATGTTCTCTCTGCATTGGTCATGGCATTGCAGAAGTTGATTCTGATGGTGGAGGGGTCTTCGGTGAGTGAGAGGATGAATTGAGTGTCATCTACCTAAGAAATTATGTTTAAGCCTTTGGATCTGATGATGTTTGTAAGTGGGGGGGGCATGCAGATATCAAACAAGCTGGGTCTGAGAGATGATCCTTGGGGTATGCCTCATAAGATGTCCTTGGGTTTGAAGGTGAAGGGACGACTGCCTGGTGCTCTTTGTGTGTCCTGTGAGGAAGGAGGCCATCTACTTGAGGGTGTTTTACTGAATGCAGATGCCTTAGAGTCATTTTATGAGGGTATGGTGGGAAACGGTGTAAAAAGCAGAAAAGAGGTTGAGAAGGATCAGGGTCACCTTCTCCCCACAGTCAAGGAGAGTTGTGGTGTCTTCTGTGGCAGTGATCATGGCTGTCTCAGTGCTGCGGTTGGCACAGAATCCTGATTGGGAGGCGTCAACTAGGTGATTTTGTTCCATGTATTTGGTAAGCTGCTTGTTGCTTGCCTTCTCGATTACTTTGGCTCGGAAGGGGAGCAGTGAGATCTGTAGATAATTTTTGAGTTTGCTCAAATGAATGATGTTTCAAATCAATTTTATGACTATTACGTTTCAAATATGTATGAATGAACACCTTAAAAAACATAATAATGAAAAGATACTCATTTCCTCTCCTATGACATCATCAACCTTTTAAGAATTTGATTGTTGTTGTTATGAAATTTTGATTCTCATTGATTTTCAATGTTTTTCTGTGCCACATCCCCCACACTGGCTTTATTTTAAGATACAGCAGTCCCCAACAGAGGTGGGGCAGACCCAGATGTTGGGGGAGTGGAAACAGACAGGGAGGATGTGGGATGGCCAATATGACAGGTAAAAGACAATCCAGGAACTATACCTTTCAGTGGTGAATGTAGCATACCACACTGGGACAGTATCACCTATTCACTATATCCCAGGGTACGACTTGACTAAGGATAAAGAGACTGCATGATGCAGAGGATTGTTATTTATCATTACAAACTGATTTTACCTCTTCACTATTAAAACAGAGCTGTTTCATTTCTTCTGTAAGATAAGGTTGTAGACATATTTCAAAAGTGAACTGTCCCACCTAGATGGGGACCATGTGGACCCTCCCGTTTCTACTGTGTCCCAAAAGTGCTGGCATTTGAGAATAGGGTATTGAAACAATTTAGAGATGTGGAACAACTACAACCCTCCACTGCCTACAATATAACTAAGAGGAAAGAGAAACCCTGAATAATCTATGAGAGAAATTGAACATTGCCATCAAACCTACTGATAAGGGTGGGGCTACAGTGAACCAATCTACATTAAATATGAGATTGAGATACTTAACTTGCCAAATAAGTTAATTATAGGAAATTACCTAGGGATCCCCATTGACAGATCTAGAGAGACATCAAGAAACTAACAGTAATGGGATTACAACTAGACTGTATCAATAGAAAGGAGCATAACTAGTTGAATGCCACATATCCCAGGACACCGGTAAATTAGAAACTGCCAATAGTATACAAAGTTTGTAATAATCCCCCCGGCAGACCTATCACAAATGAAGGTGTTGTTCTGCACAGGAACCCCTTTGCAGATATATTGATACTTTTTTGAAGGCATATGTCCCTAAAATCAGGTCATATGTAAAGGACAGCACAAATGGTATCAGTATAATGAAAGTGATTGCCTTTAGTGGAGCTACTGACATTCTCATGACATATGACAAATAAAGTAAAGTCATAGGATGAAGCCCTGATAATTATACAGCATGTCATGAGAGAAACCATTAGTGAGAATCCTACCCTGATTGGTTTTGTGGATCAGTTATCAGAGGTGGCACAGAAACAGAAATATTTCATGTTAAAAAACAAATTGTTTGTACAAACAAAAGATGTAGCCATGGGTGCTGGTTTCACTTTGATATACGACCAATGTGTAGGTGGACAATTTTGAGAATTATGTTTGAAACAACACAGTTAACCCATTTTTCGGAAACATCAGGGCCTTACATGGTTACCACATTGTTGATATATTTAAAGATTTGGCAGGGTTCTGTGAGTGAGCTGGATGCATTCACAGAGTGGCTGAAAACTCAGAGCTCCCATATTACACTTACAAGCACCCACATTAACACTGAGATGAACTATCGGTATTAGATAGTTAACAATAACGGCGAAATGTTCACCAGGGCTTCCCTTTTACTGTACAATAGCCATCACCCTAGATCCCTACAGGACAGTTTACCATTTGGGCAGCTTCTGCACATTTGGAAGTGCTGCACCAACAAGGAGGACTATTTCAGGCTAGCCTCCATTTCCAGACAGAAGCTCTTAGAAAAGGGCTTTCTGATTATGACTGTCTGATATGCCCTAAAGAGAGCTTGGTTTTCCCTCAGTGATGATATTAAAAAAAAAAAAAAAGCATAAGAGATCCAACAATGATTAGTTGATCATGGTCATGACATTCAGTCTGATTAGCAGTCAAGTTCAGAAAATCATTAGAGGCATGTGGAAATTGCTTGAGGTCACAAACAAAAACAACTCCCTTTTTGCATTCAAAAAAAGAGTAAATATCAAGATTACATGGTCAGGGCACATAGGGAGCAAATTAGGGAGGTGGCGATTACTCAGTGGTGGATATTGCTGCCCATTGTGGGACATTTCAAGTGTGGAAATTGTGTGGCTTGTAAATTCACTAAGAACACAAAAACGTTTGTAGGAGTGGCAAGATTATTTTTCCTAAAGACTTTTTCAATTCTGAAACAAAGAATGTAGTATATGCAGGGTGAGTAAAATTATACAGTAGGGGAGGGCCAAATGATGCTGCAGGGTTGAGTAAATTATGTGGCTTGAAAAAGCAAGTTATTCAGCTTATTGAGGCACATTTTGTGATAGTATTACTTCATTATTGTAACATTTTTAAAGTTGTTAACATTGTCATGGCTTTGGTTGCACCTCATTAGCGCCAAAAAGGTTATCAGTCAACCTTTGCAAAGGGCCTTCCACTGTGTGGCAACTTGTGTCTCTGCGTTCTTAGTAAATTTTTAACAGTTTCGGCTAGAAATATTTTTTGTTGAATTATTCAGGTTATGCAGTAGATGGTAGATTTTGTGGAAAATGCCACATGTCTATAGTTATGTGAAAAATGCTGCACAATTGCATAATTCCAGTGTTCCTGGGTATAAGCCCATACATGCCCTTTTTACTCTTTCTGTGTGTTCTGCAGAATGCATATTATGGTTTTACATACAACATGACATTCTAAATGTTTTCCTATTAAGAATAGTGTGTGAGCATAAGTACAATCAGAAATTGGGTCTATAGTTTGCAGCTTATGCACCCTGTCCAAGTAGCGACCAGAATCCTAGTTCTGATAAGTCAAAATACACAACCTAAAATAAACTGTGCTTACCCCTGGTAGATTGACGCAGGACAAGCGGGCTTAACTTAGAAGGCAATGCGTGATGCATTTGTGCAAAACACACGGAGTAATCACGAGTGCTCCACAAAAAGACCTTACAGAGGTTTTGGGAAATAAAGCTTGTATAAATCAAGACCAAAACAATATAAATTAAATCTGTCAATTATGAGATATTCACTTTTTAAGGCTAAACAAAAACAGTTCTTGTAATCACTAACAGGACTTAAGATGATGGCAACAGGGGAAATCGCCACAGTAGCCACGGGTTTTGAAAGTTAAGAATGGAGTACAGTAGCCAGTCGAGCTGCTCTGTAATCCTTGGCAAGTAAGTGATTGGCCTGCGACAAAGCCGCTCTGTGATCCTTGACAAAGCAGATGAGCTGGAGAGAAGTCGCTCGGTGATCCTTGACAAAGCTGGAGAGCTGCAGGGAAGCCCCTCTGCGATCCTTGATGAAACGGGCAGGCTGCAGGGAAGCTACTCCCCAATCCTTGACAAAGAAGGCAGTGGACTGCAAAGAAGACACTCTGCTATCCTTGACAAAGTGGGTGAGTTGTAGGGAAGCTGCTCTGCGATCCTTGATAGAACAGGTGGAGGGCTGCAGGGAAGCCACACTTGTTTTTTGATGGAACCGGGTGCAAAGTTGCAAATGAGCTGTGCTGTTTTTTTTTTTATAAGAGCGGGTAACAAGCTACAGGGAAGCTACTCTGTGATCCTTGATAGAGCAGGCAGCAGACTGCAGGGAAGCTGATTTAGGTTGTTGATGAAAGCGAGCAGCATGTTGCAAAAAAGCCAATCTGTTTTTTATTTATAAAAGTGGGTGACAGTTGCACAGAAGCTGCTTGGTGTCTTTGATGTCCCAGAAATCCTTAGTAGAACTGGAGGCAAGTCAGCAAACCATTACAGTCATTATGGGGTTAGCGGTTGAGTCTTGGACTGCAGGGCATAGATCAGCAGGCAGCAAGGCAGCACAAGGCAGAACAGCAGTTCCTGGGACAAGTCAGTCCTGGCAAGGTGGCGATCCTGGCACACAGCAGTCTTTACTCCAGCAGGTTTCTTCAGTCCAGAAGCCCTAGTACTTATACCAAAAAGTGCCTTTGGTGTGAGGGATGACTTCAAAAGTTCCTTGAAGTCAATGACACTGAAACACAGTATGAAAATGGATAAATGAATCCTTTGAAATACCTCATGTCTAAACTACACTGAAAATAGTGGTCTTTCCTCGCTCCTGGTGCAGGTACATGAGACACTGTTCAGATCTATCTAAAAAAAGTTCATGCATCTCATCACTATAATCCTTGCCACTTTCATAATCTACAATATTCCCTCAGTGTACTAACCTGTTACCGCATCTTTAGCACAAGGGACAGAACTGCCTTTAAATAGGTTAGAAAATACCACTTAAAACACATGCACCAATCAGAAAGACAGATAGTTCTCACCATGTGTCCAAGCAACCTGAGCAAAGGCCCTTCCAAGATGCGCGGCGACTCTGCCTAAATCTTTTTAACAGCTTTCAATCTGAATTTAAGTCTAGTCATCATAATGGAAATCGTTATACTTCATGTAACTAGTGAGGTACTCCGCATCCTAGACAACTGTGTTTCTTGCCTATTTATTATCCTGAATTAATCAGTGAAGTTTGATATGGCAAAGACTTTACACTATTAAAGATCCCTACGCAGTGAACAGGAATACATAGGGGCTCATTTACAGGCCTGTTGCACTGCCATAGAGCAATTGTTTTATGCCATGGCAGCACAAATAGTCCCCCACAAAGCACCATATTTACAAACTGGTGCAATGGTACCATTGTGCCAGTTTGTAAAGCCTTGCGCCACATTAAACCTGTGCCATGTATAATGTATGCAAAGTAGGGCTTTCCCCCACAAAAAGGGCCGCAGAAATAGTGCAAGTGAAATCTACAAGATTTCATTGTGCCATAACAGCGTAATTTTTTTTAATGCCTTCTCATGGCAGGCATTAGAGTGACGCTGTTCTGTTATTAATGGAACCAACCCTAGCATTGCTGGAGTAGCATCAAAATTCTGATGCTATTCCAGCAAAGCTATGGTTTAGCACCACAACAACATCAGAATTTCTGGGGCAGCTGTGGAAACTATGTGCCATGGAGCACTGTTCTGTAAATGCAAAGCTCTCATGGCTTTGCTAGAGGAGAGCAGGGCAATGCAAGAAAACAGGTGCATTGATCATGATGCTCCGCTTTCTTGTAAATTACGCCTATAGTTATTGTCATCAGTTGGTTTGCTTCACACTAGAAAATGAACATTGCATCACTCTTATTAATGTTTCTTACCTTCAGCAAAGAGAATGTCAGGGTTCTATTTTATCTCCAACTACTCTCAGTCCTTACTTAGAAAGTATTGTGTGGCCCCTTTGACACACTAGTATTTCAACTTCTATAAATTGATGATAATCAGCGCTGTCTGAAAGTACGCTTAATTGATGGCATATCTACCTTTCTTAGATTCTTGATGACAATCCTGAAAAGCCTTTCAGCATCTCAAATTAAATTCCCAAAACAGATTTATTGCATAATTTTTTTGGATTGTAAGTCTTTCTTTATCAAAAGTGCTAAATCTTTGGCCTTTCAGTTTTCAAAAATCTCCTGCCCAGATTAAAGCCATATCCAAAAGTAACAAATAATTACTCATACTAACTGATACTTTTGCAAGAGATAAAATATGAGATCCCATAACCCTACATAAAACTTACGATACCTTGTACTGTTACAACTGGATGCAAGCAAGTATTCCTAGAATTTCCTTTGTGCCTCTTGCACTTCTCATTACTACCCTCTTCGCTACAGCTACTATAGTCTCACAAATACACTATGTTGGACTTTTTTGCCTATGCAGGGTCATCCCCAATCTTTTTGCCTCCTGCCTCCTATTTTTTCTGACCTGTTGCTGTTGTCTTTTGAACTCCGAGCACTTTACCACTGCTAACCAGTGCTAAAGTGCATTTGCTCCCTGTGTAAATTGTATGTAGATGATTTATCCATGATTGGTATATTTGATTTACTAGTAAGTCCCTAGTAAAGTGCACTAGAGGTGCCAGGGCCTATAAATCAAATGCTACTAGTGGGCCTGCAGCACTGATTGTGCCACCCACATAAGTGGCTCTGTAATCATGTCTCAGACCTGCCACTGCAGTGTCTGTATGTGCAGTTTTAACTGTAAATTCGACGTGGCAATTGTACCCACTTGCCAGGCCTAAACCGTCCATTTTCTTACATGTAAGACACCCCTTAGGTAGGCCCTAGGTAGCCCCAAGGGCAGGGTGCAGAATATGGTTGAGGTAGGACATATAGGGGGTCATTCTGACCCTGGCGGTCCATGATCGCCATGGCGGAGGGTGGCGGAAGCACCGCCAACAGGCTGGCGGTGCTTCCTGGGCTACCGCCGCGGTCAGAAAAGGGGAACCGGCGTTTTCCCGCCGGTTTTCCCCTGGCCCAGGGAATCCGCCATGGCGGCGCTGCTTGCAGCACCGCCATGGGGATTCCGACCCCCTTCCCGCCAGCCTGTTTCTGGCGGTGTCCACCGCCAGAACCAGGATGGCGGGAACAGGTGCCGTGGGGCCCCCTAACAGGGCCCCACAAAAATTTTCACTGTCTGCTTTGCAGACAGTGAAAATCGCGACAGGTGCCACTGCACCCGTCGCACCCCTGCAACTCCGCCGGCTCCATTCGGAGCCGGCTTCCTCGTTGCAGGGGCTTTCCCGCTGGGCCAGCGGACGGCTTTTTGGCGGTCGCCCGCCGGCCCAGCGGGAAAGTTGGAATGACCGCTGCGGTCTTTTGACCGCGGTGCGGTCATTCGGCGGTAACCGCATGGCGGGCGGCGACCGCCGCCCGCCGCGGTCAGAATGACCGCCATAGTAATGTGTTTTATATGTCCTGACAGGGAAATATTGCTAAATTCAGTATTTCAATATTGCAAGGCCTGTCCCTCTCATAGGTTAACATGGGGGCTACCTTTAAATCTGATTAAGTCTTAAAGACTTCGGACCGACGCCACTGCTGAATCCCGTAACACCGCCTGCACCGACTCTGTGATCTTCGCTGGAACACGATGACCTTCGCAGACCCGACATCACTGCAGCCCGCCGAAGTCCGCGAATCCATGGAAGTCGCCGCACCACATTGTGACCGACGACGCTCGAAGTGCACGGATTCAACGTATCGCACAGACGCCGCGATCCCCGACTTCGGGCATTGGATCGTTTTCATTTCTTCACCAAGGTACTGTACCTGGGGGTCTACGTGACTCCGTGTCCGGCGGCGCTGGTGTCGGATTGTTGGGAACTACTCCATCACGACGCTGTGTTAACACCTCATCGAAGCATTTTGTGTTTCTAAGCGCTATTTTTGAGTTTAATCTTTAAAAATTCATAACTTGACTTGTTTATGTCAGATTTTTGTATTTTTGGTCTTGTTTTGTTTAGATAAATATTTCCTATTTTTTTAACTGATGTTGTGTCATTTTGTAGTGTTTTCACTGAGTTACTGTGTGTGTTGGTACAAATACTTTACACCTAGCACTCTGAAGTTAAGCCTACTGCTCTGCCAAGCTACCAAGGGGGTAAGCAGGGGTTAGAGGAGGGTGATTCTCTTTTACCCTGACTAGAGTGAGGGTCCTTCCTTGAACAGGTAACCTGACTGTCCACAAAGGCCCCATTTCTAACACACTGCCTTTAGCGCATGATTCTAGTTCCAATCAGCGTGAAAATATTTTCAATAGGAACGAGAAGTATAAACTTAGGGGGCGATTTACAAACATTTTGCACTGGGTTAGCATTATAAAAGTGATGTTAACCAGCACAAAATGTTTTTTCCTAATTTACTTTCCAGTGGAAAATTTCTTTGGAGCTTCAAAGTCCCCTAAAGGAAAAAAAACACAAAGGAGGGCAACGCACTGCTTTGCGTTACTTGTCAAGAGTGTGTTACATGGGTGATACAGGGGTGTTCCCATGCGATCACCCATGCCTTTTTATGCAAACCCCTATCTAAACCAATAGTAAACAGGGTTTAGTGCCAAAAGTTAATGTAATTTGAAGAAGATGTAAAAAGTAAAAATGATTTCATGTCTCCTTTCTTTTTCCGACTTTGAAAGCGTGCTGCACTGTGCAGAAAACATACAAAGAAGGAAAAGTTTTCAAATGTGTTTAGCAATAGTATTTTGTACTAGAAGGGTGCCCTTCCAGTACAAAAGCTATGCTAGGCTCATGCACACACCTGTGCACTATGATGTAAAGGTGTGTGTGGCGCACGGCAGCTTAAATCAGCAACAGCGCTAGGGAGAGGTAAGTAGAGAGCCATATCTCTGAACATAGGGTGCTCTCCTGCTCCCTCCCAGTGATGCAGAGGAGCATAGCCATTTTAGCTGCTGCACTGCATTGCCCAAAGGTTTTGTAAATCTGGACCAAAGTGTCCTTTATTGTGCACAAATGATCCAAATTGTGATGATGAACTATTTGGCCTAAACTGATTATCTCAGGATGATTTTGTATCATTTATCATTATTATAGAGTGACCATTTATGAGGAAAAAAAGAGTTTTAGTTCAGTTCAGTTCAGTCTGGATTCCTACGATCTGGAACTCTGTTTCTCTGCAAATAAGACAAATTACAAATTTCAGCATTTTTAAAAGAATCTCAAATGTCTGATTTATCACAGTTATTTTAAATGGGGGTGCACAACATTATTGTAAATTGGTTACCTAATGTGAAATATTGCAAAATGCAAATACCTTTTTAATGCTATATTTAGCACACAATGGCCCTCATTATGACACTGGCGGTAAATCCCACTTACCGCCATGCTGACTGCCGCCAACATACCGCCGCGGATATCCGCTACCCATATTATTACACACACACACACACCAGTCCGTCACTATTAAGCCACATACACAGATCTGCCAGCCCAAAGGTCAGTGATAAACTGGCGGTATCAAAACCCACACTGTTACACCAACAGAACTACGCCCACTACGTTATGATCCATGAATCACCACAGCGGACATTCAGGGGTGGTAAACTATTAGGGGTACATACCGCCAAGCTCAAAATACACACACTCAAACAAAACAACACCACATTGGACAATTCAAACAGCACACACATGACGCCCGTGCACACACCACACAACTATAAAACACACAACCACATAACCCACAACCGTTTATGAGTACCAATAATTGTCAGCAGAGAAAGACAGCAGGAGCACTCATACAACCAGAGCCACATACCACCATCACATATACACCACCGACGCACCTTACATCACACACCTCAACACATCACCCTACACATCCTCACCAACACCACTCACACTACACTCATGGCACCACAACGACACACCAGATTCTCTGAGGAGGAGCTGAGGGTCATGGTGGAGGAAATTGTCAGGGTAGAGCCACAGCTATTTGGAGCAGAGGTGCAGCAGATATCTACAGCTAGGAAGATGGAGCTATGGTGGAGAATCGTGGACAGGGTCAACACCATGGGACAGCACCAAAGAAGTAGGGATGACATCAGGAAGAGGTGGAATGACCTACAGGGGAAGGTACATTCCATTGCAGCAAGACACCAGCTTGCGATCCAGAGGACTGGCAGTGGACCCCCACCTCCTCCCCTACAACTCACAGCATGGGAGAAGCAAGTCTGGCAATACTGCATCCTGAGGGCCTGGCCGGAGTCGGAGGAGGACTGGACTCTGGTAAGTCAACTCTCTACAGCTATCACCCCCCTATCTGCATGCCATCACATACCCTCACCCTCACTCCCATCACTCCACTACTTCCCACACACCCCATCATCACATCTCACTTATTCCAATGCAAAGTCCTACATGCTGTACCAATGCATGGACACCACTCACAGCCCTACATGGGCACTCATCACTAAAGCATGCACACTATAGAGAATTAACTATCCCACCATACACTAACATACACAAGGGAAAGCTAGCAGGGCAAATCCAACCAAAGAGCGGAAGCCAAGGATGTACAATATTTCAGACACAGAAACTATAACACATCATTTACATCCACACAGGTACCCCAGCCAATGTCAGCTGAGAGGAGGTGTCAGCACTATCCAGTCCACCAACTGAAGAGGCCCACAGTGATGACAGCAACTCTGGTCTTTAGGATCTGGATGACCTACCTGGCCCATCAGGGACCACTGGACAGCCGGTTACCCAGGCCCAGTCACACACTACCACAGAGCCTCCTCCATCACGAAATACTACCACAGCACCCACTTAGCTTACACATACCTCTGTCCCCAGGACACGTCAATCAGCAGTGTGTCCACCTCTGCAGGGACCTCAGGGCACACCTGGCCCCCAAGACAGTCAGGGACCTAGGGTCAGTGCAGTGGGCACACAGTTCAGGGAACAGAGGCACAGGCCAACAGGGACACTGGGATGACTGTTGTGTGCCAGGGGGAGGACAGGCTAAGGAGGCACTCTCTGAGATCCTGGGAGCCTATCAACAATCCCAGGACACGATGGGCCAGATCCTGGACAATGTGCAGGAGAACAGGCGGCTGCAGGAGGGACAGTACCAGGGGATCAGGGAGGACTTGCAGACCATTAACAACACACTGATCTCCATTGCAGGGGTGCTGGCCGACATGGCCACCATTATGAGGGAGGCAGACACACACCAGCGGGCCCATGCCACTAGCCAGACATCTGAACAGCTTTCCACCTCCGCTGCCGCATGGGGACAGGAGGCCCGCCACAGGGCCACAGGCCACCAGCACCCCTCCCCCTGCAGAAGGTGAACCACCCCGCAAACGTTCCCAGCGATCCAGACAGAAGCCAGAGACACTTGCCAAGACCTCCGCCAGGAAATGAAACTCTCCTGATTGTCAACCCTAGGTCCCACTCAGTCACCCTGTTCACCTTGAACTGCCATTGCTCCCCTTTATATGTCCCCTTGGACAATGCACCTGTGATACACATAGACTGGAACAATACCCTGGACTTTCCTCCATCATCACCCCATCCCATTGCACTTGCCCCTCCATATATTAGCCCTTGAATAAACACCCTTTGAAAAAAAACATTTTGGAGTATGTCATGTATATCAAATATGTATTCATAGTAACAGGTATAAACATTGAAAATCAACTGTACAGAGAATGAGCATAGATTAATGATCCGTAGCTGGCTGTGGTGATCACACCAGGAGTATATGTCAGGTCACCAACATCTGCAAAATGAATTGCCAGTGGGAACAGTAAGTGGACCTATAAGTTGAAATATCAGCATGCCACTGCACACAAATTAAAACAAAAGTCATTGAAATGTGAAGTAACACTGTCCTACCTGTGTGTCATTGGAAGTATTGTAGGATCACATATGTTCTGTTGTCCTCATCCCCATTCTCTGCCTCCTCATACTCATTGTCCACAGGATCTACTGCTGCCACATGGGCATCTCCAGTCTCCTCCTCCTGGAGGAATGGGACATGGCATCTGAGGGCCAGGTTATGCAACATGCAGCATGCCACCACTATCTGGCAGACCTTCTTTGGTGAGTAGCACAGGGATCCACCTGTTAGATCGAGGCACAGGAACCTGGCCTTCAGGAGGCCAAAGGTCCTTTCAATGATCCTTCTGGTTTGCCCATGTGCCTCAGTATAACGTTCTTCTGCCCTTGTCCTGGCATTCCTCACAGGGGTCAACAGACATGATAGGTTTGGGTAACCAAAGTCACCTGCAAAAATTGAGGGACAACATTTAGCCACAAGCTATTCTATATGGCCTACACTATACCCATACACCAGCATATACTGGGTGGGAACCAGGGCTCACCTATTAGCCACGCCCTGTGCCTCTATAGTTGGGTCATCACATTTGGGATGCTGCTATTCCTTAGGACAAATGCATCATGCACGGACCCAGGATACTTAGCATTGATGTGGGAGATGTACTGGTATGCCAAGCACACACTCTGAACGTTCATATTGTGGAAACTCTTATGATTTCTGAACACCTGTTCATTCTGCCGGGAGGGGGAAAAATGCAATATGTGTTCCATCAATCGCCCCAATTATTTTGGGGATATGTCCCATTGCATAAAACTCGGCCCTCACTGTGGCCAAATCTTCAACCTGAGGGAAAACAATGTAGCAGTGCATGTGTTTTATCAGGGCAGACAACACTCTTGTCAGCACTATTGAGAACATTGGCTGTGTCATTCCTGCTGCCAAGCCCACTGTCACTTGGAAAAAACAGTTGCCATGAAATGGAGTACAGATAGCATTTGCACAAGAGGGGGGATCCCAGTGGGATGACGGGAAGCAGATATCATAATCTACGCCAGCGGTGACGGTATGCATCATCACGGACGTGACCGCCATTTTCTATCATTTTCCTCACTTTCTACCTGACCTTCCATAGGAGGGGACCTACACTGCATGTGCTGCTGTGAACTGTGTCTGGGACCTACCATGGCCTGTGTGGCCGGGGAAAGGGCCCAGGCCTTCACTCGGAGGAGTTGGAGAGACTGGTAGATGGGGTCCTACCCCAGTACAGACTGCTGTATGGGTCTCCAGACTAACAGGTGAGTACACTGTGAACATGATTCATGTGGCATGAATGCATGGAGTTGTGTGTGTGAAGGTCTCATGTAAGGGGGGTAGGTGGATGTCCTCTTGGCGGTGTAGAGGTTGTGAGCTGGGCCATGTGTGTGTAACTTGTGATGGGATGGGGAATGGTGGGCCATATGTGTAACAGGCAGGACTGTTTGTCCAAATCTATTTTCCTGTGTTTATTGCCCCTGCAGGTCAGCACACATCAAAAGAAGGGTATATGGCGTGCCATCGGCAAGGACGTGCAGACCCTGGGTGTCTATGGCAGGTGGAGCACCCACCGTCGCAAACGGTGGGAGGACCTAAGACGCTGGGCACGGAAGACGGCAGAGGCCCAGCTGGCGATGTCCTCCCAGTGAGGAAGGGGTGCCCGTTGAACCCTGACCCCCCTGATGTCCTGCATACTGGTGGTGGCCTATCCAGAGCTGAATGGGCATGTTAAGGGCATCACAGCAGTCACAAGGGGGTGAGTGCAGTGCCCATCGTTACAAATTACACATGGTAGGGTGGTATCCAGGTAGGGGATGTGTGTCAGTGGGTGCCCCTAGGTCAGGTCTGACATTGCAGCATATGTCCCCTGGAGACTAGGGTTCTGAATGGATACTCTTGCTACGTTGCTCGTAGGCATCCACTACTAGTGAGTGCTGCGTCGGTCCCAGGTATGCTGCAGTTGGACTATTCCCTGTGTGTAAGAGTGCTGTATACACCAACAGTGGTATTGGTGCAGCCATTGACCCAGTGGATCCTTTGTCTCTTCCCCCTTTTTTTGTTTTGTCATCCTGTCCTTTTGTGCAATAGCATCATCTGGTGGAGGAGCAGAGAGACCGGTGACGGAGGGAGCTGCATCCCACAGGTCCCAGGAGGCAGAGTCCACCGACGGTGAGGGCACCAGTGGGACAGAGGGCGGGAGGAGCACTATGGCGGACACTGGAGGGAACACTTCAGACACAGTTACTTCCTCCGTTGGAAGCTCCCTGGTGGTGGTGGACACTTCTGTGACTACCACAGCTACAGGTACAGCCGCCCCCTCCGGTACCAGCATCGCCCTCCCAGCAGCCCCTCAGCGAGTTGCCCGTGCCCGCTCACCCAGGAGCATGGGCATCTCCTTCGCCCAGGCACCTCTGGCCCTGCCCCAGTTAGCCCTGCTGCCCTGAGTGCAGAGCCTACTGACCTCCTGAGATCCATCTCTGTAGGGCAGTCACCATTGTGAATGCCATCCAGGGGCATTCAAACTGGATTAGCGGCCCAACAGAGATCGATTCAGGCTCTGGCCTTCTCTCTGATGGCAGCCATTGTCCCTGGTTCTACCATCCCCTCCACAACTTACACTGCCCAGCCGCATTCCCCTCAACCCCAACTTATCTCAGGCACACATACAGAGGAGCATGTACACAAGAAAACACCCAAAAGTGACACAGGGAAACGCAAGTACCACACTTCATCCACAGGCACTTAAGCAAACACCATCTAGTTGCACACACAACATTGAGTATTTCCACTGTCTCCCCTCCTCCCCCACCACCACCTCCCTCCCAGCTATGTCTACACTCACACCTGCATGCACAACATCATTATCCACTACCAGCATCATCACTACACCAAGCAGAACACACACCTCACTGGCAGACACCTCCACTACAGCCATGCAACCCTCCCCTGTGTCCTCTCCCACTGTGTCAGTACCCTCCTCCTAAAGAACACCAACAGCCACCCACCTCACAACAGCATACACCGCATGCACCTGCACCCAAAAGCAGCAAACAGACAACTCTAACAACCACTCCCTCATCCTCCACTCCCATTCCTTCTCCCTCTTCCCACCCCAATGTCCCTAAAAAACTGTTCCTATCCACCATTTTCCTCTTCCCTACCCCTCCCCCTGTCCTGCATGTATGGCCAGGGTATTACGAACCCAGCCAAGCACCTCAGCCACACAGTCAATGGGCCCAGTCCTAACCGCACCCACTCATGTTGGAAAGGGATCCAGGCCACATGTACTGAAGGGGAAGGAGCCTGCACCAGAAAGCCTAAGGGGGAAGGAGCCTGCCCCAGCAGGCAAGGAGCATGCACCTGCAACCCAAAATGCCAAGGAGCCTGCACCAGCAGGAAGAAGAGCAAGGAGCCTGCCCAAGCAGGCAGGAAGAGCAAGGAGTCTGCACCAGCAAGCAGGAAGAGCAAGGAGCATGGACCAGGAACTGTGACAGAGCCCTCACCACCAACCATGGTTGTGCATCCGTCCGAGGGAGCAGGGGATGTGCAGGAGCCTCCCCCACCAGCAGCACCACCACAGTGCATTCGTCCGAGAGTTCAGGGGATGTGCAGGAGCCTCCCCCCACCAACAGCACCACCATTCTGCATCCGTCCCAGTCTGCAATGGATGTGCAGGAGCATCTCCCCACCAGCAGCACCACCACTCTGCATCTGTCCAAGGGTGCAGGGGATGTGCAGGAGCCTCTCCCACCAGCATCACCACCACTGTGCAGCCATCACCACCGACAGACGCTATGTAATCTTGCCTCCATGAGCTGCTGTGCGGCCTGCCCCCTCCAGAACCAGTGGGTAAGACACCCACTTGAGAGACGGTGGCCCATCACTCCCCAGGACAAATCACAGGGCATGTTGCCCCATCCAGAACCAGTGGGTAAGACACCCACTCAAGAGACTGTGGCCCATCACTCCCCAGGACAAAGCACAGGGCATGTTGCCCCATCCAGAACCAGTGGGTAAGACACCCACATGAGAGACTGTGACCTTGCACTCCCCAGGGACAAGCAGAGGGCATGCCGCCCCCTCCAGAACCAGTGATCTTGGTTCATCTCCTGGCTGAGGTGCCCCCGTCCTCTGTCCCCCTGAGGTGCCTTCCTATTTACCAACTGATGCCCCTGCAATGTTCTCTCCATGTTCAAGCAGGTGACAAGTATGGCCTCGGACTTTGGCCTGTGTCCATGTGGCCCACGCAAATTGAGGACTAGGCTGTGTCCCTTTTTCTGTAAATATATATATATCTATTATCTTGCCTAACTTATTTCTACTGTGTTGATCTTATTACAAGCACTTTGGTGAAATCGTTTTGTCCTTGCATTATTCAGCCGAGTTACAGGGTCAAATTGTTTTTGTAGTGCATCTGGTTGTGTGTATGGTGTGTGTGTGTGTGGGGTGTGTGTTGTGCGTGTGTGTGTCACTCTCATTTTCCTCCCCCCCTCCCTTGTGTGCTAGGCAGCTGTGCTCACCGTCGTCGTCTTCTCTGGCGTTGGTGTTCGTGGTGGAGCAGAACTTAGAATATCATCAGAAAAACATGCAGTTCTGGTTCCATGGTAGCATGGTTCTCCCCTGTGTCTCCAATGGTGAGTCCTTTCACTTCTGAACTCAGTTTCCTGCCAGGCTTTTGATGTAGTTGGTACTGCCCCAGAAAAGGTGGCGGTTTCCTATGTCTTAATATGGTTGGCAGAACATTGACTTCCAACTGGCTGTTGTTTCCGTTCTGGCGGTAGGTGTGGTACATTGACTGTCTTTTGGAGATCTTTCCGCCATGGTCATAATTTGCGATACTTACCGTCAGCCTGTTGGAGGTATTACCGCCACTTTATCTCCGACTTCCAGGGCCATAATGAAGCCCATAGTCAGCAATATACTGCCCACTTGCAGAAGTATCTGCACTCATTTCAGTCATTCTTTTAAAGCCTGAAAGCATTTGAGAATCATTCAGCGTGTTAACAGAGTACCATTTAAAGCCCTCATGCAGGAGGTGCCAACGCATTGGAAATTGGCCTACTACATGTTGCAACATCTGTATGATCTGTATCTGAGGGGATGCAACTACGAAAAGCATGACCATTGAGGTGGACCGTGGTCAAATGCCTGACACAAATGCTACTTTCTCTTGAGGTTTACACATGGAAAGTCAGCAAGGAGGACAATACGATGAACCAAGATATCTTGTGTTGCCTCGACTACAGGACAGGTAAAAAAGGTGTTGTAAAGATTCACCAGTGTGAGCGGCAACAGAGAACCGCATGAGTTTGTTGAGAGCACAATCTTTTACTTGACTGTTAATTCAAGGCTGCAAAGAGAGATTATATTCTCCAAATAATACATCTGTGCCACAGTACTTGATCCATGGTACAAAAAGCTTCTGACCACTTATATTGCTTTTTCAGAAGGGGGTGTTTCATGATGCAAGAAATTGGGGTGTTGGTTGAATGGGGCATGACCCCTGGTCAAGCAACTGCCACAATCCCTTGCAGGGTGAAACACAAAAGTGACTAATTTAATTTGTGCTTAACCCTGGGTAGCTTTGCACAAAAAAACTGTCAGACTAAACGTATTTAATATTTATGCAGCACATACACAGCAATGCAGTAAAAACACACCACAATAAAAATCCAAAAGCAATTTAGGAAGTTTGTGAACATTTAAATAAATTATTTGACACCAAAACCATCAAAATCCAAATATTAAAACCAGAGCTAAGAATTTTTTCGTTTTTAAGTCTAAAATAGGGCTTAAAAGCAAAAGGCACCAATCGCAGACATCTAGTTGTGGTAGACAAGGGCAAAGTTAAAAGTTAAGCCAACTGCAATAGAGCACTGTTTGCATACACAAAGTGGATTGGGCCTAATCAGCGCTTACCTTCGGTCTTAGAATATTTTTCAAGAAAAAGTCTCTGAGAAGGTAGAGGTTCAGTGGATCAAGGCTGCAGGAGTGTCTTAAAAGGGTTCGATGGTGTCAGATAGCCGTGGTTTGAAGCTGCAGTGAATATTTTAACCTTCGGACTTAGTCACTGAGATGGAATTCGAAAATCTCCAGTGGAACAAAGCAGAAGGCTGTAGCTGAAGACAATTCCACAAGGCCAGATACCCATTTTGTGAAGGACCGCTGAAAAGGGTTTGCTGCTTGCACAATGATTCTGAATACTTCAATCAGGCATATGGAAATGTCTCGAATACAAACATTCGAGAGATCCACCTTCCGCCTGTTGAATGCTATATTTTTAAATGTCCTGTTTTGTCTTCATGTTAATGTACTTCAGTAACAAACGTTGCTTGCTATGCTTAGTTATGCTCTATTATCTTGTTCTGTATAAACCGTGGTGGGGCCAGCGGGAGTCCTTTTATGAATGCATCTTGCAGAACGATCTCAGCGCTCGTAAAGTGGATTTGAATTCGTTTTTTTCTTACACTTTATTGTACTTTATTTTATGTAAAAATTCAAATGGATTTAAATAAGTGAAACAAATGATTACTTACTTACTAGGCTCCATACACCAACGATTTCTATTTGTGGATGCTCGTCTCCCCGCCCCCCGATATCCCCTCTGTACTTAAATCGTTGCTCTACCATGTTTTGAAATAACTGCTAAATTTTTCTTTTTAAGTTGAACCGTGACCAAATGTGATCTTTGCTTCTTCAACTCCTCCTTGTTTCTTTTTTAGAAGGGGGTACCACTTTTGTCTTTATGGGAGGGTCCCCTTCTTTCTCTTCTTTGTCTCTGACCCCATATTTTCCTTCTTAATGGGGGATGTCCCCTCTGCTCTCCAGTCCATGCCTCTAGCCCCTGCCTCTTCTTGCAGACTTCCCACCGTCTGCATCTACTTCATTGCTTGTTAGCATGTTGCACTGCAGGCAGCGCAATGGACGATATAGCAGGAAGGCTGGTGTCAATTTGTATTCCTCTAGGAACACGAATTATCCTGGGAAACAATAATCAGATAAAATTCTTTTTTTGGGTTTTTAAAGTTGCTCTGAAATGCGAAATTGCACTTCATCCCAGTTTAGTTGCATTCAACTATGAAATGAAACATTCAATTGTTCACATAAATGACATAGCTTTGAAGAATAGACAACTAGCTGAATGTCCTATTAAGTGCATTGTCAGACCTGTTTTCATAAATGGTACATGATTGTAGGAGGCTGGCCTGGTCTGTGGTGGGTATCTATGGTACTTAAACCTTATACCAGGTCCAGGTATCCCTTATTAGTGTAGTGTAGTCAGTGTCTACATGCCAGGCTCTCTAGAGGTAGCTGTGAATGAGCAGCCAAGGCTTATCTAGGAGACATGCAGTCACACAGTACTTACACACATGAAAGACAACACTCAGTTTTACAAAAATAAAGGTATTTTATTTTGGTCACACAAATACGCAGAAGAGGTCAATGCAGCAATATGAAAAAGGCTCCCAGGCTGGCGGAGAACCACTCAGGGAGCTGTGCATCACAGAATGGAGTGCTGGGGCCTGGAGCTTTAAGATGCCTAAAGATTTCATGGAAAAGTTGCCAACAAGCCTTGACAGCTGCAAAGGACCCGACGTAAAGGGGTATTGTCTACCACCCGTGACCACTTCAGTCTACCACCTGTGATGCAGGATCCATGCAGCTCAGCAGGAGAGGAAGAAGAAGGAGAAGACCCTAACCCCACTGAGGTAGAACAGTCCTCAAAGGACAACCACTTTCGTAGTAGACCAAGTAGCATAGCTGATAGTGGGAAGGGAAGTCACACTGGTAGGGCTCCTTTCACACCCAGAGGGTCACAAAACCCAGGAATAGATCCACCTCTGCTCACTCTCACATCACTTCAGTGTTTGAGGGATCACACTGCACAACTCCAGCGGGTGACTCTATAGATAGAGAATGCAGGGAACTGAGACTGGAGGAGGCCAGGCTGAGGCTGCAGCAGCAACAGCTAGCCCTTGATAAGGAGGCATTGGCAGTGGAGAGTGAGAGACAGGGGCTGGGGTTAACAATCCATGGTGACAGCAGCAACTCAAGCTTCAGGGATTATAGAGTCAGGGAGGATTCCATGGAAAATTTCCCCTATGAAAGGTGGGGTATGATATTTACAATTGGTTTGCTGTACTTAAGAGGGCCTGTAAAGTTCAGAGGGTCCCTCAAAGGCAGTGATTGTCCTTCTCTGACAAGGGGAGGTATAGACTTCTCACTGTCAAAGAGGAGGATGTAGACAATTACAATATTCTAAAAACTGTACTCTTAGAAGGTCTTGGTTCCACAACTGAGCAATATGAGATCACGTTCAGAGATACCAGAAAAGAGGGCCTCACAAGATTGGGTTGACTTTGTGGACTGTTCTGTTAAAGCTTTAGAAGGCTGGTTACATGGCAGCAAAGTGTGTGACTTTGAGGGCGTGCATAATCTGTTACTGCGAGAGCATATTTTGAATAATTGTGTGTCTGACTTATTGCACCAGTACTTGGTAGACTCAGGTCTGACCTCTCCCTAAGAATTAGAAAAGAAGCCAGACAAATGGGTCAGAACAAGGGTGAGCAGAAAAGCTCATACAGGGGGTGACAAGGACAAGAAGACGGCTGGTAAGTCACATGACAAAGGTGGGAACAAAGAAAAGAAAGAGTCTTCATCAGGCCTACAAAATTCTTCTGAGAGTGGGTCTAAATCCTCTTCACACAACAATCAGAACAAAAAGCCTTGGTGCTATATTTGTAGTAACAAAGGCAATAGGGCAGAAGACAGCTACTGTCCTAGGAAAAGCATCAAACCTCCCACCTCTACTGCCCCACTACTACAACTAGTACCCCTAGCAATAGCAGTGGTGATGAGAAGACTAATACTACCAATAGTCAATCCAAGGGTCTACCAGGGCTAACTCTGGGAAGTGCAGTGGGGGCTGGCTTAGTCAGGGAAACCACTGAGGCTGTTTAAGTCTCTGATGGTGGCATTGACCTTGCTACCCTTGTTGCTTGTCCCCTTAATATGGATAAATACAAATAAGTACAAGCAACAATCCCTAAAAAATGGTGTTCAGGTTGAGGCCAACAGGGACACAGTTGCAAGTGTCACCATAGTGACTGAAAAACTGGTGTCCCATGAGCAACACCTACTTGGTGATCAGTACCAAGTGACTGACGCCCACAACAATAGCCACCCCATGGCACTTGTTGATCTCAGCTGGGGGGGGGGGGGGTACTAGTCCTAAAAAAGTTGTAGTGTCCATAGTAGAGTGTCTACTTGGAGACCAGCTTGGGCTCAAGTAAAGTTGGAGGCCCATGCAGCCATGATGGGCATTCCTGGGCATATCTTTGCTTTGACTAGGGCTCAGGCTAAGAAGCAAATAGAAGAGGTAAACTTGGATCCTGAAACTATGGACCAAAAGCTTCCCAAATTCATGGTATAGAAAGGATAAGAAAGTATCCCCTATCCCTCCTTCCACTGATGATTCCCCCTTTGAGGAGGAGGAATCTGCTTCTTGGACAGAACTACATCTGAAGAACTTCAAGCTGACACAGCTGAACACGTAGGTGCAGGGTGGCCTGCCAAGGAGGAACAGACTTGTTCCACACTTGAGAGTCTGAGACAGCAAGCTGTCCAACAGGAAGCAGGGGATGTCAGTGGCACTCACAGGGTGTACTGGGAAAACAACCTCCTGTATTCAGAACCAAGGGAACCCAAACCTGATGCCACCAGATGTTTTTGTTGACCTTAGACCATGAGATTCCCTTTGCTGGTCACCTGGGGTAAAGCAAAACTTGGGACAGACTGCTCGCTCACTTTAACTGGCCCCATATGTCAGAAGACACAAGGAGTTTTGTCCGTCCTGTGTCACCTGTCAAGCAAGTGGCAACATAGGTGGCACTCCAAAGGTCCGCTTTATTCCACTTCCAGTGGTTGGGGAACCCTTTGAAAGGGTAGGGGTTGACATTGTTGGCCCCTTGACCGTCCCGCAGCTTCTCGAAACAGGCTTATTCTGGTATCCAGAAGCCATACCTCCTAGGACCACTACAGCTCCTGCAGTGGCCAAGGCCCTCATGGGAATCTTCTCTAGGGTGGGTTTCCAAAAATGGTTGTATCAGACAGAAGTAGTAACTTCATGTCTGCATACTTGAAAGCTATGTGGAAAAAGTGTGGTGTAACCTATAAATTCACCGCACCTTACCATCCCCAAACAAATGTTATAATGTTACGTACTTGGCCTAGGATCAAGGATGGCAGAGTACATGAATAAGGCTAGTAAAAACCTTCAGCAAAGCCAATAATTACAAAAGTGATGGTGTGACCAGAAGGCTGTACTGACTGTGCACCAACCAGGGCAGAAAGTGTGGGTCCTGGAGCCTGTGGCACCCAGAGCATTCCAAAACAAGTGGAGTGGACCACACATCATTGTGGAGAAAAAGTGTTAAGACACATACGGGGTCATTCCAACCCTGGCGGTCCAAGACCGCCAGGGCTGTTATGACGGAAGCACTACCAACAGGCTGGTGGTACTTCCCAGGTAATTATGACCACGGCGGAAGCGCCGCAGTCACACCGCTGGGGCCGGCGGTTTCCTGCCACAATGGCCCCGGCGGTAGTAATCCGCCAGGGGATTACGAGTACCCCTACCACCAGCTTTTTAAAGGCTGGTGGTACGGGGAGTCGCAGGGGCCCCTGACAGGGCCCGTGCAGCTTTTCACTGTCTGCTATGCAGACAGTGAAAAGCACGACGGGTGCAACTGCACCCGTTGCATGGCTGCAACACCACCAGCTCCATTTGGAGCCGGCTCCTGTGTTGCAGCCGAGATCCCCGCTGGGCCGGCGGGCACAAACCAGGTTTCCACCCGCCGGCCCAGCGGGGATCTCCAAATGGCCGCGGTAGGGGTGTGGCCACATTGTTGGCCGTCCGATCTTGGTGAGGTCGTAATGAGGGCCTTATTTAGTAGACCTTTAAACTCCAAGAAGTCCCCTTAAGCTCCTTCAAGTGAACCTCCTAAAGCTCTACTATGACAGGGCTAACTTAACCCTGCTCATGGCCACTGATGAGAGAAGGAAGATGAGAGTGATCCTCTCCCTGATCTCGTCTCCAATTTTGCAGCGGATGGCTCAGTTGAGGAGATAGTCTTAGAAGACTGCCTTTCTGGGTCACAAAAAGAAGACTGCAGAAATCTACTGGGGCAGTTCTCTGTACTGTTTTCTCTTACACCTGGACAAACCACATGGTGTGAACACCATTGATACAGGGGACAGTCTATCTGTTAAGAGGATAAGCCACAGGCAGCCTGACCATGTAAGGGACTGCATCAAGGCAGAGGTGCAAAAGATGCTGTAGCTAGGAGTCATTGGGCACTCTGATAGCCCCTGTGCTAGCGTAGTGGTTCCAGTCCCAAACCCCCACTCTCAGAAGGGAAAAAGAGAGATGAGGTTTTCTGTTGACTATAGAGGGCTCAATACAGTAATCAAAACTGATGCTCATCCTATCCCCAGGGCAGACGAGCTCATAGATACACTGGCATCTGCCAAGTACCTCAGCACTTTTGACCTTACTGCTGACTGTTGGAAGATTAAGTTGTCAGAAAATACTAAACCAACAACTGTATTCTCTACCATTGGAGGTAACTACCAATTTACAGTAATGCCCTTTGGTTTGAAGAATGCACCTGACACTTTTCAGAGGCTGGTGAACACAGTCCTCCAAGGTCTGGAAGCCTACAGAGCAACATATCTAGATTATATAGCTGTCTTTAGCTTTACCTGAGATGATCACCTGGCCCACCTATGGATGGTATTGGAGGCACTGCAAACGGAAGGCCTCATTATCATAGCTTCAAAGTGCCAGATAGGGCAGGGTAAGGTGGTTTATCTGGGACACCTAGTAGGTGGAGAACAGATTTAGCCCATACACAGGAAGATCCAAACCATTTTGGATTGGACTCCCCCTACTACACAAACCTAGGTCTCACTGGGTATTACAGGAGGTTCATTAAGAACTATGGTTCCAATGTGGCCCTCATAATGACCGCACCTCCAAGGAAATGCCTAAAAATGTATTATGGACAGCCAGCTTTTGAGGAACTCAAACAGGCCATGTGCTCTGCACCTGTTCTAAAAAGCACTGCTCCTAGACGTTCATAGTTCAGACTGATGTTTCAGAGGTAGGGGTTGGGGCAGTTCTCTCACAAATAAATACAGAGGGCCAGGATCAACCTGTAGCTTTCATTAGCAGAAAGGTTGACCCCCGGAGAAAAGCACTGGTCAGCCGTAGAGAGGGAGGCCTTTGCTGTGGTCTGGGTCTTAAAGAAGCTGAGACCATACCTTTTTGGTACTCACTTCATTGTTCAGACATACCTCAAACCTCTCTTATGGCTTAAACAGATGAAAGGAGAAAACCTCAAATTGTTGAGGTGGTCCTTTTCCCTACAGGGTATGGACTTTACAGTGGATCATACACCTGGGAGAAACCACTCCAATGCAGATGGACTCTCCAGATATTTCCACTTAGACAAGGAAGATCCATCTGGGCAAGGTTTGCCTTGTCTCTCGTTTGAGGGGGGTTGTGTAGGAAAGTGCCCTCTTTCTTAGCATGGTTACCGCCTTTTTCTGCCTGATGTCAGTGTGGTTTGCCAGTGTTCACTGGGATCCTACTAACCAGGACCCCAGTGGTTATGCTCTCTCTCCCAAAAACTCTGTATTTCATCCACAATTGGCACACTGGTGCCACATTATAAGTCCCTAGTATATAGTACCTAGGTACCCAGTGCATTGGGGTTCTAGGGGATCCCTATGGGCTGCAGCATAAATGTTGCCACCAATAATGAGCCTAAGCAATTGCAGCTTGCATGAAAAGGTGCAAGCACCCTTTCACAGACACTTTCCACTGCACCAAGTCACTTTTAAGTCACCCCTATGGCAGGCCTTCCAGCCCAGAGTGCAGGGTGCCAATTACCTGTGTAGCAGAGGTGCCCCCATTAACTCCAGGCCCATTTTCCCTGACTCCGAGTCCGGGGACGCCATTTTACGCGTGTACTGGACATAGGTCAATGCCTATGTCCATCTACATAATGGTAACTCCGAAAATAGTCATGTTTGGTATCAAGCATGTTGGAGTCATACCCCAAGGCTTTTGCAAGCATTGCTTGTATAATTCCATGCACTTTGGGGGTTCTTTAGAGGACCCCCAGTATTGCCATTATAGCCTTCTGAGAGTTTCAAGGCAGCGCAAGCTGCTGCCACCTCACAGACAGGTTTCTGCCATCCTGTAGCTTGAGAAGCTCAAAGGCTCCCAAAGGAAATAGTTGTTACAGGCTTGGGAGGGGTAGCCTCCCCAAGCCACTGGTAATGCTTTAAGGGCACATTTAGTGCCCTCCTTGCATAAACCAGTCTACACCAGTTCAGGGACCCCCAGCCCCTGCTCTGGAATGAAATTGGACAAAGGAAAGGGGAGTGACCACTCCCCTGTCCATCACCACCCAGGGGTGGTGCTCAGAATTCCTCCAGAGGGTCCTAGGGTTTTGTCATCTGGGATTCAAGGTTGGTAGGGAACTCTGGGAGCATCTGAGTAGCCAGTGCCAGCAGGGGAGGTCAGAGCCCACTCCTGATAGGTGGTCACCCAGCTAGGTGACCAATCCCATTACAGGGCTATTTAGGGTCTCTCTCTTGGGTGGTTCCTTAGATTCCGTTTACAAGACTCCAACAGGAATCCTCTGCAACCTCCACTGTAACTTTTGAATGAAGAAACTGCATCTGGTCTCTTCAGGGCCCTACAAGCTGCAACAAAGAAGCAAGACGCCTCCTACAACATTGCATCTCCTGCTCCTTCCAGCAACTCCAACATTTCCATAGGTATGTGCATCCTCAGAGTACAACCTTTCTTCAGCCTGCATCAGAAGAAAGAAGGAACCTCCCTTGTAGTGAATGAGTCACTCCCCTGCTTCTGCAGTCACCAACTTCAATAATGACTGTCTGTGTGGATCCCCTCTCCTGCTGAGTTGCGTGGATCCTGCATCACAGGTGGTACTCTGAAGTGGTCCGGACTGTCTTCTCTTCCAGCTGTCCAACTTGGATATAGGTAAGCCCTTGCCTGCCCACACAGGACAGTCACCCCATGCACTGCGTTCTTTGCAGCTGCCAAGGCTTGTTTGCATCCTTTCCACAAAATCTTCAGGCATTTTATAGCTTCATCCCCCAGTACTCCTTTCTGTGGTGCACAGCTCCATGAGTGGTTCTGCAGCAATGTGGGAGCCTTTCTCTTAGTGCTGCATGGGCCTCTTCTGCGACTCTCCTGTCCCCATCCTGTAGGACTCCTATGGGTGCTGCCTGAACGTCTGTGGGTTCTCTGTGTTTCTGAGGGCACCATCTTAATCCCCCTCCTGGGTGGAGTCCAACTGGTCCTTCCTGGTCCCTGGCAGCTCCACATTCCACTAACAGAGTTTTGTCCGTGCCAAGGCTTGTTGGTGTTACCCGAAGACGCAAACCAGAATGCAATCCTCTTTCTGGCGTGGGACATCACCTGCATCCTCCAGGAACCTGACTTTGTCTTCTTGTGTGCAGTGCTGACTCTTCTTCACCAGTGGTTTACTTCTTGCACCTTCATCCTGGTGGGTAGGGGCTCCTGCCCTCCCTGGACTCTGCTGTGCTTCTTGAACTTGGTCCCCTTCTTCCACAGTTCCTCTTGTCCAGGAATCCACAGTTGGTGTCCTGCAGTCTCTTCTGAGCTTTGCATAATTCTTCTTCTGTTCTCTGTGTATGACCAGGCAGATTTATAGAGATTTACTCCTGCTTTCCTGGTCGTTGGGGAGATTTTGGTACTTACCTTAGGGCTTTCCTAGTACTCCCAACTCCCCTCTATACACTACACTTAGCTAGGTTGGGGACCGCCTTTCTCATTCCATTTTTTAGTATATGGTTTGTTCTCCCCCTTGGCCTATTTCTCTCTATTGTGATTTCCATTAATTGCACTGTTTTCTAACTGTTTTCATGCCTATTACTGCATACTAGGGTATATATTTTGTGGATTACTTACCTCCTAAGGGAATATAGCCTCTATGGAATTTTTGGTATGTGCGTCACCAAAATAAAGTACCTTTATTTTTTTAACACTGAGTGTTTTTTTTCATGTGTGTAAGTACTAAGTGTGACTACAGTGGTATTGCATGACCTTTGCATGTCTCCTTGATAAGCCTTGGCTGCTCATTCACAGCTACTTCTAGAGAGCCTGACTTCTAAACACTGGCTACACTACACTACTAAGGGATACCTGGTATTGTAGTGTAGCCATTTTTAATATAACCTTTGCGCGTTTGCTGAAAGCATTAGGCCTCTGTGCACTTTGCTCTAGATGCATTTTATTCAGCCTCGCACTGTTATTTTTCAATAACCAGTTTCACGGTTGTGTTTTATTTTCTTCTATCACACTGTTTAGCTTACTTCAGCACCGGAGTTCTCAAACAAGACATTCTTGCTCGCTCTGTACTTCAGTCAAGGATACAGGCCCTCATTCTGACCCTGGCGGTCGGTGATAAAGCGGCGGCCAAGCCGCCAATAGGCCGGCGGTCTAAAATATGCAATTCTGACCCTGGCGGGAACCGCCAACACAGCCCGCCAACTTAACACTCCGACCGCCACAGCGGTACAAACAAACAGCGCGGCGGTTCCCGCCAACAGCACGGCGGCAGACAAAGTACCGCCCACCCTATTACGACCCACCAATCTGCCACCTTTTCCGGGGCGGGAGCACCGCCGATAAGAACACGGCGGAAACAGACTACGAACGGGAAAACGCTCACCTCTACGCACTCCACGCGAGATTCCGGCAGTATGGAGCCAGAGTTACAGGTCATCCCCGCACTCCTATTCCTCCTCATATACCAGGAGCACGCCCGGCGGCGCGGAAGACATCGGTGAGTACTGCACCTACGACACAGGGGAGGGAAAAGATTACCGGCACACACCCACCCACCCACACCCACTACAACACACACATCAATGCATTCCCACAGATCACTGTCACAACCCACAAACCACCCCCCTCCGAAATAATGCAAAGACCAAAAGAAGAGATCATAAACGGGCAGATATATTGAAATATGTACGCCATTAATCCCAAAAAATAAATAAACTATGTACAAAATATATACAGCTACTAAATGTAGTCCAACCACTGTCCGTGGATCACAGGGGTCCTGTGCAAAGGGGCAAGGCCCAGTCCCACGACAAGAACTCCACGGAGAGAACACTGCAGGGGCATCAGAAAGAAAATAGGACAGGCACCTCAGGGGGAAGGGAAGGGGGGGCACCTCAGCCACTTGAGTACACGACGCCAGATCCACGAGGGGACTCCATGACCACTGGGCCATCCTGGGGAGAGCAAAGCCACAGTCCATACAGTCCATACAGTGGGTGGCCTGCCCACTGGGCCATCCTGGGGAGAGCAAAGCCACAGTCCATACAGTCCATACAGTGGGTGGCCTGCCCACTGGGCCATCCTGGGGAGAGCAAAGCCACAGTCCAAACAGTCCATACAGTGGGTGGCCTGCCCACTGGGCCATCCTGGGGAGAGCAAAGCCACAGTCCATACAGTCCATACAGTGGGTGGCCTGCCCACTGGGCCATCCTGGGGAGAGCAAAGCCACAGTACATACAGTCCATACAGTGGGTGGCCTGCCCACTGGGCCATCCTGGGGAGAGCAAAGCCACAGTCCATACAGTCCATACAGTGGGTGGCCTGCCCACTGGGCCATCCTGGGGAGAGCAAAGCCACA